>NC_132993.1:59285000-59910000 GCF_048564905.1 Vicugna pacos | reverse complement strand
TTGCTAAACTTCCACCATTTCTTGACCTTTCCTAATCTAACTTGTAGTCCTAGGAAGGAAAAAAGGAAACCCAAAATGCCCCAGGCTTTTTGGTTATTTCGTTCAGTGAAATATGTATATAAATATACAAAAATACATAAATAAAAACTATAACACATAACTCACCAGGTGATGGCTTTCAAATAAAGCATTATTCAGCAGATTTATAACTAACTTTAAAAAAAATTAAAACAAGGTCTCTCCTAGTCTAAAGCACAAGGTCTTAAAATCTCACCCCTGGGTTGAGGTCATATAGGCAAAGAAGCAATACTGAATTAGCAATGCGATATGAGTGAAGCACTGGATATACATTTTGGATATTTAAAGTTATGTTTTTCTTAGCTCAGCCACTCCTTCCTCAAAGTAAAAACAAATTAGAATTCTTATCTCTCAAAGTATAATCACTTATTTCAGCATGCGCCAAACAAACTATGTTTGGAAGGCCTATTAGTCCCCATAACATCACCCAGTAATAGTGATATTATTTAAAGCAAGACTTCACCAAATAAGCTCAAAGAGCCTTTGAGTTTATTTGTGGGAACTTAGCTTTCTTCACAAATGTTTCTAGCTTAAAACGTTTGCTACCTTTTTTTTTTTTTAGTTTATGAAAAGACAATTACAAAGTGGTAAATTTCCTCCCTAAATATAACCTCAAAAAAGTCACCTAATTTCCCCTAATAAGTTTCCCCAGCTACACAGTATGGTTGTGGTGGAAAGAGCTGTGATTTTTAAAAGCGAGGCCACAGATGACATTATCCTGTGTATTAAAAGTCCTAAGGAATCCAGTAAAAAACTACTAAAACTGATGAGTCCAGAGCACTGTTGAAGGATACAAGATCAACATGCAAAGATCAACTGTATTTCTATACAACGGATATAAGCAGTCCAAAAATGAAATCAAGAAAACAACTCATCTGTAATAGCTTCAAAAAGAGTAAAACACTCAGGAGAAAATTAAAAGACATGCAAAACCTACACTCTAAAAACTACAAAACACTATTGAAAAAAATTAAAGAAGATCTAAATAAATGGAAAGATATTCCATGTTCATAGATTGGAATACCTACTACTGTTAAGATGGCAATAGTCCCCAAAGTGATCAACAGATTCAGTGTAATTCCTTATCAAAATTCCAACTGGCTTTTTTGCAGAAAATGACAAGCAGATCTTAAAATTCATGTGGAAATTCAAGAGACCCAAGATAACCAAAATAATCTTGAGAAAGAAGAACAAAGTTGTACTTCAAATTTACCTCAAAGCTATGGTAATCAAGACTGTGTGGTATTGGCAAAAAGAGATACATAAACAAATGGAACAGAATTGAGAGTCAAGAAATACACCCTTACATTTATGGATAATTGGTTTTCAACAAGGATAACAATTCAATAGGGAAAAATTAGTCTTTTCAACAAATGGTGCTGGGACAACTGGAGAGCCACATGTAGAAAAAAAAAAAAAGAAGTTGGTACCCTACCTCACACCATACACAAAAACTAACTCAAAATGGAGCAAAGACCTAAATTAAATATAAGAGCTAAAACTGTGAAGTTGTTAAAGGAAAATATAAGTATAAATCTTTATGATTCTGGATTAGAAAACAGTTTCTTAGATGTAACATTAAAAACACAAACAACAAAAGACAGTAATATATAAATTGGACTGCTTCAAAATGTAAAACTTTTGTACTCCAAAAGATACCATCAACAAAGTTAAAAGACAGACTACAGAATGGAGGGAAAAAATGCAGAACATATACCTGATAAAGAGCTCTGGAACTCTTGCATCTCAATAATAAAAAGACAAATCATCGAATTCTTAAAATGAACAAAGGATGTGAGTAGACATTTCTCCAAAAAAGACAAAATACACATGACAAGATGTTTAACATTATTAGCCATTAAGAAAATAGAGATCAAAACCACAATGAGATACTACTTCACCCCCATAAGTAACAAGTGTTGGTGAAGATGTGAAGAAATCTGAAACCCTAACACACTTCTGGTGGGAACATAAAATGGTGCAGTCACTTTGGAAAACAGTTGGACAGTTCTTCAAAAAGTTAAATGTAGTTACCATATGACCAAGCAGTTCCACTCCAAGGTATATATCCAAGAGAAACAAAAACATATATTAACATAAAAACTTGTCCACAAATGTTCATAGCAGCATTATTCACAATAGCCAAAAAGTGGAAACAACCCAAATGTCCATTAACTGAAGGATGAACGAAGTGTGGTATATCTGTAACAATGAGATGTTACTCGTCAATAGAATACAGCACTATTATATGTCACAACATGGATAATTCTTGAAATCACTAAACTAAGAAGCCAGTCATAAAAGACCACATGTTGTACGATTCTATTTTTATGAAATGCCCACAATAGGCAAATCCATAGACAAAAAGTAGATTAGTGGTTGCTAGGGGAAAATGGGAGTGGGGAGTGAGGATCGCTAAGGTATGAGGTTTCTGGTTGAGGTGATGAAAATATTCTACAACTGATGATGGCTGTGCAAATATGTTAACAGACTAAAAATCACTGAATCATAGTATCTCAATAAAGCTGTTAAAAAAAAAAAACCTGGAACTATCAAATCTGCTTCTTACTAATGAGTGACATTAGGCAAATTAATTACCCTGACTCCATTCTCTCAATCTATAAAATAGTAATAGAACATCTACCTCAGAGGGCTCTTCTGGAGCTAAGTGTGCCCAGTACAATGTTCTAAACACAGTAGGTAACCATTAAAATGGTAAAATTCCAAAATCTAAAGTCTTGATTATAATGAAGATTACTACGCGGGCACTAAACATTTACAAATGATACCAAAAAAAAGCAAGCACAGCGTGATTGAAAACATTGTAGTTTGTACATTTCTCAGAAAGCAATAATTTTCCTCAAATATTTAAAACCCATCCTTCTTTTAGCTCACATATTAAAAATTTGAATGAAAAATGATAAAAACATGAATCTATTATGTTTCTCAAAGTATGAAATTAAGAAAGATTAAGAACCTCCACTCTTTACTTTGAAGATCTTTCAGACACTAGAAATATTTAATTGGCAAATTACTTGCACATGCCATTAAGTGGTTAGACTGAATTTGTTTTTACAAAATTCTATGGGCTCTTCTTCCTTAACCTCCACCACACTATAATCTGAAATCATCAAGGTCTTCACTTATGCAAATTTTAACTTTCTGTGTTTTTGTTTCCATACAGAGTAACTAAATTAATGTACTTTAATTTCCAAAAGATTCACTTTTTGAAGCTCCAAATCAACACAAACGAGTTTCCCATTAAAATAAAAAAGGTTCATCAGGCTACATTATTTCAAACACTGAATCATGATCTCTCTCTCATGGATCCTAAAAATGTCATTAATACAATAAACACAGAAACGATGTTTCAGTTAAACCTGAAAGTAATCCATCCTCCACAGAGGCCAAGGGAGAGCTGCTGAACAGCACCCTTTGTCTCTGAGCAGCTTCACCGGGGTGCTTTTTCTAATGTGTGCTAAATTCCCAAAGAAAGTTGTGGTTTCGCTCGAAGGGAAATAATATTCCACCCTCCAGATACGGTTAACAACAGCTTATATGGCCATCTTCTTTCAGCACAGAGCAGAAGACACATTGTTGAATTCGTAAGTTAAATAACATACTGGAGTAAGTGGGTGCAGACCTATCGCTGCTGCCACATGCACCCATATCGAGGTTTGCCATTTCAAACCCGTTCGACAAGTATATTTTTATATTAATCACAGTTAAGGGTCTGAAGAGGGAAGAAGTATCCTGGCTACAATTCAGACTCACTCGAAGAAGTTCTGGGGGAAGAAGGGTGCCATTAAACAAAGTACAGAGAAAGTACTTCACACAGTCGGCTCCTTGCACTGACTTCTCTATAAGCCCCTGTAAACTTTATCATTATCATTATTCTGAACATATAGGTACAGTGGTGGTAAGTGGCTTTCAAAAAATAAGCACCCTCGCAGACACAGTGCGCACATACACAGGCAAGCTGAGCCGATTGTCATTCTGAAGTCATATATGGTGTTGGTGCATGGAGAAATGAGGGCCAATTTAAACCTCTTCCGCTTCTGTACACTGAGAGGGATGGAAGTACCCTGACATGAGGTCACGCGGTATCCTGGAAAAGAGTATCGTCCATCTAGTAGTGCCAGAAGGCAATGCTGTGGTTCCTACAAAACCAGTCACCTTCTACCTGTCCCTGCCTGTTTCCACATCCACGAAATAAAGCCATAAAATGACACCAGCCATTGTTCAACTGCAGCAAGAACTACGTTCCCTTGGAGAGCTTGTTCAAAATACATTGCCAAGCCCCACACCTGAAGATTCTGATTCAGCAGATTTGAGATGGAGCCAGGGAGTCCTCAGTTGTAATGAATAGCCCCCCAACCCCGCTGCTAACACAATGGGAACCTGTGCTCCGCCTTACTGATAAGAATCCTTTCTATTCTAAAATCTGATGGATCCATAAATCCTCAAGATGAATACACTATTTGAATCACCACAGTAAATGTTAGTTAACAATGACAAATGATCAAGGCTGGCAACTATGTAGCATTTGATATTAATCTTCTATTGCATGCATTATCTCAATCAACAGTGAGAGATGCCAACTGAGATGTTTTCAATCCATCTGCCAGAAGAAGTTATTTTCAACTGGATAGAATAAGTCATTAGCAGCCTTTCATAAAATCAAAAGTAGGTCAGTTAAAATGGTCTTTGGAGGTATAGAGCTAACTGTGGTTGCTCTCCAGATGTGTAAACTTGCTTTAATCATCTGTTGTCTTAATTATTCTTAACTTTCCTTAACACTAGAGAGAAACACACCAAAAAACTCTGTTTGAAACCTTTAAAGCTGTACAAGGAATCCTAATTCATTCTCTAAATGCAAGTATAATATCTATATTGTTTAAAACACCAATTTCCTAAGCTAGTTTCCTTAGACAGATGTTATCGAAAATAATTTTCTTGCAAAGGCATTAACATACATTTAACCCAACTTAAATGCTTCAAGAGCAGATGTACTACAAGTGTACACCCACAGTGATCCCATATTAGTATAAAACTGTTTTATTTCAATTAAAATGTCTAACTATCCACCCCCAACATATACCTAAACTGTAATTTTCTCTGAGAACTTCTAATATGGTCTTGATTTTGTTTCCTTTATCAACCTATCAGAGCAAAAACTGCCTTGCAACTGTTGGAAGAAATCAGTCATTAGCAGCAAGATTACAGCAAATTTTCCAATTTAGAAAAACTGTATTTTTATCTCCTCTTATACTGAAAGAATAATGGTATAATTTTACTATTTTTAAGTGAGCAGTACCGTTTAAAACAGTCAAATTTTCCCAGTGCTTCAAGTTTGAGGTTTACTTTAGCTTTCTGTTCTCTGCACTTTCTTTCCTATTCACAAGTTCTCTTTTCCCTACATCTTACACACACACTCACATACACACAGGAGGGGCAGACTTCCCCCAGCCCCAGCCCCTATTCGGCCTCTCCATGCAGTCTTCTAAAAAACAGCTAACCTTCAGGCAGCAGTTAACTAAGGAGTGGCTTCACATGGCTATTGTAATTGACTCTCCAATTGACATTCCTCCACCTTCTCAACAGGCCTTGATCCCCTCCTCCCCCATTTTTAAAATGGAGTGATGAAGTAGCAAAAAGAACAATATTTTAGCCATTTGAGCATGGACGATTCTCAAATTATCCCACCAACTGGAAGTGCTCTTTGATACCACTATCTTTCAAAATTGAAGCCATTATGGTCAATCGTGCAAATCCGCATTTAGCTTTTCGTAAATAGTGGATTTTTGACCCAATGAACTGGAACAGCTTCTGCACGGTCTCCAGGATCTCAGACAAGGCACTCCGCCCGAGGCAGGCCGCAATTCTCACCAAGGTTGAGGCTGGTTATTCTCAAAACTCACACTGTTCCTATTCAACATGCACATTCTCTACTGGAAAATGTGTAAGAAAATATACCTGGGTTCCCCCAAGATATAAAATAAAATCTACTCTTGGGAAATGACTTTCTTTCACCAAAATAATGTGTTACTTTTGTGAAACACCAAAATCAGAACCAATATTAACAAAGAACTCGGCTCAAGTAATGATCCTTCCGACTCTCAACCATTTTCCCCCTCGGTTACCTTTCTGAATATTTCATTTTCCAAATGTCTTTACAAAGATAATAATAAATGACCTTCTTTCTAGCGAGTTTTAAAAATTTTAAAAATTATGGCTGAAGTTTTGTCCTCTTCCAGTCCAACAGCTACACTCCTGTAGCTTTTTATATTTATTATTAAAGTTGAGCGCTTACCTTCAAAACTTATTTCCGTACTTTTAACTCTCTCTCATCATTTTCTGCAACTTGAATCAAAAAGGACTGAAGGAGGTTGTTTCCACATAATTCCCCATGTCAACCAGCATGTCCGTTTCCCCAGAGCACACCAATTCCCTTCCATCACAGCAGGTGTTCCTGCACAAAACCTAACTGTGAACCCAGGAAGAGCCCCTCCAAACACCAAGAAACACGTTGGAGAATTTACTAGAGGACGTTAGAACTTGCTTCATTAGTTCTGTGGATTCTGTTTACTTCTCACACACAAAAGAAAGGTAGTTTCTCTTCAAATAGTTTGATGGCTAAACGTTTTTGTTTTTTTCCCCCCTGCAGGAATTCTCAGAGCCTTAGCAAATTAAAAATTTTAGGCCTGATGACGGTCTAACAGAAGAATCCTTTTTCACACAACACTATCATAAACAGGAAACGCCACTTTAAAGTACCCAAACTTACATTATCATTCAATAGTTAGGATTAAAGGACAAGAGACAAATGCAGTTTAGGAAAAGATTGGCACTGAGCTAGCTTCTTTTGGATTCCAGACCAACTGACAGAGCTGAAGAAGAAAGCCAGCCAAGTCTCCCAGTGTGGCTCAGGGAATAGACTATTTTACAACTGAAGTTTTTAAACAGCAAAGCTGGAAAAGTCTTAAGATATTTCTACTCATTCAACTGTCCCTCTTTAAAAAGCAGTACTTATCTTTTTGCAGACCACTGACCCCTTTGAGACTTGCTAAAAGCAAATGCTCATTTACACAAAACATAATCAAAAACTCTGGCCATTCACAGACGCCCTAACACTTAACCTAGAACCACAGAGTTGAGAATTCCTGTCTTTAAAGTTGAATTAAAAACTGCAGAGACACAGACACACACCCCACAATAATGAAACTAGGTGCTTATGTTCACATAACAAGAACAGAAACTTAAATATTGCATATAAACATTTCATGAAATTTTGTCCACAGTAATGAAAAAGGTAAGTCAAAGGAAAAGAAAAGCATGTAACTGCATTAAGCAAATAAAAACTTTACATTTCAACTTAAGGAAGTACTCTGGTATAGAACATAGTTTGAATTTTCAGAAGGCCGACTGTGACTTTAGCCAGAAGGTCCTCCATTACTGCTGAGTTAAAGTATTACTGTCACCCACTGCAGATACAACAACCAAAAACACATTGATAAATAGGAACAGTTAATATTAAATTCACATCATGAAAAAACCAATCACTGGTGGGTGCAGTAAACATACCACATTAGCAGTTTCATTAAACACTCACACACACATTTTCTTGAAATTCATGATGAAAATGCTTTGCTTTCTTTCCCAGCAACAAGAAGTAAGAAACTTGGGAAAATGAAAATGTTGCAAAACTACACTGCACCAACTTGCTCAGAGGACAGCTAAGTCCTTTCAAACACTGACTTTCAGTTCTCCTCACAAAATGGGAATGATCACCCACTTGCCTGTTTCACGGAGGAACTGGGGAGCCTGCACAAGGATCGTGGGCATGTCTGCCTCCAGCTCTGCCCCACTCCAATTAATGCAGCAAAACCCAGCTTTCCCAGGAGTCATCTGGATCCTGTCCCTGTCCTCTAAACAACCCTCGGGACTCCCAAGTGCCTTTCCTATCAAATAAAAAAAACTGCTCAGAGGCCTGCGGCGGCCTCTGTGACTCCCCTTCCACTCAAAATTCTGCTCACGTCAAAAAATAAAGCCTCCTGGGTAAAGCCCCCGTCAAGTTCATTTCAACAAACTACCTGGACATCTGCGTAACCGAGGCAACTTTCTATGTGTACTGAGAACTCTCATCCAGGCACATTCTTCCGTATAATTACTTTCCAGCATGGTCATACAAACAAAATTTTAACTAATGCATTTTCTTCTTGTTCTTTCCTTTTTCGTGACAATGTACTAAATCCACCCCCACCCCATGTCTGACGTGGACAGAAACCACGAAGGGATGAACGCCACGGCACCCATCTGGATTATGAAGGAAGGCCGTCCTCACAGAGCACAGCCACCACCAGAGGGAGGCAGTGCGGCGCAGAGAACCACACTGTCCATCACCGGCCACTGCCCTGGTTCTACCACAGGCACTGCAGACAAGTTACTTAACCTCCCCAAGGCCATTTCCTCCTCAGGAAGATGGGAATCGTAACAGTCCAGACCTCCTAGGTTGTGAGGATTAAATAATAAATTACATATAAAGTACTTAGCCCAGGGCGAATCTGTAGTTAGTGATCAACAAACTTCAACGTAAAAATGTCAGTTACTTCCCTTCTCTCAAGAAATTACACAAAACCACGTGTCTTTGGAACAGAACAAGCTCAAAAGCTACTCCTGGATCCACCTTCCCTTCCTCTGACCCCTGCTTACCCACAGCCAATCAGGAGCCAAGTCAGATAGGATTCATTCTGGGCAAGGCCCTCGTGGGGTCCGGAGATACGAGTCCAGCTCAGGCCGTCCCTGGAGTGTCACAGCACCTCCCAGTGACCATCACCTCCAGACCCCACAGCTCCATCTCTTCCCACAAGACACAGCCCACAGCGCATCCCCTTGGTGCACAGGCTCCTCCAGGTCTGCTTGGATAGCCTCCCTCCCTCCTCCGCACGTAGCCTGCTTAACATTACAGACAGTATATCCTGACATCATTCTACATATTCTCCATGTGTTTACTGACTCTCCCTAAAAAGCTCCTCGAACAGAAGGAATTTTTAGTCTTACTGCTGCTCTATCTCCAGTCTTACAAAATACTAAGCATTCAATATTCTTTTATCTCATTCATCCAGTAAAAGGTTTCAAACACTATTTGCCGATAACTACCAAATTTCTGTCCCTCAAATTTCACACTCATAGATCTAAGTGCCTATTTGACATCCTCACTTTGGTATCCAACAGGCATCAAACTAATACATCCAAGAGCAAGCTCCTGTTCTTTCCTGGCCAGCAGTCCTCAAAGTTATCACCTGATACCTCCACCTTCCAGCTGATCTGGACAAAGATTTTGGAATCATTCTTGCTTCCCCTCTCTCTCCTCTCTTTCACAACCCACATCCAATCCATCTGAGAACCCTGCGGATTCTCTCTTCAATACATCCTTAACCCCACTCAGGCTGAAGGTACCATGATTCTGCATTTGGATTATTGCAACAGCTTCCTAACTGTTCTCTTTCTGCTCTAGGCCTTCTATGGTCTATTTTCAACACAGCAGTCAGAGCGATCCTGTTAAAATATAAACCAGATCATGACACTCTTCTGCTAAACAACGACGACAACAAAAAATCCAATCCTGCAATCGTTTCCCAGTTCACTTACCACCAAAGCCCAAGTGCTAACCTTGACCTACAGATCTGTTACTTCTCTGAGCTTCTCTCCTACCAGGCCCCGTTGCTTCACTCAGTTCACATGGGTCCTCCTTGCTGTTCCTCAAATGTGCCAAGAGCACTCCAGCCTTCAAACCTGGGCAAAGGCCATTCCTCTCACCTGGGACAGTCTCTTCCCCTCCTCCACCCCCATTCTGTATCATCAGTTCCCTTATCTCATTCAAATTTGTGCTCAAAAGTCACTTTCTCAATGAAGCCAACCAAACCACAGTACACACAAAGAAGAGAATCTTCTGTTTCACAGCTCATTGAAATCACCTAAGTACCACCACATACCCATTTACTAAGTGTCTTAAAATTATCAACTTGTGGATCAACAAACTGTGTTCCACTGGCCCACCAGCTGTTTTTGCAAATTGTTTCATGGGAACAGAGCCGCATGCATCCATTTACATAGTAGCCATAGGAACATAAGAACTGAGTAGTTGTGGCAGAAATCCTATGGCTTTACAGAAAAAGTTTGCTGCCCTTGATTTGGCATATTCCAAGTTGCAGCAATTAAGACAGTACAGTACTGGTGCAGAAGAGACAATTACAAAAGGACAGTTCAGAAACAGACCCACACTTGATTTAGGATAGCAGTGTCACTGTGGGGCAGTAAAAGAAGGAGTGATTCTTTTAATAAGTGGTGCTGAGTGAACTAGATATCCACAGGGGGAGGAACCCTGACCCCCCACCAGATGCAAAAACAAACAACAAAACAGCCAATGAATTCTAGAAAGACTAAACTCTAAATCTGAAAGGAAAACAAAACTTCTATAAGATAATACAGTAGAATATCTTCATATCCTTGGGATAAGCAAAAATTTCTTAAACAGGATACAAAAGTACTATCAATAAATGAAAATGTAGTAATTTGTACTCCATTAAAATCAAGAACTTAAGTTCCTCAGGACTCCATTAACTGAGTAAAAAAAAAAAAGTGCAAGTCACAGAGTAAAGACATCTATCAAATACGTAACCCACAAAGGCATTGTATCTAGAAAAGAGACACATAGTGAAGAGCATATTCAAATGGCCAATAAACTTTTTTAAAAGTTGCAAAACCCATAAGTAATCATAAAAATGAAAATTAAAGCCACAGGGTGAGATATCACTAAAATGAAAGTGACTGATAACAGCAAGAGTTTGCAAAGAAGTGGAATAACTAGAACTCTCAGACATGGATGGTATGAATGTAAACTGGTACAACCATTTTAGAAAACTGTTTGGCAATATCTCCTGAAGCTAAATATATACATTTTGTTTGACTCAGCAATTCTGCTCCTAGAAATGCCTACACACACACACATACACACACACACACAATAAAAATATATAAAAGAATGTCCAAAGCACATTTGCAGCAATCAAAACAGGAAATATGCAAATGTCAATGAATGGTAGAATGAGTAAATATATTAGAATAAAGTGATATGATGGAATACTATACAGCAAAGAAAAAGAACAAAGTGAAAAAGCATGGGAGAATCTCAAATAAAATTTGAGTAAAAAAAGTGAGTGAAAGAATACATTTTGCAGCACTTCATTTTTATTAAGTTTAAAAGCAAGAAAAATCAACTGATGGTGATAAACATCAGTTGTTACCATTGGGACTAGGGGGCAGTAAGAGAGGTGTTGAGTGCTGGTACCATTCTCTTTCTGATTGGAAGGTGGTAAAACAAGTATGTACAACTGAGCAAATTCATCAAGATATACACTTAATGATTTATGCATTCTTCTGTATGTTATGTTCTACTTCAATAAAGTACAGTTTAAAAAATCAAGAGTAAAAAAAAAATCACTGGCATATAAAACTGGCTAAAAACTCAAAGATTTAGAATACTTTTTCTCCACTCACGTGGAATGGCAAGTTTTTAAGTAGAATTTCGCACTTATACTGATACACTAGGGTTATGCACCTGTTTATGTCTTAAAACACAAATAACAGGTATCAAAATAAGAAAACATGGTGAGAACTAGAATATTGGACATATTTTTCCCTCAAAGAAAATAGGATAATGTAATAAACTAGGTATCAAAGCAACAAAGCCGGCCTAATCAAGATCTGTTCATTGTGGCAAACACAGGGAGTGACTCAGACATGAGAATGTGTAAATGTAAACGAGGCCTCAGAGAACACAGGGCAAGGCTTCCCTGAAATGTGACACTGAGACGCTCCATCTGATTTCTGTTTAGTGTGTATCAGAATCAGCATTAGTGGGAGCATGAACACAGCTGGCTTGTTGACAAACACTGGTGCTTACCAAGATTAGTCCTAGAAGCCCTGCTTCGAACAAGCTCTTATGTGGAAACCTAATAGGTAAACAGATAAAGCATGTAACTGCTTTCCTCTGGACGAAATGCAAGGCCAGGAGACAGGGAATTTGAAGCCACTCGCCAGCCTTCCCTACATGGGAAGCCGCCCACTGGCCCGCTGTATAGTGCAAAAACAAGGCTCACCCCGTGGCCACAGCTGACCGTGCTAATCTGAGGGTAAGAAGGCAGCCCTTCTTCTCTTGCCACTCCAGGCTTCCCCTCCCAAACAGGCACACTCACGTAGACAACCTTCTGAAATCCGAAAGGATCATTTTTGGGTGAAGGATTTACAGGGAGCTGAGGAAGTCACTGGAGGTAAGAGTGCCACCTCATGCATCTCAGACAGCCCCGTACGGACACAGCCAGGGCACAGAGTTTATCTAATATTGTGGGTTTATGAGACCAAGATTGACTAAGTAGGTCCTCTCTTCTGCCCAACTCCATCTTTTAAAAAGTTTCTTTAACCCCATTGTGAGTTTCCTGGAAAACCTATTTCTTTTTTGGCTTCTTCTAAAGGTACCTGCTCACAAAACACTCTTTGGCTGCCACAGCCCCATAGGATTTTGTTTATATGGGCAAAAGCCTGTTGTACACAGCATTCACCTCCAATGAACAACTCTACCATGCCTTATGAAATATGTAAAGTCAGCTATTATTTTGCAATTTGATGGTCATTTGGAGATGTTCTTTGTACTACACATATCTCTTTCAGTCTGATCCTAAATAGAGATTAATAGCTCAGAAAAGCCCAGGCTACATTTTATGACACCCACAGGGTGAGGACCCCATCAGCTCATCGTAAAAGGAAACAGGACATACTCTGTTTGCGTCTTGTGACATAGGCAGATTCTGAGACTACCTGCAGAAGGCAGGGTCCTGGGAGACGGGTGTTAAGTTCTTCTACAACAGTCAGTGCAACTGATGATGTAATCATAATTCTAGCTCCTTGGAAGCCCCCATTTCTTACTCACTCTTACGTCTTCAGAGATGGGACAGTGTGCAACACAGTAAGCAAATTACTGGCTACCTGGCCAGTGATTAAACTGCACCTTAAAAGTAAAGGGCTTCCCAAATAAAAAAAAAAATCCCCCTGCGTTCTCTCAGGGTATTTCTTTTAGTACTATTATTTTGATAAAGACCTTTGTTTTCCTCATAGGCAGATCTTCTAATCCTTATACAGTCCTGTAAGGTAGGTTATTACCTTGAGTCTAGAGATAAGGAAAGTAAGACTCAGGATGAGGAAATGACTTGTCCATCAACAAACAGCTGGTAAGAAGCAGAAACAGCCCACAGGCCACTGTTTCCTCTACTGTTCGCAGATGACGCCCATCTCCCACACCTGGGGCTGTCCTGTTCTTTCCTTCTTATCACACTAACACACACACCCCTCCCAGCACTGGCCAGAGTCTCGTTTCCTTCCTGCCCAGGGCCAGTGGTGTGGCCAGTGCCACCCACAGCACCCGACACTTCTTGCCCATAAAGGCTAGACTGGTCAGAGTCCAGGAAAACGTCTGAAGACTGTCCCTCAGTCCCCCTCTAGCGTGCTGCAGACAGGAGGAAGACGAGCAAGAGCACATGTGTGCTGAGCTCATGCAAACCTGTAGGCTGGCTCCCCTTGTCCAACCCAAGGAAATGCCACCATAACCTTCTCATCAAACTGACTCCCATAAATCAATACCACCATGAGCTAGCGGCTCATTCATTACTTGACCATTTTAACAGGGACATTTTTATGGGTGTTCCACTGAAAAGTTGTGGTTACAGTGAGGCTAAGAGGAATTAGGTGATGGAAAAGGAATAAACTAACAATTATTCCAGGGATTTTTAAATATTAAATAACCCTAACCAAGTGTTAACGGAAAGCATCTGAGCTTCCAGGTTATATGATACTAACCAGGCAAATATATGTGTTTTGCTTCTGCCCTGGGTGATCTAGCCTTAAATAACTGTCATGGCAAATGGACGTCGAGAAACGGGTAGGGGAAAGAAATGACTACTAGAATAAATCTACCACACTGCCTTAGCTATACTTCATGTAGTTCTTATCTTCATTTCTGATAACAGGGAAATAAAGAAAGGACAATTAGCTTGGCTCAGAGACAAAAATGGCAGAGCTGGAAGGAGCTAAGTCTCTTCCAAGTCCAGAACTACTCCAGAATAGATGGTGCCCTATTACATCATCTGTATTTCCTCGGTCTGTACATTTCTCCCAAGTCAGACAAGCTCAAGAGGTCTGAATGATTTGGAAACAATGAACAAAGACACTTAGAATGTGTGCATTAGCCATTTCCCCTGAATGAGCAATCTGTATGTTCCAAAGGGCTCCAAAATTTCTCACGGCAGCACTGTCTACACGAGGTTTACATGCACAGACCACATATGCTGGATGCCGCACAGTCCAAGGGAAACATGGTACCTTTAGTCCAACAGATCTTCAGTAGCCCGTTGATTTTTCAAAAAGAACTTACCACTGCCCTGCCACGCCTTCATTTTCCCTTTCTTCTAATACTTAAAAGACTTCAGGGTTTTCTGCAGCTTTGCAACTGATCCCCATGAAGACAGCTCTGCCTTTCCAAATAAAGGCAGCAATGGCAGCGGAGCAGGCCCTGCCATCCCAGCTATGGGGGAACGTGTCACTTAGAAGAACAAGTTCCTCATGCACTGCTCTGAACTACCATCTCGTGTTGTGCCTCTGGACACATGCTACTCCACGAGGGTGCAAAGGGCTGGGAACATGAGTCCCATGAGTCCCTTCTTCCGTAGGGACTTCACTCACTTCTTCACTCTACCCATGGAAAGCACTACTGATGGTGAAGGGAATGAACTAGACAGTCAAGCCCTGTCTACACTGTACAATCCTGTGACAGAGTCCTCAAGCTACGTCCTTCCTGATAGTTAAACTGGAGTACCAGGACTGCTAAGCCAGAAACTCATTTTTTTCAAGAAAGGAGACATTTTTTCAGGAACTAGAGCCTCCAAATACTGAGATATCTTTGTTAAAAGGGACATGCCTAACTCCCTAAAAGCATTTCCATACACTTCATTCCTGGAAAATAAATAAATAAAATGCTCACACAAGTCCACACTTACTCAGGTATGCATACATGCCCCTTACCAAAAGTCACTTCTCCTTTGCCAGCTTTGTCAAACAGCTGAAAGGCCACCATGAACAAAGCATCCGGGGCACACAGGACAGATTCAAATGCAACAAATTCTTGAAAGGATATTAATCTGCAACACAAAACAAGCACAAAGCATAAAGTCAGTAGCTTGTGGAAGATAAAGGCATACACAAATATACACAAAGGGAAAAAAATAAAATGTCACTGTCAAAAAAGTAAAATTAAAACTAAAAGCATGTACAAACACTTAGCATTTCTTTTCACATATAGTGGACTGAAATAACACACAGAATCTAACAGACATGACAGATTTGAGGACATGGTGACATGTTAAATGCATTACAATTTCAGATGTACTGTTTTATCCAACATACTACTTTTGTTTCAGGGATATTGTTAGATTGTAGAATTAAAGGTTACATACTTTTGATTAATACACGATTGTTAACAGCAAAACAGACCAGCTCTGTCATTCACTAATATCCTTTCTACACCATATCAATGTCAAAAAGGTTCACAAAGATTCATTCATCACTGATATCTACTGGCCACGTGAGGACTGAAATAAAGAATGATACTGGGGGTGGTAGACAGGACGCAGATAAATTAGACATGAAACGTGACCCCAAGGAACTTCTCGTCTGGTAACATGAGCCTAAAATACTACACAGGAAAGACAAATAGTAAGACAGGGATCAATAGTGATAATAGAATTTTGGTAGGAAATCAAAGAATGGTCTGTGGCCGAAATGGAACGTGAACTGGGTCTTGAAAAATTAGTGAAATTCAGGTATGCAGTAATGTGCACAGAGGAGGGGTCACTTTAGGCAGGGGGAAATGCCTACAGAAATGCCAAGAAAGCTGGGGAGTGTACATGGAAAATGGTGAGGAACTGACTTTGGACAGTAAAATGCATCAGAGAACACTGGGAGGTTGAGAGATGGGCCTGAAGACAAGGAAAGGACTTGATCTGTCTTCTCTAGGAAGCAAGGAGTGATGGATAGCTTCTGAGCAAGGTCGTGACATGATCCCGACTCCCTAATAGGAAGAACACAACAGGCCACAGATGCTTTGACTTCCAAGGAGTAAATAAATCTACAAAGGCAGTCCTAGAAATGTTCTTTGCCATTATTTTGTCTTTCAAAAGTCCAAACGTTCCTATGATTCGTTGAGATAGCCCAGGTCTCTGGGGGATACATGGGGAGGAAGAAAACTGGAGTGTTTTCCTATGTTTCACAGAACAATTACTTCTAAACATCTTATAGAAAGAACACATTTTTATACAAAGAGTTACAAAGTTAACTAAGCTATTTCCCAGAATGTCACTTGATTTTAATAACGCCACCAAGAAAGGAAAACTGATGGTGTGTTCATTACACTGTCTCTATGTCACTCACCATCCAAAAACACATCCTTCCGAATGAATGCAGGGGGACATTCAGAAGCAGCGTGTGTCACAGAAACACACTTGCCCAGAACATTTTCTCCTCTACTGTATTGTCTGTCTCACTGAGAATCTTTGTGCAAGTAAGAGCAGGGGAGGGTGGGGATGGCAAGGGAAGCACTTCTGAGTTCCTGGCTGACCTAAAGGGGCTGACTACTTGCTGGGGGAAAGGAAGGTAGTCACGGGCACGTGTCCCCACCAGAACGCAAGCACGAGGTGCCAAAAGTCAAAGAAGAAATACAGCATTTCAGGGCCCAGGGGTAGGGATTTGTTCAGCCTGGAAGAGTTAAGGAATGCTTCGTGGGGGTGTGGCATTTAAAGAACAAATTTTAAAGCTGAAAAGATCTGAGTGAGCATCTACTTCAGTTTCCTCATTTTAATTTTGAGAAAACCAGAAGTTAGGACTTGTGCAAGGTGAAAACTGGCTTCTGGCATTTGGGCCTGAAAACCAGGTATCCTGGTTCCCATTTGCTGGAGACAGAATTCCTGTTGGTGTGGGAGGAGGGAGAGAAGGGAGAAGGGCAGGGAGAGGGTGATCCAAACTGTGGACAGAACAAAGTACAGACATGATGACCAGCGGGGCGTGCTGTGTCAGAGAAGGACAAGGCGTTACCGACCCTGCACCTAATGGTCCCACGGAGTAAAAGAGTGGATGAGCTGTAATGCCAGTCACCTGAGAAGGACCTTCAAGGCCAAGTTACAGAATCCTGCCTTTTTTTTTTTTGCAGCCAATGAGAAGTCACTGAAGACTTTAGGGTTAATAAATATCAGGTTCAGGTCTTTGCTTTAGAAATGGAACTGGTGTGGCAGATGAATTTAATCCAAGAAAGACAGATGGGGGAGAACAGCCTGACAGCTAGAGACAGCAGGAGTCTAACCAGAGCTGGAGCACTAGGATTGGACAGAGGAAAGGCTGGAGAAACACAGCTGGGGCAGGAATGACAAAACTTGAGAGCCACTGGATGTCAGAGGCTGAGGGCCAGGGAAGAAGCCAAGTTACTTCCAAGACTTTTAACTTGGATAACGAGTGGGATGATGATATCACCAACAAAGACAAAGACTGAAAAAGGAAAAAGAAGGGACTTCTGAGAGAGCAAGACCAATTCTGACCGTGCTAAATTGGAGGTACCCGTGGGCACTGAAGTATGGTGCCTGGCAGGAAACCAAAAGGACTAGTGTGGAACTCAGGAGCAGCTGGTATGAATTGAACTGTGTCTCCCCCAAAAAAATTCACGCTGAAGTCCTAAACTCAGAGTATTTTACTTGGAAATAGCACTGTTGTGAGTGTAATCAGTTAAGATGAAGTCCTACTGGAGTACGGCAGGCAGCCAACCCAGTGTCACTAGAGTTCTGGTGAAAGGGGGAAATCTGCACCCAGACACACACAAGAAGAATGCCACGTGATGATGAAGGCAGAGATCAGAGTGATGCTTCTATAAACCAAGGAACCCCAGACTGCCAGCAAACCCCCCAAAGCTAGGGAGGAGGCATGGGACAGATTCTTCTTCACAGACCTCAGCAGGAACTAACCTTGCTGACACCTGGATCTTAGCCTGCACAACTGTGAGAACACAAATGTCTTTTCTTTCTTTGTTTTCTTTTTAAAGCCACCCAGTTTGTGGTATTTTGTTATGTCAGCCCTGGTAAATGAATACAGAAGCCAAGACTGGAAACACAGATCAATGATTTTTTTAAACAAAGACTAAAGGTCGGAATGACATTGCCCAGAAGCATTTTACCAAGGGATGCATGCTCACCCAGCTCAGCCCACTGAGGAGCACCACAGAGCAGAAGTGTGTGTGTGTGTGTGTGTGTGTGCATGTTTAAATCTGTATCAATTTTTTTAAATTGAAGTATACTCAGTTACAATGTGTTGATTTCTGAAATGTGTTTCTTACTGTCTGCTTTCTTCTCACCACTGCCTCACTCCAGGGACCGCCTTGGGGCAGACACCAACCACCCACAGCCACACACTCATCTCATCAATGGCAGTTTAACAAGGAGGAAAACAATCCTATGTGCTAAACTAACCCTGCACAGACAGTAGGTGAGTTAAAGGCAGATCACACAGTGTGCTATGTAGAAATGGGACATCTTTTAAATTTAATGATCTGAATAAAAAAAGGCTTAAACACCAGTAAAAGAGAATCTCACCTGTCTAGAGAATAGTATGAGAAACCCGAAGACTATCTATCTGGGTGAACAAATCCTCCCCTGGCAACATCAATGCGGTTTCATGACCGTAACTGGCCAATGAATGCGTTGGTATTTTAGGCATGTTACAGATATCAAAAAGGTATGTAATTTGGTAATCCTGTTAGATACAGTGTTATACATCTATGTAGGAGGTACAGAGACGAACCATGAGATCATAATGTTTTACTGTTCATCAAGATCATTCTGGATTTTCAACATAATCTAACTAGAAGGCTATCAGAATAATTACACAGCACTATATTCATTTACAGCATGATATCTAAAAACATTTATCTTTCTATCTATATTTTTTTTATATAAACAGTACTCCAGTCTTGCCTTTCAGATTTAATGGGTGTTAGCATAAGCTACAACAAAGAATACAAGCTCCATCAAGTTCAGACCTGGCTGGCAAGCTCACTTAGCTCCTTTTCCACCCCCAACTTCCCAAACATCTTTGATGATGTTAGATGTCCTCTAAAATAAGTCATACGCCTCTGATGAACTCTCTGACTAGTATCTAAGGGAACAGTCACAGTTTGACATTAATTTTCAACAGCTAACACAGAAGTCACATTTTCACAGGCCTCCACCACAAGATTAGGGGAGAGCAGGTTTCCAACTACTCTATTTCATGATTCTGACGTGAACAGAGATTTTTTTTAAGCAAGCCATTTCTGTTTTCCAAACCACCAGAGCTACTGTTCTTCTGAAAGCCATTTATAACAGCAGCAGCATGACAAGTCCCTTAAAGGCTAGGTAAAGCAGCTGGAGCACTACACACTGCACCACATACTGAGAGCCAAGGAGGAGAGGGGTTAAAAGTGGAGCGCCTCTGTCCATTGTGCCTAGGACGGTGTAAGATTACGTATCTCCTACAGACATAGGAAGATGCTAGAAGGATACGTACCAACACGATGGCAGTGCTTCTTTAAGGTAGCAAGCCTTAGGCCTCCTCTCCCCACCCCTCTGTCCTTCTCAGCTTTGCAAGGGACAGCTCTTAGCCTGGAGATACTTCAAATATAAATATAACAGGGAATATAGACTGAAAATTATGATATTATGGAAAAAGTTTTAAGCAATAATCAGAGAACTGGAGATAAATTACCCCATGAATTCAGAGGAAGGAAAAAGTATTGTTATATTGAGAAAGGAAGAGACGGGGAAAGTCAGTGAAATTAGGAACACACCATGTCAGACAGGAAGACAGGACCAAGTGGTCACATACCAGCTGTCCTGCAGCAGAGGGAAGGTGATCGAGTGGAGATGGGGTGGGGGCGGAAGGCATCAACTTCCATGGGGCTTCTGCGCTACTCTACGGGCTGGGCACGGGCCAGCACTAAGCGTGTGCAGATGAAAAGTACGATTTCTGCTCCCCAAGAACTGGAGGTCTGAGGGGGCAGACGGCGAGCCAGGAACCAAGGAAGGAGGGTTGGAGACGAAGAGCCACAGGAAGCGCACGTGTGCTGGAGTGAGGGAAGGTGCAGAGGAAGCTGTGGTGCTCGTGACGGCAGACAAAAGTCTGGAACTTTTAGTGATGTGATGAATTTGTGCTTCACAAAGGAGTGTTAAGTGAACTGGGGGGAGACGAGCCTGGAGTTGGGGAGATGTGCTGGCTGAATCCAGGGAAGAGTCACGAAGACCCAAGGGAGGTGGGAGGACCTGGTGCTATGCCCTCCTCTCCAGGGGACAACCTGACCACACAGCAAGAGTCTTCAAAATGCCCACCCTCTGACACCACAATCCCACTTATCCTAAAAAATTTATCCTAAAAAATAATCAGTGAACATGTGCAAACTTTTATGTACAAGAATGTTCAAGCAGCATTGTTGGTAACAGTGAAAAAAGTGAAGACAACCTCAATATGCAACAATATGTGACTGATTCAACAAGGAAACGTTCATACACAGAAAACAATGCAACCATTACAAATTGCTACAAAGTTACATCCTGAAGCAGAAAGTCAGCTAAACAAATACATGTAGAAAACAAAACCATTTTGTTAAAGATGGACAAAAATGGTATTTTATACACATACGCAAAAAGTTTGAAGGAACACCAGAGTGTGAGCAATGAGTATCTCTGTGTAGCTAAAATATGAGAAATTTAAGGTTTTTTTCTTTTTGCTTGCCTATATTTTCTCATCTCAATAACACACACACTATATTACTTTTGTAGTAAGAAGAAAACAAAAATTTCTATGATACAAACAGCAAGGACCTACTTACAGCACAAGGAACTATATTCAAGATCTTGTAATAATCTATAATGGAGAAGAATCTGAAAAAGAATATACACATATGTGTATGTATAACTGAATCACTTTGCTATACACCTGACACTAACACATTGTAAATTAACTATCCTTCAATTTAAAAAAAGAAACAAAAACAAAAACCCAGCAAGGACCTAAACATGGGTAGCAGCAGCAGGACTAAGAGATGGGTGGGGAGAACTGAAAAAAAAAAAAGCAGTAACTGATGGGGAAGACTCACAACAACGTGGGCTCTCCAAGGTGGGTAACTCCATTCTCCTCCTCCCTGCTGTTGTCGAGCCTTGCTCAGCAGTGGCGTGTACCCCATGTGGTCCCTTTCATCTCCCACTTGCCTCCTACCTCCAGGCCAACTCTGCGGCTATGAAAGTTGAAGCAACTGCACATAAGGATCTGATCTGTTTAGACTTCAGGAAGCCTGGTTGTAGACAACGCACCGTATCAAAATCCAATTACCACTTTTACCTAAGGTTCTTAACCACAAGAGCACTTTGCAAAAATAACTTCTCCTTGTAACCAACCCTCTCCCGTGTGTTCCAACAGAAGCCAAACAATTGTCCAGGATAAACAGCAGAGATGAAAGTAAAATCTAACTCCAGAAACTGGGTTCCAACCACAAGACCACCCAAGCTCAAGTATCTGTGAATGTCAAGAGAAAAAAACTAAAAAACACAAAACTAGGCTCTTCTGTGATCACCAGTTTATCCAAAGAGTTTTGACCCCCATGATTTTAACATCTTTAAGAGATTTGGGGATTTTCCAGTTCTTTTATCTTCCTCTAAAACGCCTTGCAAATATACACAGTTCAGGCCACCAAACATACATGTACACTGCAATTACATATGCCAGGCAATGGCCTAGGCACTAAGGATACCACGAAAATGAGTAAGACTGATAGAAACCATGTCCTCAGGGAATCCGATTCCTTGAGAGAAGACAGGCAATGATCACAAACATACATAAAGACAGACGGTTCTGTATCAGGATAAAATAGAGAAATGCATTAAAGTCGTACTTCTGTGTTCTAGCAAGCTTACTTGAATGAGTTCAAGGCAGGACCAGAGAAACCATTGGTTTTCTTAAACTTCCCACGCAGCCAAGCTTGAGAATGATGGGGAGATACAGAGGTGGTAAGGAGATGCCTCTTGGGGGTTGGCATTAGGATCTGAATGATGAAGAGGAAGCACTGGGAAGATCTGAAGCAAGGATATTTTGGCAGAAGAAACCTCAGTGCGGGGGCTGGCCCTAGGACCAGCCATCCTGGGCAAGCCCATGGGGCAGGGAGACACCTGAGTGGCTGGAGAGTAGAGGAGGAGGGAACACGGAGGGAGATGGGGATGAGGCATGTGCAGGGTAGACAAGCTGGGTGGATTTCATTCCAAGTACACATAGGAAACAGCCACTCTTGGAGGGTTTTATGCAGGCGAGTGACGTGAGCTCATGGAAAGAACACTCAGGACACCATGGCGCACAGAATGCAGGGCGAAGCAATGAATCCAGTTAGAAGCAGCTGCAGTGGACAGGTCTGGCATCTTAGCAAGAAAGAGGAAAACTGAAGCGATCAAATACAGGATGTTTTCTAGACAAAGAGGTGGGTGCTTGTTCTAGAAATGAAAGCACACAGCTTTTCAGGCCCCAGAGCAAGTCAGATGCGCCCCAGGGCAGTCAAGAAGCACAGACTCTGAACCCCAGAGTTACTGAGGACATGAAAACTGTGTACTTAGGCAGATGATGAAGGAGGCCATAAATAAGGATTTTATTTAATAAGCCAGTTGATGGTCAGTGAGTAAACAAACCAAGGTTCAACAGCCCTAACTATGTGTACTTAATACAATTGTTCTTAACACACTGTAGAAAATGACAATGAATTATTATCTAATTTTATATTCTAATAACCATTAGCAATAAGGTAGAAAGGGGCCCAAGGTCTAGTTTTCCCTTTGCCTAACTGGCTGCATGATCTTGCTAGGCAAGCTGAACAGACCTCCTTTCCTGATCTGTGAAAGGTGCTCTCTCTCTCTGATGCCTTTCACACTACAATCCCATTTTCTTCCACCTCCAGTTACAGGGAGCCATCCGTGTCCACCCTGGCTCCAGCACTGCCTTGGCATTCCCGGGAGCGCATCTGTTCCGAGGCCAGCTGGGCTCCTCAGCTCTACCATGCATTCGGGTTCAAATCTCACTACAGCGTTTGCCAAGGGGCTATTTAAATTCATTGGCTCCGATGAAATCTGGCAATTGAATATTGTTCAAAAAAGCAGGCTACTGCCTGGCTTTAAAAACCTATTAAAGATTTATTAGCAATTTTACAGTATTGTTGTCATGAATTTAGCCTATAAATACCACCTCTGCATACATCACTGCCTCCCTATTGCCAAAAGAAAAGAAATATACAGACTCTCGTAATTGTGGGCTTAACTCGGAAAGTGATCTGCCCATACTTCCAGCTCTACCTGTCTGTCCACCACCTTGCAGCTCACTCCAAACAGCACTCAAGCCGCCCAAGGCTGACTGTGCCAACTAGCGGGATTTACAGAGGGTGTTCTTGTGCCTCCAACGTTTTCTTCCTTATCAGAGCGATCAAGCATGTTTAACAAGTGTGATTCTCCCCCATACAACTTCTACTTTGCTAATAGTTCATTTAACTACATACTCAAATATGTCTTTCAACTACACTTCCTCTGTACCCCATTCCTTCTTCTGGCGTCCTGCTACCTCTCCCAACCTCCTATCTTTTAACCTTTGAGTCATAAAAAAGCTCTAATCATGGCCAATCCCCACAAGAGTAACACTGTATCAAGAAAAAAAAAAAAACCACCACAAGCTTTTCAAAACTAGAGACAAATCATATTCTCTATCCCCATAAGACTCTATCCTGTTATTTCTTAAATACTAATAAAAATCATTAATTTAAAAAAACCTAAAAAGTTGTATTTCATTGTTCCTATTCTGAATAATTACCAATATTGAGAGAGTTTAACAATGTGTGCCACAAATATTCTGCATTTTAATTACATCATGGGGTAAAGAGCAGTTTGAGATTTATCCAAAGATGGGTTTTTTAAAAGAAAAAGTGTACTTTGTGAGAATGTAAATTAGTACACTGTGGAAAACAGTACGGAGGATTCTCAAAAACTAAAAATAGAACTACCATATCACCCAGCAATTCCACTCCTTGGGTATATATGAAAAAAAAAAAACTAATTCAAAAAGATGCATGCATCTCAATGTTCATAGTAGCATCATTTACAATCGCCAAAATACGGAAGCAACTTAAGTGTCCATCAACAGTTGGATGGATAAAGAAAAAGCAGTATGTACACAATGGAACACTACTCAGCCACAAAAAGAATGAAATTTTGCCATTTGCAGCAACATGGTTGGACTTGGAAGGTATTATGCTAAGTGAAATAAATCAGAGAAAGACAACTACTGTATAATAGTACTTATACGTGGAATCTAAAAAATACAACAAACTAGTGAATCTAAGAAAAAGAAGCAGACGCAGATGTAGAGAACAAACTCATGGTTACCAGTGGGGAGAGGGAAGGGAGGAGGGGCAGTATAAGGGTAGGGGATTGAGAGGTACAAACTATTATGTATAAAATAAGCCATAAGGATATACCGCACAACATGGGGAATACAGCCAATGTTCTATAACAACTATAAAAATAAAATAAATTAAGAAATTATATAAATTCTGATGAGAAGGAAATTTTAAACAATGTACTAAATTAAAAAAAAACACCATAAACAACTCATTTTAAATTGAGGATTGCCTTTAAGTGGGGAAAGAGTTAAAAGGGAGAAAGATCATTAGTTAAAAAAAAAAGAAAAAAAGGAAAACTAGCTATAAACCATACTGGAAAACACTTGGGTAAGCAAGGTAGATTTTAAGAATTCTAGGTTTCCTAGATGTTCCCTTGTTCTTTTAAGGCTTTTCAACTTTACTAAAGTAGCAAATGAGGAAGGATAATGGGGAGATAAACTGCAGGTAAGAAATCTGTTACTGAAAAGCCAGCAGGCACACAAATTTGTTAACCAGCCACCTTTTAAGTGAGCCCACACTGGCCTGTCACTGCATAAAGCAGCAGCAGTAACATCAAGTAGCTGCTGTCCCGCCTCTGATCACCAGAAATGCTTCCAGGAGCGCACACACTGCCAAATCCTCCCCGTATCTGACTTCAGCCTCCACTTGGATTGTTCCCTTGGTTTAGACTGAAAATTCAGCACAAAAGCACCGGAGACTCTATGAGGACCCAGGACACAGAGGACAGCCCAAGGAACAACTTTCTCATGCATACTCTCAGCAGATGCCCGTATTACCTGTGGGTGATCTCTGCCCAAAGAACATTTTAGAACACCAAAGATAGACTGAGATAAATGATTCTGTCATTGGAACACGATGCCTTTTCAAGTGTTTTTCTGAATCTCCGAAGGTAATGATGATTAAAGTGATTTTCGGAAACAAATCAAAGGCATCTAAGCACAGACACACAAAAAGTGACACGAACAACATGCTGCATTCTTACATCGCCCAACGCAATGACTGTCCAGCTAGTCACTCTGTGACTAAAAAGCAGCAAACTAAATTGTAAATAAATGAAATCAAGTTTTACTGATTCCCCCTTTGAAAAACATCATCAATTACTCAGAAGTATTTTAACATTTTCCTTCAGTTATAAATCTTACATTACAGATACATATAAAAACCTTTTTTACTGTGATCAGAACATAAGCCCTTTGCAAAGCAAAAATTAAGTGACTGAAACAGCCTTTCTCATATTTTTTTAAATAAAATTATTCATGGTGTGGGCAAGAAGAAACAGAAGTACACAGGCTTGAGCCAGAATATCACACACACACACAAAAGCCAACATTAATATCTGCTGTGCCAGCTGAATTCAAATTAACCCAATTTTACATGTTAATTAAACCAGCTATTTTCTTCTTATTGTATTTCTGCTTCTTAAATAGTAGAGTCTACAAGTGGTTCCCAACAGACTTGTTCCAACAACAATGACGTATTCATTTACTTCTATTATGACCATACAATACAGTAACTGAGCAGTAATTTTTCACAGTCAATTACATGTGTGGTTCTTTATGCTTAAAGATGCTGAAATAATGTGTACTATAGAGCCATATGCCTGAATCTCTAGTCTGCCTAAGGCAGTTGCCTGGGTAACACATTTTCTCTTCAGTTTAGCAGAACCCTTCATTGAATATCATTAGGTGTCATTAAATAGCAAACATTAACATGAACTTCAATACACTACTTAGATGGAGTCATTTTACCCGTGTAAACAAGTATTCCATCATTTATAAGAAGCTTAAAATAGATTATGATTTTCTGTATTTAAGATCATGAAAAAGAAACAAAAAAGGACCCACGTGTTGATTTCAAACTGCATTTGCAGAAATTTCTCTTATGTTAACCAGAGAACGCAGACCAAGTTTCAGAGGTAACACTTCTCATCGATAAGGTCATAATATTTCAATGCAAGCAAAGAAGGATTAGGTCTTTTACTCAAAGTTTACTTTCAATTTACTCAAAGTTGTAAAATAATTTCATCAATTGCATCTCAGACCATCAAAGATTTGTATTCTGTTTTCTGACAAGGCGGGAGAAAGCACTTGAGTTTGTTAATAAAATTAAAGGATAAGATGCTTAAAAATCAGAACACATGGTAAGAAATAGAAAGTGCAGGATACATTATGCACTACCTAAAACATTTTAAATATTAAAAATGTAACAAAGTGTTCTAAAGTTTAGAAATAGTAACATGCGGTTTATACAGGGTGCGCTAGAGCGATGCCTACATTAGGAGAAGCAGCCGTCTCCAATAATCTCCATCAGCTCTCCACCCCACGCCACTCCAAATAGGCATCCTTGTCAGAGAGAAGCAATGTGCTTGTTCCACAAACACAGACTCAACACTTGGAGCCTCCCCTCCCACCCACCTTCCCGAGATTATCATTCCTAACCCATGGAATTATGATTTTTCTGAGACACATCATAATTCCATGTAAACCTAATCTCTCAGCCTACAAACAAGTATAACCTATCCTCTCTCATCTGCACCACAAAGGGCCTCCAAATTTTCCATGCTAGTTTGAAAGGATACATACAAGAAGAAAACGAAACATCAAATAGCATGGCCAATCCCTATATGCTTTCTTACCTTTCCCAGGAAAGGAGAAAGGCAGGCTCCCAAATCCTGCAAGTTGGGGTGGGGGTATTGATCAAAGTTCAGGAGGCAGCCCCAAGCTGCCACAGTCATCCTAAGAGTAAGGAAAGAGACAGCTCTGCCAAGAACAAGTTCTTGGTTATGAGGACTGAGATGCTAGATACAACTACAACGATGAACTCGGATCTTACTGCTTCCTAATTCAAAATAAGGAAGAAATGGCCACACAAAATGGAATTTCTGAGCCTAGGGTGCCATGTTTCTACCTCCCACTGCTCCACAAATAACTCATGGAGCTGACTGAAAATAAAGCCTGTTCCGTCCAGGGGCTGAGACACAGTTGGTGAGGAGAAAAAATTATTTGATATTAAATGTATATTCCATTTTGATTTCAACACTCTGTTCTGAAATGAGGTTAAGTCATGAGAAACAAATTGATAGCAAATACATCTTTCAGCAAAATATTTTCAAGATATATCTTAATCAGTATACATTCTGTGATATATAGATTCTCTGATGCCTCTATGACAATCTGTGCTCTGACTGATTATCAAAGACACTCTAGGATTTCAAATAAAATTTGAAAATTAAAACTAAATTGCATCAACTGTCATTACTGGGGAAAATAGCCTAAAAATTTCACATTATTAATGAGAACTGAAATTATAAGTGACCTCTGCTTACAATATTCTGATTAAGTAGTGTTTTGGATTCTACCCAAAATCTACAATAAATAGAATGCTATTTCCATCCCTATCCTCAATACAGATTAATTAAAATTTTACTGCATGAACATAATTCACTTAAGAACTGGCATAAGATCTGGTAAAGAAAAAAAATGCAAGTTTTTCATATTTAATTATGTTTTGCTATACAAATAATCACTGAGTAAACACAATAAATTCACCTATTAATACAGGCCACCCATGAACATAGATCCTCATTAAAATTACTAAAAGCATTTATTATAACTATTTGAGCCTGCTCTACTTAGGTTTATAGTTTATTTTACTCTCTGGAAGAACCTATTCAAACACTGAAAAAAGGGTAAAAGAAAAATTCTCTGTCCAGTGCTTCCCCATTCTATCCCAAACTATCTCTGCATTCATTAGCAAGTCCTATCTCTAAAGGTCTCATAACAGTACAATTATTACTAATTGTGGAAAAGCAGTATCAGCATTTTAATCTCTTTCACTTCAGTAAGTTAGTGACAGTTTTACTTCTGAGCTTAAAATTTTAAAAACTCTGGAAGAAAGCACTGATCAGGAAATCCTAAAGCCATACAAAGAGGGTTTCAGTGTGAACTACATGTTCAGTGAATCCTCAGGTACATTTAAGGGAGGTTTTCTGCAGATGGAAATGCAACACTCGCAGTGAATTTTAAAAATTACATTCTAGATTTGTACCTGGAAGAATGATGTGAACTAAAATCTATTAAAAGAGAAGAAACGTGGCTGCATTTCCTCAACTCCACTGCAAAAGGCTGCATCTCCTCAGACCATAAGCAGAGAAGAGAGGGGCAGAGGAGTGGTGCCAAATGGTGCCCAGGCAGCCAACTACCTGGCCTTCACAGGGTGCTGAAGGGGAAGGGCAGGAGTCCAAAAAGGATCAAGAACCTACCCACATGGGTGATTTTCTCGATACAAAGAATCACCCAGAGTAGCTGGACAAAAATGAGAACAACCCCCGACTATTGTGGTTCCAGCCTATTTGAAGAGGATAAAAGTGAAGACAGGATAAGAAAAAAGATTTGCTGAAAGTTTCAGCAACTGTTACAGAGATGGACTGCACAAAATGTGGCAGAGATCCTGGGAGAAAATGACAACCGGGGATTTTAACAGCTTGAACTTCAATATGGAACCAGTAGGACAGCCTGAGAATCCCTTCCCCTCATCAGCTTGATGACAGTACTTCCCACACTCGTGGCCCTTTATGTGTCCAATCCGTTCAAGTTCAGTCAACACACACAGATAGAGTGTGCCAGCCACACCTAGGAAGTCTGGGATCTGCAGATTCAGCAATAAATAGAACAGATAGAAATCCCTGCCTTTACGGAGCTGACAAGGGTGTGTGAGAAGGTGGAGGGGGAGACAGTAGACCAGTTAACAACATCCTTATGGGACAAGATAACCGCTGCGAGGAACGCTACAGGAACAGGAGAAAGGAGCATTGAGGGTACAATTTAAAACAGCATATTCAAAAAAAGTGAATAAAGGGTCACAAATGGCAAAGTATCCTTCTTTCTTATGGGTGAGTTATATTCCATTAAATATATATATGCTGCATCTTCATTATCTATTCAACTATTGATGTGCACTTAGGATGCTTCCATATCTCAGCAATTATAAATAATATTGCTCTTAATAGCAAGGTGTATGTATCTTTTTGAATTAATTTTTATTTTGTGGTTGGCTTATTTCCTTTGATAACTATGTAAGTTTAAAAAGCTAAAGCTCTAAATGTTCTTAAAAACAATGAACTGTATATATACATATATATGTAAATTAAAAAAATACATGTGCAGTGAAAAAAAAAAGCTATCAAGCCATGAAAGACACGGAAGAAACTTAAAAGATATATTACTAAATGAAAGAAGCCAGTCTGAAAAGGCTACAAACTGTATGATTCCAACCAAATGACAATGGGGATAAAGCTCAGCTACGGAAACAGTAAAAAGATCGTGGTTTCCAGGGGTCTGAGTAGAGGGAAGGAGGGAGGGAGGGGTGAATAGATGGAGCACAAGGGATTTTTAAGGCGATTAAATTATTCTGTATACTATAGTGGTGGCTACATGTCATTACACAATTGTCAAAGCCCATAGAATGTACAAAAGTGAACCCTAATTTAAACTATGGAATTTGGTTGATAATAATGTGTCCATCTCGGCTCATCGATTGTATCAAATATGCCACACTGATGAGGGGTGTTGAGGGTAAGGGAGTATACGTGTGTGTGTGGGGAGAGCTATATGGTAACTCTGTATTTTCTGCTCAATTCTGCTATAAACCTGAAACTGCTCTAAAAAAAATAAAGTCCTTAAAAAAAAAACCAGCATGTTCAGGGAAAGCCTCCCTAAGAAGGCGTCATCAGCGCAAAGACCTAACAAAGTGAGGGAGCTTCTCCGGGGAAGAAGGGGTATTAGGGAGAGGAATCGTTGGCAATGAAGTAGGAGAGGAGAAGGAGAGAGTGGGCGCCTTGCTGGCAGCAGTAAGGACTTGGCTTTTACTGAGTGGCATGTGGAGCCCTAAAGGCGTGTGAGCCAGAGAGCCATGTGATCCAACCTGGGTCTCACCAGGATCCCTCTGGCTGCTGTGCTGAACAGACCACAGGAAGCAGGACCGAAGTGGGGAGACCTGTCAGGAGGCTGTTACAATCACCTGAGAGACGGTCCTGCCTCAGACTATGGTGGCAACAGCCTAGAGGTAAGAAGGGGTCCCATTCTGGAGGTAGAGTAACATCCCTCCACAAGGCTACAAACGGAATCAAAAAAATTAAACCACGCAACATTCAGAGTCACATTAGTGAGAGTTCAATTATTTTCCAGGAATGAATCTAAAGATCTAGCCAGGTGGGGGCCACGTGCCAATCACACTGTGTTGAATCTGAATTTGCATCGTTAGAGGGTGAATTCATGAGAGTTTAAGTGTTTTCTCTCTTTTTTTTTTTGCTCATTTAATAGTTTTATTTTTGAAAATGTACATTTACATGAACTTGGAGAGAAAATAAAAATGAAGAACTACAGTGGTACATACATTTGCTACCCTGCTTCCCCTTTTAAGCATCTTTCCCAGCAGCTGGTGCATCACCAACTCTTCTGATGCAGGCTGAATGTGGGTTCTATGTGAGAAATCAACCGATGAGTCTTACTAAGCTTCTCTAAAAGGGATGCCCTGGTCAGGAAGCCTCCAATCACCAGTCCTTCAGAGAGAACCACAGCAGTTACAAACCTAGACCCAGAATCACCTCTTTATTTTGCCCCCCGTGCCTTTATGAAACAAGACCACGTAACTGAGCTGGTCTTGGAGTTTGCCTTTGAAACTTTTCTCATTTAGGGGCTTGCACCAGACTTGTCTGCTGGCTTTGTCTTTCTTAGCCAATGTTCCACCATCTTCCTTTTTCATACTGTCTATGTTGGTGTCATGTAGCCTGACAAGCAGCAGCTGCTCCTGCCACTTTGCTCAGAAATCAGACAGGAGTTTTACTACATTTTGAAGGTGAAGCCAAAGATTAAGTATGAGGTATGAGAGAAAAAGAGGAAGCAAAGATGTCTCCAGGGCTTGGCACCTGAGCACTGCAAGATGGAATGTCCTGAGACAGGAAGTAGGAAAGAATGCTTTGGCAGAGAAGGTTCAGGAGCCTGGTTTAGGAAATGGAAGGCTTATTAGATATGCAAAGAGAGACCTCAAGGATGTCGTTGGATATGACTCTGGAATTCAGTGGGGAGAAGAGGGCGGGGGATATAAAGTTATAAAATACTTAGAACCATGAGATGAGATCACCCAAGTAGTCAGAAACAACTAAAAGTCCAGGAGTGAGCCCTGAGGTTGGGAGATGAGAAAGAATGAGAACAGGGGTCTGAGAAAGAACAGCCAGGGAGGTGTGGGGAAAGCAAGACAGTGTCGTGCGCTGAAGTAACAGGACTCTTTGAAGAAGGTGTGAGCAGAACTGCAGGTCATCTAGTTCATTATGGTGTGTCCAGTTCTTGCTGATAAGAGCCCTGATGAACCCTCCCTTAAACATACCTCTGTTAACCTGAGGACTAACACTATCACTGGCTTTTGCTGCGTGGGTCCATGAGAGAACAGAAAATATATATATTGGTCTCTGCCACTGGTTCCTGAAGCAGAGTTCCTAAATCTTTCGGAATTCCCCGGGTAATAGCTGATAGCAGTATCTTGTTCTAATGAGGTGACTCTGGGTGGGCTCCTGAATGGACACTGGTCACCACGAAGGCCAAGGAATGACTACAAGGGTGGAATTTTCAGCCCACCCCTCATTCTCTAGAAAGGGGAGAGGGGCTAGAAATGGAGTAAAACAATTGGTCGTGTCTACACGGTGAAGCCTCCATAAAAAATTCCAAAACTACAGGGTTCAGGCAGCTTCCAGGTAGGTGAACACCAGGCAGTGCTGGGAGGCTGGCGAGCCTGGAGAAGGCATGGAAGCTCCGCACACCTTCCCACAGACCTTGCTCTGTGCATCAGTGCCATGTGGGTGTCCATCTGGTCCTTTATCTTGCCCTTTCATAATCAACTGGGAAAGAGTAAATAAACAATTTTTCTCAGATTTGTGAGCCACTCGAGCAAATTAATCAAACGTGAGGAGGGGGAGTCAAGAGACCCTCTGATTTACAGCTGATCAGTCAGAAGCACGGGTGATAACTTGAATTTACACTTGTCACCTTAAAGGGAGGTGGGGAGTAGTCCTGTGGGACTCAGTCCCTTAAGCTGTAAGATGATGCTTCCTCCATTTAGGTACTGTCAGACTTGAGTTACATTTCAGGACACCCAGCCAGCGTCACAGAACTGCTTGGTGTGGGAAAAACACCAAAAACACACATTTAAGACTAGAAGTGTCAGAAGTGAAGTGTTCTGTGCGAGTATTAAAGGAGACATACAGGAGGAAGAGTGAATTTTTCCTATTCAAGATCTTAACAAAAACAGACTCAGCAGAGCAGTGGAAGAAAATCCGCGGGGAGCAGATCCAAGCACGAATGGGCAGAGACGAAGACACAGAGGATCAGAAGAGACAGTGCTCATGACGACCTTCCAGAAAGAACAAGTGCGGAGGAGCCGGAGGAGGAAATGGAACCATGAGAAGTTCTTCTTAATATGGGAGACGTACTGGACGGTTTGTGTGCTGCCAGCAAAGATCCCAGGAAAAGGGGAGGAGGAGTGGGAGGTGTTGATGGGGGGGGGGGGGAAGGCTGGACAGGATCTGCTAAGTAAAGTGAGAAGGCAAAGCTAACTCCACCTTCCGCGGGTGTGATTTTGCTGCGTAACAACACAGGAGCGTTCACAGAGCAAGTAATAATCCATTTATAATCAGAGGAGAGACCCGGCTCAGAAAGGTTAGGTGATTCATCTAGGGTTTGAAGAGACTTTTCACGACATGAATGAAGTTTTTTCAGCCACGATGGCTGTTCCTTTTACTATACAATGCTTTTCTCATTCGAACAATCCATTCTGTCTTAGGGCAGCAGTTACAGAAAGAATGAGTAATATACTGAGATCAAAGCCCTTCTCCTGTGTGAGTGGTCCAGGGAGACAAACAGCCTGGGAAACATTTGGTGCAGGACAGTGGGGAGAAAATAAAAGTAAAATGATACCCTGCGTGGAACTGTACTTCATCTAGTTCGTGATGGTGTGTCCAGTTCTCTTTGATAAGAGCCCTGACAGAGGGTTTAGGAAAATATCCTTATGATTCAAATAATGTAAGCTTTGAAGGCAATTACAAACTTTACCAGGGATTAGATTACACTGGGGAAATGATTGTAAATGTATATTCTTTTTCTAGGCAGCCATAGAAAGCAATGAGGAAGACTTCACTACATATTAATAGAGTGATCTTTAGGATACATGGGTAAGTGACAAAGCAAGTGAGTGTGACTCACGTGTGTTCTAGGGACCAATATTACACATACACTAAGACGGTTAATTCTATGTGGTAACTTGGCTGGGACTTGGGACTAAACAGTAAACATCAAACATGTCCAGAATAACATTTCTAGGCGTGGCCCTGGATGAGATGAGCATTTAAACTGGGAGCCTGAGTAGACCAGACTGCCCTCCCCCAATCCTTTGAGGGCCTGAGCAGAACAAAACCGTGGAGGAAGAGGAATCTGCTCTCTCTGCCGGCCTGCCTGAGCTGGGCTCTGCGACTAGGAGATGTATCATCGGTTCCCCTGTTCTCTCAGGCTTTCAGTCTCAGGATGAACTACAGCACAGTTTCCTGGGTCTCCAGCTTGCAGATGACAGGCAGCAGGACTTCTCAGCCTCCATAATCACATGAGCTGTCCCTTATCCTGAACCTCTCCCTTTCTCCCCACCCCACTGCTCCCCTTCCCAGACAGTTGACCCTTAAATAACATAGATTTGAATTGCAAGGGTCCACTTATACATGTTTTTTTTCTTAACAGTAAATAAGACAATACTGCACAATCCGAGGTTAATAGAATCCACAGATGCAGAACTGCGGATACAAAGGAGCTGGGGATAAGGAGGGGCAACTATAAATTGTACTAGAATTTTAGGCTGTGAGGAGGGTCAGTGCCCTCAATCCCTATGTTATTCAAGGGCCAACTGTTTATCTCTAATAGTCTGTTCCTTTGGAGAACACAAACTAAAACATGCATATATATATCCTCTCATAGGAGGGAGGGAGGGAGAGGGAGGGAGCGAGTGAGTGAATGTGTGTGTGTGTGTAATACATAGGGAGGTTACAGAGCTGCCTTTGGGTATGAATAGGGAAAGAAATACAAATATGAATATAAATACATATTAATTTACTTGTATTTGAGGGAGGAAACACCCCCTGGGAGAAAAAAACAGAAACTAAAGGAAAAAAGAGTGACCTTTAAAAGGGAAGGTGGAGACAGGGTGAAGGGGACAGGCACTTTAACTAGACTTCTCTGAGTATATCTTGCCTCCATTATACATTTTTGACTCAGGAAACATTTGTTTCACACATGCAAAAATTCAATTAAAGTCTAAAAGAAAAAAGCAGTCCCTAAAAATTGAAAACAAACTGAAACGAATGAACCTAACCACACATCAAGTTGGTGGCAAAACCACACAGAAAAATGAATTATTTCGAATAACCTTAGAATATAGCACTTTCACTGCATATGGTTAACAGGGTACAGTTTAAGCACCAATAGAGGTAAAAAGGTATCTTAAGCTTCAGAATCCAATTGTTAGCAATACTGATGTTAGTATTTTGACTATATCCTATGTTTTGCAAATATGTAATTCTGTGAATGTTGCTGGTAACCAAGCTTTCAATAAAAGAGTACAGAGAAAAACAGAAAAATCAAAGAACTAAAAACATTCTGAGTTTAATTTTGTCCATTTAACTTTGAATTAGAAATACCAGCATGAACTGAAGACTTTTTCCCCCTCCTACCCATTGAAAAGGCTTCAAAGCAACCACTGCTGAAAAGTAACAAGCACACCTAATACCCAGACTGCGGTCTCTACACACAGCTGCCCATAAGAAAGAATAAGAACTCCATGCAAGAGTGGCCGATTCCAGATCTGGAGCAAGAAACTCATAAAATGACATCCTGTTTTTCCAGAAAGCAAGGAAGCTCTCAAATATTAACGGATCCTATTAAAAAGGATAAAGAAGAAAATATAAAAAGGCTCCCATTCGTCAAGATGAGATAAATACCACTGAATAAAACATGCAAAATAGTAGGAGTTCATAATACTCAATATGAAAAAGGTCCCACTCTCACCAAAACAAAAAAAAACATCAGACTCACTGAACCTTCAGAAGTTATTACAGCACCAATTCCTAAGGCTGAAAATTGGCTCAGATCAAGGAAGTAATTTGGTTGACTCCTATTTCTAACCCAGACCTCTCCCTTGAAATAAATCCAGATCCTAACACCTAACAGCCTACCTCTCCAACTGCATGTTTAATAGGCATTGCAATATTACACCCTAACGAACGCTTAGTTTTGCTTCTAACCTATTCCTCCCTCAGAATCCTCCCAGGCACTTAGACTGACCTCTCCCATATTTCATATCCAATCTATCAAGAAAATCCCAATTCCCATCACTTTTATCATCTACACAACTAGCACTCAAGTCTGTCATCTTTTTCCTTTCTTCCAGTCTTGCCAACTTCATTCTATTCTCTGCATATCAACTAGGGAGAGCCTTTCAAAATATAACTCTGATCATGTCAGTGCCACGCTCAGAACTCCCCAATGACTTCTACTACAATTGGAATAAAATGCAGTATTTTTACAATATGCCCCCTGGATACTTTTTTGACTTCCTCCACTTTGCTGCCCATCACCAGTACAACTAGTCAAACTGGCTTCCCTGCTACCTCTCAAAGACGTCCAGCACCCTCTCGTCTCAGGCTCTCTGCAATTTATTCCCTCTATCTAGAAAGCTCAACTCCTAGATTCTTGCATGGCTCACTCCCTCACTGAGATCTCTGTCCACGTGTCACTTTTCAAAGAGGTCTTCCCTGACCACCCTATTGACCGTAGCCCCCCAGAGCCCGCAGTCACCTACTATCTCCTTCCCTTGTTTTAACAGATACAGCTACCTGCCTTGTGATCACATACATCTAATGATTTGCATTGTCTGTTTGTTCTGTTAGAGCACAATGTATCCGTTTTGTTTCGAACAGTGTCTGGCACATAGCTGGCATCAATAAATACTTGTTAAATGAATTAATAAATCTGAAATTAACAGATTTTTCAAGTGTCAAGTTTCTCTCAAATGTGTAACACAAAACTACTCTACCTTACCACGTATCCTTTATTACAGAGATGAAGTTACTCTACAGTGTCTGAGTTATACAGTTATCTTCTTTCATCTCTTACTTTTCCAGACGGAAGTTCCCAAAATCTTTAAATCAGACTGCGATAGTAGCTTTATTCTCCAAAATCTTCATTCAAGTCCAAGAACCTCACTTTATTTACTAGGAAGTGACTCACTGAAAACTATGCCACAATCAGTGGGAAAGTTAACAGACACCATCTCCTCACATTTCACTACAGGAATTCCTCACAGCTTAGCGCATGAATGTTTTACTTTCAGTAACTGCTATATCCTGTGCCAATGACACTGACATTGGTAGACACACAGATTTGCAAGTTGCCAGGAAATAGCACTTACCTTTGATTTCCTTTCCTTTAAAATTTTGGACTTGAGTATTAAACATCTATGGTGCAGGTAAAGCATGACCAGACAACCCTGGTTACAGCCAACACCTCCGGCTCCACGCCAGGAGCCAAGCAGCCGGACTCACCAGGTGGAAGACAAATAGCCACACTAACTGGTCTCACTCTGAATTTTCATGACCACAGACCCTAAGGTGGGCTCACCCCAGCAGCCATGCTGTGGTCCCTCTTCCAACCACCTCTAGATGACTAGTACATTCACCTCTCTCCTCAAACTGCCAACCCCTCCCTCAACCTGCACTTTCCCTCGCATCTATTTCCCAGAGAAAAACCAAGGAAATCAGAAGAAGACACCCCCTCAATCCCACCACCACATCTATACAACACCTCTGCCCTATGCAGCACCTCATTCGCCGTTTTTCTAGCTCAGAATCTCTCAAACTTTTGAGTCTCAGGTCCCCTGTATGTGCTTATGAATTACTGAGGATCCCAAAGGGCTCTGATTTATGCAGGTTGTACCTATCACATTCACTGGGTAAGAGATTAAAGCTGATGAATTTTTAAAGTATTTATCAATTCATTAAAAAGTGAGTACGCCTATTACATGGTATTATACATAACATATCTGTATGAAACATTTTCTAAAACACAAAATGTAACAAGAAAAAAGTTTTGTCTTTGCAAATCTCATAACGATCTGACTTAATAGAATACAGCTGCATTCAATCTGCTGTATTATGTTGTTTTGGTTGAAGGATATGAAGGATTTCAGGCTCACAGATTCATAGCTAGAAAAGGAAGGAGCATTTTTAATAGCTTTTTTAGATACTTGTGGATATTCTTCTATGATACTATACCAAATCCTAACAAGAGACAGCTTTCTTAAAGATTAGCTGCAGTATGGAATTTGAAACTGTACTAATGAACTTTTCACACTATTACGTTAAAATCTATGTCAAAAAGCAAGTCCCATGAAAAGAAGGACTAGCTCAGCACGCAACCTGAACCAACCGCTCAAGTGCTTTTCTTCCAACAACCATCACAAGACAATGACCAGCAGTCTTCATGCATGCTTCCATTCACTCAGAATTTGTAAAAGAAGTGTACTCAAGGGGGAGATTTAATAAAAATCAATTTTTACTGCTTCTTTGAGGACATTCTGAAGTGGAATTGGCTTCATCGTTACCACTGTTGGGGGAACACTGGGCGGTGAAGAACACACGGCCACTCACACTGCTGAGCTGGTGCTGAGGCACTGGCGGCTTTACCCACCATGACTTTTAGAACCATGTTTAAATACAACACAACAAAAAAGGCAGATAATGTCTTAGCATTTTTATGTAAATGGTTCTGACCTCATGGTCTCCTTGAAAAGGTCTCAGGGACTCCCAGGGGTCCACTGACCACACTCTGAGGACAGTTGTTCTAGAGGAACTGTCCATGGTCTCACAAAAGGCCGCCTCCTTCTCAGACAAGGTACCAGAATTTCTTCCTTTTCTCGCCTACATCGTCAATTCTCCACTCTTCGAAGTCAGTCCCAACAGCATGCATGATGTGGTTATCTACCCACTTTAAAGAGACCCTCCTAATTTATCCCTTCCCACCCCCTTAGGGATAAACTGGGAGCTCGAGGGTTACAGATACTAACTAATGTATATAAAATGGATAAACAACAAGTTTATACTGTGTAGCACGAGGAGCCATAGTCAATATCTTGTAGCAACCTATGGTGAAGAATGAGAACAAACATATGTATGTATGTTCCTATGTGACTGAAGCGTTGTGCTGTACACTAGACATTGACACACCATTGTAAACTAACTGTACTTCAATAAAAATATTTTTAAAGACATTAATAAAATATTTATACAATTTCAAAAAAAAGAAAAACAAAAAACCCTCCTTTCACCTCCCTGCCCTCTCCAGCTACAGCCCCATTTCTCACCTTCCCTTGACAGCAAAACTCTCCAAAAGAGGGCCTGGACTGGGGCGCAGAAGAAGGGGGAAGAGGAGGACAGCTACTCTTACATATGCATGAGAAGTGAAATCAGCACCCAGCCACTAATCAACCCTTTCTGGAATTAAAAAGAAAAATAAATCCGGGCACCTAACACTCCGGAAGGTTTTCTAATATGCCCGCCATAGAATACAAACCTTTTTAAGAACTCTTTTTAATTTACTCTCGGGCAGACAGTGTCTAGCCACCACACTGCACGTACCCCTCTATGATTTCAGACAGCAAATATTAACACAAAGTGAGTAATGCAAAAAGAAAGGGGGTTAATCAGACACCTTGAGAGAAAGAAAAAACAACACTGATTCGAGGAGAGCTGCTAATGAGGCTTTGTGTTTTGGTGGATTAATTTGGGAGTCTGATGACTAAGAAGAAAATTTAAGCTTCTCAGGTGACTGCTGTTGATTATTACCAAGTACTTTTTTTTTAATTAAAGAGATGTCTTTGCTTGATTCTATCATTTATGATGCAGGTGTTTATTGGAAGTCTGTGTCCACCCTAGCAGTGTGGAAAACTCCCTTTGTTAAGCAAACTGAAAGACCCCCTCGTACTGATTTGGGGTTCTGTTTGGCAGATGATGAGCATTTCAGACTGAGCACTGCTGATGTGTAAATGCATTACCCTAATACTCTTTAAGCATTGCCAATTGTAAACCTCATTAACTCCCAGCATGGGGCCGAGGCCTGGATTTCATCGCGACAGCCTCACAAAGTGAAAACAGGTATATAAAAATGATTTTATCATCAACAACATTATTATATTCTCCTTCACCTTGTGAAGTATTTAAAGGGCCATTTTCTTTTTCCCTCAGAAGGATAAATAGTGAGCATGGGAAAGGCAGAGAATACAATTTATTTATAGAGCTGCACGTTTTAAAACCCAAGATTTCTTTTTTTACCCTTTTCTTCTTTAACACCCTTATTCCTCATGACTCAGAACAGGAACTGTCCCAGGGCTGTTCTCTGCACTCTGAAAAGGATTTTGTGGATGCTAATTTCACTGCTATCATTTTGAGTCCACAGAACAGGGGGCTGATAAAGTGGTAAGTTGGATGTGTCAGCCCATCACTAAGAAACCAGGATTTCTGACCTTCCCTTTTTCAAAAGAAGAGCCAACTATTGTTCTCGCATAGAGTGCAAAGAGGTTCCACACGAGATGGAAGATAAACATGTAGCTGGTAAATCCATGTTCGATCCTAGCAAACCAGTTAGATACGAGAGCCGCCCAGAGTCTGCCCCACAGACAGGGGACCCATCACAGGCAGAGAGCACCCCCAAGCCCGAGGCCAGGCCAGCTTATTCAGGTCATTCTTAGTCTTCCCAGGTGAGATTAGGCCCTAGTGAAACAGCTTCTGAGACCCAGGCCTCTCTAATTAGAGTTCAGTTAATAAACAACAAATAAAACATGTTTGCAAAGCTCAAAGGGACACACACATACCTTATATTTCTCCCTTGCTCTTAGTACACAGCTATGTGAACAATGCATGAAAACTACACTTAAAAAGCTTCATTCTCATTTTAAACAAAAACATCATAATGACAACGAAACCTAAAAGATACATCAAAAGTTACACAGACAAACCTAACAACAAGCAACAGACTAACACGGTCCAGCCAAGGTCAGAGGGTCTGAGTGTCAGGAGCTCTTAGAGATCCACTTCCTCCCCCTCCTCAGGTGCTGAGAAACCCCTTCTCGCCCAGAGGTCTGTCTAACAAAAAAGGTTTCCAGGTCCGGGCACCCCAAGTTTCTCCTCATCTCCCTCAAGGAACTTCACAAATTGATTAAACTCATCATTAAATATATTAAAACAGTGGAATGCAGGGGAATCTAAACACAACAGGCAATTCGAAGGGAGATTGAGGACTGGAGAAATCAAAGGAAGTTAACAGCGAGGACGCTGTAGCAGAGGCAGATCATGCCCATCTCCCGACTCACAACATCCTTCGACAGCTCTCCAGTGCTCTGCTGATAAAAACCCCAAATCTTTCATTGGAAGTGCCAGGTTCCCACATAGTCTGGCAACAGCCTACCTCGTTCCCACCATGCCCTGCACGTTCCATGCCTCGCATGTTCCATGCTCCAGGCAGGCCAACCTCAGCATTTCAGAATGTGTTCCTTGTCTACAATGCTCTGTCCTCTGTCCCCCATCCCTGTCACCCTCCCAACTTTCAGGGCTCAAGTGTCATTCACAGGAATTCTTTCCTGACCTCCCCATAGGCATGAAGCCCCCTCTGCTGTCTCTCACACTGTGCCTCTTCTTCATAGCACTTATCATAAGATCAACTCACATTTATTTGTGGTTCTCTGATTAACGTCTAAATGAGAAGCACCAAGCAGGCAAGCACTCTTTTTTCCCACTCACCACAGTATCCTACACATACGGAACAGAGATAAGGTTCTCACATAGCTGCTGGATGACTGAGTGGACAGCCCTCCACAGGAAGCTCACAGCGTGGAAGACTGATCAAGCCACAACCTCATAAATAACTCAATCAGCATCACGAGTGAGCCAGAAATATAGGATCCCTCTGCCAACAAGCTGGAAGTGTGGAACCCGTGAGCTCACGCAGTGCACAGGTGTTGAGCGTCCATGCTAGAGTTCAGCCCAACCCTGAACATAGCCAAAGCCTCCAGGAAGAGGCCAGGCCCTCAAGGAGACAGTCTGCAACAAGGGTCTCTACCTGAAAACATCTGGATCCAGCCAAAAGCAACTACTGAAAAAAAAGCTATTTGAGGGGATCAGACTGGTTGGTCTCTGTTCTCCTAAAATCCTTTGCAAATACAGGCTTTCTCATTCCCCAAAGAAAAGAGCTATGTCAGAGTACTCGTTTCCCAGGGCTGCTATGATACATTACCATAAAGTGGGTGGCTCAGCACAGCAGAAATTCATCCTCTCACAGTTCTGGGGACCAGACGTCTGAAATCAAGTTATCAGCAGAGCTGCCCTCCCTCCAGAGGACAGTCCTTCCTTCCTCTTCCAGCTTTGGGTGGCCCCAGGTGTTCCTGGCTTCCATCTCTGCCTCTGTGGTCACAATGCCTCCTGCTCTTGCCAGTGTTATGTCGACTTTCTCTCTGACCCTTACATGGATGCTTGTGAGCATTTAAGACGCAGATAATCATGGTAATCTCTCCATCTCAAGATCCCAAATTTAACCACATCTGCAAAGACACTTTTTCCAAAAGATCACATTTCCAAATTCCAGGAATTATGACTTAATATCTTCAGGTGGCCACAATTCAGCCTTCAACAGTAATCTAGAATCTGAACTGGAACTTTCATTTCCCAATTCTTAGGAATAACAAGGGGGCTTTCATAACAAAGGGGCAAAACCTTCTTAGCAGATTTACCTTAGCCAATAAACTGATGTGAAATCGAAGCCAGATACTGGACTAGACACTGGAGATAGCAAAATATGCAGGACCTGGTCCTTGGACTCAAGAAACTACAGCAAGTGGACAGGACCTAACGAAAAATGAGTGTGCCAAGTCACCATGACGTCTGGGCCAACAGTCACTATTTTTAAATCCTAAAGTTGTCAATCTATCTACAAATAGCTTTTCAAATTTTAATAAAGTTATGCACTAAAATCCCTCTGGCCGGTCAAGCCAAGCGATCACACCCCAAAAGAGCCTGGCCAGATGAACGGCACCCCTCCAGCACGCCCTTGCTGTGGATGTGTGTGTTGTGCTTTGGGGTCGGGGGGCCACATGTGGCTTCTGTCATGTTTTTTTTTTCAAGGAACAGTAGCTGATCTGGGAGAATGATGTGTGACATATAAACTTGACAAACACTATGCTTCCAAAGAAAGGGAAAGGACGGGGAAATGAAGACATTCACCATTTTATGTTGAGAACAGATATACGACTACACCTGTTTGTGAAATAAATACTGGAGTGATGTGTCAGAGTTGGGATTAGAGGAAATGGCACAGGAACACCTAAATGGGTCTCAAACACTGGCCCTGTGCTACCAGCTCGGTTAGCTTAAACACCGGGCATGAGTTCCTCCATTCACCCAGTCCTTTTGGAAATAATTATCACAATACATAGTGAGTGATTAAATGTTTCTACCTTTAGAGGGTCCTCCTCTCTTCTTTATTCTTTCTTAGGAAATATTAAATAAAAGGGGGTAATGTCACATACAAGAAGATATGCGCTCCAACAGTACCTATTATAGAAAAGTAGAAACTGAAATAACTCTATAAGGACATGATTTCATAAAGTATGGCACATTAATCTGAATAGCACTTGAAAATACAAAAACTGACTGATACAGTCTAAAAAATTATAAAAGAGAATTACAATTAAAATGAATTCAAATTATAAAAAACGTTGACATGGGTTAAATTATGTAAAATACTAAGAAACTCAAAAATTTGTGGCAAGATGAGGAAGTCATGGATGGCTGTTTCCCTTTTTGAAACTGAGCTGTTCACTATTAATATTGCTTTTGCAACTGGAAAAAAAAAGTCATAGGGCAAAGGATTGAGGCCATCTAAGACATTCTGGGTCACAGTAAAACAGCAAGATATAAGATGATACAAAATCTGATAGAAAATGTCAAGTTAAAGAGGACTGCAAGGTGATGAGAGAAGAGGCAGCATGGATCTGTGCCAAGCCCTGGATGGAGCCAGGACAGGCCTGGGCACCTGTTGGCAGCAAACTGCTTGATCCTTCAGTTCTCATCTGGGAAACTAGGAAAAGAAAGCCAACATTTCAGATTTGTTATAAACTCTTAAAAAAAAATGCTATGTTACATTATATTATATATGGAAAATGTATGTTACATTGTTGGCATCTAATGAATTTAAGGCGTATTTTCGAAGACTGCATGTAAAAAGAAATAGGAAAACCATGTGTGTTAATGGAGGAGTGATGGAAAGGAAGCGAAGTCCATTAGAAGATACAATAATTGTGTAAAATTAATGACTAAATATATTAACGTAGCTAGGAATCAAAATGTTCACTGAAAGAGACACAAAATAAAAGATATAGAAAACCCCGAAAATGTTAAATTTAAATAGGAAATACCATTATAAACTTTTGATTTTTAAAAGTGTATTTCCCAGCTCTTCCCACTGAAAAGTCCGAGGCAGTAACACCCTCATAAGAACAAGCCAGCGCCCAATCCCTTGTTTCCGAGCACCAGCCCCAACTAAAGGAACCAGGGCCTCTGAGAGAAGAGTGACTTCCCCGTCAGAGGCAGGACAAATCCAAAGTGAGCCTGGAACATTTTATTTGCCAAAAGCAAGCACAGCTCAAAGGCTGAGGGTACAGCAGCCAGTTTGAAGGGACTCCCATCAATCTCATTGGGACAATTTGAGCTACTCAGAGAATACAGTAAAACCTTATAATGCACTGAGTTTAAAATGAATAAATCCATGAATTTATACCGATATAAAAGATTAAGAGAAAAAGAAAAGGAGTGAAGAAAGCTCTCCTCTACTGAAAAATGCTAAACAATACACAGAGAAGAGAGAGAGAACTAGAAAACTCACCACTTTTCCAACACCAGTGTAGCAACTGGTTCGGAGAAGGATCACCATGGATGTCAAGACCACTGGTTGAAAGGCTGCTGGGCAACAGGATACCCCACATCCCCTGGAAGCATCTGTTAACTAACTGCAAACAAAAATGGGTTCTGTACAGTGGAAACATCTAGTGGACACCACCTTAACCAAGGTATCAAATTGACCATCATCAACGCCAGGACAAGGTGCCTCCTGAGGAGACACAATAGGTAGTGGAGTCTCTCCTAACCTGCACCCCGAATCCAAGTCATGAGGAAACAATCAGATGAGTCCAGAACATGGGCCCTTCAACGAAATAACAGGGCCTGGATTTTCAATGTCATGAAAAAACAAAGGCAGGAGTCTGTTCTAGACTTAAAGAGATACAACTAAATATAATACAAGAATGGTGACCAAATCCTGGATTAAAGAAGGAAAAAAGGCAATGAGGCATTTGAGGTGGGGGGTGGGGAGATCTGATTTGAAAATGAACTGGATATTATGTGATATTTGACATGACTGCTAACCCTTCTAAATACGATAATTGTAAGAAGGTTTTTACTCATAGAAGATAAATCCTGAAGTATTATGTCTGCAGCTCATAGTTAGATGGTACCAGCCAAAAAAAGAAATTATGTGTGTGCATGTTTATGTGTAGAAAGAGCATTAAAAACTAAAAAGCGCAAAGGTGTCCAAAATGTTAATGATTAGTCAGTCTAGGTGAAGCGTATCTTTTGTGCATTCATCGTATTCTCTTAGCTTTTCTGTAATTTAAAAAAATGTTTATCAAGAAGGAAAAAATTGATCTTAAACCTTGAGTCAGATAATTCATACTGCATGTGAGCTTAGTCACACTTCCTCTGAATCTTATAAGCACACGGGATGTGGAAGCAACCAAATTTTCTTCACAAAAAAAAGTTTGATAGAATAAATTTATGTTCTGTCTAGCTTCATCCTGAATGAACTAGTGTGAAATATACCTCAGCCTCTCCCTGCACCACCCCACAGAGACCCTGTGAGGGACGGAAGGCTCGCTCGTACATGACACTTCCTACCAAGCAAAAGACCCCACCTTGGGGAGGAGATGGAAAACAGAAGTAACTCAAGTAACCGCTACTGGAACAGAGACGGTATAGTCCAGCCATCCGCCAGGGTATTACAGCGAGTGCAACTGCCTTCCACCTGCAAGACCTTCATCTGAGAGGTTACTTCCGTGAATGACAGAACAACAGGTGCGTAAGAATGGGGATGCGCTGGTGAAAACTGAGAGCATTCAGTTAAGTCAAGAGATTTTACACTCTGGTTATACTGCAACCCCATGCATGTGGGAAAAATCAGCCACGGGATCAACAGAGAAAGCTCAAAGCTAGAGAATGCTACCTCAGAATGGCAGCCAACTAACCTACCAAAGGGAGTGCAAGCAGGCGGCAAGGGCAGCAGGCTGTGTCTACTACAGTTCATACAGAGAAGGCTGATTTTTCTAGATTACACTTGGTTATTAGGGGACGTTTGTGTTCCTGCTACCAATATTTTGGAGCCCCAAATTCGGCACTTCATGGTGAAAGCCAACTGCAATCTTACACAGCTTAGGAAAGATTCATTTTTAAAATACATAAACAGAGAAGACGGGTAAGGGGAAAAAAATCCAAAGGCATTTTGCAAAGTGTCCTATTTACTTTTAGATGGCTCAGTTTCTCTCTTCTGGCTTGGGCAGAATGCTTTTCTTGGGGATTTGGAGTCATTATTCCGTCTGTTAGATTTATAGCATTTAATCATATGTGACATTTAAAAGTTATCGGAGCACAGAGAAAGATTATAGAAGTTATGTTCACAGTGCTATGTTTTTACATTTATTCACAATTGTTACAGTTGCCTTGAAAAATACCAGTACTACATACACTCAAGTGTATCTTCACACCACTAGACTACAGTAGTTGTGAAACCACAAAAAGTACACATAGAGAATCCCCAACTGTGATAAGAACACTGAAGGAAATGCTAAGGGTATTATTTCTAAAATAATGTATTAATTGCAATAGGTAAAGAAAATGCTCTTAAGAGATGGGAAGGCAGACACTGACTTCCTAATCATCAAAGCAACAGAAAGCTGTTTCAAACCAAAAAATTAAAAGAGATCATTAAAAATTAACATACCCATCTTTGGTCTGATCCACCACACCACTTAAAAGTTCCACAGTCTTTGGATTAGGCTGGCTTTCTCCAAAAATTTTCAGATATCGAGTGACGAAGTCATTGGGAGACATGAAAAATTCACCATTTTTTTCAATGCTTGCATACTGTTTAAAAAAAAGAGAGAAAAGATGTTTTATTCTCAAAAGTATATAATCGAGATCAATATGTGAAAGAGCTGAAAATACTCAAAGGATAAAATACAAGATATGACAATATACTCTTCACAAGGATAGTTATTTCCTGTCACTCCAAAGAAAAAGCAAAGACACATTCAGTTTGTCAAGCTTTATTTTCATACCCGTGGTTTTGAACTGGGGGCAGTTTAGCCTGACTGTCCAACTTACCAACACCAACGTTCTCCATAGCAAGCACCATGCAGGAGAACTAGCCTTCTCTGTATGTGACCTGCCTTTGGGGAACGAAATTCTCTAGCTCTGAGCTGCCTGTTTTCTTTTTCCCCACAGGGGACATCTTGCAGTGTCTGATGACGATTTGGACTGTCACAGCTTGGGGGAGGGGACTCTACCGACATCTAGTTAGTACAGGCCAGGGATGCTGCTCAACACCATACAACTCACAGGGTGACCCCTGACTACAAAGTAATGCAGCTCAAATCTCAGCAGTGCTGAGGTTCAGGAACCCTGGTTTACAGAAATGTGGAAGACAAATTATGTCTTGTTCTTTAGCAAGGACATAGAGCTTTTTTTAAAAAAGTAGAATTATGAAATCATGGATGAAAACAACCTAACTCTTTCTCCTCCATTCCTGTTTCAAGGGCAACAATGATGCCAAAAAAAGAGAAAAAAAAAAAGGGGGGATGACAAACAAGCTAAGCTAGAAAGCAGAGACTGTTAACAGCATGGCTTCTGTGGGATTTTACAAAAGCAGGTAAGAAATGCTGCTGTAGTTGGTGTCCTCTACATTCTAGAACAGAAAGCGTCAGTAACAACACGGTGGCATGTGACCTTTTTTCACAGCTTTCCCCCCGGATACCACCCACGATACATTCCTGGAAGTGGAACCTGCTCATTCCTGCTCCATGGAGCCCTGGGGGCAGCGGGAAATGCTGAGAAACAACATGGCGATCATGTGCATCCTTGTGGCGCAGGAGAGAGTATCTTGATCCTGGGGATCGAACAGTGATTTGGGGGAGTGGGGAGGTGACGACCATGAGCCACTAGAACAGACCTAGCTGGGTGACAACAGCCACTGGCGGCCACAGTGATGGGGGAGCATGGTGAAGGGAGCTGTAATGACAGCAACTCTGCTCCCTCTGTGCTGGCAGTTAAGCCCAATTAAAACTGTTTTAAAAAGTTACATGTTATTTCTACATTTCAGTCATCCCAATGCAGGATAAGCTCTTGGTTAGATACCCAGTTACAGGCTGTGGAGTCCCTCGGGCCTGCGCTGTGCGGGGCCCTGCTTCTGCCTCTGCCTCTTACCACCCGTATGACCTCAGGTAAGTGGCTAGTTTCCTAGGTCTCTGGCGCCCCACCTGCAAAATGGGGTAAGAACACTACCTGCTTTTAACGTTTACGCTAGAAATAAATTAACAATCATCTAACATAACTAGTACAATGCCATACACACAATAAGCACTTGATAAAGCACTAGAATATTGGTTTTTATTTAACATTTTTTAGCATAGCACAAAAGAAAAGCCCAAAGATGGCCCAATTATCCTAGTATTCTTCAGTTAGCATCGAAGTCGGCTTTCTGCAATCGTAGAATTATATTTTGATTTTCCTTACTGAGGCAAAACAAAACTGAAATATAAAAGAAATGTCACCACTAATTACAGCAATCCTATGATTTAGAATTATACCTATGTTTGCTTATCATAGTGAATAATTCATTTATTTAAAAACACAATTTAACTCCTCTCCCACCAGCAGACATTATTAGATTATTATTGGATTATTTCCAGTTTTTAGGATTTTTAAATAAAACTAAGGTAGCCAGCTTTGTATACATCATTTGTCCAAATTCCTGGCAACTTTCAAAGGCTAGACTCCAGAAAGAGAAACTGCTGAGTCAAAGGAGAGGAACTTTAAGGCTCTTGATACTTATCACACTGCTCTACGAAAAAGATTGTACCAATTTATACTCCCACCAACAGTGTGCGAACATGCCCTTTCCCCTCTTTGTCTATCATACTTCTGGCAAATATTCTTCAAGTTTGATATTATTATATAATTGAGTCTATAGATTTTATTCTCCTTTGCAATTTCTTCCATTACTTCTAAGTTTAGAAACTAGTCCTTCCTCATCTCAAGACTGAATACTCACCCACATGTTCTCTTAGTTTTTTTGAGTAGGTTTCTTTGATCTTTATGTTTAAATACACTGGCACTTTGTTTTTATATGTGGTTTGAGATAAGGATCCTCCAACTTGAGTTTCTTCCATTTACTCTCTTGGTTGTCCCAGGACCACACATCAAATCATCCTCCCTTCTGCGCTCTTTGGGATGCCATGCATCCCACATACTAAATTATCATACCGTCACCAGGGGAAGACTTAGCAATCAAGTCCACCTTCAGTACCAGTTCTGATCGATTGGCAATGGCCTCCTAAGGTCAAGATGTACTCTGAGGCTGTCCCCAAACTCCATGAGAGAATGCCAGGACGAGCTGACAGCTCTTGTCATCACTGCAGCAGGAAACATTTCAGGACTACCCTTGGCAACTCTTGTAACACAAGAGTACATGCATCTTAATTGCTGTGACTAGGGGGAAACCTCCGTCAGGACAGGATTTTTCTTCCCTTCTCACTGCCATACCCTCGAGTTCAGACTGTTGCCTGCCAGATAATGAAACATGTTCAGTAAGGATCCACTGAATGAATATGAGGTTAAAAAACATTGCAGCATTACTTTTCTCTTGGAAGTCTTCTTGGCCATAATCAATCACTCTTTGATTTTCCCCCAAAGGATCTTTAGAATCATTGTCAAGCTGCTGACCCCTAAAACAGTTCCACTGAAAATGCAAAATAAAACTACAATGCAATGTCACCATTCATACACAAGATAATTAAAAAGAAATCACAAGTGTTGGCTAAATGTGGAGCAAATGCAACCTGTGAACCGCTTTAGAAAACTGCTTGATGATATCTACTCAACTGAACACACACACAAGCACAGGCTCAGCAATTTCAACCGTAAGTGCATCTCACAGAAACGTGTGTGTAAACACACACATATATGGTGGGGGGAGCATGTGTGTGTAGGTACACACACACATAACAGAAAACATGCTTTAGAATTTTAATATCCACAGCAATATTATTTCGATGTTGTGTGCCATTTTGTTTTTTGGTTTTTGGCTGCTTTTATCATTCTCTGTTCTCTTCTTCCTTTTTCAGTGTCTTCCCTTGTGGTCTGATGATTTTCCTTAGTGATGTATCTGTGCTCCTCTCTCTAGTTTTTGTGTCTCTACTGTAGCTTTTTGATTTGTGGTTACAATGGAGTTCACATATGTTAACCTGTAACTACTTGTTTTCAACTGACAGTCATGTAAGTTCAAACCCATCCTATAAGATCTACATTTCCTACTCCCACCTCCACTACGTTTTGTTTTTGATGTCATATTTTATATTTTCATGTCTCTCTTAGCTGTTCATTGTAGTTTAGTTAATTTTTCAACTTTCTTTTAAAGTTCATACTAGTTAATTTAAGTGTTTGATCCACAGCCTGGACTATATACTTGCCTTTACCAGTGGGATTTTTCCCATCCTATACTTTTTTTTATTTCTTGTTGTAGCCTTTTCTTTTTCACTTAAAGATGACCCTTTAATACTTATTGTAAGGTCAGTTTAGTATTGATAAACTCAGTTTTTGCTTGTCTGAGCAGCTCTTTATCTCTCCGTTAATTGTGAAAAATAACCTTGCTGGGTAGAGTACCCTCAGTTGCAGCATTTCAGCATTTTAAACAGATCATGCCACCCTCTTCTGGCCTGCAAAGTCTCTGCTGAAAAATCAGCTGACGTCCTTATGGGGGTTCCCCTGTGGGTGACTCTTTGTTCTTCTCTTGCTGTGTTTAAAATTCTCTATCTTTACCTTTTGCCATTTTAGTTATGATATGTCTCAGTGTGGGTCTGAATGGGTTCACCTTGCTTGGGACTCCCCGTTCTCTCTGGACCTGGATATCTATTTCCTTCTTCAGGTTTTGGAATATTTCAACAATAATTTCAGCAAATAGATTTTCCACCCTTTCTCCCTCTCTCTTTTCCTTCTGGGATCCCTATAACGCAAATGCTAGTACACTTGCTGTTGTCCCAGAGGTTTCACAAACTATCCTCACTTTTTTTAAATGTTTTCCCTTTTCTGTTCTGACTGGGTGACTTCCATTACTCTATCTTCCAGATCACGTATGTGTTCTCCTCTATCACTTAATCTGTTATTTCCTTCTAGCGTATTTTTCATTTCAGTGACTATCAGTTCTGACTGGTTCTTTTTCATATTTTCTAGTTCTCTGTTAAAATTCCCTGTTCATCTACCCCTTGCCCCAGTTCAGTCAGGATTCTTATTACTGTTGCTTGGAACTCTTATCAGGTTAGTTAATGATCCCTGTTTCATTAGCGGTTTTTTCAGGGGTTTTTTCTTGTTCTTTCATTTGAAACATATTCCTGTCTTCTCATTTTGCTTTCTGTTTTTCTCCATGGAATTAGGGAGAACAGTTACCTATCCCAGTGCTGAAGACACGTCCTTGAGTGGGAGCACCCCTCTGCAGTCTGCGTGTGCCCAGTGGCTCTGGTGGGAGGGTGGATCTGAAGTGAGCACGGGCTGCGTCTTCTCTGGGGTGTGCTGGCAGCTACCACCTTGGTTGGAAGCAGGGCTGGGAGCTGGAGGGGCTGCGGCAGAGCCAAGTACAAGCCAGGGCTCCTCTCTCTTGTGCTCAGTGGCCATCTCAGCCCTTTTGGGGTGGGGTCAAGGGCGAGGGGCTGGGGCAGGAGCCCTGAGGGGGCTGGGCCTCTCCCAAGTGTGACGGCAGTCTCTGCCTTGGTTTGGGACACGGCCGGGCCTGGGCTTAGGGCTGCACCTAGGTTAGAGGCTGGGTGGGGACCAGAGAGGACGTGCCACACCACTGAGCTGGCCCCACCCCATGGCAGCATTACTTTGGAGAGTAAAACAGTGGAAAATAACTCAAAAGTCAACCAACAAAAAAATGTTTAAATGAATTGTGGTATAGTCACACAATGGAATACAACACAGCAATGAGACCAACACCAACTACACACGACAACGTGGATGAATCTTACAAATAAGAGTGAAAGAAAACAGACACAAGAATACAGACTGTCTGATTATATTTACATAAAGTTGAATACCAAGCAAAGCTACTGTATGGTGATAGAAGTCAGACAACTGGATACCCTGGGGAGGGGTGGGTATTGACCAAAGGGGCATCAGATGGCTTCTGGGGTGTAGGCAACATGGGGGGGGGGGTCTCTTCGCGAACATTCAAGGAGCTGGACATTTACAATCTGGGCGCTTGATTTATACCTCAATAAATAGTTCACAATGAAAAATCTGATATTTTATCTGCCTCATCTTTTAGAGGTGATAAAGAAATCATCTCAAATGTAAGAACATGTTAATCTGGACATAAAAAACAAGTTTTCTTCGGTTTTCAAAATCAGCTCATTACGAAGGCTGGGGTGGTCCGCCTTGTGATTATAGCAAGGATGTTAAAGGTTCTTCCTTAGACTGATGGACAGAGGCGGACCCTAAGAAGAACACACTGACAAAGGCAGCTCTGCCGCCCCTGAAGCAGTGAGCAGAGGGTCCCTGTCAAGGGAGTGGACTTCACCTCACAGCTGCTGCATCTTTAAAATGTTCTTTAATCCTTCTTTGGGAACAGATTTTTACTAATGACCCAAAGCTTCTCTCCCTCACAATCTGTGGACATTTTAGTATGATTAAACGTATACTTATGAAATGGGGACTTTCAGGACTCTTTGCAGAACTGAGTATAATACTAATCGTGATGGTTAATCTTCTGTCACATTGACCAGCCAAGAGGTGCCCAGATGAAACACTGCTTCTGGGTGTGTCTGTGAGCGTGTTTCTGGATGAGACTGGCATTTGAATCGGTGGACTCAGTAAAGCAGACTGGCCTCCCAGTCCCATTGAGGGCCCAACAGAACAAAAGGTGGAGAAAAGGAGAATTCGCCCCTTTACCTGCCCCTTTGCTTGAGCTGGGACCCGTCTTCGCTGGCCCTCAGACTGAGATTTACACCATCAGCCCCCGCTGCTGCTCACGCCTTCAGACTTGGACTGAATTACACCACAGTTTTTCCTGGGTCTCTGGCTTGCAGACAGGACATCATGGGACTTCTCTGCCTCCAAAATGGAGGGGGTAAGCCAGTATCTCATAATAAACCTCATTAGAGAGATAAACAGCCAGAACTAGAGATGAGAGATGTCCTACTGGTTCTGTTTCTCTGGAGAACCCTGACTAAGAAACCAATTGTCACCATCAAGAAACACCCACCACACCGAAGAATACAGTAGCCAAGGAAAGGAAGCTGTCACTGCACTGAACGTTCAACTGTGAACAAGCCAGGTCAGAACCAGAATCATCCAGTCACCCGTTTTCGCCACAAATCATTCACATCTAAGGGCTGAAGGACAAACTCTCCTTAGCTGTTTCCCTGCTGCTGGGAAATGCTGTGCACACTTGATCACAGCATCTGACCAAGTTCTTTCCCTCACTTCCCTGTGATAAGGGAGGAATAAAATATAATTAAGAATTTGAATATGGATCAACTATTTCATGTAATTAAGGAATTAGTATTCATTGCATTAAGTGCACAATGATATATATTATGGCCATGAGGGAAACTGTTATTATTTGGAGCTAGATTCTGAAATTTAGGGTGAATTATGATGATAGCTAACTTACATTGAAATTTACCAGAGTGTGTGTGTGTGTGTGTGTGTGTGTATACACACACACACACACATATTTATGTGAAACTAATATGACAAATGTAATTTAAATTAGGTATTGGTTATGTGGGTGTTTACTATTCTACTTTCTATACGTTTGTAAACTAAAAAATTTTAAATGTAATTAAGAATCACAAATAGTGAATAAATATATTGATGTTGACTAAAAACAAATTTAAAATAAGATTCAATTTTTCAACTAACGAGTTGGCAGAAAGGTCTTTTATTGTTGCTGCTGTATTTTTTGAATAATCTGAGTCGACAACAAAATGTGGAGAAAAGTAAACTTCTATTCTCCTACCAGAATGTGTATGGATACAACCTTCTTGAAAGGCAGTCTGCCCAGAATCAAAAACTGTAAAATGTTGTAAACCTACTCTTTAATCCAATGATGCCACTTCTATAAATGTATCCTAAGAAAATGCTAGCTATATGAAAAATGTAGGTTCAAGGGTATTCATTACAGTTTTACGATAGTAAAACAGAGAAGACAACTAAACATCCAATAATAAGGAGTGGTTAGACAAATTACGGTAAAACAGCTATACACAGGAACAGCACAGCAATAAAAATACTTCAGAGATGCATTCAATTATAGGAAAAGATATTCACAGCATATTAGCTGAGGGAAAAAATGAGCATGAAATAGTATTTTTCCTCCTGTTAAGGAAAAAAATTATATTCATTATAAAGACAGAGAAAAGGAGAGAAAGAGTAGGAAATGGATATATATATATATAAACATATAGATATAAATATGTATGGAACACAGTGACTTTTCTTCACACACATCTGCTTTTTAAATTTTCAGAGTGAATCATTCTGTCGTAAGAAAAAAGGTTTTCAAAAAAAAACTTTTTCCAAATTTGTCTACAAAAAATTTAACATAAGTACTATGCTTTCGTTAACAAAGAATAATTATAAAATCCAAGTGCACATCACTAGGTATTACTATTACAGACTGTAATATAACCTATTTCCCTTGTCCAGTCTTCCCAGCCTCCACATCTAACACTACAGGCATTTAGTTGCTTCCAGCTCCACACTTCTGAACAGTAAGCATCACCTGCTTGGCTCCCTCCTTGAGCTAATGGTTGTCTCCTCAATTTCCCCATTTTTATTACTGGCACCACCCTGCACCCTGCACCCTGCAAATCTATCCAGTGGTCGTATTTACCCACTGATCTCTCTCATCCACTATACAGGATTAGTCATTTTCATCAGACAGTCCTTCAAAACGTCTTGAACTTGCCCATTCTCCAGTCCCCCTGCTGCCACAACCCTCATCAAGTTATTAGGGCGTCACACCAGGATTACATCCAAAGCTGCCTAACCCGTGGCCTTGCTGCACCAATCAAATCTCAAATCCACCCTCCAGTGTCACTGCATAACCCAGAAAACCTTCAATGGCTTACTATTGTTTAGCAGAAATGCCAAACTCCCAATTATCTTTCTAATTTTGTCACCCACACCCTGTAATATTTGGCAGACTCCTTGGCACAGAGTTGAATTTAAATAAACATTTGAAGAACAAGCAAAAATCCTTCCATCCGGAGAGGCTGTTTGCTCCCAAACCCATCTCCAGGCCTTCTCTCCAACGTGGACCTGCTCCCCAGAACCCTCGGCTGCCCTCCTCTAAGCCTCCCCAGCTCCCACGCACCCCTGAGGCTCCTCAAACCCCCTCTCCAAGGAGACTTCTGACCTCTCACCACCGCAGGGACTGCTCCCTCCTCCCACTTCCTGTGGCTTTTGCTTTAACCACACAAGTGACCCTTGAGTATGCTGACTTAGTTTTTTGTTTTTTGTTTTTTAACCTTCTACAGGCCTGTAAATCCGGTCTTCTGTATAAAATCTGAACTCTTTTAAGATATGGTCTTTACTTACTCTTTTTTGCACATCCCGCTCACTGCAAAGTTTCATGACGCTTCATTTAAACTCAATAAGTAAGTACTCAATATACACCTGTTTAACATGAAGCCACATGGAAAGCGTAAGGCAGAGGAAAAACTCATGGTAATGTTAGGTTAGAAACAAACCCGATTACATCTAGATTTCAACTTCTACATCCAGACAAAACACTACCCTCCACATTTCACTAGAATAGTCTGCATGAAAAAAAAAAAAAGCCTTAGGCTGGTTAGGCTGGGGATGTTTGACACCAAGTCCCACCCCGCCTGTCATTCTAGTACCACTGCCCAAGACCCTGTGCTCCAGGTCACCCCCACAGCTGGCACTCAGAGCTCTTTGCTTTGCTCATGCTATTTCCTTTGCTTTGAATGGTCCTCCTTTGCTCCACAACCCTCCTCTACTTCTCTATCTGATAAATACCTACTTATCTTTGAGTCCAGTTCATGTGTCACCACCTCCTTATAACTTCAATGACCCTCTCTAGGAAGATGTAATTAGCCCCACATCATCTTCCTGCTAATGAATGCTATATAATGCACATCAACCATATTACGGGTTTTGTTTTGTTTTGTTTTTACACTAACATGCATACATAGGCACATAGTTAAGGGATGGAGCCATTATTAATACATCTTTATAGACCCAACACCTGACACTGTGCTCAACATACAGTAAGCAACTTCAGAAAAAGAAAAATGGAATTGATTTTAACTCCTCTCAAAAACATAAAATAAGCCACAACTGGGCCCATTTTAGCCCTCCCAAACCCTTCTTCCCTGTCTGCTTCGGCTCCACTAGCTCTTTCTGATCTCCACAGCTGCCAGCTCCCCTGCCACCAGCACATCTGGTCCAGAGGGTTGAATGAAGCCTCTCTCTACCTCTCCAAGGCTACAGAAGAATCATCTAACTAGTTTAGCAGAGAGAAGGCTGGGATATTTATAAGGAAGGAACAAGTCTGAAAATCAGCATAGTCGGTTTATAGAGTGCTCACTGCTGATCCACACTTAACTGAAAAGCCGGGCCACAGCGGAGACGTGCCTGGCATGGCCCCCGGGGCGCCTCGCTCCCTATTCTTCCCCCACCACAACACCAACTGCGGTCGAGAATAAACAAGGGATCCTCAGCGTGCTGAGCCAAGATGGATTTACGTTGGTACCACACTACCCGAGCCTGATGAGATCACCCAAACCTTTGCCAGATCCACAATCCCTTCCAGAAACTGCTGATCACTGTTTTCTTCAGGGACAGTTACCCCCACATCACCCCATCAGACTAAGTCATAGGGAACTCTCACTCAAAAGCCATGGAGTCCTAGCCACCCCAAGGGAAGACGGCACTTCCCTGTCTGGTCCCATAGATTCCACCCTCGCCTGCAGGCCCACTGAGGCAGAAGCCCCACCCACAGGTGGCTCTCCAGAACTCGGCACAGACTCCTACCCTCCCTGGGTCCACCTGATCAATCTCATTTGTCTCCAGTCAAGACTTGCCTACTGCTAAGTTGTAGCAGCGGAAAAGATACGTTGTTTCAAAGTAGGATCTTAACCTAGCCTCACCAGCTACCACGTGGCCTCAAAAGGTGGACACAGCTTTTAACTGGAGCCTTTGCCCTGAATCACACCAAAGACCAGTAAGCATCCAAGACACACCATCTACTGGGATACTCTACATTGCTCCCATTTCCTGTCAGAAGGATGCCCACGACCATTGCTGGTTCAGAAAACAGAAGTAACAGATTCTGAGTTCAGAGAATGATTATGACTTTGCCAGCTTGACTTAACAGGTTTTATTCATCTCTCCAGGCTCTGCAGCAACCACTCACGTGCTCTTCTACAGTAGTCTTCCAGAATCCCATCAGTTGGGTTTCACAACAGAGACCTCAGATTCACACGCTAAAAACGTCTACAGTTCCCTCATACACACCTCAGCCCAACCAAGGGGGCCAACAAGCACAGAAACAGACGCCCGTCTAGGCCAGAAACACCTGAGTGTCTGTTTTCTGGACTTTCATTATCCAGAATCCTTTTCCACTTTAGAATCTCTACACAGTATTGACCTTTCTGGGCAACAAACAAACTTATAAACAATTCTGCTTTTGTATGTGTGCTCTAATCCACCCAACAAATTTACTCTTTTTTCTCATATTCTGCTTATTGTTTAACCATTTTCTTTTGGAGTCTTCATCTCCTAGTTTGAATTATTTAACTTTAATCATTTACTGAATCAACATCTAATGCAAATCATTTTCAAGTAAGTTTTTTCATTGAGATTTACAATTTTTGTAACATAAGAAATTCTCATATACAAAGTAGAGTGAATAGCATACTAAACCTGACATTCCGTTTCCCAACTGCAAAAGTTCATCATCGCACTGCCCATTTATTTTTCCTACCCCACCAAAACTGGATTATTTAAAAGCAAATCTCATGTATCCTAATCTCATCTGTAAATACTTAAGTGTATATAGTCTTAAAGAAAAAGACTCTTTTACAGTTTCCATATTCAAAATACCACTACCCAGCCTAAAAAAATCAATTCATAAGAATTCCTTAATATCATATAATCCTATCAGTATTCAAATTCCCTGATTTCTCAGTTTTTTAAATAGTAACACATTTCAATGAGGAAAGTGATGCTCACAGAACTAACAGCTTTGTAAGCCATATATTTGGTACACAGCAGCAGGACAACCTTCTCACTTGAAGCCCTGGTCCTCTTTATACACAGCACGGCTACCCTTTCACCATGCTTAGAAAAGGCCCACATACATACTTTTTAAAATTTCAGTATTTTAAAACACTTTGTAAATCTTTACAAAAGTGGCCTTTTCTTTTTTGAGTAATACCAGTTAACTTTAAAATGGCTCGTGTTTGGGACCTGAGGTAGATTTTTGTTGGAGTATTAATCACTCAGTGCCCAAAATCACAAAGTAGAAGGAAGTATAAGAAACTAAGGAAAGAAACTTGCATGGTGTCTGCTGTGATGTCGTAACTACCCTTACTCATACTGAGGCCTCCTCAGGGGTAGTAAAATGATCTGACAATAATGGTGATGGTACCAACAGCAAGGTTCTACAAAGAGAGACAATGACAGTCCCCTCCGGATGAATGAAGGATTACTAAAATGTTTACAAAGAGCTTTAAACTTCTTAGGAGAAAAAGCATTCATATCATCAAACTGCACAGGTCAATCCTGGTAAAGGTAAATGGGTTGTGAGACTAAATCCCCCAGCAATTCCTTTTTAATACCTGGCACCATGTGAGACAAAAGAAATTAAAATATAAACCACGCAGCCGTCACAAACCAACTGTTGCCTACAAGTATCTGATACATTTTTTAAAACAGACAAAATTATAAAGGATCTCTTTCATATGTCTTTAGTAAAGATACTTTAGGGGATTTTTAAAAAATCTAACAATGAAATAAAGAGCTGCTCAAAAATAATCTTTAAAAGTTATAGAACACAAATCAAACAAGAAACAAAATAGAATCCTTCATACTGACCTTCAAAAATATTGTTCTAAGTTCAGCTGGATCTGCTCTCTTGGTTAAAGCCACCTATAAATAAACATAAAAATGTTTATATTATTAGAACAAAGCTGAGAAATCAAGCTAGCAGACTGAAAGAAAATAAACTCCAGGTTAGAAATTAGCGGATTTCATTTTCGTACTTAAAGCACTAAATATCCCCAGTGCATACACTACTCTCTGGATTTTAAATCAGACTCTGTATGTGGCTTCCAGAATGATAACATTCTGTGCAAGAAACCAGTAAAGCTCCTGATAGGTAGTATTTAATATCTTTTTTTTTTTCCAAAACAAAGAAAAAGAAAAGCTGAAACAGATTTGTAACCACCTGGCATTTTAAACTACACCCCAGAGTGACCCACACCCTCTCATAGGGGAATATTAAAGTATAGCTTGTTTGTTACCTATGCAAGAGAACAAAATTTTTTAACGAAGTTAATGAATAAGGCAAATAATATTAATAAACAAAAAGGGAATTACTTCCCAAAGTTCCCACAACAAACAGGCGTGAATGCCCAGCTATCTGGGCATGCCAAGCCAAGTCTCCTCTCCCGACCTTTAAGAAACCACAAGTCTCCATTGTACAGCACAGGGAAATATAACCATTGTCTTCTAATAACTTCAAATGGAGTATAATCTATAAAAAATTGAATAACAATGTTGTACATCTGAAACTAATATTATAAATCAACTACACTTCAATACAAAAAAAGAAATCTTAAGTCTCCAAATGTATGACTTTTATTCACCACATTCTAGAACACAAGGGGCTATGGTTACCTTTCAAGACCAAAATTTGACAGATTGTCTCAGAATAGGTGTTGCGCTTAATTCTCCAGCCCACAAAGTCCAAAAACATCATAGGGGGAAAAGACGACAAACCTGAACATGGCTGCCCCAGGCCAACACAAAAGAGTCCTTATGTGGAACCAAACAGTGGGCTTATTCAGCATCCCATCACCCAATCCTGCTGGCAAAACCCGTCATAAGACTGAATTCTCACCAAGCACAGCGTCACCCCATGATACAGCCAAGGAGGGGTTCCTGGAACCACCCCAATACTGGAGCCATGTCGCTATCCACAGGGAGATTTATGCAAATTGTTCTAAATCCCTTCTGTATGTTTGTAAAGGCTCTTCTGAGATCTCTGGACAATGAGTTCTCTGTCCCTAAATATGTAACTGCCTGAGCTCCTTGGCCGCCACTGTCAGGAATAATTTTATTAACTAATCACTGGAATGGGAGAGGTAGTTCTGCTGAAACCAGTTTGTTGGTCACCCTGTTTCCCTATGCAAGACTGATAACTCTCTTAACTTCAACTGAGTACTTATAATCAACAATGCTATTTTTATCCATAAAAATTTGTAATCTTTTTAAAATCTTAAATTAGTGTTCTTCACTGTTCAATTAATGAGGAAAAAAGACTGCTAACTAACCTAGGACTGATGATAGCACTGATCTAACAGTCTTAAGATCCCTCCTTTCAGGTCTGTATTCTGAGGAAGGAAAGGTAGGACAAACACAACTGGAGAACATGGGACAGCAGAAAATGCCTCCATCCTCTTCTGTAAGAGCAAAGAAATTCCCTCTGAGTTCCACAAATCACATTTTTTAAAAGGCATACGGTGACCCTTGGCACTTAATTGGGTTTCCTTTTAAAAGCAAAGGTAAATTTCCACGGAGTGAACTATTCTTGCTCCATCTGAATAGCACACCCTTTAAAATCAAATTAATTCACTCTGCCATGCACTTCATAAAGCCTTCCCTGGGCACTGCTATTTCAGAGTGAACTTCCTCTGCCCTAAATTCCCACAGCATTCTTCTACTTCCTGATCCTGGAACACACATCCAGTGCTCACCACAAGGACTACACCTCTATGACAGAAAAAGCTTTCACTCTAACTGTCCCAGGGTCAGAGGCACAATCCATGTAGTGGCTAACACTTCTAAGTCACGTCACACAACGTGTATAGAACCCTTTACAGTTTTCAAAGCATGACTATTACTTCATTAGATTCTCACAGCAAATCTGAGACTCAGGGAGAGCATTCTATTACCCCCATTTTACAGAAGGGGAAACCAAGACTCAGAAAGGATCACTTATTTCCCCAAAAGTCAGATTTAGGATCAATTTGTACTTTCATCTCTAAGTGTTTTCTGAGCTGAGATCAGATTCCAAACCTTCCTAGCTCCTACTGTGTTGGTTTCTCACTGACCTACATTGTTGGCAGCTTCAAACTTCCAGTAACTTACATTAACCACTAATATAATAACACATGCCTACAGATCAAGAATCTCCCAGTTTCTCGTAATACCAGTTTGTAGTTTCTATCCAGTGCCAGTGATTAAGAACATGGCTTCAGTGTCAGACCACCCTTGATTGGAGGGCTGGCCTGACCTCTGAACTCACGAGCAGTGTGACCTTCAGCTAGTCCCTGACCTCTTTCCTCCCTTCCCCCCAGTCTTCAAACCCTAGATGCTATTTACTCAGGTATCCAGTTAAGCATTAAGATGGCCTTTCTGAAGAGTTGGTATGGTGTAACACTACAGTGGGTGGTGTGTGTGTTCTGATTACCTGGTTATAACAGATATATGTATCAAAGTCTTTACCATATCACCCTGTGTTCATTATAAGACTGCAAAGATGGAATGTTATTTTAGCAGCAAGGTATTAAAATGCTTTCCTAACCTATAAAATGGGAAGTCCCGGATGGTTGAAAGGGTGATAGGAGATAATGACATAAAGTGCTTAGCACCAAAAAGGCCACGCAGTTAAAGCACTCAATAAAGGGTATCTATCACTTGTATTGTTTATCAAAAGGTGTTTATATGCTACTATGCCTATTCTTTTAAAAGTCTAGCTGATGAGTAACATGGTTCATAACTTGAGAAGGGAAAAATTAGGAGAGGGGAGAGAAAAGAAACTCATGGGTATTCAAAAGAATTCATCAAACCACTAAACACACATTAAGGTCTCCCAAACTCATCCTCTCTGCTATCTTAGCCCCACCCAATGTTACTTCTTGAAAATAGACTCAAAGTTCCAGGTACAGCAAATGGTTAATGACCACTATGGACTTCCCCTGATGCCCACTGAAATACATGTTAGGTCCTAGGCACATTCTATCCAAGTACAGATGACCATAGTTCAATAAGGGATGGATTCAAAAAATTGCTACCAGCCTCCTGGGCCTCATCTCTGCATGAATTCCATCTACTTTCCCAGTGCAGGAAGGCTATTCAGAATTCCCATTTCTACTTCTACCTCCCATTCCTATCTTCTTGTTTTGATGAAGGAAGAACACCTGCACAGCTTTATTGAAGTCAATCTTCAGTTACAGTTAGAAGTGCTGGTGTTCTGAAGGTGACTCGTGTGGAGTCTACCTGGTGGCAAAACCAAAATCCAGCAAGCTCTCTGAGCTGGAAAAAGGGAGCCAAGAACTGCAGCCTCCCCTTTGAAGCTAACTCAGAACAGCTGCTCAACAAGCACACGCTGCATCACCTGACAGGCCTTAACTGACTGGGCTTCAGAAGATTCATCAAACTTGAGTTTTTCCAGAAGGTGACTTTCATTGTTTTTTACATACACAGCTCTCATACAGTAACAGCATGTAGATATTTACAGCCACTTTTCTTCCAATCTAATTGCTTGATTTGCTGTATCATTACTCTTCGGAATTTGAGTTTATAAGAATAGAGGCTACCAGTAAAACAAAATTTTTATATCAAGAGTTTTAAATAAAGTAATTTTCAAACATAGTCTGGGAGTCAATCACCAAAAACAAAGAGTTCTTGGTGGATGACTGTGAAATATTACTATTTGCTACTTAACTCAGCAGAGATTTTTACACACAAGCAGCTAACATTCACATCAAATGCAACTTAAGGGAGAAAGAGGGAAGGGTAAGAACTGGAAAAACTACACAATATACCTTTTCCCCCCTAAACTAGGAGTTTACCTTTATTTAATGACCACATTGAAATTTCAGGTCAATTCCATAAATCTATGTTCCACAGAAAATTTTTGACAAAGCAAACATTATATATGGTTTAAATAGGTTATCAACAGTATTTGCAAAACATATATATTAGCTAGGTACGTCCTAGATATTTAAAAACAAAAACAGCCAACAATAAGACAACCTCAATGACTAGTTTTTAAAAAGGGCTAGTGGGCAGCACGGCAAGAACCTGAAAGATACCTTTCAGCGCAAATAAATTCACTCTCATTTTAACTTGAGTTCCAGCAGCCAAAGGAGGACACCGGGAAAGGTTTTTTTACAAGCAGGAATATTTTTAAAACTGGCTTTCTTACACTAGAACCAAGGCAAAGTTGTACGCTCAATACTTGAACAAACTGCAGTAGTACAGAGCTGTGCACTCAAAATAGTGGCTAGGTCTAACAGAGGGTGGTGGAAGGGAACACTCATAACCTACATAAAATGAGAGATACCAACAGGAAGAAGAAAATGTAAAGAAAAGCTCTCCTCTTACATTGGGAAGCTCGAGAGATGTAAGACCATGACCTCCTTGCAGGCGTCTTACTCTGCCACATCCCCAGCTCTGGCAACGATCAGAAACTAAGTAGGAGCTCTGAAAAGTTCGTTAAAGAAAGTCTCGCAGGTGAGTAGAAGTCTTTACAATGAAAATACGTAGCTCCTTTTAGACCAATGGAAATGCAAGTTCTCCCACCCTCCCCCAAACCTACCAATCAGAAACTCCAGGGGTGGGACCCATCAATCTAGGGTTTAACAAGTTCTCCAGGTGATTCTGATGCATTTAAAGAACCACAGCTGTGGCTAATGTTCAATTCTGTCTGATTAGGACCGAGGTTCTTGCCCAAACTGCATATTCACCTCACCTAAGGGACTTTTTGGTTTTATCAGTGTCCAGCCTTATCAAATTAGACTACAAAGGTCAACTGAATTAGCATCTCTAGATTAGGTACTTTTAAAGCTTCATCATGAGTTTACAACTGGCCAGGTTGAGAACCACTGGGTTAGAACCCAGGACGCTAACGCTCAGTTGCTACTTCACCAACGGCACAGCACAGCCTTCACTCAGCAATACTTCCCCCATCACCCACCCAAATCTGAAAGGTTTGAAAGTCAAGACAAGCACAGACTTTCACTGAAAATTCTTCTGCCATGAAGTAATTATTTACTTTAAATATGAAATAAACAGAAGCAGCAGCTCATCAAAAGCAGGCTACTGTCTGTGGGTAAGCACATGCACACGTGTAGGCATGTAGTGAGAAGCAAATGAAAGGAGAAATGGTCCTGCACGGTCTTTTGCATCTGAGTAAGTATCTGTAGTAGGTGGACCTGAATTTGAGGGGAAAGCACTACTGTGACCTAATAATTTGGAAGCTGGGGCTGAACCTTCTTCCCACGGATCTTCCTATCCTGCAGAGACTGGAAGGTTAGAGCTACATTTCCCAGATGCCCTTGCAGGTGTGTGGCTTAGGTGCTGTCAATCAGATGAAGCCGAGATTTGGAAGGCAAAGTTTTCGGGATGCAAAGATTCGGAGGTTGGGGGCTGCACTTCTGATGTTTCTGTCAGCAAGTATCATTCTTCGAAGTGTCTGATGTTCCCACGGCACGGAGAGTGTCCTGTGGCAGTTGGAAGTGTCTGATTTTCCTCTTGCCCAGGCCAGTGGCAGCATGGCTCTAAAACACTTCTCATTTGGCAGGCAGTTTCAGGAGTGTACAAAAGGCAGGCAGATGCTCCCCTGGTGGCCTGCTCTGCTGGAAGGCCCTGAAAGTCATTCCTGAGAGCTCCACTTGATGTCTGTTTCTTCACCTTCCCAACAAATTCTGTAAGCCATTTAACATCCTGCAATAAATTTGCCTCTGTTGGAACCAGCTACAGTGGATTCTACTCTCTGCAAGTGAACCTTGACTGATACAATCAGTAATTGTAAAAGAAAGTTGGAAATTCCCCAGAACCACAGTTACCATGAAGGAAAAAAGAGGTGGCTCATCACATTTAAGAAAAATAATTTTTCTTTAAATTCCCTGAGTCATTCACTCCTCAGCTTACAGTTTCTGTAAGTTCTAATATATGAAGAGCAGTAATTATTAAAAAAAAAAGTTACCAAAATGTACACGGGCACACAGACAAGATGCCATGTTAAGCATTCTTCAAACCACAACCTTTCTATGTAGTCAACCCTCAAAAGTTCCTATCACTCAACAATTGACTTACAAAGTAGCAGACACCACAAACGTTAACCCACTGGGTAATTACACAAGTGGGTCATTTCAGGGGTGCTGGAGATATTTATCAGAAGGATTCAGCAGCTTGTGAAGTATGCCAGATTTAACTCTGCACTATCGTAGACAAACATTAAACAATGACAAATCCATTGCCATTAAAATTCTCTATGAAGAAGCAGAGTACAACAGTTAAGAAATGAATGGTGGTGTTTCAGCTGTGGGTTATGCCAAAATAACATTGAGCCCTCTAATTTTAGATTTTATTATTATTGTTATTAAGCTAAAGCTAACATTCCAGTAAATGTTCCCAAGACTAAAAATTTGACAAGAGACAGTGCGAGTCTTTTCTGAAATAGACATTTTTCTGTTTATATTTTCAGCTCCTTACGGAGACAGAGATGCTTGCTCATCCTGCCGCAAGCAAACATCACCAGGTTTAGAGTCAAGATTTGGGTCCCGGTGTTTGGGATTGGCAGATACAAACCACTCTGTACAGAACAGATAAACAACAAGGTTCCACTGTATAGCACATGGAACTACATTCAGTGGCTTGTAACTTGTAATGGAAAAGAATATGAACGAGAATACGTATGTATATATGTATAATGAATCACTATGCTGTACACCAGGAACTAACACAACATTGTAAATCAATTATACTTCAATTTTTTAAAAAATGGGAAGGAAAAAAACAACAGAAAAAAAGGTTTGGGTCCCAGCGTAGTGCTAAATAGGTGACCTTGGACAAGTCAGTTCACATCTCCAAGTTTTAGTTTCCCCATCTATAAACAGGGCAAAATGACAAAATCTACTTATCTGGTTCACAAAGTTATCTTAAGGACCAATCAGAATGAAGAAAAAGTGCTCGGTGAATCCTAAATTGATACATGTTGGTAATGATTAACAGCTACTCTTAAAAAATGTAAGCTGAGAACCCAGGAATATGGTATTTCTAATTCCAAATATGAATAGAAGACTACCATGTACTCAGCATAGTAATAAGCAACAAAAGATGACAGGCTAAGAAGAAAAACAGTTAAAATTCTATCTGATGATCACAGTCTTGTTAGGAAGCCTGGAGAATCAGCTTGGAGCTAAGGCTCCACCAGTGATGCCCGAAACTATCCCAGAAGCACCTGCTGAGAAATCTACCTCAGAACCCACAACAGAAGCAGGCTGCCTGGGCTGCCTGGGCTGCCTGGTAGGAAACTTCACACATGAGCTGCTTCCTCATGTTGCCTCTTCCAAATCTAAGTCACACATGAGCATCTAATTGGCAGAACAAGATCATGCGCTTGTGCCCTGGCTGCAAAGAAAGACAGAAACTGAGTTCTGACTCACACATTCTGGCAGGCAGGTCTTGTAATGTAGGGATTCTCTCCATTCTTTCCATGTAGGAAAGGTAGTCAAGAGATGATGGTGACTCCTGGTTTTTAGTTCAGTGCAAGGAGCTTAGAAGTTGCCCCTCTGTCCTAACCATCGGTAAAAAGCTAAAAAACTGAAAAGTCAACCACTCTCCTGAGATCAATCAGAAAAGTGAGGTCACCAAGTAAACCACTGCAAACCCAAAAAAGGAGGGACAAAAAGGCAGAACCAGAGAATCACAAGAGCTGAAACCCATTAGTTGAAACCTCTGTAGGGACCAATGTGTGTGACCAATTGCTGAAGGCTCAATATGGACAAGACAAGAACTTAAAGAAACCTTAGGGGAACCAAGACATAGGGTACTCCCCACACTGTTTTGAATTTTACCTCCTAGAAATCAACTTGGTTCTCAGTGACTATCAGAAAAATCACCTTGCACTTCCAGCAGGAGGAGAGGAAAAGGAACCATGCTGAAACGCATCAGAGCAGTCTGTTCTTTATAACAAGGTCTGCCTTCCAGAGAAATTATTTAATAAGAGCCTAACCTGCTGGGGTATGATCAGAGCCAGATGCCCAGCAGGAAGGCAAACACCCAGCTCCAGCCACCTCTAGCCAACCTCTCCCACCTAAGGGGAAGAAACAATTGAGAAACACTTGTGAAGTACACTGCCCAGGGACCCGGGCTCTCTACGGACTGAGACCTTGACATAGGACTACAGAACACTTCCTCTCGCTCTACACCATACCACATTACCAAAGGACTGTTCACAGCCGTTCCTTCTATCCAGTACACTATGATCATAGCCTATCCTGGCTATCAAGAAAAAACTACAAAGAATACTAAAAGGCAAACAAAACAAAACACAATTTGAAGAGACAGAGCAAGCATCAAAACCAGACTCAAATATGGCAGGAGTGTTGAGATTATCAGACTAGGAATTTAAAACAACTATGATTAATATGCTAAGGGCTCTGATGGATAAGGTGCAAGAACAGATCTGCAATGTAAGCAGAAAAGAGGAAAATTTAAGGAAGAACTAAAAAGAAATGCTAGAGATCAAAAACACTGTAACAGTAACGAAGAATGCCTTTGACAGGCTTATTAGTAGACTTGAAGCAACTGAGGAGAAAATCTCTGAGCTTGGTAATTCAGTAGAAATTTTCAAAACTGAAAAGCAAAAAGGAAAAAAAAAAAAAAAGACTGAAAACAAAAAAGCCAGAACAGAATATCCAAGACTGTGGGACAACTACAAAAGATGTAATATAAATGTAATGGGAATCCCAGAAGGAGAAGAAAGGACCAGAAGGAATATTTGAAATAACAGTAATTCAGAGTTTCCCCCAAATCAGTGCCAGACACCAAACCACAGATCCATGAAGATCAGAAAACACCAAGCAGGGTAAACAAAATCACTTTAAACATCAATGGTCTAAATGCACCAATTAATTAAAAGACAGATTGTCAGAATGCATTAAAAAATAAGACCCACCTATACACTATCTACAAAAAACCCACTTTAAATATACAGACACATACAGATTAAAAGTAAGTGAATGGAGAAAGATATACTGTGCTCAACACCAATCAAAAGAAAACAGAGTAGCTATATTAATTTCAGACATAACCCATGTTAAAGCAAGGAAAGGTATCAGGGATAAAGAGGGGCAATATATAATGACAAAGGGGTCAATTCTCCAAGAAGATATAATAATCCTCAATCTAACACAATACAAAGCCTAGAAATAGACCTACATAAATATAGCCAACTGATCTTTGACAACGATTCAAAGACAGTCTCTTTGACAAATGGTGCTGAAATGGTACATTTACATGCAAAAAAATGATTCTAGACACAGACCTTACACTGTTAACAAAAATTAACTCAAAATGGATCACAGACCTAAATGGAAAACTCTTCTAACATAGGAGAAAACTTAGATGGCCTTATGGTTTGGTGATCATTTTTTAGATATAACACCAAAGCCATGATCTAGCTGGACATCATTAAAACAGAAATTTCTGCTCTGGGAAAGACATCGTCAAGAGAATGTAAAGATAAGCCAAACACTGGGATAAAGTATTTGCAAAAGAAGAGCCAATAAAAGACTGTTATCCAAAAAACACAAAGAACTCAAAAGTAACAAAACAACTTGCCCAATTAAGATTAAAATATGGGCCAAAGACATCAGACACCTCGCCAAAGATGTATAGATAGCAAATAAGCATATGAAAAGATGCTCCACATTATCTGTCATCAGGAAAATGCAAATTAAAATGAGATACCACTACATACCTGAAAGAATGGCCAACCTCTGGAACACTAAATGCTGGTGAGGATGTGCAGCAACAGAAATTCTCATTGTTTGCTAAGGTAAACGCAAAGTGGTAGAGCCACTTTGGAAGACTGATTGGAGGTTTCTTACAAAACTAAACATATTCTTACCATACGATCCACATTCATGCCCCTCAGTGTTTACCCAAAGGGGTTGAAAACTACATCCACACAAAAACCTGGATGGATGGATGTTTACAGCAGCTCTATTCATAACTATCAAAAGTTGGAAGCAACCAAGATGTCTTTTAGTCAGTGAATGGATACACCGTGGTACATCCAGACAGTGGAATATTACTTAGCACTAAAAAATGAGCTAACAAGCCACGAAAAGACATGAAGGAAACTTAAATGCATGTTTATAAGTGAAAAAAGTCAGTCTGAAAAGGCCACATACTGTAGGATTCCAATTGTATGACATTCTGGAAAAGGGAAAACTATGGAGACAGTAAAAAACATTAGTAGGTTGGGAATACGAGAGGAAAACAGGCAGGGCACAGAGGATTTTTAGAGCAGTGAAAAGACTCTATATGATACTGTAATGACACACACATCATTATAAAATTCATAGAATGATCAATGCCAACAGTCAACTTTAATGTAAACCATGGACTTTGGGTAATTATGACCTGGGATACTTCAGGGTAATTATGTCAATGTAAGCTAATCAATGGTAACAAACGTACCACTGTGATGGGGATGATGGTAACGTTGGAGGTTATGCATCTGTGTGGGGGCAGGTAGTTTATGGGAAATCTCTGAACCTTTCCTTCAATTTTGCTATAAACCTCAAACCATTCAAAAAATAATAATAAAGTCTATTTTTTAAAAATTAAAAGGTCCTGGATAGCCAGGACCATCGAGACGAACCTGATCAGGCAGGCACACACCTGTATAATCTCCCTTTCTTTTCAGAGAATCCTTTAGTAGGCTGGATTCGATTCCAGTATAGTTAAGAAACCTGGAGGTCAAGCAGGTTAATCTGCCCCAAGCCCTAGACCTTTTCCACAGACCAAAACCTAAGGCAGTCAAGTTGCCTTAGGCTAGGGTTTCTTAACTTTGCCCCTACTGATGTTTTGGGTCAGATAATTCTTTGTTCAAGAGGGCTGTCTGGTGCCTTGTAGGATGTTTAGCAACATCCCTGGCCTCTAATTATTAGATGCCAGGAGCAACCCCTTCTCCCAGATGTGACAACCAACAATGTCTACAGACACTGCCCCATATCCCCTGGGGGCAAAACTACCCCGCCTCTGGCTGAGAACCACTGCCTTAGATGCTGTTATACTTGCTCATTCATGCAACGCCTATCAGAAGCCTGTACCAGGCCCTGCGCCAGGCGCTGAGGGAACAACGCCAAATAACCAGAGAAACTGCCCCACGGGAGGGGGTGAGGGGAATGACAGACTTATCAACAAGGGGTTGGTACAAAGTGTGTGATGATGAGTAGTATCGTAAGTTAGAGTGGTGGCAGAACTAACTCTGCTGGAGTCAGGCGTGGCGGAGGTAGTCTTAGGGCTGGAGTCCTTTATTATTGATTACAGCAATTAACACGGCCCAGTCTACTTTTACTGGGGCCTTAATTCTATGCTAGGCTAAAGGTTTTATGTTGGTACTAAAGGCTTTATGCCTGATCTCATTTAAACATCACTAAAACTATCTGAGGTGAAGGGTCTTTAATATCCCCATTCTCCCGATGAGGAAGCTGAGGCATCTAAGATACCGAGTCTTAAATGAGTCGTAGTAAATCACAGAGCCAAAAATAACCCCAGAGTCCAGATCGTTTTCACACTAATTATAATGCCTGCAGGATATGCCAATAAGTTGGCAAACAAAGATAGGGACTTTACACCATCCTTATGAATGGTGCTAGTGGACACCACCACAGCTGAAAGCAATCTGAAATAAAGTCTTTTGGACTTGGCATTATGATACATAAATACCTGTAGTTCAGTGGAAGGCAGACTTGCCTAACGCAGAATATTCTTCTCGGTATTATATGCTGAACTCAGTCTCAATTTTTTTTCCAAAAGAACCAAGGTTACAGTATAATTAGGAACCAGCTGCAATTGTAATTACCACTCCCAATATAATTTGTTACATATTAGCAAGCGTCAAATTACTACTGCTCCTTAAATGAATAAAAACTGATTGTGCTGTTCTGAAGACTGGGATGTGTGTTCCTGATGGGGAACAAAGGAATATAAAAAGTATATGACATATTTATAAAGTGCTGAAAGGTTCTACTTAGGCGATCACAAGTTGCTGGAGCCCAGATAATGCCACAGAAAGTTAAAATGGCTTCTGAGAGAGAATAGTAACTTAATAAATGCAGAGGAAGAGAAAGCAGCAAATCAAAGGACAATAGAAAGTTGCTTTCACTAAATAATACCTTACCTGCTGCACATCAACATCATATAATTGAGGAACAGTCAAGAGCCCAGAAAGAAGTTAAAAGAAAAAGAACAGGAGCCCTCTGCACAGTTAGGATCCTCATCCCAAAGACTGTGCACAATTTCACTGGAGTGAGCCCTGCCCTGCCTCCATCCCCAAAGCCCTCAGACTTTAAACATGACTCTGAGTAATTTCTCTGGTTCCAAACTCACCCAGATGATCACACTTCTTTAAAGCTTACTGTATCCCAGGCCCAGCTCCAAGCTTTACAAACATCAGCACACTGGCCCTCCAAATAGCCCAGAAAGTAAAAACAACCATGCCCCTTTTATAGATGAGAGATAGAGCAACTTGCCCAGAGCCATAATTTGAACACAGTCCATGATTTCAATCATTAGGTTATACTGGCTTTCAGAGAGAAAGAGACAGACACAAGATTAAGAAACCAAGAGAACCTAGAGATTAAAAGAAAATTAAAATACATCAACCCATTGCAATGCCTGGGCCTTATTTAGATGACAATTCAAAAAACTATTTTAAAAATCGTAGGGCAATAAGAGAAATGTGCAAAATGTGTACAGAATAGATATTTGATTATATTGAAGAACCACTGAAATTTCTGTAGACATGCATGACAATATTTTGCTTGTGCATCTTAAAAATCTGTTACAGAGATATAATGATCCAATTTGCGGGATTTGCCTTGAAAAAACTGAGGGGAAGGGAGGACAAGAGAGGGTGCAGTATACATTAAGCAAGACTGGCTATAAATTCATAATTATTGAAACTAGCCAGGAAGGGACATGGGAGTTTGTTACACTCTTCTAATTTTCTATGGAAAATTTCCATAACGAGAAGTTTTTAAAATGCTGCTATGTTTTCAAGGAGTAAAGTCAAATGCTAATTCCTCCCAGAAGATTTTCCAGATTCTGCAACCAGATTTCCATCATAGAATACTATTTGCACCAATTTTATGAGCTTTGCAACTGGATGTTTACATTCTGACTCTATTGCTAATCAGCAATATGACTTCCTGTTTTCTCATCTGTTAGACAGTTAGAAAGAATAAGAACTGAAAGAAAGTAGCATAATCTGGGACAGCACCTAGCAGCGCCTTGCTCCCGGGTTACTGGCATCCTCTCCATATTCACAGCGGCCCAGCTGACTGAGACATCAGCAGACAGCTGAGCCCTAACGGAAAGCTCTCTTGGCTTTCTGAACTAAACAGATTTCCTCCTAAGAATCCGAACCAGCAGAGAGGCTGGACTGGGCTGGCAGCGGGTCCTGCCAGCCGATGATGCGGCACTAGTGAAGGTTCGTGACCTCCTGGGATTGAACAACAAAAACTAAACCGGTTCCCTACCTTTCATCTGACATCAGATGGGAATAGTTTCTCATGTAATACTTAGTGGGGAAGCCAGGTTTAAATATGACAGACAACCCAGGATGCACATAACACAGAAGGCATCCAGGCAAAGATTAATAAACACGTAACACGAAAATTTTTTTAAAAATCAGAAGTGTGCATGAACCAGTTAAACATTAAACAACGGCAACAAATAAATAAATAATGTGTCACAGGACAAAGGGCCAAGGTTCTTAATTTAAAAGGGCTCTTAGAACAAATCAATGTGAAAAGGTAAACAATTTAATGGAAAATTGGGCAAAGGTCAAGACCAGGCTCTTCTCAAACTGCTGGTGGACACCAAAAGCAGGCTAACGGAAATCTCCCAGAAACACCAAAGGAAGAGAACCAGGGGCTGAGCTTTCACTTCTGGCACAGTTCACAGGGGGAAGGAAGTAGAAGCCTCAAATGCAGAGGTGACTATGATAAAGTAAGTGTGCGCAGGCTTACAAGGCATGGAAGCCCTTCCCTGCAGGCAGGGCAGAGTCAGAGGCCTGATGGGTCACCCCCTTTCCTTTCAAGCCACCTGGAGGAGCCAGGACGCTCTTGGGACCAGCTAGTCTGAAACAGTAGCAACAGACATCCCGTTTGGACCTGTTGGGAATGCTTCCCGATGATGCAGCCGGACCTTCTTAGTCAAAAGGGAGCACGTTTCTCCAGGAGCATCCTTTTGAAGCAGCCTCTCTGGTCGCCATGGAGGTTTATTCCACAGCCATGATTCTCTACTGTGTGCCCTCTTGGAGATTACTCAAGCACACCTCCCCTAGTATTTCCCAATTATTATTTTTCATTTTGGTGAGCGGTGGAGGGGATTGTGAAAATGGTTTCTTAGGAAAAGATAAAAGCTTCCAACAAACCACACACATGCAGCAGAAAACCTCCTTCCCCCTTTCACTCTGCCATGGGAGGCAGTCAAGTAAATGAACGATTCAATGAACGCTGTCTGAACGTTACGTCACAGGTACTTTGTGGGACATCTGTTGTCTACAGGAGGTCCCTGTCCTCAGGAGTTTAAAATCTAGTAGGAAACATAAAAAATAAGAAACAAAGGACTGTTTTCCTTCAGAACCTCAGTATCATTATCTCACACCAGACAACTCAAAAATGATTCACTATCTGTTATGGGCTGAACTGGGGCCCCTCCCAAATTCATATGCTGAAGCCCGAAACCAGTATCTCAGAATATGCCTGTATTTGTAGATAGAATAAAGTGGTAATTACGGTAAAATGATGTGATTAAGGTGGACGCTTACTCATGAAGACTAGTGTCCCTATAAGAAGAGGAAATTAGGACAGAGACACAGTGGGAAGGCCACGCCAAGACATAAGGATAACAGAAGCCATCTATGAGCCAAGGAGTAAGGCCTCGGAAGAAGCCAACCCCGTCAACACCTTGCTCTTGGACTTCCAGCCTCCAGAGCTGCGAGAAAATAAATGTCTGTTGTTGACACCGCTCGGTCTGCGGTGCTTTGTTACGGCAGTCTGAGCCAGCTAACACAGCATCACTTAATATAAATGCCTTATTCAAGTTGCTCTAACTGTGCCGTCCTTTTATTTATTTATTTATTTAGGACCCAGGTTCAAGCACTGCACTTGGTTCTATCTCTTTGGGAGCCTTCTTTCACCCAGCCTTTTCACGCATGAGTAACACCGACTTTCTCAAAGTCGGACCAGAGGTCTGACAGAGTGTCCTACTTTCTGGATGCCCCTGATTGCTTCCTCATAATTAAGATTCAAATTCAACAGTTCGGGAAGAATTGCCCAGAGGTCATGTATACATGTCCCATCACATCACACCAGTGGGTGTGCCACGCCAGCTTCTCCCACTTCCTGGTGATCTTAAACTGGATCACAGATTGAGGCTAGTCCTTCGTTCTAACAGTACCTTTTCCCTTCTGTAGTCAGCGAGTAATTGATAGGGAGATACTGTGAGACAACAGGAATTCCAATTATCTCTTACAGAAGGGTTTTAGCATCCATTGAGGACACTTGCCTGAATCAATTATTACCTGCAAGTTGCCAAGTAATCTTTTCTCTTTTTCTAATTGTATCATACCTTCTATCTTATTAGCTGGCATTCTTCAGTAAACAAGAGATTTACCTCCCCACCTCCATCTCACTTTTACTCTTTTGGGGGAGAAATAATAGTCATGGAACAAAGGACTTTTTAAATTCAGTATGTTACAATCTATTTTCAATTGATTCATTTTTACTGTGGTAAAACAAATATAAAATTTAACATTTTAACCATTTTAAGTGCACAATTCAGTGGCACTGAGCACATTCACAGTGTTGTACAGCCATTAGCACTACCCATTTCATCATTCCAAACACAAACTCTGAACCTATTAATTAATATCCAACTGATTTTAACAGCCATTATTTTTTGCAGTTGTGATACACTCATTGTACCATATATGTGTATATACATGTATATATGTATGCGAACACAGGCATACATATGTGTGTGTTTAAAGAATGAAAATCACAATGCAACAGAAAGAACAACTGTGAATATTAAAACTTAGCCAACTAAAACAAACCGTTATGCAAACAGCTGTCGACCAGGAAGGCAACATCCAAACCCACTCACCAAACATAACAGCATAGGAAACAACCGGGAATTATGTGCCTCCTGATGTGAGTACCCAGGAACCTGAGAGAGGCAGTCCACAACCACCTAGGAAGCATTCTAGCCAAAACCAAAGAATAAAAATAAATAAAACCTTAAACTTGATCAAGCTTCCAGATCTAACTATCAATTGTGAGGCAACACTGGGGACAGAAGAATACCAAGGGGTACAATCAGCAGAATTCAAATTGTGGGAAACTACAGGAAAGATGACCCAATTCGCTCATCAAATAAACTGCAAGGAAACACACACAAAAAAAGAGGGGCAGTCAAACCTAGAGATTCACAGCAGTTAAAAGACACATCAACCAAATGCCATGTGTGGACTGTGAATCCTGAATAGAACAAACCAACCCTAAAAACTATAAACTCAGAACATGGATTTTAACATCTTTATAGATGCTTCAAGGAATGAGGAGATAAAATTAACATCCCTTTCCCTAAAACTGAAGGAGAGAACTAAAAAAACAAACAAAATCTGCCCACCAATTTAGAGGAATGACAAGAAACATTCCTGTCTCTGACTGAGCTCTAAATTAAACAAACAGGCTCCCTTTTCTTCCTGCTACACTGTTGCCATGGCTCTATGGCAAGGAATGTGAACAGTGGTTGGATATGTCCCACTTACAAACCACTGTGGAGGATATGAGATGAGAAAGAGCGTGAGGTAATACTAGAAAAGTTAGACAAGAGCCGATACCAAGGAGGCATAAACGGGCTAAGAAGATTAAACTGTATCCTGTAGGCAACATGAAGCCATACCGTGCAGCAAGGTAAATTAAAGAGGGCAATGTAGTACAGTGGGCATGTGCGTGGACTCTGCAGCCAGGCTGCCTGTGTTCAAATCACAGCCCTGCTGCTTGTAAGCTGTGTGACCTTGGGCAAGTCACTTAACCTCTCTGTGCCTCAAGAGACCTAACCACTCTGTACAGATGTGTTTTCCCATCCATATGATGGAAACAATAACAACACGTACATGTCACAGGATTGTTGTGAAGATTAAATTACTTCATGTAGAGAGTGCCTAGAACACCACCTGCCTTTGATAAGTGTTAAATTAAACGTAAGCTGCTGCTACGGTTATTTGTATAAACTTTCTAAGCCTTCAGTTTCTTTGTGAAATGAGGTTACAACACCTTTCCTGCTATCTTGTAGATGATTGCAAAGATCAAATAATGAAGCCTGGGTCTGCATATTATCTAGTTAACCTCCAGAGACTATGAGTTCCTGAAAACAAGTCCAATAGCTTACTCATTTCAGGAAGCTCAGAACTTAGTACAGAAACCGGCATACAGTTGGTATCAATAACACACTTGACTGCACTTTTTAAAAGCTGTGAAGTGCTATACCTGTGAACACAGGTCTGCTCTTAACATGGCCACAAGAGCCAATGTTAGAAGCTTCCTCTGACAGTTCTGGGCAGAATGGAGAGGAAGGTGCTGGGAAGAGACCAAAGGTAACACCAGCTTGGAGCTATGGCAACGCTGGAGCGAGAAAGGAATGAGGACCCGAACATAAAGGGGGGGGGGGGGCAGGACACACTGCTCCAGGGAAGGGGAAGGGTATAACCCCTCTCTTTGCCCGCATCTAACTTCTTGCCAGTGGTGTCTCTCCGGGTTGCCCACACAAGTACTTGGTGAACGAACCAGAAACTACTAAAGGAAAGCTAAGCTGCAGCTGAAAGTGAGGAGTGACCAAAAAGGTGGATTTAATTTTAGCAAGCCAAGTTTGGAATATCTTTGAGACCGATAAGTTGAGCTTTCCAACAGGAAGCCAAAAATGCAAGGCTGGCACCTAAGAGAGCTGGACCGGCTTGGGAGGAACATGGAGCATCACCCGCCAGAGGGAAGAGGATCTCGGGCAGAGGCCAGGGAAACACCAACACTTCAGAAGAAAGCACAAGGACAAAACGAAGCAGGCCACGGAGAACAAAGGACTAATATGACAGGTAAGGGGCCAACAGGAGAGGGCACATCGTGAAAGCCAATGGAAGGTGTTCCAGGAAGGAAGGAGTGGGACACAGGGTCCTGTGAGGCCAGAAATAAGGAGGACAGCACAACAGTTTTAGAACAGAGGTCACTGGATGAGGAGAGGATGTCAAAAAACAGAAAAGGTGTAAGTTCATCTTCAGGAACTTTTAAGTATGGTGCATAGTAAAGAAATGGAGGACAACCCTTATATAAGAATCATACATTCTCTCAATAATAATTCAGAGACATGTTCCAAAATAATGTCTTGGCCCCGAATGTGGAACCAAAATTAGCCCAAAGAACCCTAAAATTTATCCTAGATTTTAATCACTATGTATTTAATTCTGCAAAAAGTTGGGCTGATTTATAATCAAATCAAAAGGTGCTGTACTCTTAGCTCAGAAAGGCAGCTACATTTAATTATACAGTAATAGGAGTTCCAGGCTAATATTCTTCAAACTTCAATGCACATACAATTCCTTGGGGGATCCATTTAAAATATAGATTCTGATGCAATGGAATCTTTGACCTGGGATGAGTCCAAGGATGCTGTAATTCCTATAAGCTCCTAAGTAAAGCCAATGCTGCTGGTCTTTGGACCAAAAATTTTTAGTAGCAAAGCTCCAAGAAGACCACTTAGAGAATCAGATAATTGAAGCAGCCGGACTGGCTAGCCATTATGGTGACTATTCAGTAGATCACGAGCTTAAGGAAAGCACAGCATCTTATGTTCAGGTAGGTCAAATAATACTGATGTCCCCTAGTTTTCAGTTAGGTGGAAATGTCCCAGGTCTCCAACAGACATCTCTTGACATTCCTAAGAATTCCCAAAGTGCTTTCACACACTTCATTTGCTCATCACAGATGTCAGTGATGGCCCCTGTTTCCCCCAGGGGGATACTGACCCCCCCTGCCCCGAGAAGTCAGACTTGTCTGTGTTCTCTCTATCAGTGGAAACAGCAGACCTAGGTTCTCTTGCCTTCTAATCCAGGACTCTTTCATTAAATTAGACCTACTGGGTTTTTTTTTTCCTAAAAGAAGTTCTTACAGCCTTTGCCCACATGAGAAAGCGGTGCTGACAGAGCAGTCGGGGGTCCTCTGCAGCTCAGACTACACCTGTGACCGAGATCGGACATAATGCAAATCATGCCTAACTCAGAAAAACTAAGAAACATGCACCTAGGTCTAAAAGCCTGTTCAAATCAGGGCTCCAGGACATGTTACCCACAAATATGGTACCTTGGCATGCTTGGTATCTTAACCTGAAGGAGTTTGAGAAAACAGTAGGAGCAGAAAGGTCATTCTAACTCCCCTACCTCCCGCACCCTTCTGTTCCTGAAACCAGTCATAAAACTCCCCTGCGAAGGGTGACCTCCCTGGACCAGAAGGAGGGAAGGCATTCTTATCACCGAAGATGGGAAAGCTGAAGACGAGAAATCTGCACACACGAATCTTGTTAAACTCACCCTTAGGTAGAAATAGCTTCCTAGTTATTTCTTCACCATTTACTATCCCTAGCCCAAACTCCTTTGTCTTGTTAATTCTTTACAAGTTTATTTTCCTTTGTCTAAAAGGTATAAAAGCTTTCTGCTCTGGTCACTTTCATTCTCTTGTAAAGGCTCTTATGCACACATAAAAATTCAATAAAACCTGTATGCTTTTCTTTTCTTAGTCTGTCTTTGTCATTTTAATTTTCAGACCCAACGAGGCACCCTACAGGGTTGTGGGAAATTTTCCTCCCCTACACTTACTTATACAATTTTCTTACAAATTGTACTACTGTCTTATGTCTTATGCAAAAGATATTTTACCAGAAAACAGTAAGTGTATCTTGAAATATCTCTCATATCAAGTCAACAGTTTTCATGGAAAACATGTGGAAACTGTGACTACATGGGAAATCAAGACAAAGCTACCAGCCTAATAACAGCCATTAAATAGAGTGGTTTATTTAGGTTGAATTGCTAAGAATTTCAACACTGCCAACTTTGCTATGTTGTCAGCACCTATAGTCAAAAGGAACCATCCAGGCCTATTTTCACTCACGCAGCTACACAGCAAATTGCCAAAGGAAATGGTGAGCACGAGTACTCTCTTATAAACGTTTCCAACCAACAAACCAGACCACCCCTCTACAAATCAGCCACTGGAAATAATTCTGAGCTAAGAGACCAGAGCCACAATTCATGGGGTTGATCTGACCCAACAAAAGGGTCTGGTTAAACAGGCCATGAAAAAAGGGCTTGCTCAGTTGCTATTAAGTACTTTGCTAAGGGAATTACATCACTGCAACAAGGGCACATCCTCCCTATTGCCAAGCAGAAGCAACCCATCTGCAGATTCACACATGCTTCAGATCCAAGACCCACCCAAAGACATTCAAGGGAATGTGCAGGAAGGATAGGTGCTTAGGAACCAGCAAATGCAGAGCAGGGAGAGTAGGAATGGACCATGTGCAGCAGACCTGATCCTCACAGCCCATGGAGAACACAGGAAGGAATGCTTCCTTGTAAGAATTCAACAAAAGCAGAGAGGTCACAGAACGAACAGAAGGTCAAAGGGGCAGAAGGAGTCAGAGTTCCTCTAGCAATCTTATAAAAGAACTCAATATCCACGAAGACCTGATCCCTGGTTTTCTCACCCTACACACTGACTTTGAACCCTTCCCCTCCCTCTCCCCACTCCCTATTTTCTATTTGCTGAACAACACTTGCAAAGCCCTGTCACCTAACTAGGGAACACTGACAACACGTGGGCACCCAACTAGGTTAGCCAAGAGGAGGCTGCGAGACCAGGGTTACGTTACTCTTTGCAACATTTCCCCCCTCAAAGCACCTACTCTGATAAAGAAAACCACGAGACAAAAGGACCTTTCAATTCATTTGGTGATAAAACCGATATTCTAGGATAATTACAAAACTGTATGAGCTTGATGCCTAAGCACCAAGGAGACAAGGGGCAGAAAGGCTGAAAAGAAACTGCCAAGACAGAAGAGAACTTGCAGGGCCCTTATGCATCCTTCTTCTGAATGGACATGCTAAGGCTTTGTATTTCTCTCACTGCTCTCCCTCCTTACTCCACAGAGGGACCACCAGAGGATTAACTGAAGCAAAGAGCATGAAAACAGCCTGCAGCCATGGCTGGCAATCTTAGAAGCACATTTGATTCACTTGGGAGATTTCAAAGACCCCTGAGGCTCACAACACAGCCAAGTCCAATTAAATCAGAACCTCTGGAGGAGACCCAGGCATCAGCCGTTTTACACCTGTCTGGAGGACTACAGTGTGCTGAGAACCCCTGGCCTACAATAAGGCAAAGGGGTTTCACGGGAACTTGGACCAATTACAGTTTTTTCTAGGACTCCACTGCTTCAGCTGGTAAAAAGGGACAGGACGATGAGGGAAGGAATGAGGACCACTGTGTTATGTAAACCCCAAGGCCTATCCAGCTTCATCAGTTTAACAAACTCTAAATCCAAATCTCAGGGAAACCACGGGAACTGACCATCATCATGATGGCATCAAAACAATTCAAACTTTCTTTCCTTCCTGTCCAGCACAAAAACTGGTCGGCTTTATTATGATACCAAATACCTAGCAGTTTTTAAACCATAGGGAGAGAAAACCTTAAACTTGAAATACAAAACCTTTAACTTAAATATGAACACCACTGACTTGTACTCTTTAAATGAGTGAACTGTCTGACCTATGAACTATATCTATCTCAATAAAGCTGTTTAAAAAAGAACAGGCATACGACAACTTCTGGCCTGTGCACTACAGTTTGAAAGCCACTTAACAACGACGCATACACTCAGCGCAAAAGCATTCTACAGGTACAAACTACTGAACTGGGATGATCAGGAAATACACGTGCCCATAATTGATGGCATGTGAATTCTCACCTGTACCTCTGTAAACAGAGTCCTTTTTAAGGCCGAGAAAGGCAGAGCAGGGGTGAAGAGAACAGACTGACAGGGTTCAAATTCAGGCTGCACTGCTTATTCTCTGTACAACCCTGAGGAAATTACTTGACCTCTCCGGACCTCAGTTTTCCCACCTGTAAAGCGAGGACAAAAATAGACCGCAGCTACTTCTTGGTATTATGAAAACGGAGTTACTTGTAAGGCACTTGGGAGAATGTCTGGCACACAGTAAGCACTGTGTGAGTCCAAAAAAAAGTCTAGTTTACAGTTACAAGACTTAAATATAAGTCTTTAAGAGAGGCCTCTAGTTTCCCCTCTCAAGCCATCTCCCCCCACCGCCATAACTCTCCTCTGCACCGTGCTAAACTACTAGGCAGACAGTACGGTGGAGAAGGTATGGAGCACAGACTGGATCCAGACCAGCTCATTTGAACCCCAGCACCTTCACCTTTTAATTATCAGATCCTAGGCCACTTACACACCTCTTGGCATCTCAGTCTTCATCTATAAACCAGAAATGATGGTACATAACTCACAGGACCGTTAGAGGCATTAAGTGAGTTAGTTAATAATGAAAAACATTTAGAACTGAAACTCACATCTAGTAAACACTCAGTAAGTGTTAGCCACGCTATTTATTTTATTGCCTGCAATCCCTTAAATGCAGCAGGTGCTGCACTTCTCTGCCCTTCATTTGCTGTTTCCTATCACTGGAATGGTCCTCCTCTTCCCCCATCCACTCCTGCTGAAATAGCACTACCCTTGAGACATTCCCTCCCCTCACTCCCTCAGAAACTGGCTCCTTCCCTGATGTCCTCCTAGTCCTTGTGATGGCATTAAACCTAGTTGGGGCACTTCCAGGAAAGGATTTAGCCTGTGGTATGGCTGTGGTCTTCTTGAAGGCCCAAAGGTCCAGGTCATCTTTGTATCTTTAGCATAGTCGCATTTGGAAGAACGCAATACACACAATTCTAAATGAATCAATGATCATGGCAACAACTCAAGCCAAGAATGGAACAGCAATACTAAGCGTGCCAGCCCTGCAGGCCAAATCTTCACTATTATTAATGATTTAGTTTGTCTCCAAATTTTCTCCTTTTAGTTCTGAGCTGATTTCACTCAAGTTATTCATCCATGTCCTGTTTACACCTGAACATTTCTCATGTCTGAACTCAAGGGAGCATTCTCTAACTTTGAACAGGTCTGCCTAGTTTAATTTCATCCTTCTTAATGTATAAACTCAACCAATGACAAAGAGGGAATGCCAGCTACAACCAAAGGGGGGAGGGGGGAAGACAAGGATAACTTCTCTATTACTCCTTTCTAAAAATGCATTTTTTGTAGAGATATAAAATATAATTTTAAAAACTCATTTTCATTTTAATACATGTAGGACAATGTTTGGAAATTTTTTAAAGAAACACTCAAAACAACACAAATAGTACAGGCGTAACACCTATCATGTACCATTTAACAAGGGAACACATAAGGATCATGCCTACAAAAGTAGGCAGCAGGAGAATGGAAGCTTTTTGAGTTCATCTCAAAATACTGTTTTAGATCAATGTTCTTTCAGGAAAAAACAAATACCTCTTGCATCAGTAATCTCCATGCAGAAATTAAAATAAAAGCAGACCAAAGACCAGATTCTCAGCCTTCCTATTTATACTATTTAAAGGAAGAGGGACAGGAATAGTCAGTTACATTTGAATACATAAAAGACAAAAAAAGAATAAATGGTCAAGAGATCAAGTAGTTGCTAAGTGTGGCTAAATTCATCCAGAAAATATCAAATCTGTTTAAATATTCAAATAATTCACCATAGTGACTACAGGAATTCACCTACAACTGTTGGGTTTCAGATTCTGGACCCAATTCCTCAGACACTCCGCTGAGGTGGGCTTCTCTCCCAGTCAGGATCCTCAGTTAGACAGACGATGTCATTCCTACCGCCAGATAAGACTGTTAAGCCTACGGCTCTGTGTTCAACAGGGCAAAATAGCAAATAGCATGGTCTTTAACTCAGGCTGCCCAGCACTGACAGAATCACCCCATAAGAAGAGTTCAAAGACAAATAAATAAGGACCTAGGACTAAGGTGGACCATCGCAGCTCATCTGGGGACCTTTTAAGACTACATTTACTGCACTGCTCTTGAGCTACAATGACAGACGTTACAAGAAATGGCTTTATGGAACCCACAAACATAAACCTGTGGTCATGAGCAGTTTTGAATGCAGTCTGCTCACTGCACATAAAAGGACACGGAGAGAAATTGCCCTCATGTAGCAGAACAAGGAGACCTCTCTTCCAAGTAACTGACCTCACTGATCACTTCCTTTTTGCTATGGCTGCTAGAAAATTCAGTCACCTCCAGCAAATACATACATCCTTATTTTCCACTATGCTTAATCTTAGCTTCATCTTGCTTTCCCTTTATCCTGTTTTCCTCATCTACTCTGCCTTGATTTTGTTATGTCTTTTTGGACTGTAAATATATGCATATAGGACGTGAGCCATCAGGAATCCTAAAAAGAGGCAAGATTAAATGAATAAATAACCAAAAACACAAGTTCCCAAAGAGTGAAAATGAAATGTTTCATTTTCCCTGACTCTCACTGGCTGGCTGAAATTCAACTGCACTTACTGATATGATGTGACAGTTTAATAAAAATACAACCAAAAAGTTAAACCTGCTTCCATGTCACTGATTCTACTTTACACTAGTTCATCAGTCTTATAACTCCATTTATGTGCATACTCCTCAGTTTAGGCTCCTTGATTACTTTACCTCCAAATTAAGTAAAATTATTTAATTCATCTACAGATATAAAGATGACAGTCAACTGTGGGTATCTACTCCCAGCTACTCTCCTGGAAGAAGTTATCTTTACAGAACTAATTCATACCAAGACTTTTACTCTGATTGCAAACAAATTTAATGCAAAGAAAAGGTCAAGGGCTATTATGTTTGAAAGGGCTAATGTAGGTTCCAAAAATGAATTCCAGTGATCCTCAGAGAATCTACCTACAACAGTTTTAAAGTTACATATGTGTGTGTGTGTGTGTATATATATATTTGCACATGCACACCCAGAGTACACTCCCTAGGCTGAGAACTCAGAGTAATTACAGAAAAGAGAAGGGCCACTTAGGCCAGATAGTCTAGGAACAGGGAGAAGCCTGCACATTTGGGGAGCCTGGAGAAACTTCAGTCACAGAACAGCATTTAAATGTATTTGTCTGCTTACAATTTCCATTGCAAATGTGATTAGTTTGCTTGAATAAACAGGAATATGATGTGTTGGCCATGTTTTCCTCTTGAGGGTTATCACAGAGTTTTGATTAAGGACAAATGTTTAAAATGTTAGGTACATTTAAGTTCACTGCACTTAAAATGAGCTAAGAAGTTGTATAGACTTGATTAAAGGGCTGCCTTGGTGAACTTAAAAATTAAAAGCAATAAATTCCAATGAGTCAAGTGATTGGGACTAAATATGGTATTCTGCCAGAAAAGTTGAAGTGGAGTCCAAAGAGACTGAAATGGTGTCCAGGTTTCAAAAAATGGTGAAAGAGGAAAGGTCAAGCTGTCGGAGCTGCCTTTCCTCTGGGTTAGTGAATGAGTCACATTACGCAGAATTCCTTTTAAGTAGGACTTCACAGGAGTTACAAGCTCCCAGGACAATCTGTTCTGTCATTTCTGAAAAGAAGCCTCTCAAACGCTGTGGCCGGTATGTAAGTGTTGTCAGATGCGCGGAGAAGGATGAGAAAGGTGGGGGTGGTGGGGGGAGGGCCTCTGGAGTTTTTAGCACAGGCGCGCTGGCCAACTCTCCCTGGCAGTCTCCAAAACGGAAGTCAAGGTGACTTCCCCACCCGCGGGGAGGCGGAGCCTTTGAAACCTAATAGGATCAGGCTTCAGGCCCGTGCCCCCTAGAAGCAGCTCGGGTCAATAATAACTGGGGTCAGGAGCGCGCTGGCGTGGCCGGGGGACCTGCTGACCCGAGACCTCCCGTGCCCCGGGCCCACCGCAATCGCGCCCGCTCCTCCTCGTGGGCCTTGGCTCAGTCCGCCAGGCGCCGACTCCCCTCTCGGGCCAAGTGGGAGGGTCCAGCCGGCAAAGTTTCTGCTGCCAGGTCCGGCCCCGAGCCCCGGGCCTCGCTCCCGGCACTGCACGCCTGTGCTGCCCAGGAGCAAGGTGGAACAGCAACCCCGCGGCCTTTCCAGCCCAGCAGGTGAACGCCCGGGCCCCGCGCAGGGAACTGAGGGCTTACCTTGGCGACCGCCATGCTTCGCCCCGGGTGCGGGCGGCTGCGGGACGTTCTCACCAGCTCCCAGGCGCTGCGGGCCCCCGCGGCTCACTTCCCGTCCCGACGGCGGCGGGGGCGGCGATACAGCCCGGCAGCCTGCGCGCCAGGCCTGCCTCCCCACGCCCTCCCGCCGGCGCGGGTCATGCGGGCGCCGCCAGCCCATTGGCTGGGCCGGCCCGGGGCCGCCGGGCGCGCGTGATCCGGACGGCCTCTGCCCTGCTGCGGGGCGGGCCTGGGTCCGGGGGCGGCGGACCGAGCTCGCGCACGTGACCCCGGCTGCCTCGTACGGCCGCGGCGACCTCTTCGGCAAGGGCCGAGGTGCGGTGGCTGGGTGCAGTCCTGTCTTTTGGGAGCAGGTGGCCTCGGGAGGGACTGTTGGCTTCGGCTGGTCCCTGGGGCCACACCAGGGCCCTGGAAACCCGTGGGCAGGGCACACAGCCTGGGAAAGTTGAGAACTCCACCAGGTCACATGTTTAGCCAGGTGTTCCTTGTCAGTTCCCTTTAAAAGGGGCTCCACTCAGCAGGGCCATATAATGCAGGAAAGTAGCAAAGTAATGTCTCTGGCAAGGCTACTTTTAGGTCAGATTTGGCAAACTCGAAGTCCTACACAGGTGTATGCAGTGCAGAACATATGTTTGTGGGGCTACTTCATTTCAGTCCTGCATATAGGGTGGTAGAGGTCAAAGACAACCACCCCCCCCCCAAAAAAACAGGCCTTACTAAAATAAGCATGTGAAAATTTCAATGAAAAAATTGAATGTATAACCTCCAGAGGTCTTACTCCTCTTTCTAAGAATTTCATTCATTTGTCCCTGCTGTCAAGGCCTGTAATTAAGGCAATGATGGTCAGGTGACAAGGGCTTTAAATGTTTTGTGGATTATGGCTAGAACTTACCAGCAAAAGTGTTTCCTATGAATCATTTTAATTAGTTAACGCTGATTGTCTCTTATGTGCCAGGCACTGTGTTAGGTACTGGGAACAGCAAAATGACTTGAGAGATGGACCTACCCCCTAAAGAAAGTAAGGGCTAGTGGGAAAGCACGCACATAAATAGTTAACTTGGATATAACCTGTTAAGGCAACAACCTCTTCCCAGGGCACTATGGGAACAATGAGGACAGGGGAAGCCCCTTAGAGGAGACGATGCCTAACCTGAATGAAGAAATGTGGCTGTGTATTAATCCAGTGAGGTGGAGGGGAAGGGTTTCCCAGTCAGAGAAAAGAAGCAGGAGAAGCAGGACACCCAGAAATGGCTGAGGAAACGTAGCAAGTTATGAAAGTGGTTGGTAATGAAGGGTAACGCGCTGTGGAACTGGCGGAAGAGGGGTCTGGACGGGTAGGTGGGAACCGTGTCATGAAGGGTGTTGGGTGCCATGCTGAAGGGTGTGCACCTTCACTGAAGGGCTCCAGGGCAGGTGGCATGGCCAGGGTTACAATGCAGATGGATCAGTCTGCCTGTGGTGTGGAGGATGGGGCATATTGAAATATCCAGACCAGACAGGCTGAGAGCCTGAAACTAGAGACTGGATAGGGCTAGAGGAATACAGAGGCAAAATTAGTCATATATGGGGGTAGATGAGAGAAAGGAAGTCACCTAGTCTTGCACAGTGGCCCCTGGTGTGGATGTTAGAAGGACACCAGAGATCAGCAATAGGAGTGTTTTGAAGTGTGTGTCTTGCCTGTAAGCAGAATGTATGTGCAGTATACAGCTTATGTTGCAAAAGCCAAAGAAAGAAGTATTTCAAAAAGGAGCGATTAACATACTCTCAAGAGGTCGAACAAAGACCCGAAAGACTTGAATGTGTTCAGAGGTAGCAGAGAAAGACCAACCAAGGAGTGAAAGAATAAAGACAAAAGGAAAAGCAAGAGATCTGATAGAGAAGAGGATGGCAGGGGACAAGTCTAAAGCTCATGTGGAGTGGTGGCCCTGGCTGCTATAAAGGTGCAGAGAAAATACAACCTCATGTAACCAAGACCACATCATATACTGCGTATTTATCTTTAAAGGCATCACTGACGCTCTCCTTTTATAATGTAGATAAATTTCAAAATTTTAATGTGGTAAAATATACATAACATGAAATCTACTATCTTAAATTTTGTGTCCACTTCAATAATGTTAAGTACATTCACATCATTGTACAACCAATCTTCAGAAATCTTTTCATCTTGCAAAACTTCGCACCTATTAAACAACCATGCCCATTCTTCCCTCCCTCGAGGCCCTGCAACCACCATTCTACTTTCTGTCTCTATATATTTGACTAATCTCAGTACTTCATAAAAGTGAAATCATACAGCATTTGTCTTTTTGTGACTGGCTTATTTCATTTAGCATAGTGTCCTTAAAGTTCATCCATGTTTTAGCATGTGTCAGAATTTTAAGACTCCTTAAGACCAAATAATGTTCCCTTAACTTTTAAAGAAAAAAAAAGTAGAAACAGAATCAAGAATCTGTTAGATATTTTCTTGGAAAATTCAGGAAATCATAGTAGTGACAAAAAAAAATCACTCATAATTCTATCGCTAGAGTCAGCTGCTGTTAACATTTCACTGTTTTCTTCAAGTCTTGCTACCTTTATGTGTATAGAGAGAGAGCATCATTTTTTGAATCATACTCTGAATGTAAGTGTTATACGGCTGCCCTCACAAAGCCACCATGCACTTGGTGGCTGACAACAACAGGAATTTATTCTGTTCCAATTCTGGAGGTCAGAGTTCCAGAATGAACCTTAAGGGGCTAAAGCCAAGGTGTCAGCAGGGCCACACTCCCTCCAGAAGATTTAAGGGAGTATCTGTTTCTTTGCATTTTCCAGGAGCTCATGGCCCCTTCCTCCATCTTCACAGCCAGCGTACACAGCATCTTCTGTCTCTGACTCTGTTTCCTTCACATCGCCTCTTCTGTCTGTGATCTCCCTGGGCCTTCCTCTCATAAGGACACTTATGATGGCTTTTGGGGTCCACCCAGATAAACCAGGATAATCTTTCCACCTCTATGTCCTTAACATAACCATATCTGCAAAGTCTATGCCCTATAAGGTAAGATTCATAGGCTCCAAGGATTAGGATGTGGGCATTTTGGGGGAGCCATTAGTCTACCTACTGAACTCACCACACTATGGATGCAAATGTAACCACATATGAATAAAAGAGTATTTCAACTGACATTTGGCGTCAGACTCAGTTAATTAAGCTTTCTCTGCCCTGCTAGAATTCCTCAAAATATGAGATTTTTAAAAGAGTTAAGCTGTCACAAACCCTGAAATAGGAAGGATGCTCCTTGACTTCCACGTGACCTATAAACAATAGCGTGACGTGAAACATTATCTGACAAGATAAAGTATAAGCTGGCTGGGCACCTGACACTTGGTCTCATCCTGACAGGCCTATGTGCCCTCCCGATAAGTGACTGTGTCATAGTTGTCCCTCCTGTCTGTCTCCAAACCACCTTCTTCCCTGCCATTTAAAAGAAGCTGGCATTGAATTGTGACTGAAGAGACCCTGTTACGGGTTGTGTCCTCCAGAAGTCCTAGTCCCCATGACCTTAGAATGTGCCTTATTTGGAAATTCAAGATGTAATTAGTTAACATGCAGTGATACTGGAGTAGTGCGGGCCCTTAATTTACTAGGACTGGTGTCCTTGTAAGAAGACATAGAAACACACCAGGACAAGCCATGTGATAAACAAGCAGTGATGATAGAGACATGGCTGCAAACCAGCGGACACCAAGGATCAACAGTCACCACCAGAAGCTAAGGAGAGGTAGAAAGGATTCTACCCAGAGTCTCAGAGGGAGTGTGGCCCCGCCAGCACCTTGATTTAGGACTTCTAGCCTCCAGAACTGAAAGAAAACAATTCTGTTGTTTGAAGCCACCCAGTGTGTGGACCTGTGTGATGACAGCCCCGGGAAACCAATACAAACCCCCAGGCCACCTGTGTCTTGTAGCACCGGATGCCAACATGGCCTGCTGGGAAAGCAGCCAATCCAAATCTTGGCGAAAACTGGGGGCTGACACACAGCCTGAGTGTCAGCCTAAGCCTGGGGTTCAGAAAAGTGAGCAGTGTGTCCTGGTCTGAGCTTTCACCTTCCCCGAGCAGCTGTGCCATGCACATATCCTTTGACCACGCTTGAAAGATCTGATTTTCCTCAGCTCTGTTAAAAACAAACAAGCAAACAAAAGGCACCACGACCGCCACTAGCACGCTCCCAAATTAGATTGCAGAAAAAGGTGTCCAGCAAGAATGCTGGCAAAACACATCATCTACCAGGAATTTCAGGCATGTAACCATAGACTGCAATAATGACCCTTTGTGTGTATTGCATTTTGCAGAGAGAAGACTAGGGCTGATAAACGTGGGTGACAGAGCGAAAAGAGGACCATGAAACAAGTTAATGAAGAGTTCCCAAGTGCTGACCTTACAGCTGAGACTCACTGACTCAAGGACACAGAGAGCCCCTCTCTTGTGATCCTTTGTTTGTGGAATCCTGCCAAGTGTCACACCAAGCATGATAAGGCTTCCCTGAGAGTGGGCTGCAGGCAGCTCAGAAAGGAATATGATTCAGCTTCTTAGTGGATCCAAAGGAGAAAGCTATGTCAACATTTTTAGTTAAAGCAGGAAGGGGAGGGAGGAGGTGAGTCAGGATGGGGAAACATAAGACACCTTGAGTAAGTGTGATTGAGAACACATCCCCAAAGCTTTGAGATCTTATGCTCTGAGAGCAGGGCCTTGAACAGTCAGTTTCTGAGAGCAAAGCAGGTATACCAGTACATGAACACCTCCCCCAACCTCAGCAGAATACAGGGGGACCCTCAGTTTCATCCAGATAAAATGTGAGCATTGGAAGTTACCCCAAAATGGAAGTGGTGACCACACTAGCCACCACCATGGTTCTGCTGGGGAAAAGGGGTCACAGTTACTAACTTTACAATACAATATGGTCTATCACAGTGTCCTGGTCAATAGCCAAATACTCCAGTTCAGTGATAAAAGATTAGATTCACAATGCACTCACGTTATATAGAACTTTGCAGGAGGCAAAGGAAGCTTCTAAAGTCTGATACAGCCACTACAAATTTGGGCATAAATATAAATACCCGGTTTCAAGTCAAGTCCCCATCCTATAAGGCTTACTGGTGAAGGTATCTTGAACTGGTATTGGGGTGACAGATGGTATTTAGTACCCGAAAAAGCTCTCAGCTCTAAGATGTATGTGATTGCTGCATATCCCAAGAGCGCAAAGAACTCCCCGGTAAGATGGAGCGCGTAGCTCTCGCTGACCAGCATCCATGGGATGAAACACATTATTTATACTTCCATGCTGCCTCTGCCAACATAGTCCTGTAATCTAGTGTTAAACAGTTTTCCTGACCAACATTATAAGGACTTGACCCTGGCACAGAAACAGTGGTAAAGAAGACATTATCCTGGACCTCAGAGAATTCACAGATGTGTCATGCAAGTCTTTGTTGAATGTCGCCGTAGCTGAGAAATCTGCTCCTCTCCACTCACCTACTGCTTATGATTTCATCCTATCCCTTATCAGCTGGCGTACATTTATTTATTTATTGTCTGCCTTCCTGCATTGGGATAAGAGCAGGAATTGCATCTCTGTTGGCTCATTGCCATATTCCGGGTGCTGCAACACTGTCTACCGCATACAAGGCATTCAGTAAATATTTGTTGAATATGCACTTTGAAAACAGGAACTCCATTGCCTGGGGCACCAAGGTCAATAACAACTGAGGAAGGTTATCCCACAGAGGCCAATGAGGAGAAGTTTCAATTAAAGGCATCATGATGGTTTGGTTTTATCCACCATTTTATAATATATTCTGAATTTCGTATGTGAAGATATTAGACCAGAGCAGTTGCACTTCCCAATTTTTTATTCCAGCCATGAGTTCACAAGAAAAATGTCCAATTCCCTATACTACACTGACAGAAGACATGGGTAAATAATAAATGTAGGGATATTTTTGGAGATTCGATGGTCTGAGGAATGAGGACAGCAGATGTTCAGCAGGTGCAGAAGCAAGGTTTGTGCCTTACATCCTGTTGTGTTACACAGATCAGGCTCAAAACCCTGGTGTATTAGTTTCCCGTTGCTGCTCTGACAAATTACAACAAATTTAGTGTTTAAAACAACATAAATTTATTATTTTATAGCTCTATAGTTCAGAAGTCCAAAATGGATAAAGTCAAGGCATCGGCAGGGCAGGCTGTGTTGCTTTCTGGAGACTCTAGGAGATGATCCATTTCCTTGCTGTTTCAGCTCCTAGAAACCACCTGCATTGCTTAGCTCACAACTGTCCTTCTCCATCTTCAGAGCCAACAACAGCAGGTCCAGTTCTCCCATCATATCACTCTGACTTCCCCTTCTACCTTGCTCTTTCACATTTAAAGATCCTTGTAAATACACCAGGTTCATCCAGATAATCCAGGATAACCTTCCAATGTTATGGTCAACTGATTAGTGTATTAGTTTGCTAGGGCTGCCATAACAAAAGTCAATTTAGAAGGATTGCAAAATCTATTTTTGAAGCTGGAAATGGTAATTCCACTGACACAGAGAACATGAAACACTGGGTGGCTGAAACAACAAAGTTATTTTCTCACAATTCTGGAGGTTAAAGTCTGCGATCAAAGTATCAGCAGGGTTAATTTTTTCTGAGGCCTCGCTCCTCGGGTGCAGATGGCCATCTTCTGCCTGTGTCCTCATGCGGTCTTCCCTGTGTGCATATCTGTGTTCCAATCTTCTTTTCTTATAAAGACATCAGTCATATTGGATTAGGGCCCACCCAAATGACCTCATTTTAACTTAATTACTTCTCTAAAGACCCTGTATCCAAATGCAGTCACATTCTGAGATACTGGGGGTTAGTGTTTCAACATATGAAATTTTGAGGGGGAGACAATTCAACCCACAACAATTCGCAACTTTAATTCCATCTGCTCCCTTAATTCTCTTTGGCCATGAAATGTAACAGGCTCACAGGTACTGGGGATAGAGATGTGAATATCTTTGGGGAGCCATAATTCTGCCTAACATAACTTATTCTGAAAATGCTCTCACTGGTGTAACAAATCTAGAGAAAAAATAGTTCTCAGAGTAAAATATTTGGTACCATTCCCCACAGTCCCATAGGATCCCAGTAAAGCAAAACTGACTGCTCAAGGGAATTATATCAAAAGTCTCTAAAGAGGTTGAGCCCAGTTCTATGGCCCAGAACCAGAAAACCTCAAGGTCTTGCACCAAGTCCAAGTCTGTGTTTATGAATCTGGCTGAGGTCCTCTGGGCCCAGCAATTCCACTCAAAGCAGAGGCAAATCAGGCTCAGGCTGCCCCAGCCGCTCAGTGCACTCAGGAGGGACATATCAGAAGAGGCGGGTGCTTCAGCCCACCAGTGTCTGACCAGCAGGAAGGAGCAGCAACCAGGGATGCATCAGTGAGCTCTCCAGCCCTGGCACCTGCAGCATTCCTTCCAGTACTGTAGTTTCTTTTGCAAGAATTCCTGAAAGTATCAAGAGCTCTGTAATTTTTTAAGAAATCAGATGCTCGGTAAAACAGTCTTACCCATACTGGTTTAATGTAACCTTCGTTTTTATAAAAAAAATAAATAAATAAAGCAACAACATGACAATAAAACTGTAGAGATGTTCTTTCTTTTCTACCCTACAGCTAATCAAAATGTAGAAAAGATGGATCATGTAGATTCTACCACTGACTCTTATTATTAATCCCTCATCAGTCTATCTCTCTATCAGTTTGTCTAACTAGCTTCAGGTAGTATGGTGAGTTAGAGATCAGACTTCTATTTATAGGAGTCCCACCTTAAGGCTGTGCAACACTTGGTCAGTTATCCACCTCTCTGAGCCTCAGTTACCTGATCCTTAAAGAGATATAAGAATAAATACTCATTTTGCAAGGTTCCTAAGATATTGAATTAAATGTCTATAAATCATTTAGCACATAAGAATATGTTATAAATAATAAAAATAGAATGAGCTGTCCTCTGAGACTCCTTCCAGCTCTAGCAGTCTACAGTTCTGTCCTTGTGTTACTCCGTGTAGCAGTCTATTAAACAGACAGAGACCACCTATGCCTAGGCTGACTGTCTCAGAATCTTTCAATGTCAGGCAATCATAGGGATTGAGGAAGGGAGGGAGGTAAATCAATTTAGAAGGATTGAAAAATCTACTTTTGAAGCTGGAAATTGAACCTCCAACAAGGCAGAGAACATGAAAGCCCTTGAGTATTTAAGAACAAGCTATTAGTGTTAGTTCTCAGTTTCCAATTTGAAGAGACTGGACCCAACTGTTCATGTCTGAACTTGTTGGTCAGTTGGACACAATCACAGTTTCAGCCTCAGGGCCCCCAGCCCTTGCTGTGCTTTATCTTCCTTCCTGCTGCTACTGCCTGAGTGCATTAGGAAAATATGGCTAGAAGCGAGGCTGGCACCTTCATCCCCCAAGGACTCTCGCAGGTGGCAGAGCTAATTCTCTTAAGGTCATAATGCATCAAAGATGTTTAAGCATCAACATTTAAGATTAAAATGAAATTCACTGTGTATCAAAAGAGACAGGAGACACTATAAACCTCTCAGAAGAAAACACAGGCAAAACATTCTCTGACATAAACCTCAGCAATGTTTTCCTAGGGCAGTCTACCCAGGCAATAGAAATAAAAGCAAAAATAAATAAATAGGACCTAATTAAACTTATAAACTTTTGCACGGCAAAGGGAACCATAAGCAAAACAAAAAGACAACCTACAGAATGGGAGAAAATATTTGCAAAAGATGAGACTGACAAGGGCTTGATCTCCAGAATATATAAACAGCTCATACAACTTAATAAGAAAAAAACAAACAACCCAATCCAAAAATGGTCAGAAGACCTAAACAAGCAATTCTTCAGTGAAAACGTACAAAAATGGCCAATAGCAGATGAAAAAATGTTCAATATCCCTAATTATCAGAGAAATGCAAATCAAAACTACAATGAGGTATCACCTCACACCAGTCAGAATGGCCATCATTGGAAAATCCACAAACGATAAATGCTGGAGAGGGTGTGGAGGAAAGGGAAGCCTCCTACACTCCTGGTGGGAATGTAGGTGCAGCTGTTATGGAAAACAATATGGAGACTCCTCAAAGGACTAAAAATAGACTTACCATATGATCCAGCAATCCCACTCCTGGGTATATATCCAGAGAGAACCTTAATTGAAAAAGATACATTCACCCCAATGTTCCTAGCAGCACTATTTACAACAGCCAAGACATGAAAACAACCTAAATGTCCATCAACAGATGACTGGATAAAGAAGCTGTGGTATATGGAATACTACTCAGCCATAAAAAAGAATAAAATAATGCCATTTGCAGCAACGTGGATGGAACTGGAGAATGTCATTCTAAGTAAAGTAAGCCAGAAAGAGAAAGAAAAATACCATATAATATCACTTATATGTGGAATCTAAAAAGAAAAAGACAAATAAACTTATTTTCAAAACAGAAACAGACTCACAGACATAGAAAACAAATTTATGGTTACTGGGGGGGGGGAAGGGAGTGGGAAAGGATAAATTAGGAGTTCAAGATTTGCAGATACTAACTCATATATGTATAACAGATAAACAACAAGTTCATACTGCATAGCACAGGGAACTATATTCAATATCTTTTAGTAACTTATGGTGAAAAAGAGTTGAAAAAGAATATATGTATGTTCATGGATGACTGAAACATTATCCAGAAATTGACATAACATTGCAACCTGACTATACTTCAATTTTAAAATAGGAATATATATATATAAAATTAAAAAATAGACAGGAGAATCCAAATTCTAACTGAATGTGTAGCTTTTCTCTGTAAGACTCCATATGAGATAGAGGCCTCCCGCCTCGTGGGCCCTCCCACTCCTCACTTCCTGGCTGCCTTCAGTTCCTCTACAAGCTAAACTTTTCTCACCCCAGGGCCTCTGCACTTGCTGTTCCCTCAGCCTAGGGCTCTGCCAGCCCTTTTCCCAGATCCTTTTTTTCATCCCTCAGGTCCTTGGGGGACCTCCCCTGACCTCCCTCTTGAAAGTAGGAACCTCCTTGTAATTCTCTTTCTTTGCGCCCTGTTTCTGGCCCCTTTAGCATGTATCACAGTGAGTGCTTATTTCTGTTTGTTGGTTTTCTTAGCTTTGGTGTGAAGCTATGACTTGAGAAAGGGAGAGTGGACCCAGATGGGTCAGGTGAACAGCCTGTAGTTCTGGGGTAGATCCTGGAACTTTCCACAAGTAAATGATCTGATTCATGAGCTCTGTCAACATTGTCACAGTAAGTGACCTGAGGCCTGATGTAATGGACTGAGGGTCAGGGGGTCTGGACTGTAACTTCAATCCAATTCTGCCACATAGCAGCTGTGTCACTGTGGGCCAGTCACTTCTCCTCTCCAGAACTCATTTGCTTCACCAAAGAAATGAGTGCATTCGATTTTTAAGAGGCTTAATCAAGTACTAACATTCTTCTCGTCCTCTTTTTAGACAGACAGCCAGTCAGCCGGCCAGCCAATCTCAGACATGAGGCAGAACATGAGGTATTTACTTTGGGGAGGGTGGGATGGGATGGTATCTATTACGGACAGTGATGGACTCTGGACTTGAGCTGTAAAGTGTCCTTTAATAAGGGAACAGACCTCCCCTGGATCCAGTCACCCTCCCTGGCAAGATTCATAGGTCAGATGGGTGACTGCCTACTCTATGTGGCAGAAACACCAAAGGCACCTGATCTCCCTCGGGGTATGTGTCCCAGTCTGTGACAGGCCATTTCCTCTAGAGCCCCTGGTTAAATGTAGATAGCCATCCTAGTGGAGCCAGCCCCAAGAGCCACCACCAGGCATTTTTGGAAGCTCTAGGCTAAGGGACATGGACAGATGTTGTAGAGGGAACAGATCTCTCCAGATCTTTGCTGTCCAATACTATAACCATGAGCCACATGTGGCTACTGAGCACTTGAGACGTGGTGAGAACTGAGATGTGCTGAGAATACAATGTACACGTTAGATTGCAGGGATTTTAATATGGAAAGGTGGATGTAAAATGGGTATACAAATATCCTGATAAAATCAGTTGGAGCAAAGGCCATCAGAGCCTCTGTTCACATGATGTACAAAAATGCATGAGACCTGTGGAGAATTTTCTTCAATATGAACATGAAGATGGTATTAGAAACTAGTTAGAATGTATCTGTACGTTTTATTCATGGGGCTGTGGTTATTTTCTTCAGGGCCAAGCTGAGGCCTCTTTTTGTCTGGACTAATCTGCTTTTTTCCCCCTTTTCCTTAGCCACAGAAGTTAATGCCTGTCTGCATGAGCTGCAAAGTAGCCTATGCAGAGATTTCTCAGCAGAGCTGTCTGCTTCCATCTGGATGCAGTAGCCATCAGGTCTACTTCCAAGAGTGCAGTCAGGGCTGCCAGCAAGACGGAAAGTGTCCGTGAAACAGATGAAGAGGCCCACTCTCTCCCTGTTGGAGAATGGACTGGAGTACCACCCCAGGACCCCCATGCGCTCTTTTCAGCTACCTATATCCAGTGGATATGGCTGCAATGTCACTGATCACCAGAAACAGTCTAAAAAGAGGTCACACCAAAAAGATTTTGTTCCCTAAGGGAAAACTCTTCATAAGGTTGGCATGAATAAGTTATGAAACGCCTTCACAACTGAGAGAGACATAATCATCATTCATGTATAACAGATTTGTTTATTCTGTAAAGATTCATTTCAGTTGATTAATTATCAGTATCTGCTGATGGTGGGGGTAACAAGGCTGCTCTGATGAGAGAATTATTGAAGTACATGCTTAGAATATTTATCACTGAGCATATATTGTATAAACTTAGCATATTTATCATGCTCTGTCTGGATGGGCTCTTTCCTCCCCCAAATATATTAAGCAGTGCTGCCCATGCTGTAGACCCTTTGCCTTCCAGATATGGACTATATTCTTTATAGAGAAATTGCTGTTTACTTATAGTATCAACTTTTTCCTTCTATTTATTGAACACAATTGTAAGAACTGTTATTTATTGATTCCCTACTATAAGTCAAACAGTGAGATCAAAGCTTTAGAAATGCTTTCTCCTTTAGTCTCCAGCACCCTTGTGGCTGATATTATTATTATCTGCTCACCATAACTTAAGAAAGTCAGGTTTAAAGAGACTAGGTCACTTGTCTAATATCACTTGGTTTATGTGTGGCCAGGTTGGGATTCAAATTGCTCTCTCTCTCTCTTTTTCCTGAATTGAGACTCTCAGCTACCATGATGGACTGTCCTCCCTTCTGGTTCTTAAGCAAGACCACTACACTGGGAGTCAGAAGACCTAGGCTGTGATTCCAGGTCCAACAGTATTATATTTGTGACAGTCTTACACTCTCTAGGTCCCAGTTTCCCCATTGTCTTGTCTCATCTCATTTACCTCTATTGCGCTGATGTCTGACTCTTTCTTTAATCTTTACCTCTTTCTCTGTTTTTTTGATTTTCATAACTTTTTTGTTATTTTAAAATGATACATGCTCACTGATTTTTAAAAAGAAAGTCAAACAATATGGATAAGTACCAAGAAGAAAATGAATACAACTTGAACTCACATGATACACTCCTGCCATATGGGGGAGAATTCTTTCAGATAGCTCTCTCATTTTCTCTCCAGGTACAGAAATATACATATAATTTTAACTATAAAAAATGCCATTGTATCTGCTGTTTTTGGAATAGTATTGCTGCAAACGGAGGCAACATCTTTCTGTGGCAGATGACTTGGCTGTTGGTGGTGAAGCACAGTGGTTGTGAGTGGGAGAGGTCGCAGAGCCGTGGGCTTAAATTTCTCCTCCACTCACTATGTGATGCTGGGCAAGTGAGCTAACCCACCTCTATGGACCTCAAGTTCTTTGTGATGCAGAAATGGGGAGGATAACATTATCTACTTCAGAGAGTTGATGTGAGAGTAAAATGAGATCACATAATTGTTCAGGATAGTACCTGGAACATAAGTGCTTTAATATATTTTAATTATTATTTTAAAAATTGAAGTATACTTGATGTACAATACTGTGCTAGTTTCTGGTGTGCCCTCTGCCTCTTTCTTCACCTCTCTGCCTGAGCTCCAGACTCATAATTATGTATGTGTTTGCCTTCTGGTCACTCCTACTTTAACACATCCAAACTGGACACTGTCCCAACCAGTCCCTGCATACTGATCTCTGTCTCAGTGAATGATACCGTCAGCCACCTTATTGCCCAAACCAGAAAAATGGGGGTCATTTGTGACTCCTCTCCTTCCCTCCCCCTCCACAACCCTTCAATCTCCGTGGAGTCAAGGGCTGTAGATTCTGTCACATACACATCTCTTCCCTCTCCCACCATCACTGTGCCAGCACAAGCATGATCGCCTCTCCTAAGGACTATTTCCATCATCTCTAACCTGGTCTCCCTGCCTCCAGCCTCATTCTCCTCCACCCTGTTCTCCACCCAGCACCCAAAGTGAATCTTAACAATCTGAACCTCACAGGCCACACTTACTCAGAACCTTTTAATCATTCCCATGTCCTTACATAAATTCCCAAGACCTTAGCATTGTACCAGCTTCTGTCCGCCACTTCAGCCTCATCTTTTGCCACTTTCCTCTCTACAACCTCTGCTTTCATCAAGCTGAACTAATTTCAGTTTCTGAAACTCTTCCTCCACTCTCTGGCCTTGGTTCTCATCAAACTTTGTTTGTCACACCACAGGGAAGATGTTCCTCTATTCTTACTGCTCTTTTACTTTCCTTCTGAAATGACTGCCTTCTAATGCCACGTGGAAAGGAGATAGAAGAGTTCCAGGGTCTGGCTCCATTTGGGAGCATCCTGTGCTTCCTGCTTTCCTAACACGATGGCTAAGTTTGCAGTTATTGGGAACACCCACCCTGTTCAAAGGAACCGAGTCCTTTTATTTTCCCTCTCTGCTGAACCCCTCAAATATTTGAAAATATAATTAGATCATAACAAACATAGAAAATAGCCCAGAACATTTAAATAAGCAATTTCCCTATGGGAAAAACTGATCTCTGATTGATTAGGATGACTGATGATTTATGGTTGGGGTGTAGCAGGCTCGGCATTTACCAGCAGGTAACTGGTTGGACTCATGGTGTCAAAAGTTACCATACCCCTGACAGCCACGTACATATTAAATCAGAGGCTACTATTTGCTTTATTGCTATTGAGCCTAGAAATTTATCATGCTCTTAAAACTTGTGAGAGACCCTCAGGCATCATGAGTCGATGTAGCCACGTGGAGCTATGTGAAGCCCCATTGTCTATGGATCACTTTCTTTTCCATTTTCTCCCTCTTGTGACTTTTTCCATCCTTTTTTCAGCATCAGAAAAATGCATTCAAAAGATTATAAACAGCAGTTGGTAATCAGTGCATAGCAGCTTTCTGTGTATAGTACAATCATTAGGTATACATTAGACATTTGGCATAATAAGAATACTGTCGCTGTAATAGAACTGTGTCAAAGTACCAATGCCTCCTGCATTGAAAATACACAGATCAATTTGCCTCCCCTATGGATGGGGAATGGTACAACAGCTGCATGGTATTTCTCTGTGACAAAGTTCAACTGATTTTGCTGATCAAATTCCAAAGGAAGACAATACACATGCAAATGTGTTAACACCAATTTCTCTTTTGTGGCCTATGAGCCAAATCCAATTCACTGTCTTTGAATTTTTTATACTCAGCTTTTTATTTTAAAATAATTATAGATTCATTATGAATATGAAATGGCAAAGATAGTACAGGAAAATGTCATGGGCCCTTCACCCAGTTTCCACCAATGGTTACATTTTACATAATTACAGTATAATATCAAAGCCAGGAAATTCATATTGACACAATGTGTGTGGTGAGGAGGGCTGTTTTACCACATGCCTACCTAGATTCATGTAGTCACCATTTCAACAAAGACAGAGAACTGTTTCATTATCACAGAAATCTCCCTCATGCCTCCCCTTTGTAGTTACAAACACGCCCCTGTCTCCAACCATCCTTAACCACCAATGTGTCTCTACCTCTGTAATTCTGTCATTTTGAGAATCTTACACAAATGGAACCATACAGTATGTGGCCTCTGAGATTGACTTTTTCACTCAGCACAATGCCCTTGAGATCCATCCAAGCTGTCGTGTGAATCAAGAGTTCGTTTCTTCTTATTGCTGAATAATAGTCCATGAGAGGGCTGTACCTATTATCTGGTTTTAAATGTTCTATGAGCTCAAAGTGATTTTTATATTTTAAATGGTTTAAAAAAGCAAAAGATGAGTAATATTTTGCAACATGAAAATCACATGAAAGGCAAATTTCAGTGTCCATAAGTAATATTTTATTGGAACACAGCCACGCCCACCTGCTTTTGTATTATCTAATTTGTGGCTGCTTTCATGTTACAAGGGCACAGTTGAGTGGTCGTGACAGTAACTACTGTCATGAAGACAGTATGAAACCAGGGAGAGGGAGGGCCCTGCCTTGATTCTCCCAGGCAGGTCTTACCCACCTTGCTGCCCTGGCTGCTTGGTTTGTTGGACTTCTTCCCATAGTTTAGTGGAATTTCCACTTACTTAAAACCTTATTTTCCTTTGCTAAGTGAGAGCTCTTGAGCCTCTTAAATCTCTACCTTTAATAGTTTTCATCGCAGCCTTATTTCCCTTTACATAAGGGATACAGAACTTATTGTGGAAATGCATAATTCTGGCATTTCAGGGCTTGATTCTGGCAGGAATAGCTTAACCAAAAGCCTAAAGCAACTGTGGCACAGCATTGCAGAGAGGCAGTTCAGTGTGGTGGGGCTGTGGCTCTTACATTTGACCTGTGTGAATCTCAGCTTTGTAGCTGTAAAATGGGAATCATCAGAATTACTTATGTTCCACAATATCTTTTTCCTTTTCTTTCATGTAGATAAATTTCTGCTTTTTAGCCTGGCCTGTGACCGCCATAATAAAGTCTGCATTACCCACCGAGATTCGGCTACAAGGCTACGCTTTAGCGAACAGACTATGAACAGAACTGACGCATGCAAAGGGAGGGGATGTAGATGGGGTGGAGAGCCACCTTGGACCATAAGGATGAGAGTAACATCCTAGAGATGGCTGAGCAACAAGATACAAAGTGTCTGGGTCCCTAGAACAGAACCATCATACCAGTCCTGGAGCATCTACTTCTGGGCTCTGACATGAAAAAAAAAAGTCTATTTTATTTAAGTTCTAGTATTTTGATTCTCTATTACATGAGGCTGGGTCTTTAAAGTGCCCAGCCTCTCAGTGTCGTTGTGAGAAACAGTTTTTTAAAAAATTAAAGCAGATGCATAGAATGGACTCTATAAATATGACTTTCCTTTCTTTCTGACTTCATTATTCATCGCTGTATTTACCACAGAGTAGCGTACAAAGCTACACACAAAAAAAGGCATTCAATACATAGCTGTGATGAACTGAATTGAATTTAGTAGACCGAGATGAGCCCGAGACAGGAACAGATTCCAGTCTTCACACACACTTACACACTTGGTGAAATATATAATATACCCTGGTTTATATTTCTAAATGAGAGAGGCTGACATTCATTCATCTGCCTCCATTGGAAGAGCCCCATGGTTAAACAGCCTGAATTCTTTTGCAAGCGTTTGAAGTTGGTTTCTATTGCCTCCTGAGAGCCCAGGAGTTACATACCACATATTGTGCCTACTGGGGTTCCACGTGGGTCTCAGCAGGCAAGCCAGAAGGGCAGACTCACAGTAACTGTGTTCCCCGGGAGAGGCTCTGCTCTCATTCACAGTAGCCCCTGGCCACTGCCCATCAGAAATCCTAAGAGCTCTTCAAGGGGTCTCTCCTTCCAAGCATGAATCCACAGACTACTCTCCTCAAATTTCCCACCTCTCCAAAAGGAAAATGACCCTATTAATGGATTCCTGGGGAGCTGCCAAAATAAATGGAGGAGCAATGCCATATTTACTGAGACCCTTCTCTCAGCGGGAAGGCTGGATTTTCTGAAAGACTCCAGCACACGCGGGGATTACAGATGATACATCCCACTGCACAGCTCTGGCTTTAGGACTGGGACTGCTACCTCGTTTCTTCGTATTTGGGAAGCAAAGGAAAGGAGGCACATCTGCTCGCACATTGTAATAATGCCATTTAACTCCTCTAATAATCAAGGGACTTGATCATTCTTTTTCCGTCTAGTTTTACTGAGATAATTGCCATACATCACCATATAAGTTTAAAGTGTACAGCACAATAGCTTGATTTACATATATTGTGAAATGATTACAGTAGGTTTAGTTAACCTCCATCATCTCATAGATATACAATAAAATGAATAGAAAAAAATTTTTCCCCTTGTGATGAGAATTCTTAGGATCTACTCTCTTAACTTTTCTATGTTCATACAGTGGTATTAACTACAGCCATCATGTTGTACATTACATCCCTAGGACTTATTTATCTTATAACTGGAAGTTTGTACTTTTTGACCACCTTCTTCCAACTCCCCCTCCTCAACTCTCACCTCTGGTAACAACAAATCTGATCTCTTTTTCTCTAAGTTTGGTGTGGGTTTTTGTTTGTTCATTTGGGGGGGGTTTGTTTGATTTGTTTTATTTAGATTCCACATATAAGTGAGATCATACAGTATTTGTCTTTCTCTGTCTGACTTATTTCACTTAACATAATGCCTTCAAGGTCCATCCATGTTGTCACAAATGGTAGGATTTCCTTACTTTTTGTGGCTGAATAATATTCTACTGTGTGTATGTATATATACATACACACACATTCCACACATATACTACATATACTAGTGTATATATGTGTGTGTATGTATACATATATACATATATACACTACAACTTGTTTAGCGATTCATCCATCGATGGACACTGAGGTTATTTCCATGTCTCGGCTATTGTAAATAATGCTGTTATGAACATGGGATCTTTCCATGTTAGTGTTTTAATTTCCTTTGTATATACTCCCAGAAGTGGAATTGTTGGATCATAGGGTCGATCTATATTTTTTAAGGAAACTGTATACAGTTTTCTGTAGTGGCTGTACCAAATTACAATCCCACCAACAGTGTACAAGAGTTTCCTTTTCTCCACAGCCACACTAGCATTTGTTATCTCTTGTTTTTTTTGATGATGGTCATTCTAACAGGGGTGAGGTGATATCTCACTGTGGATTTTATTTGCATTTCCCTAATCACAAGTGATGTTGAGCATCCTTTCATGTCCCTGTTGGCCATTGTATATCTTCTTTGGAAAAATTCAAGTCCATTGCCCATTTTTAATCAGACTATTTGATTTACTGCTATTGAGTTGTATGAGTTCTTTTATATTTTGGATATTGACCTCTTATCAGAAAAATGGTTTGCAAATATTTTTTTCCCATTCCACTGGTTGTTTTTTCACTTTGTTTAAGGTTTCTTTTGCCATGCAGAAGCTTTTTAGTTTGATGTAGCTCCTCTTGTTAATTTTTTATTTTGTTGCTTGTGTTTCAGCTGTGATTTCCAAAAAAATTATTACCAAGACCCATGTCAAGGAGCTTTTTTCCTATATTTTCTTTTAGGAGTTTTAAAGTCTTACAGGTCTTACCATCAAGTTTTTAATCTATTTTGAATTAATTTTTGTGAGTGGTGTAAGATAGGGGTCAAATTTTATTCTTTTGCATGTGAATATCCAATTTCCCCAGCACCTCTTACTAAAGAGACTATCTTTCCTCCATTCAGTATTCTTGGCTCCCTTGTCAAATATTAATTGACCATGTATGTTAGGGTTTCTTTCTGGGCTCTTGATTCTGTCCCATAAGTCTGTTTGTCTGTTGATCATTCTTAAGCATTCTCTTCATTAGCTGATGAGAATTCAGAATATGAGATGGAGTATCTTTGTGCATTGGGTTAGATTAAAGAGAAATAAGACAAAGCATTTTTATGTATTAAAGAGAAAATCTGGCATACGTGTTTAACTCCACAGTTTAACTTTTGAGAGGTAGAATTAGCTGCCTTTCCAATCAGCTTGGCAGTGAAGGTGTTTGAAAGAAAACAGTGAAAGTTATATTGAGAAAAGTTCAGTAGAAAATGAAGAATGAGAGATTTTATGCTGATGTATAGTATAAAGAACAACAACAACAAAGAACACAGGCAAACAAAACTGCCCTAACAAATGCTCATCCATCTTGACCACAAAGAAAGAACCATTGTGTCCTTTTATTTCTGCCTTCCTATGGTAACGTCCCCAAACCACATTTGTGTTTTTAGTTGGGGAGGCTCCTAACTAACCCCTAAAACCCCTTTTCTGGCTGGAGTCCATCCCTTGAAGGGAAATAGGCGAAGAGAAACCCTAACTGATAGAATCTGGTTTGGCAAATCATTTCCGCATTGAGCAAAAATTACGGATTTCAGAATGGGGAAAAGAATGGGGAGATGCGAGGAGGACGGAGAGCTCTTCGAAATAAGATAACTCAGCTCTGGAGTCTCCTGATGAGGAAAGGTTGGGAAACCATCCAGTTCCATAAAAAAATGCTTCCGAATATTGAGAAATGTATTGGACTTCAAGGTTCTAACTTATTGAGCTATTATTTATACCAGGCACTATACTAAAGTCCGTTATATAAATTTTCTCATTTAATTACTGCAGTAACCTGTGGCATGGATCTCATTGCCCCCATTTTACTGATGAAGAAATCAGGTTGGAGAAATTAAGTAAGGACCCTGAGGTCACTGTGGGGAAAGAGGTGACAGTCAGGATTCTCAACTAAATGCCTTGAGTCTAAAGGCACGTTCTCCACAGTGCCCACTGTGCCTTTCTTTTACAGCACAGACTTTCAAAACATTGCTACTCCATTTGCATTTTAATTGCTCAAAAACAATCTTATAATCAATATTACTTTGTTCCTCCATGTCATTGGATTGAGATCTCTGGGTGTCAGGAGCTGTTTATACCTCTCACCATCGCCATGCTTCCCTGGCACACAGTAGATTCCTAAAGAACACATTAGAACAAAGACCGTGTTCCTGGTCTCTAGTGTTAATGAGTAATGTCAACCAATTTCAACATTATTTTAGTAATTCTACTAAAGTGGGACAGGCAGTGGGCTGAGTCTGAGGCTACACCTTCTTGGTGGAGTTTATAACCCTGAGGGAGTGGAGTGGTGAGGAAACAAACAAACCAATGGAACTACAAAGTTTCAGCTAGAGAGAAGTATAGGAAGGAATGTAGGTGACTTGGTGTATTAGTTTCTCACTGCTGCTGTACCAAATTGCCACACACTTAGTATCCTAAAATAACACAGATTTATCATCATTCAGTTCTGGAGTTCCGAAGAGTCCAAATTGGATCTTGCTGGTCTAAAAATCAAGGTATTGGCAAGGCTGTGTTCCTTCTGGAGGCTGCAGCACAGAACCTGTTTCTTTGCCCTTTCCACCTCTAGAGGCTGTCTGTGTTCCTTGGCGCACAGCACCTTTTTCTATCTTTATAACCATCAGCAAAGCATCTTCAAAACTCTTCCCTGACTCCCACTCTCCTACCTCTGCTGAGAGGACCTTTATGATTACACTGGGCCCACCTGGATAACCCAGGATAATCTCTCTGTCTCTTCAATCACATTTGCAAAGTCCCTTTGCCATGTAAGATAACATATTCATAGGTTTCAGGAGTTGGATCAGGACACGTCTGGGGAGACTTTACTCTGCCTACCACCCTTGGTAAGGGGTTCCATAGCTCAGATGGATAGGCAGATGTCAACTTGGAAGGAAATGTTACTCTTCTATTTTGGATTTTATTTAGCTATAAGACTCCTACCCAGACAGGTCCTTAAAGACCTTCCGTGACTTTTTTCCTGGTGTGGTGAGAGACAAACACAAATGTTTTTGCCAATGACTATCGCTGGGAAACGAATGAAGAACAGGTAGGGAAGGATGAGAAACAACACCAGCAATCCATGGGAAGACTTATCAAACGTTGTCAACAGGTTTCCTTATAAACTTCTCCCGCCTCCCTACACACCCTCATTTTCACGAAAAGAAGTAAAATGAATCCTCCACAATCTTTAAAGGAAAATGTATACTTCTCTTTCCCCTCGTTTCAGTATAGCAAGTGTCTGAAGGATGAAACTATTCAGTAGGGGATCCAGGATAGGGTTCTGGCAGTGGGGCGCTATAGCCTGCATCGCTAACCACAAAGTGATTTACTGTTACTGTTGTTGTTGTTCTGCATTTTATGACCATTTGGACCATCCCATTTAATTGCATGAGTTCAACTAATATGTGTGTCTAAAGATGACTGGCCTGTAGAAAGGGGAGAGTTACAAAAAGTTTGCACCAGGAAGTGAGCCCAGACTCGCCTTAAAGAACAAGAAGGGATGTGATAGGGGCAGAGGGGACAACAGGGCATTTCAGGTAAAGTGTTTTGATAACTGAAAGACCTGTTTGCTTGCATGAATCAGTTCTTCCTACCACAATTGTGCCTGATCCAATGTTTCACTGACAAACCATAATCATAAACTTTTATTGACTAGTACTTTACTCACCAGAATTCCAAGGGGATTTGGGGCAGGGAGGTTGGCCTGGCTTGGCTGGTCCCTAGGTAGATACAGTTACAGCCTAGAGTTTGGCTGCACTTCTGAGGGTATGCACACAGCTGCAGGGTCACAGGGTGGGAGCACACATTTTTGGATGTCAGTGAAATATGAACAAGGAAGATGGTGGAAAGTTTAGCAATGCCCGATGAAGGAACTTCCACCTCTTCAAGCCCATTGATAAGTTAATCAGTTCTAAACCATGAGAGTACTGCGACTCCTTGTAAAAAGCAGCAGAGAGACTCTAGGCAGCAACAAGGTGACTCCTAATGATGGAGGAGCAGAGAAAAACAGGATCCTAACATTGGAAATCAGTAGGAATCATGGGGAAGCTCTGGATTTTTAGAAGCCAGGAAACTGGGGTTCAAAATAACTTACCTAAATGTCTCAAGCCCTAAATAACAATTGTTTCGTCTGTGCTTCTTAATAATTCTGCTTCCTGCCACAGCGAGACCCAAGACAAAAGGTGAAGAGTGGCAAATTCTAGTTTTTCTTACTTTTATATTTGCAGCAGGAGAAATGCATTGTTTCTCTCTTTCAAGCCCACTGCCCCATTACTGGGTCACAAATTCTAACTGATTTGCAGCTCTCAAGTTTTAACAGTATCATTTATTATCCACCTTAAAATAAATTTTAAATTAGAAAAGCAATCATCATTAAAGAAATTCAAACAGGGAAGAAAGTTGGAGAAAATAACAATTGGGCTCCTCAGAGATAATCACTGTTTAAAATTCTTTTGTATCCTTTTAGACATTAACTGAGCATAACTAGTGTTAGTGTGTGTGTATGTGTATCTGTGTGATGTTTCTTTAACCAAAGGGGTCTGCAATTCAAGGGCCTGCCATTTCTTATGTCACCTGCCAACGTTTCTATGTAAACATAGGCATTTAGATATTCTTATTATTTTTATTTTTGGTTGTTACTGTGAAATTTGCCATATGTATAAGAGAATATATAAAATGTATATGAAGGAAAAATTGCCCTATACTTGATCTGGGAAAAAAGCTTTTTGCATGAAGTAATTAACAGCATACTCCAAGGAATAACATTTTTCAACTTTCTATTTTGAAAACATTTCAAACTTATAAAAGGTTGCAAGAATAACACAGAGATACTTTGTATACCCCTCACCCAGATTAACCAACTTTTAATGTTTTGTTACTTTTGTTTTTCATTTTCTTTCTCTCCACTCTGCATATAATTATTTTTGATGAGTGTCACTCTGATATACCTTAATTCTATTTCCTAAATCAAGGATATTCCCTAGATATCCATACACAGTTACCAAATTCAGGGCATTTAATACTATTAACATATTAACAATACATATTCAAATATATAGCCCATATTCCAAAGTTGTCAATTGCCTCTCTTATGTCCTTTAGAGTGGCCTCCCCTCCCCCAACAACAGTCCAGGATCCCATCCAGGGTCACATGTTGTATTTATTTGTCATGTCTTTTTATTCTCCTTTAATATGCAGCAGTTCCTAAGCCATTCTCTCCGCTTTCATGACATTAAGAACGTGAAGAACATTAGCCAGATATTTTATGAAGATTCCTGAGTTTCAGATTTTTTAGTTTTAGAAGCAGAGTTAAAAGCTTAGCAAGGGACACATGTTTGGCATCAGAGTAATTGAAAAGAGGGGGAAATGGGGAATTGAGTCACCAAGGACAAATTTCGTAAGGACCAAAATACGTCATAGTGTCCGAGTGTCAAATCAACATTTCTCCTTTGGGAGAGGCTAGGCACCTCAGACTTAGCATGTCCAAATATAAGCTCACGATTCTGTCCACCTCAGACCTTTCCTAGCTTAGAAAATGACAACTCCAATTTTCTAGCTGCTCAATTGGAAACTCTGAGTCATTGTTGACTCTTTCTCTTAGAACCCTCATTCAATCCGTAAGCAAATCCTTTTGGCCCCACCTTCAAAATATATCCAGAAGCTGTTTACTTCTCACTGCCCTCATTCCTACCATCCAGGTTCAAGTCACCAACTCCACTTGTGTAGGTGTGGCAGCAGCCACCTCCACCCCCCAGTCTGATTTCCCTGCTCCTGCACTTGCTTGCCTTCAATCTACCCTTACCACAGCAGCCAAAGTGGTCCTAAAACATAGGTCAGATCACATTCCTTTCTTGCTGGTGGCATCTCCTACTCTTCTCCCTGTTGCTATGGCCCTCCAGAAGATACCCTGCTGTTTCTAGAACATGCTAAGCACATTCCTGCCCTTTGCCTTTGTACCTGCTGCTCTCTCCACCTGGATTTCTCTCCCCCTACAAACCCACAGGACTCACTACCTCACCTCTTTCAGGTCACCTTCTCAGTAACATCTTCCATGAATACCCTTATCCAAAATGCCCTTACCCCAAGCACTGCACTCTCCCTCCCTGCTTTATATTCTTCTAATTATTTAGCACCAGTGAACATGTTCTATTATACTTATCTTTTTTTTTTTTTGTCTGTCTCTCCCTCTAAAATGGAAGGTCCTTGAAGGCCAGAATTTTTATCTGTTTTATTCAGTGCTGTATTCCCAGTGCTTAAATACATGCGGCACATTGTAGGTGCTCAATAAACATTTGTTAGAAGAATGAATGAATACCTGAATGAATTCTCCAGTTTACTCACAGATTGGTATTTTTTTTAAAAGGTGTTCATTTGGGGGGAGAATTTCCATATATCTGTCCATCCCAGTATCTAGCTTAAGAAAGTTTGAATTTCTTTCCCTTTTTGTATAGGTTGGGAAGCATACATAGCTATAGATGAATTATATAATTTCTGATCATAGAAGTAACAATTATTGTAGGAAATGTGGAAAATGCAGAAAAAGAAAATAAAATTAACTTGTAATCCAACCACCCCAGAGACTGGTAACATTTTGGTAAACTTCTTTCCAGACCCATTTAATTTCAGTGGTATTTTATTTTCAGTTTTCTTTATCCCCATGACAAGAAATGGAACAAACAAACTGAGGAACTCGAAGCTGACTGTGGTTTCATGCTTCTAGCAAAATGCCATCCTCACAGTTCACTGACAGCCACAAGCACTTCCATGGAATTTGGGGGCACTACTACTTTCCTTTTCCAAGAAAGCATGCTATAATTTGGATATTTAGGTTACCCAAACTTCCACTGAAGGCTCTCCCTTCTCAAGTGACCTCAGAATTCCCAGAAAACTCAGTATTTGGAATTTTAGAAATTCAGGTTGATTAATATTATGACCAACTCACTGGACTAAAGACCAGAAGCCGGGGATTCTGGTCCCAGTTCTACAACTTTCTGGCTATGAGGCTTTGGGCAAGTCACCCTCTCTTAGCTAAGGGGTTTTTAATTAGAAAATGGAGAGGATAATACCTGCTTCACAGTTTACTGGGAGAATCAGCTATAGTAATGGAGACATGCTATTAAACCTGTAAAGGGTAATAGAAATGTCAGGGATTATAGTTGTAATTATCACGTGGTAGATTTCAGGGCAATGATGACACAATGGGACAGATGTGCCACCATTCCTAACAAGCCCAGAGAGAAAGCTAGTCAGTCCTACCAGAACCTCCTATTTTTGCTCGAATGCTTTTCTAACTGTGGGTATGAAAGGGAAGAACTTTCCTCCTTATTCATTGATGTGTCCCTGTTACCTGTCACAGTGATTCTCAACATAAAAAAGATTTTTCAAGTGGTGGTTTAAAAAAACAATATGCCACAGTAAACTTATTAGATAGTGTTTTGAGTGTTTTACCTATATTAACACAGACAGAGCAAAATATCGTAGGAGGTGACCTAGGTTGAGAGCCAGGAAATCTGTGTCCTAGTTTAGCCTGTTGGTAACCAAATATGACACTGGCCAAGTCAGTTTCCTCATCTGCTGGTGGATCTGCTGGTGGATCTGCTGGTGGATGGGGAGACATCTAAGGTCTCTCTCAACTCCAAAATTCTCTAAACTTTGACCCTTGCAATAAATGCAATCCTTGATGAAACTATTTTTTGAGAAGACAGATTGAGTAAATCATTAGCTTAATCTATACACGACTTAAAAAAACAAGCTTCAGTTCTCTGTTCCAGGGGATAACGTTTGGAATTTGTTAAATCATTAAAAGTAGGTTGTTTACTGTTTAGAATGTAACAATGCTCTTTAATGTTCCCTAATTATCATGCATGTTTTAAAATGAGTTCTGAACCATTTCTCTGTCTAATTAACCCTCATTGAAAATTTGTTGAATTTTAAAGAAACATTTCATTTGCAAAAATAAGTCATACATCCAGTAATCTTCAGTATTTTACACACACACACACACACAATTTTTAAAAACAATAAGATAATGTGAATGAGAGATGAGCCTTGAACAAAATATAGGGAACATTTAGAAAACAATTTTCAAACTACTCTCTTTTTACCTTATTCCTGCTGGTGGCATTTATTTTGTTATTTTTTTAATGGCCATTTATTCTCCTATTTGAAAGTCTATGAAATATCTGTAACTCCCCCAAATTAATGAAATCACTTTGGAAATCATTACTAAATCATTCTGTAGTAATGTCAACTGGTTGAATTCACCAGAAAAAAGGGTAAAGTAAAAACAGAGATTTGTTTTCATACAAGGACAGGGTTCATTTAACATTCAACTCTTCCTACTAATTAATTACATGTTTTCAGTATTATTCATCTGCAGATATATCCTCTAAATAATGTCTTAAAAGTGGTAAGTCTGATTCATATATTGTTGGCATGTAAATTGGAGAAAACACACTTTCCTTCTAGAAATTTCTCCTACAGATATACTTACATAAGTATGCAAAGACAGATGCTCATTACAACATGTTGTTTATACTAACGAAAGACAAAATAACTGTAATACCTATAAATGGGGGAGAGGGAACAGGTTAAATTGAGATCCATTTATACAAAAAGATATGATGCAGATGTTAAAAACATTTATGTACTACTGGGAAACGATCTCTAAAATATTTTACCAAGTGAAAAAAGAAAGGGACAAAACACTGTGTAGCATGTTCTCATTTGTAAATAAATGGGATATATGTGTTTGCATACATTATATCTGTAAGGCTACACAAGAAATTAGTGATAATTGCCTCATTTTTTAAAAACCATGACCCTGGATTACTGTTTCTATAAAAGTAGTTGATTTTTAAAACTGATTATTGTCCCTTGCATTATATTATCAACAAGTATGTCTTGAGCCTTAATCAGTATACCAGATATTGTGGCTTTAAGACTTCATTTTTATCCTCAAAGAGATTATAATCTGGTTTGGGAGTGGGTAATTTCTTCCAACTATTTGTTAGATTCTAATATGAATTCATTGCATAAAAGTGCTTAACGAAGTCTATGAATTGCCTTTTATTCAATGAGAAGATATCACTAATGAAAACATTTTGGATTTTTAAAATATGTATGTTGTACTTTAGATAATGGAACAGATATTTTTAACTAATTTAAATTTAAAAATTTAAATAATTTTAACTAATTTTTTAAGCAAATTGAAATCTAGGATTATTAACTTATGACAATTACTCAGTATCATTGTATCACTACCTGTTTGTTACAAATAAATAAATTGAACAGGAGCAGTATCTGACAAGGAGATAACATATATGGTAATTGATTGACGTCCAGACAAGAATAAATACTTTAGCTAAGTAAAACAAAAGAGCCAAACTTAGTTGAGTTGTCAGAAAGTGTGGGGAACTTGGTTAAAATCCTATTTGTTGTCTTTCTTAGGCAATATACAAATACACTCAGATCATTGCTTACCCTGGGTTAAAATTTTACATATTTTTACCTTTTCTCTGTTCCTACCCGAGAACATGTAAGTGGATATATTTATAAATGAAAGGCCTGAAAAAATATCTTCTCAAATTCAGTAGGTGGCCTTTTCATTTGTTGATCATTTCCTTTGTTGTTCAAAAGCTTTTTAGTTTGATGTAGTCCTGTTTGTTTATTTTTGTTTTTGTTTCTCTTGCCTTAGGCGACACATCCAAAGAAACATTCTGAGACTGTTGACAAAGAGCTTACTGCCTATGTTTTCTTCTAGGAGTTTTATAGTTTCAGGTCTAACATTTAAGTCTTTAATCCATTTTGAATTTACTTTTTTGGATGGTGTCAGAGAGTAGTCCAGTTTCATTCTTTGTATACCTCAGAATGGCTACTATTCAAAAGACAACAAATAACAAGGGTACTGTTGGTGGGAATGTAAATTGGTATAGCCACTATGGAAGACAGTATGCAGGTTCCTCAAAAAATTAAAACTGGAACTACCATATGACCAAGCAATCCCACTCCTGGGTATATATCTGAAAAAACCCAAAACACTAATTCAAAAAGTTACATGCATCCCAATGCTCACAGTAGCATTATTTACAATTGCCAAGATATGGAAACAACCTAAGTGCCCATCAATAGATGAATGGATAAAGAAGAGGTGGTATATACATACAATGTAACTAGACTTCCCTTGGTGATCATTTTGAAATGCATAGAAATATCAAATCACTATGTTGTGTAACAGGAATTAATACAGTATTGTAGGTCAGTTATACCTCAAAAACAAACAAACAAACAAAAAGAAACTCATAGGAAAAGAGATTGGATTTTTGGTTACCAGAGGTGAGAGGAAATTGGATGAACGCAATAAAAAGGTACAAACTTTCTGTTATAAGCTAAATAAGTACTAGGGATGTAATATACAACATAATAAATACAATTAACACTGTTGTATGTTATATATAAAAGTTGTTAAGATAATAAATACTAAACGTTCTCATCACAAGGAAATTTTTTTTTATTTCTTTAATTTTGTATCTATATGAGATGATGGCTATTCACTAAGCTTATAGTGATAATCATTTCATGATGTATGTAAGTTAAATCATTATGCTGTCCACCTTAAACTTATACAGTGATGTACATAAGTCATATCTCTATAGACCTGGAAGGAAAAAAGATCTAAGCAAATACAATCATAATATGAAAACTATCACCAAAGAAACTGAAAATGTTTAAATTCAGAATTTGGGGAGAATTAATGACTCCAGAATGGTAAAAGCAGATTATATCTTCTATTTGTCAAGATAATTCTATAGCATATTTTTTATAACTATTAAAATAATAACAAATCATAGTTCCCACATATGTATACATACAATAGAGATTATTTGCTATTAGTAGAAGTCATTGTAGTTGACACCACAGGATCCATTTCATCTCAGATAATTCATCTATGTCAATAACAAAAATTCCATCCCTCTTACCAGTGATTGGTTCAAAAATGAGCTTGTGACCCAATTCTTGTCAATGAGGTATAAAGGGCCTTCTGCTAGAAGTTTCCCTGCTCCTAAGAGAAAGCTAGAGAAAAGATGCTTTTCCCTCTTGTTTTTGTTATTTCACATCTGAATGTAAGTCCTAGAACTGCTGCATCTCCTATTTCAGTGAGATTCCAAAGTCAAGAGTGAAAGATGGATTTAGAGTTTTTAATGACATAATTGAGCTGCTGAATCGATCTACATTGAAGTCTGCTGTACACCTGACTTCTTTTTATTTTATTTTAGTTTTTTAACATTTTTTATTGATTTATAATCATTTTACAATGTTGTGTCCAATTCCAGTGCAGAGCACAATTTTTCAGTTATACATGAACATATATATATTCATTGTCCCATTTTTTTCTCTGTGAGCTACCGTAAGATCTTGTGTGCTATACAGTAACCCCTGACTTCTATATTCAGAAAAACTGGGTTATGCCTAGCCTGCTAAATAACAAACAATCTCCAAATCTTAGTAGCTTAACCTAGCAAAGATTTAATTCCTGCTCATATTATGTGTCCATCATGGTCAGCAGGAGATTGTTTTCAACATCTTCTTCATCCAGGATGAAAGCTGATTGAGTCTCGTATATTTGGAATGTTCCCTTTTGAGTGCTGTGACAAGCAAATGGGAACATAATAACTAGTTCAATAGCATTTTAAGGCTTCTACCTGGAAGTGGTTTAATGCTACACTTGTTCAGATTTTATTATCCAAAGCAATAATGCAGCCATCTCTAACCTAAAGGGGGTAGGTGGACCATGTCCACTAAGTGCTTGAAAGGGGAGAAGCAGTTAATGACAGGTCAAATAGGCAAAAAATATGTAAGTAAATATACAAAGAACTACAAAAAAGGTTGTTAATAGGGTAAATCTGATATATATATGTATACACACACACATATATATACACATACACACACATATATATTTTTACAAAAAATGTATCCTAAAAATAGAAAATATTTTCAGTTGATTTCTGACTATACAACAGAAATTAACTATTTGTTAGGAAATTTAAAACAAAAGCTCAATAAACTCTAAATGTAGAAACAATACAGCCAACATTATATGATACAATGACACAAAATTATAAATTACAAACTAATTCATGAAAAAATTCTTTCTGCCTATAATCTAAAGAGTTCTCTTTTAAACAACTTGTGGATCAACAAAGAAATCCAAACTAAAATCACAGAATTTCTGCTGAAAAACAATGAGAATATTAAATATCCAGACATGGGATAGAGCTAAAGCATCCTTTAGAGGAAATTCAATAGTTTTAAATAATTTTATTAGAAGAATCCAAAGAGTGAATAACTAATAAAGTTTTAGCACATGGTTGAAAAAAAAGTGAAGCAAAGCAAATGGAATGGATTAATAATTAGTGATGTAGAACATAGAAAACATAGTACCAATAATGAAATATAAAAGTTATTTAAAACAATGATAAATAGGTAGAATACTAGGTTAGTTAATTTAAAAAAGACAAAAACAAATTAAAAAAGAAATGGTAACAGAGAAATAATGGCAGAAGCAGAGGAAAATGAAACAAAAATAAGAGAACACTCAGCTCTGTGAAAATGTATTTGAAAATTTGGATGAACAGAATAACTTTTATCTAGGAAAAGGTAATAGCAAAACTGATCAGAAGATGCAGAAAAATCTAAACAAAATGATGTCCTTAGAAGAAAGAGAGGGAAAAAAAGGAAAACTCCAGGTCCATTCGATTCTATGGGAAATTATGTCAAACCTTTCAAGGGAATACAATGTCCGTGCTATTTAGATAGCCACAACAGTTTTATGAAGTATTATTCCAAATTATTTTTATGAAGTAATACTGATACCAACATCTGGCAGATTGTATTTAAAACAGCCTATTGACCAATTTCACTTATAAATATTGATACTAAACTCTAAAATAAACTCTAGCAACAAATTTTAGCATTAAAACATCATTAGCAAGGGGAATTTATCTCATGAATCAATAACATTTATATATTTAAAAATTATTAAATTGAAAGAACCAATTTGAAGAATCACATTATCACTCCATAAACTCTGAACAGGTGTACCTGACAGAATCCAGCAATGGTTTTTGACAAAAACATTCAATTATATAAGAGCGGGTGAATATTTTCTTAACATGATATAAATATGAATTTTAGACCAAAAGCCAGGCCCATGATTAATAAGAAACACTGGGGCCATTCTACTCAAGTCAGGAAGAACTGACTAAAATGTCAACTCTCCATCACCATTTTAGTGTAACCGTGTAACAGTGGTAATAGTACGATCAAATAAGGAGGTTTTAAGTTTGAAAAGAAAGAGACAAAGCATCCATCACCATAAGAAGTGATTAAGAAATCTTGGAGTATCTGTACAAATGAATACTATCCTGAAGTGAAAATGAATGGATTACTGCTGTACATTTTTATGGCTGAACCTCAAAAACATAATGTTGTAAGTAGCAACAGATACAAAGAAGAATGCATACAGTATGATTCTATTTATATAAATATCAAAACCAACAAAACTATAGCAGTCAGGCAGCAAAACTATGTAAGGCAGCAATGGAATACTTAGCACAGAATTCAGCACACTGGTCACTTTCAGGGGAGGTGATTTAAAGGAGGGCACACAGGGACCTTCGAGGCATACTGTTACTGTCCTTTTTCTTAAGCTGGGTAGTCGATGCATTGGTTTTTCATTTGTTATTCTTTAAGCCCTACCTTCCTCATACATTCTTTATATTTGATATTTATAAATCTATGAATCTAACTCTATAAACCTAAACTTAATTTTTGACATTTCTGCTTGTAATTAAAGTAGAACTTACATTGAAAATGGGTGTGCTTGTTGTTTTAGCATTTCACATTTTAAAATGCTAAAATGATGAGGAAATCAATAGATGAGCACCATATATTGAGGAAAGACCTATGCTGGCACCAAAGCAAAGAGAATTTAGCCATGAAAATAATTGTGATGGTCATCTCAGATTTCCAAGAGCTGAGTCATCATCAGGGAAAAGGAAGACAGAAAAAATTTAAATAAGAATATTAAAGATGAAACTAGCAGGATGAAAATACTCTTGCCGGAAAATAAAAATCAGTGAAGATATTGAGAATGATAGATTTGTTGCCTTTATGTTTTTTTAACTTTTTTCCCTCTACCTTTAATTATTTGTAAACATTTCAATATGTACATCTGAGAAATAAGAACTCTCTCTTAAAAAAAACACCATCACACCTAGAGAATTAATCATAATTTAACCAGTCAACAGTCAAATTTCTAAATGTCCCATAAATTTAATAAGTACTTAATAAAACAGTTAAGTAAGAATCCAAGTAAAATTTTACATATTGCAATTGATTGGTATATCTTTTAAATCTCTTTTAACCTATATATTTCCCTCCATCTTTATTTAAATTACAACTGATTTATTTTTTAAAAGAGTGTTTCTTCCTCTACTTACTTATCGTCTGGTTTTGTTGATAGCATCCCCGTGGTATTATTCGACATGTCCCTCTGTCATTTGTACTTCCTATAAATTAGTATGTTGATCTAGAGAAGTTGTTCTCAAAGCTTGGTCCTGGCCCACAGCCTCGGCTTTACCCCGGGAATTGTTAGTAATGCAAATAATTGACCTTTACCCCAGGCCTGAAGAATCAGAAACTGTGGGCTTTCAGTCCCTCAGTCTGTGGTATAACACACCTTGCAGGTGATTCTGATTCTGCTGATGCTTGCGCCCAGCTGACCTAGAGGGTTAGTCAGTTTCAGGTCTGGTATTTTTTGTGAAGACCACTTTACAAAGAGTAGTGGGTCCTTTTAAAAGGGATATAGCATCTGATTTTCTTTCTTTTAGGGCCATTGATGCTCAGTGCTTAAATTATGAGTATATTAAAGCTTGCAAAAAGGACACAGTCTAATTCTATCATTCCTTCTTCGTTTACTACCTGAAATCTTTCTAAAAACAGAAATAGCCCTCATCCTCTATTCAGTAACTCAGTGTCTTTAAGCAATTTCAAATCCACTGAAGAACTGAAAGAATATAACACACTCTTTACCTGGATTCACTACTTCTTAGTATTTTGTAACATTTGCTTTTACCTTTCTCTCCCCACACACACACATCTGTATATGTATAGTTGAAAGCAACTTGCAAACCTGACCATTTTACCCCTAAATACGTCAGCATGTATTTCTTAAGAATGAAGATAGTCGTCTACAAAACACCCAAGAAATTTAATAATGATCCAATAATATCTAATATAGAGTCCATATTCAGACTTCTCCAATTGTTTACGAAATAATCTTTATCACAATTTTTAAAAAAAAATTTTTTGGGGGGGGCAGGTAATTAGGTTTATTTATTTATTTATTTATTTTTTAGAGGAGGTACTAGGGATTGAACCCAGGACCTCGTGCTACCCTCCCCCATCACAGTTATTTTTTGACCCAGGATTCAATTAGCAATTATGCTTTACAATATGGTTGTCATATTGCTTTAGTTTCCTTCAATCTAGAATAATCCCCTCTCCTATTTGTCTTTCATGGCATTAACTTTTTTTTTAAGAATCAGGAGCCATTTCTTTTAGAGAATGTTCCATAATCTAGATCTGGTCGTTTTCTTGTGATTATGTTCAGGATCAATGTTTTGGTGAGTATACTCTGTAGGTTGTATTATTTACCTCCAGTAGTATCCCAGCAAGAGTCACGTCATGACAGTTTGTCCCATTTCTAGGGATGCTACATTTGATCACTTTGTTAAGGTGCTTGATTTTTCAATTTTAAAAGAAGGAAAATTCAGCTTATGATTTGATTTAAATAATTATTTTAACTTAACTAACAGCATATAATGATAATCCTTTAAATTACTTCTCATTATCATAAAATGGGCTTATAATCGAGCTTATAACTTTTCAAATAGCGTTAATTCTATACAGAAGACATCCTACTCTATTTTTCCAAGCATCATAAAATTTAATTGAGAGATCTTTTCTTGGCAGAAATTCCTCAACTCAGTCGAAATTTTTGTTCTTGTTCTTTTGTATCCATTAAATACATCTTTAATAATGTGACTGTTTACATTCAATTTTCTAAAATATTTGCAGAAAAGATTAAGTTATTTCAGTCTCTCAAGAAGAAGAAAAAAGAATTTTTATTTATAAAGTCATAGAATATATACATGTATGTATAATATTTATTATATAGTGTATATATATGTATACACACACACACACACACATACACACACTGGGTAAATTTTCAGCCTTCAGAGGAAATAACTTCTCTTTCCTTGAATTCTCAATATTTAAAACCAAAATTCTTTCCTTTACTCTGTGTATGTTTCAGGTAATTTTTGTTATGACTAGTAAGGAGGACTAGTGTTGTATATATTGTTGTAATTCGCACAGTGAAATGATTCCCTTATTCAATGTGGGGCTTTGGAAAACGTCCCTGTTCTTGTGTTACTTTGATGTTAGAGGGCCATTCTTTGGCTACTTAATTAATCACATCATTTCAGATGTAGGTTTCTTTTGATTTTTAATTCTGCGCCACATTTTCCTTACTCATCTTTCTTTTTTCAGTCCTTCCTTGAGCATTGTGTGTGTGGGTACACATGGGTGCACAGGCAACAGAAGAAGGGAGTGACTGCTTTCTAACTGAATTACTGACAAGACTATTTTGCTTTAATTATATATTCATATATTTGATAACGTTAGTTTGCAACAATTTCAGCTAATATTGGATGAAAAACAAGATATGATGCTGTATCCTCATTGTCTTTAATAATACAAATGAAAAGCTGCACTTTGGGATAATTAATTTTCACAATCTTAATAGAAGCAGGGATTTTACATTTGCAACTAAACATGCCTCACACTTCTGTGTCATGGAAAGACCTTGACTAGACCCGAATGCCTTCAAGGCCCAACATTGGAGCCAATGTTCTAATTAGCCACATTTTCCCAGGCTCTTTATGATCTCTCCTTTTTCTCTTCTCTACCTCACTGTAGTCTATACCACCCCATCCTGTGGTCTTTTGGGTTTCTTACAAGCTTGTAGGCTTGAAATTTGAAATTACGAGCAAAATAACTTTTTTTTTAAGGATACCAGACCAGTCCTTTCAAATAGAGTGTATTATTTGGCTCGCAATACTATTTTTCATGCCCCATCACACTTTTCTACATGGCAATGGAGAAAGGAAATGTAGCAGGAAATAATTTGTGCCAAAACTACTGTGGGACAGCTGTGGGAGGGCTGGGAAGCGGTTCGCTGGGACTTAGCACCAAGTGTCGCTGGCTGAATGACAGAGGCAGGGAGGGGTCCCCAGACTTAATCTGATCTCAGGGGGCTGTAAGAATGGGATCTTGCTGATCTAGGAGTCTTGGCATCTTGGCACTGAGTCCGTAACAGGCTTCTGACACCCTGAGACCATCTCATTCTCAGAACCCACTCCCTCAGACTCCACAGGGCAGCTGCCCTCCCCTCCTCCAGCAGCCCTTGCAGTGGTCGTGAGCTACATAAAACTCCAGAGTGTTTGCTCAGCTGCTGTGGGTCTGCTTGCCCAAGAGATCCAGCCCGGCAGAGACACCACGTGACAGTCTTAGCCAATAGAATATATCTGGGCCTCTCCTTGGCAGTAAACAAACTTGTATTCTATGACTGCAAATAGCATAACTTCTTTTTTGGTTTCTGGGTTTTGGTAAATATGCTCATTTATAAACGGATTGACTTTTCTTGACTTTCTGCTTATCTCTGTGATGAATGCTGACCATCCTTCAAGTCATTCTCTAAAAAGGAGCCAGGGCCCTTTAAAAGTATTTTATTCTTAGTAGTCTCTCAGACTTCTTTGTTAAATGTCTTCCACAACGCACTATAAAAACATAAACAGTCACCACTGTCTCCTGGCATTTGCCGACACACTGCAGTCTTTTTATTTTTCCTTTTTGGTCAGTTTAAAGTCACTACTTATGAGAAAAAAAGGGCTTTATTTTTGTTCAGAAGAAAAATTCAGTGTCAACAAAAGTCGAACACAAAGGAACTCATTCCTTTGTTTATATTTTGAAGTTTAGTTCCCTCTACAGAAAGGACAGCCTGACATGGGCATAATTAACATGACTGCAAAAAAAGACATTAAAAAATATAGACTTTATTATCAGTTGTTGACTTTTTATTGAGCAGAAGAATTGTATATATAATAAATAAACCTTCAGACTCATTTATTTAGTTTTCAATAGAGCTAGTAAAAATGAGCCTTCTATATGCTTTGTCAACAGTTTGCCCACTACACATGAAGTATTAAATTATTTACTATGCCATGATTTTTTTTTTTAAAGAGGCGAGTTTATAGGCTGAAGAGATAAGTAGATTTATGGGTCATGTTTTAAACTACACATTGACAAAATTACTATTTTGTGGTCTATTTTTAAGCTCATAAATGGAATTTACGGAGGAGGCAATATTGAAGATAGGTGAGCCACTGTTAGCCTGGGTTTCTGAATGATCACCATGCAGCAGAATTATCACCTGGCAATACTCATTTCAGGCTGGTGCATGATTGGGATGTCCATTTACTTGCTTCTTGAAGCCACTAATTCTTTTTTAGGGGTTAGGGTCTCTTTGATGCAGCAACTTAGCCTTACCCTCACCAGCATAAATGTGTATATGTGCCTACACTATGCAGGAAACTAAGTGACTGGATAATAGCATTCTGAGCTCATCTTGTGCCAGGCGTATTTAATGTTATTGAATAGGAAGTATCATAGTGTCCATGTTTTGCTTATTGAAGGAATCTCAATTCCTCCACGACAAATGTGAGTTTCAACCTTCCTTTCCCACCGATGGGTAGTGGAGATGATACTCCTAATAAGACAGATGGTTAAAGCTAGACAGACTGAAACCTGCAACAGAACTGTGTGACCAGTAATAAGTAGCCTGGAGAACTATTCAAGTGTCACAAGATCCTGAAAATGGGGGAAGTAAAGACAGTTATGAGAACACACGGTGAGGAATTACTTTCTAGTTCAGTGAGATGTATCTAGTTCTCTTTGCAGAATGGGATTTTGGTCATTGTTCAAGAATCAAAATCATTTTATTGTCTTCTTACAGCCTATATACTTTGAGGTTTATATATACTATTAAATACACATGTATCTATGTATACATAATGCCTTTGGGCTCCTAAAGTCTCTACTGTCCTCAAGAAAGTGATGGCAAGTGAAGGTAAGAAAATCAGCAGCTTCTCTTATAGATTCTCTTTTAACCAGATTTATTTCATCTGAAGCATAGTACAGATAACCCCAGAATTACTGCTGTTTTAGGTACAGAAAGAACTAGATTATTTGGGGCACTCCCCTCCTCCCATTTCAATTTATAGATGAAGAAGCTAAGGCAGAGAGAGAGAGCTGGGCAATTTGCCCAAGTCTCCCAGTATACTAGGGTGGATCAGAGGCAAGATAAGCCTCGGTGTGTGTCACCCAGTTGGATCCGCGCACAGGTAAAGTAGGTAGCTGCCAACGTGGCATAACATGAAATGATCTTGAAGGGACAATATTCTCCTATCATTTTGCCAGGAGAACTGAATTATCTGCTCCTAATGAAAGGCACGTGCACCACCTAAGTTATCACATGAACAGTAACCAGCTGATAACACTCTCACACACATTACATTTTTTAGGTTAGATTGTAATGCTGAGAAAAAATAATACGTGGGGAAAAAAAAAGTTTTGATGGTGAGGAGGCAATGCCAAGAAATGTTCAGTGTCTGGAGTGAGGATGGAAGTATATTCAAAATTAATTATGTCAAAGGTACAAGATTTGGGGAGGCCCTGTATCTGTGGAAGTTGGAGGCTCCCCCAAAGATAATAAACAAGAGACCGGAATGGCAGCATGCCAAGTACACAGTTTTGCTTAAGGACACGTGTTTATATAATCCAAAGACTGTGAGTTAGTTTAGATGTATTTTCTGCATTTACCTTGGACATAACATGAAGAGAGAGTGTGAGGTTAACCATGCTTTACGGCAGTAGTGAATCAATTTATCCACTTATATAGGACAGGAGTTTATGAATGTTTTAACACGGTATTTTAAATAATCCTTTCAATAACCTCTGAAGTAAGCATTGTAATACATGTATTCATGTTGCATTGATTCATTCATTTATTAAACTAATATTTTTTGAGCACCTATCAATGTGCCAGGCTAGAGATACTACAATGAACAAAAGAAACAAGTATCTCTGCCTTTAGGGACAGGTATGGGGACCCTCTTGTTTATAATATTGGGAGCATTCAGCTACCTGGAACTCAAAAAAATGTCAGAACATTTGCAAACAGAGCTTGCTAGGAATGAGTTCCTTTTACAGGACTATGTGGAGACTAGTTAAGAGCATACATCATTTACGTGATCTGGAAAGCTTCATATTTAGAGGAAGTGGATGTGGGAAATGCCAGTGAGGCTGAGGTCTTGAATTCAGTTCTGTCCAAACTAAGATTATTACCCTTGAAACAGATTTGTTGCAATATGGTTTAATTCATATGCCAGTACTAATAATCTCTGATAGCTCCTTATTTCTGTTTTATTATTATTACCAAGCTGATGTTACCATTCAGGAGCTAGTGTTACACCATAGGATCATTTGTAAAGCCAAACTGAAGATCTTCAGACACACGAGACCTAGGAATGTGAAAAGCCAACCCCAGTCTCCTGGAACTAAATAAACCCACAACTGAGCTCAGATTTGCAAAACCCAGCAAGCAGAGCAGACAGCCCAGACTGGAGCAGGCCAAACACATTTCCCAGACCTGCAAAGCAACCAGCCATCATTCACCAGCAGAGAGAGGCTTTGGTTGAAGGGGAAGCAAGCAAACACTCAGAAGCTCCTCAGTCCAGCAAGTGCTAAACAAAAAACTTCACGTCTAACTACACAGCTCAAGTTCCCGCGTGACCTATTTAATCTGAACAAGATGCAGTTCCTAGGGTAGCGCACTTTCATAACAGAGCTTAAAAACAGCCGGCTTCAATTTTCACCAAGACTCAGTCAGTCCTGGTAGCCGAAATCAGACTTCACCGAAGTACCTGAGAGGCCTGAAAGAGTTGACGTCCTGCCTCAGAGACAGTTGGGGATTGACAAGTGCCGCCTGGGTACAGGCTAACATCGTATCAAGGAGAATACCAAAACGGACAGTTGTGAGGTTGGCTTCGACTAGTATTTTGCCTCGCCTTCCTCCTTCCTTTCCCTCATTTGGTTCAAGGGTTCTTGGGGGGTGTGTGTGTGTGTATGTGTATGTGTGTGTGTGTGGTTCGCATGTGCCACGGACCCCTTTGCAGTCTGATGAAGCCTATGCAACTCTTCTCAGAATAATCTTTCTAAATTCATAAAATAAAATAGCATGGCAAAGGTAGCCAAATATGATGAAATACAGTTGTCAAAATATTTAAACAAAAGCAAATTCATGATACAGTATTATATGTGGTTATCCATTAATATACTAACCAACCAGGTCTAGGGTGGATCTACAAATTGCCATAATCTCAGAGTAGCAGAGAGCATAGATGAAATTTTGAAATGTTGCAACACTGTAATGTGATAGAAAGTATTTGTAATTTCCATGGGTGATAGCACAGGTATGCCTAGTACTCCTATGGTTTGTTGCTGATATTCGTAAGTAAGGAGATGCTAAATTTCTGTTAGTGGTTAGTTTAAAAAAAGCATATAATTTATTTTCTATTATTTAATATAAAGGTATTTAAATAGATATTTAAAAGAAATGTAATTTGTGTTATATAAATAAAAAGGGAGATACATATATTTTTCTACATTCAGGCTTACAGCCTCATGAATTCTATCCTAGACTCCAGGTTAAGAACTACTGGTTCATCAGTCAAGTCCTTTCTTCATCTTAGACTAGAGGTTGCAAACTAGTAGCCTATGGGCTAAATCTGGCCCACAGATGTATTTTTATAAGAGCTGCAATGTAAAATTTTCTGATATTTTATATGTAAATGTTCAGATCTGCAGCTTCCCTTGAAAAATTAGTATATCCGACAATACTAAGCTAAATACTATGTGGCTATTCAGCTGACCTTGTGATGGGGGAATTATCCCCCAGAATTGTAAGATAATAAAACTATGACGCTTCAAGCGCAAATCGGGGAATATGGGTGACCTCTAGAATCTGGAACAGGAAAGGAAACAGATTCTCACCTAGCGCCTCCAGAAGGAACCAGCCCTGGTGACACTTTGATTTTAACATAGTGACACCCATTTCAGACTTCTGACCCCCAGAACTGTAAGATAATAAAACTGTGATGCTTCAAGCTACAAAGTTTTGGTAGTATGTCACAGTAGCAATGAGAATCTAATGCAAGTGCCTAAGAAACATATTGAAGTTATCTATTTAGGTCATTCTTTACCACAAGATTGTAAGCTTCTTGTGGTCAATCACTAAGTCTCATTCAATTAAAAAATTAGTACCTACAAAGTGCCCAGTACAAAAGAAGCAATCAAAAAATACTTGTGGAATTTGACTGAATTAATATTTCATGTATCATATTGGTCTGCATGATGATTAGTTGGTTGATGGTGGTTTACCACTATTTGTTTTTTGCTTTCAGACAATATAACTGCAATCACAGTCAGGCAGTTTTAGAGATGGAAGAGACTTCAACATATGGAGTCCTTTTTTTAAAATCTTTTTCTTGTATTGACGTATAGTTGATTTACCATGTTTCAGGTGTATAGCGAAGTGATTCATATGTATATGTGTGTGTGTGTGTGTGTGTATTTTTTTTCAGATTCTTTTCCATTATAGTTTAGTACAACATATTGAATATAGTTCTCTGCATTATACATGGAGTCCTTTTTCAAATCCAACACACTACTTCATGTGATGCTTCTCTCTAAAAGTAACCTGCTTTTCAGTATTACTCTGGAGCACACTCACTGTTTCATTTGTTGACCATTTTATTTGGTGAAGGATTATTTCTTATCTACAGCCAAAATTTGCTTTATTCTCACTTCTTTCAAGGTCTTGGTTAAGCTAAGTGAATCTTAACTTACTTAAGCTAAGCCCTCTGGAGTAACCAAGAATGATGGGAATCTTGCATGAATATGATAGCCTTTCAACATGTTGAAGGTAGCTATCATGAAGACTTGCATTGTTACCCTGACACCTGCATACATTTTGTTTTATAATTTGGACAAATAATCCAAATGTCTCTACATTTCCCTCATAGGAGCCCCTTCCCATTATGTCCATTCTCATCTGGACACACTCTCTTGATTAATGATCCCCTTAAAATTCAGGCCTAGTGTGAAACACAGTTTCCAGATGTTGTCTAAACAGTGCAATGGCAAACAGGCTGTTATCTCCCTTGATTTGTCCATGATGCTGTGTAGCCTGCATTGCTTTTGTAAGGAGGGGAAGGCAGTCTGTTAATTCATATTTGGCTTGTAGTCAACTAAATTCTGATTTTTTTTCACACTTTAAATTGGCCTTTTTCAATCCCACAGTTGCACCATTGATTATCTGAGCCCAGGAGCACAAAATTAATCTATCCCTTTTCAATATTATTGTATTTGTATTTTTACTTTCTTTCAGCCTAATGAACTAACTTAGAATTGTGATTCTGTCATATAAAGTATCAACAGTTTCCTCTCAATTAAATTCAGAAAAAATTTATTGAGCAATTACTAAGTGCCTAGCTTTGCACTAGATGCATTGGGTCATCTGCAAAATTAATAGCATATGTTGCTATCCAAGTGATTATGAATTTGATGAACAGGATGGGATTAAGAATAGAGCCCTTATTACAAATGCTTGTGGCTCATTAATCAACACCCTCTGGGTACTGTCAGATTTGAAACGCGCTAACCACATAACCTTATCCAGTCCCCATTTCTTCACCTTTTCCTTATTCTGAAACTTTGCCAAATACCTTTTTGAAATCCAGATGCTCTATATTGCTCTTATTCAATATATGGTGTTATATGTTTTAACCAGGAAATGCATTTTAAATTTGGTACTTTAATGTATCACAGCACCTAACCCTGAGTGATTTATAGTAGATAAGATGACTCCTCTCTCCCTCCCTTTCTACTCCTTCCTTAGATGGGTGTCAAACAAAAAGAATAATAGCAAATAAAGCCTGAAAATATCAAAAAATAAAACCTAATTTGACTGGAAAGTTCGTTTCCCTTCAGAGGAGAGTTTGGGGCTGGAGAAACTAATAAAAGAAGTAAAGTGGTTGATAGAAAGGGATATCTAAGTGGGATTTCTGTAAAAGATAGGTAAGGAAGTAGCATTGCTAGTTTCAGTTTGCAATTTTCCAAGCAATCCCAAAGGATTTGGCCAGAGATCATGGCAGAGGACAGCACGATGTGGAGGGCCTTGTATGGAGTTGTCTTAGCAACGAAGCCGTTTTGGTGCCTGACTCAGCGAGGCAGGAAAGTGAGAGCAGCTTTGAGGAATGTGCTGAACTTTGCAAGAGGTTGGTTTCCCCCTCTCAGGAAAGTTAAATTAGAATTTCCTAGCGTATGTGATATTCTTATTCCTAAGCCTTTTGGCTTAAAAAATTGGCTTGAGCAGTGTTCTGACAAACAAGGGGGTGGTGAGGGACCTTAACGACATAACCAGGCGGTTCACACGGAAGTGCTTTCTCCAGGTCTGAAACAAACCTTAGTTACTGCACCGTGTTATAGGCCACCTTGTGTGACTGCCCGACTGCAGCAGAATATTGACTGGCTCTCGGCCTTCAGTCCACCTACCATTCATTTCTTTCTTCCAGCTGCCAGAGTGATTTTCCTAAAGTGACAGTCTGCTCCTTGTTCAAAATGCTTTAATGACTCCCACTGACTTTAGGATAAGGACCAAACTTCTTATGGTGGCATATAAGGCCTTAGAAGACGTGGTTCATGTCTCATCTCTGGTCACTCCTCTCTTTCAGCTCTCTTCTACCTTAGTCCTCCAGCACCACTGCCATGTCTTCATTCCGACAGATCCGTCTTACTACCTTCACCTGCTGCCCTCTGCCTGCGACGCTCTCCACATTCCCGCATCTGGTCTTTTAGATCTCAGTCGTCATCCACTTCTCTCAGAAGCCTTCTCCAACTTTTTCTCCTTTTTTTCCCACATTGTGGGGATAGTGGCCACATATAGTATTATTTTGTACTCGTGATTTCAGAAGATAAACAAAGCCCCTATTTAAATGCCTAGAGGTTGCACAGGATTCAGAACATTTCTATCTTTCATAGCAATTTATGCTAATGAAACGTTCATTATAGACCCACAGTTAATTGGCTGGGTCAGAATGCTTCTGGAGCTTATGTCTATGGGAGGCAAGTAATTCCGCAAGCTCCATGCTTGTCTTCCGCAAGGATTGCAAATTGGAGCAGGAGCTTCATCCTCTCACTTCTATCTTCTCCAGCTCCTGGCCTGTCGTTCAAAATGTGCATTTCCCACAGAGCCTTCCATGTTCCTTTCAGCCAGCATTCACCCTTCAATCATTAATCTTTACCTTATCTATATTTTTATCTAGGAAGACTGGGCAAGTTTTTGGTTCCTCTAATTCGTGTATTAAAAAGAGGACTCAAGGAAACAATTTGTGTTAGTACTTTGAGTTTAACCCAGGTTATATTGGATTAAGAAAAATACCATTTATTTTTAATCAGGAACTCTGTACTGTTTTAAAAAGTAGTTTGTTTTGGACATGACAGCTTCCATTGGCTACTGGTTAGAGTTGTGATCTCTAAGTATGAGACACATAAACCAATTTTTTCTGTTTTTTTTTTTAAACAACCTACCTCTGCTTATTTGTCTCTATTCTCATTCCAGCGACACCCAACCGTTCTGCCTGCCTTCAGTTCTATGCCTTTCTAAATGCAGTTTTCTCTCTCGGAATGTTCTTCCTTCCCCCATCTCTGTCAAATTCCTACCTAGTTTTGAGGTTCAGGTTAAATGTGATCTTCCATGGAGCCATCTTGGTTTGCTGATCTGAGCATGACCTCCCTTCTCCTGTCCACAAAGTCATTTGTTTATATTGCTCCGGGACACATACCTTTTCCTGTTATTGGTTTCCATTATTTCTGTGTGCCCTTTCATTCCAACCAAATTGGAGTTTCCTTCAGAGCAGGGTCTTATTTATTGTTATCTACTATGGCTCCTAAAACAGAGCCCGGTGCAGAGTAGGTGATCGATAAATATTTGTTGAATGAATTAAAAAAAAATAGGTGCTCAAAGAGAATCTGTTGAATTGAGCTAATCACATAAATTTCTAGTCACTCAATGACCTGAACATTTGTTGAGACTTCATTGGACTCACATAAGATCTGCAAGTTGTGATCAGTTCCTTGAAACCTTTCTCCTCTTGAGAGTATCTGTTAAGACGATTAGTCGTCAACAAGAAGAATGAATGATGATAACTTTGAGAGCAGCAAGCAGAGCATTAGACTAGGAAGACAGTATACCTCTCTACAATCTCCTCCCAGATTACTCCTGAGGGCATAGCGAGCTGGTTTACTTGATGGTCCAGGGAAATGGTCACTTCCATGCATCTTACTAAGAGGAAACAGTCGTTTTCTTTTCATCTTCCCAACTTCCTTATTCAGGCTGGAGCTTAGTCATGACAGGGTCTTTGCATATAATCCATCCTTAGATTTTTAGGAGATAGTGTGGTAGGAAAAACTTCCACCTGATTTGGTTTGGCCATTAAAAAAATCACAAATTAATATGATACAGAGGGATGATGGCTGAGGAAAATAATATATGAGCAAGAGGGAATAATTAGAAAATTTGGCAGCAATACCATAGTGAATTGGATCTTTACAGAGATAGAGGATCTCCTATTTATCTCATTTGAACAAAACTCTTCTTTGCCTCAGAATGAGAATGGCTGTGCTGATAGAATGAACAATTGGCTTGAATTGCAAACTAAGCTAAAGATGACTCTAGTAGTACTTTCCAATTCCTCTTTATTCTTTCACTTCCCTAAGTTTCCATATCAGAAACACACATCCTATATATTAAAGGAACAAGGACAACACTCCTGGTGCTGTCTTCTTTCTTCATCTGTGAGGGTTACACATGTGTATTCACTTTGTGATTCTTCATCAACCTGTACACCTAGGATTTATGCACTTATTATGTATGTCATATTTCAGTGATTAGGTTTATTAGAAAAACAAACTCAACGGACGGCCGAACAGCAGAATACAAAAACTAAAGAGCTAAATAATAAGCTGAAAACTGAGTCAACCTATCCTTACAGAACAGATAAACAATAAACAGATGAAAAGTGTGCAAGAGAAGCCGAGAGATGTGGATGAGATATACGCAAATTCTAAAGCCTGTTTACTGCTGCATGGTTCCCTTGGGTCAGCCTGAAGGAATAAAATAGGGAAAATGAAGGAAATCTTCAAATAAATGACAAATAAATAACATCTGAAAAAAGGTAAAGCTCTCAGATTAAAAGATAACACTGTGTGCCAAACAGGATGAATGACCTCAGAAATTCACAAAAAATTATGACACTTTCATACATTAAAGATAAAAAAATTGCAGAGTCTCCACTAGAGAATCAAATAGATAACCTACAGATTTCTCACGTGCAATACTGGATGAGAGAAGACACTGAAGTAAAATTGTCAGAGTATTGAAGGAAAAGAACATAGAGTCTAAAATTAAGATTTAAAAATGTCATAGTTGGTGAGGGTGTCAAGCATTCAAGGTATAAGGCACATCCAATAGGCTACTCAAAAGACCTTTCTCTGTCACTGGTAGAGCCCTTGCTTCTGAGCTGTACCTTCTTCCTGCATGTGATATGGAGATGAGGCAAGACAGATTCTGCCACACATCCTGGGAACTCTCCCTCTGTTCCCTTAGGTAACCTAGTGGACACCAGAACTGGAAAGAAAATTCTTCCAGGTGGATGCTGTCCTATTTCCACATTTTCTCACCAGCAAGACTACTGCCCTGATTGCAAACTCCTGTTGCTGCAGGATTGGTTAAGTATTCCTGCCCTAGCTTCTTTATACATGCTACAGCAGCACAGGCACCAGCTCTCTGTCCCAAGGCACTACCCATGGCCAATCCTACTTGGCCGGGTTCATGTACAACTCTCTAAGGGGAATAAGTGCATTCCGGGAAGTCCTTCCTGTAAGTGTTGTCCAACAAACCAGTGTTATCCATGTCCCAAGCTGATAGAGGTGTTTGTCTCTATGATCTGGCCTGACAAAAGGTAAATCTTAATTTGTCTATACCAATCATAGCCATCTCATTCCCCTTGACAGTGGTTAGTACATAGAGACAAGCATGGGTGACCCAGTCTTGGCCAATAAGATGTAAGGAGAAAGCACTGGGGGGCTTATGTGAAAGGTCTCCTTTCCTTTCAAGAGATCACAAGGGAAAGGGGCAGAGTGCCCTGCCCTTGGACATTGTCATGTGATTCCTGGGATTGTGGCAGCCGTGACCAAGAATGGAGTTAGTCCCAGAGCAGAACAGGAAGGTGGAGGGTGGCAGGGTGGGATAGTGAGAAGAACGGTTCCTTTATGTGATCTCTTGGCTTGTGAAGCTGCCTTATCTCAGGACCTGTTTGTAAGTGAGATAACTGAATTCTGTATTTATAAAACCATTTGAATAGGGACTCTTGTTACTTACAGCCCCAAATTTCCTCACTGAAACATAAAGAATTGAAGAAATTTACCATCCACAGATCCTCTCAGAGACAGTTTACACCAGAAAGAAGAAACATGAATTCAGGAAGAGCAATGAGATACAGTAACAATGATGAGCAGGCAAGTGAGTGAAATGAATGCAAAGCATAAATAAGAATAATGTAAAACAAACATTTGTGAGCATTTACTTATACTATCCCACAGAATTAAATAAGTGCCAAACAGGTTTTAGATGATGCGCTGTGGGAGCAATAGAGGGATTATTCTGGAAGATTAAAGAAAGCTTCATAGATCTAGGACACAACATGCAAACTAGGCCTTGAAGGCTGTGAGGGGTTTTAGGGCAGGAAGGGGCTGAAGAATAGTCAAGGTTTTAGGAAAAGGTAAAATGCCTGGGAGGGTGGGGCCTCAGCAAGTGGTTGACAGTAATTGCTGTTCTGAGAAGTTTCAAGCCCAAAGGGTTCTTCTGCCTACAATGTGCTTCAGAAATAAAATGGAAAATATCATCACACCTGTGTTACCAAAATTTGGGTCATATATATCTTTTAGTTTGGCAATTCTGGTTTCTGTGTATCCAGAAAAAATTACAGTGGTGAAAAGGCTCAAAGGAAGGGCACCTTAAACCATCTGAAGGGCAGAGGTACTTCCGGGGATATGATGCTAGGCTAGAAAATGAGGGCTTTTCTGAATGTACTGACAACAAGAAAAGCAAGAAAGCTTTTTGAGAGATTTGCAAAATCTCAGTGGAGTCTAAACAGGATAAATCCGACATAGTTCACCAAAGAGGTTTTTATTTTAACACGGTTAGTGAACTAATCCCTGAAAATCCTACTGAATTATAAGTTGAAAAAATAATAAATAAAGACAAAAACAAATAAACAACCCCAAAACTATGCTATTTCCCCAGTTCTGCTACTTATTATTAGCTATGTAACTTTGGCAAGCCAATAAATCCTTCTGTGCTTCAGCGACCTTAGTGATAAGATGCCACCTGTCTGATGTACTTTACACGATTGTCTTGAGGATCTGAGCAGAAAACATAAGTGATGGGGGATGGAGACAAATTTCAGGTCCTATGGAGGCTTAGAAGGAATCTGCTGTTTTAAAACATATTTTTGAAATGTGGCAAGATTGTTCACTCTGAGAGAAGCCCAGGGATGCCCTGTGAGAGAGCAGAAAGCAGTTTTCAGGGTGACTGTGGCATAGAATGCAGGAAGCCACCAAGCTGGGTTTAGGCAAACTATGAGTGTGGGCACAGAACCAAGTTGGAGGTGGCACTGGAGACACATATAGAAAGGAATTATTAGATTTTTTAATAGTATGGGAGCGATGCCAAGATTTGCAGCTTTGGTCTGCAGCCTGCAATTAAGGGTGAACTTAGAAGGGAAAATGAAATGGAGGAAAGACCTCGAAACTTTTTTGAAGCTGTAATGACATAATTTGCATGTTCAGCCCTAGAGGTTCCACCACGCCACAGTAAAATTATTTATGCACTTTCCTGCATTTATGAAGCTTGGCAAAGGTGGTGGAGGACAGAGTGTTTGGAGTGAAAGGCAAAGGGTAAGATCTCAGGTCCGTGGCATGGGCAAGGACATGAGAAAATCACTCCAAAAACTGCAACCACCCACGTAGCCTCCCTGTCTGATTTGTCCCTGGAGTATTTTTCTCTTCAGACCCCACTCTGGAAATGGGGCATGTAAATATACTTGGGAATTCTTAGAGGCACTTAAAATTATCTGCTGGCTTCCCATCTCTAAAAAGACTAAACCAGTTATACTTCCACCTCTGGGTTTTTGGGTTTTTTTTTAATTGTGAGTTTGTTTTTTGATTGTCACACTGATTGGGGGCCTTTAGTAACATTTACTGGGCAAATGTTAAGGATGTCAATGTCATGCAAGTTTGGGACAATCCTACACAGTGAAAAATAGTTCTGTATCCCATATATGACTTTTGAATGTCCACTGCACAGTCAAGAATTTGGACAAATTTACACATTATTAGAACTGAAAATCTACTTCCATTTTACATACAGGCACAATGTATTTATTCCACAATTTTAACACACTCTAAATTTTCTAAGGCTAAAACTTTATACTTTGTTTAGAACTTTTTTTTAAAGTTGTTGTTTTGGAAATTTGCATAACTGTCGGAAAACTGCAATGTCACTCAAGGGATTTAGTTGTCTGTATAACACATTTGTCTTGGTTTGTATTTGTGGTTGAATTCAAAGGTGATTCTCCCTCTAAATACCAGCTTCTGACTACTTCAATATGTCCTTCAATGTAGCTATTCCCAAGCAAATTGGGATACATATTATTGGAATATATATTATTTTATTAGAAATTATTCTCCTTTTATTTATAATTTATATCATGCTTAAGGCATTATCTTGACTTAAAAAAAAGTAATGGTGAATGTAGATTATATTGCCTACAAATTTCATTTTACAATTTTCAAGTGGGATTAACAAAATATTTATAAAAAGGTGGCATTAGTCCCATTGGCATTGAGAAACACTAAAGGGTGATTTAAAAAGGCAGGAATGTGATGAATGTGGGTCGTGTTAAATGCCCATTGCTTACACATTGTACCCTTCCCCAGCTTAACTGAAGGAAAATTATAAGTATTCAGATCAAGGAGAGTCAAAGAATAAGTGCCTCAGTCCAAGATTTTTCAGTCCTTTGGTTTTAAGACAGGAGTGTGCCAGTTCACAATAGCAGAAGATCTGAAAGAAAAATAAAAACAAAACCCAGAACCTCTTTGGCTTCTCAGTCAACAAGGAAAGACTTCCAAGTGCTCAGAAGACTGTAAGTGAAGCAAAGCCCTGTAAGATCAAAGACTCCTGCTCTCCTTTATGGAAAGTTAACAAGCTCCAGAGAACAAGGGCTGCAAGTAAGAAGAAAATGGATCAAAATTCTGACTCTTTACAGGTGAAAGTTTGCCTTTTTTAGAAATGAAATTTTGATACAGGCTACAGCATGGATGGACCTTGAAAACACTGTGCCTGGTGAAATAAATCAGACACAGAACAAATACTGTATGAGTCCAACTTATATGAGATGCCTAGAATACACAGATTCATGGAGAAAGAAAGTAGAATAGAGGCCAGCAGGGGCTAGGAGCTATAGATTTTTTAAATTGGAAATGGTAAAAAGTTCAGGTATACACAGTGGTGACGGTTACACAACATTGTGAATGGATTTAACGCCACTGAATTGTACACTTACGAATAGCTAAAATGATGAATACAATGTTTACATATATTTATATCCATATTTATATATAGATATAAAACTACAATAAAAATCAAATCAAAAAACAAAGTGTACCTTTTTCTTTTTAAAGTTTAACTCTCAAATACAGTTCTCTTCCTAGAGTTTGTAGTTTTTAAATCCTTATGCCTTCCTACTCATATCCTTTCTTTCTAACTCTGTATATTAAGCCATAAACACCATTTCATTGGGGTGGGGGAGAGAAAGAACAAGAAAGTTCTGTGAAGGAAACTTTCACATTGTCGTTTACTCAAAGATCTTCAAATGCCGCTTTTCAATAAAACAGAAAAGATAACTGTTTGACATATATGTAAGATTTATCATGTTCCAAATAAATTTTAATGAATGCAAAAGGCCTTAAAACTCCTTTTCTTGGGCTTTCTTGCCTGCTAATCCCTTTGAAAGCAGTTTAATTTCTCTGAGCAGTCAGAGGCTGGGGCTGGTGCTTGCTGACACCATCACACACATGACCATTTCCTTTCAGCAGAAAAAAAAAGAAGTTATAAAAAAAAAAGTCATTTGCTCCAATATCTAATTTGGGGGTTTGGTTTGGTTTTTTAGCTAATTTTTTTTAACTGAAAGCAGTTTTCTAAAAATTACCATTTTTCCAGATACTTTTTCTTAAGATCTTTTATCGTAAGAGCAGATTTCCACCCTGTGCACAGAGAATCAAGAAGACACAAGCCAAAATTTCCCAGATTTGGAAGGTGGAGAGCCAGGCTGACTTGTGTTCCCCACTCTCCCTCTTGGGGCTTGTCTCTCTAGGCCATCAATGACTTAAGTCGGGCTCCTTTGCTCCACAGAATTTTTTAAGTCTCTTGTATTCTGATTGAGAGGCTGCTTTGACTGAGACACCTTTCTGCACAGTTTTGTTATCTTATGAATGAAAAATATATATCTGTATATATACCTGTCTATAAATGTGTCTTTCTATATATACCTATATATATATATGTATATATAAACCTATATGTACTATTAGCCAGAGATATAAAACCTCTTTGTTCCAGCAGTCAAACTGCCAGGTGGGCCATTAAATACACATGGATGGGCAGACAGGCTTGGCCGAGTACTGCACAGAACTGCTGACCTGGGCGTTTCCATCCACAGGTCAGAGGCCAACTGAAGCAGTATCAGCCTGTAGATCACCTGGGTAGAGCAATAGAAACTTCAAAAAAAGCCTGCCTTCTTGGAGACATCAAAGTTGGTTTTTTTTTTTCCTTTTTTAATTTTATGGGTAAGGCAAATAATAGAGTCTTTGTATTTTATCAGAAAAGTTAATGAAGTTTACTTCTTTAGAACTTGGAGTGAATAGTAAACAAAATTATGTTGTCACTCTCCCTGGAGTACATCCAGTGCTGTCACATTAAGCAAACTTCTTTCTTCTCATGGGAACTCAGAGCCTGACGGCTCCTGCAGAAGGAGCAGAAGAACAGGGTATGATGTGCTCAGAGCCACGTGGGGAGGGAAGGACAAGCAGGATCGGCTTTTTAAGTGTTTGCCATTTTAAGACCTTTAGGGAGGCTGACTTGGGCCCACCCTGTGTGGCTTTGGGGACTGTGTTCTGAAATGTGAAGGGATAGCCTCAGCCCTCAAACCTCTCACAGGCAGAGGACGGTGGACAGGTGGCTGGGTACCGGGGAAGGTGTGGCACTTGGCTAGGGGACAGTACTACATTTTGAGGAATCTCACCGGACTACAGCCTGATGGGCCTGGACTGCGCAGGTTTAACAAACACACAGGGAGGAGAAAGAGGAGCCTGGATGGCACCGTAACGACACGCCCCTCCCCGCCCGGATTCCATTTCTCTGCTGCCCCGCTCCTGCTGAGAGCTTCTGGAGCAAAGTCATCCTAGAGCACGATGACTAACTCTCAACATAAGGAGAGAGCAAGGAGCAGGCTGCTCGAAACCCCAACCTAGAGTTTGGAAAGTTGTCCCCAGGATGGCAACAGGTCTTTGGGAGTAAACAATTTAGTTCATTTTGAGGAAGAAGTATTTATGATCAAACATGACAGGTATAAAATGCTGGGAGAAACAACTTTATGGGCTGCAAGAAAAGGAGAGAGCATTTACTCATGGGCGAGTCTGCCTGCTCTGAGTGTTAAAAACCTTTCTCCCCTCTGTGGTCTTTGGCAGAAGATAGGCTGTATTGCTTTTCCCTCGTCCCTAGTAAAGTTGCTCTGGACTCTGGCTGGCGCCCTGTTGGACCGTCACCACCGGCTACATTTCAAGTGGCATGTGGGGTGTAGCTGGCGGGAGAACTGGGTTCTCTTGTGGTCAAGGAGCATTCAAAAGAGCAGGAGAAGGAACAGCCACGTCAAGGCCTGGCTTGTCCATGGGACCTGCCTCTGCCAGGAACCACGGGCCGCCCGACCCCAGTACAGGGAAGGCCACATGGAGGAGCTGGCAGAGGAAAGGCCATCGGCAGGGCAAAGGAAGCAGATTCTGTGGGTTTCTGAAGCCGCCAGGCTGCCGGGGTTACACGCTGCGATGTGATGGGGGAAAAAGTGGTCTTTCTTGCTTTTCCTAATTAAGATAGCATTTCCTTGAAAAATTAATAAAAAATAAGTTTTTTAGAGTGAAAAATGATCTGGAGCCATTTGCATGAGCTGATGAAATAAATGGCATATGAATGTTTGAAAGGGAAATGGATAAACTAGTTTCCCTCAGCTGTCTCCAAACGCTGAGACAGACAAGCTTGTTTCATCCTGGTCAGGAGCGTGTGGTTTGATGGTCAGAGGACGGGCGAGGGAGTCAGAAAGTCTGGGTCGCCTTCCCAGCTCTGCCGCTGACTCACTGGGTAACCTTGACCAACGGTTGCACCCTCTGTGTCCCCGTCCAGAAAACGGGGATTTAATGACAGCCCCAGAAAGGAATATCTGAGCAGTTTCTAGGTACATGGGGTTAGATGTTTCGAGGTCCTAGGCAGGCGAAGATGGCGAGATTTCCAAATTTAATTTTCTTGCACAGAGAAGCATGGTTGAGAGCTTTTAGAAACAATTGGGGTTGAGGACGCGATAAATCCTCATAACTGTCAGAGGTAACCTTTGATATATAGATTTAAAAACTCTCAAATCTCCAAAGCTACCCTGTCACCTTCCAAGGTTTCATGCTATTGGACCCTGTGAATTTATTTGAAAACAATTTAAAATTAAATTCCATGGCACTGAGTCATCTCCTGCCAGCCACTAAATACTAAGATGAAAATCTCTTGTGACATTTAACACAATGGCTGTTCAGAGGGCTTGCATTAGATATTTTAAAGACTTTCCTATTTTGGTTTTCTGCCTTCTATAAGAATCTTAATAGTTTGAAACACTGCTTATTATTTTCAGCCAGAATACAAATACCTCAGATTTGGGACAAAGACACTGCTCTTTCATTGGGTCTATTTTTCGCTTGTCCTGTAGAGACTCTTTTTTTTTTTTTTTGTAAGGAGTCTAGGTGGTGCTGTGAAAACATGAACTAACAGAACGAGTGTTAGGAATCCTGCGTTCTGGTCCTAGCATTTCCATTCTGGTAATTTAGTTTCTCTAGGAAATGAGGGTGTGTTTCAAGAGCTTTTTGTTGTTTTTGCTATAGACTCCTTCTTTCAAAAAGAAACTTTATGCATAATTCTAGGTTTAAAAAGATGGAGTAGAGGGTCCTCAGCCCCTCTCTCCTTTGTTGAAAGCCCAGGCCAGCAACTCTGTGAAACCCGGCATGAATACCACAGGCTTGAGTTCTTCAAGTTGTTTCATAAGTGAGCGTCTATAGGTGAGAAGAGAGAAGAGGAATTGGGTATGTTTACAGCCAGTCAATGAATGTTAGTGACAACTGCTGAATCCAGAGATGCAGATTTTTCATTTTGGTCCAGTTATTAAAAATAGAAGGTTTTTAAAGATTTAATGTCATCCCTATCAAATTACCCATGACATTTTTCACAGAACTAGAACAGATAACCCTAAAATTTGTATAGAACCACAAAAGACCCAGAATTGCCAACTCAATCCTAAGGAAAAAGAACAAAGCTGGAGGCAGACTTCAGACAATACTACAAAGCTACAGCAATCAAAACAGCATGATACTGGCACAAAAACAGACATAGATCAATAGAACAGAATAGAGGGCCCAGAAATTTACCCACACACCTATAGTTAATTAATCTTTGACAAAACAGGAAAGAATAAACAGTGGAGAAAAGACAGTCCCTTTAGCAATTCATTGTTGGGAAAGCAGGTAATCATATAACTCATGTAAATCATGTAACTCAATGAAATTAGAACACTCCTTCACACCATATACAAAAGTAAACTAAAAATGGTTTAAAGACCTAAGTATAACACATGGCATCGTAAAACTCCTAGAAGACAATATAGGCAAAACATCCTCTGACGTAAATCATAGCAATTTTTACTTAGATCAGTCTCCCAAGGCAAAAGAAATAAAAGCAAATAAACAAATGGGTCCTAATCAGATTTAAAAGCCTTTGCACAGCAGAGGAAACCATAAACAAAACAAAAAGACAACCTACAGGATGGGAGAAAGTATTTGTCAAACAATGCAACTGACAAGGGGTTAATTTCCAAAATATACAAACAGTTCTTACAACTGAATATCAAAAAAGCAAACAACCCAATCAAAAATGGGCAGAAGACCTAAATAGACATTTACCCAAAGAAGACACACAGATGGTCAACAGGTACATGAAAAGATGCTCAATATTGCTAATTATTAGAGAAATGCAAATCAAAACCACAATAAGGTATCAACTCACACTTGTCAGAATGGCTATCATCATAAAGTCTACAAATGAATGTTAGAGAGGATGTGAAGAAAAGGGAACCCTTGTACACTGTCAGTGAAACGTAAATTAGTGCAGCCACTATGGAAAACAATAGGGAGGTTCCTTAAAAAATAAAAACAGACTTACCATATGATCCAGCAATCCCACTCCTGGGCATATATCTGGAGGAAACTATAATTCGAAAAGATACATGCACCCCAGTATTCATACAGCACTATTTACAATAGCCAAGATGTGGAAACAACCTAAGTGTCCAATGACAGATGAATGAATTCAGAAGTAGTGAGATATATATATATATATACACACACACACATATATATATATATAATTATTCAGCCATAAAAATAAAATATATCCATCTGTAGCAACATGAATGGACCTAGAGATTATCATACTGTGAAGTAAGTGAGATAGAGAAAGATAAATGTCATATGATATCACTTATATGTGGAATCTAAAAAATAATACAAAAGAGTTTATTTACAAAACAGAAACAGACTCACAGACATAGAAAACAAACTTATGATTACTAAAGGGGAAGAGGGGGAGGGATAAATTAGGGGAATAGGACTAACAGATACACACAACTATATATAAAATAGACAAGCAACAAGGATTTACTGTATAACATAAGGAATTATATTCAATATCTTATAATAAACTATAATGGAAAAGAACCTGAAAAAATATATATGCCTATAACTAAATCACTTTGCTGTACACCAGAAACTAACACAATATTGTAAATCAAGTATACTTCAATTTTAAAAAAGAAATTCTTTCAGATAAAATTAAGTAGATTGAAATTTTAAAAGAGAAAATTTTAAAAGTTGGGATGAAAGCTATGTTGTAGTGTTTCTTTTGATGTGCCCGTGGTCTATACCCACATAGAATCCATATAGTTACTCTTAGTTAACTATAATGCCCTACTCTTTAGGCACTCCTGATAAAATTTACTGTGTCTTATGCATAGAATTTTTCTTCTCACGAGTGGTTTCCTTCAAGGAAACAAAGCCTTCACAAAATATTTTCTGTTAAGAGCTACTTTTTTCCCCGAAGTGAAATAGCTTTAAAAACAAAGATATATATGCTTACTTTCATAGTTTTTAAAGCTATTTAAAAAAATTATATAGCATATAAAGTAGAATAAATTTACCTCTCATCCCAGATACAACTGCTAGTGTACAACACCAGGTACAATTGCTGTTAACATTTCCACATATATCTCTGAAGTGTTTTTCTATGCACACACTCTGTAACACATCATATAAGACAATCTTTGAGGAAAACAAAAAAACCCTCATATTTGTTTATGCAACTATAGATATCCTGAATACATATCCTGAAAAAAATACATATAGGCATACACCATATACGTATTTCACTGTCCATAGAGATAGATTTCATTATTTTCAGTGGTATACAGTATTTCAGTTCATGAATGTTTCATCAGTTTTTTTTTCACTGAAAGATATTTAGTTTTCCCATTGTTCACCTTTATAAACAGTAATGTGATGAACATCTTTGTGCATATATTTTAATATATGTGCCCAATTATTTTTATTGAATATGTTTCTTAAAGTGGAACACAGTCAAACTATACACACATTTACAGTTTTAATATTGGCTATCAGAACAGTTGGTACAATCTATATTAGTAAAATGTGCCATCTGGTACGGAAATTCTGAAAGGTTTGGATTTTACTAGAAAACAGTGACATTGTTTCTTGGAAATGCTTTTCTATTAGCTTTAAAGTGCTTGGTCTTTGTTAGTAAAGGACCAAACTGAATGGTCTGAAAGGAGTAATAATTGAACAGAAAAGTACATCTAAGAGAAATGGTTAGACAACCATATAATTGGGTCCCCCAGCTGGAATATGTAGTGGGTTTCTAAGGCTCACAACTATTTTGAATTTCAAGGACTAAAGACACATTGTCCTTCATCATTGAGAATAATTCCCTCCCTTAATTCTTTTATTTTTTAAATATTCACATGAGCCATATTTTAAAATGATAATTAGATGCAGACAAAAGTAGGCTTAAATTGATAGACAGTGGTAAAATGTTTAACCTGGAAGCAATTATACCATAACCTGTCTCTCTCTCTTAACTAACCTTAGGTTCAAGAATGACTTGCCTCTGAAGGAAGAAATTAAATAGTTTGAGACCATCACTTCGATTTTATTGAACCAGTAAGGAAGAAGTACTATTCTTTTTGTGCTATGAATTCATCTCCTGCACTGCACAATGCTGGCCTATCACTCTTGACAACATAAACAAGAGATCCACTTTGATCTCTAGAAAGTTAACATTGCAGGCAGGAATCAATGGGATGATAGACTTTCTATTCCAGACTCAGGGACACAGAAGCTCCCGGACAGGAGGAAAACCTATCTCATGACAAATGGAAGAGTTACCTTCAGCAGAAACTGCTCTTCTATGTAATGTACACCTTTCAAGATATATAGACAACTGGAGAATCTTATTTCTGGAAACACTGCTGTCATCATCTCAAAATTCCACATCTTTTTCAGAAATTAGAAATATAAACCAAGGGCTCCTGATTTAATTTGAAACTGGCGACTCTTAGAGAAAGAAGTTAGTGAAAGGATTAATTAACAGCTGTCCACAAATATTCAAATCAACCATCTTTCTCTTCCGAATAAACAGAAAGGACAACAGATAAAGCCTAAGAAGGCATTTTGTGACTGGAATTTGCCATGGCACTGTGAGTTATTATTAACACATTTAGTGAAAAGTTGAAGAGACTATGGCTCATTTGAACCAACCTACTAATCTGGAATTGCTTATAATGGAGAAGAAATGTTTATAAATGGAATTAGACATGGGCTTCAAGAATACAAATGCTCAGACTCACAGACATAGAATACAGACTTGCGGTTGCCAGAGGGGAGGAGGGTGGGAAAGGATAAACTGGGAGTTCGAGATTTGCAGATACTGACTGGTATACATAAAATAGGTAAATAAGTTTATACTGTATAGTGCAGGGAAATATATTCAATATCTATGGTAGCTTATGGTGAAAAAGAATATGAAAATGAATGTATGCGTATTCATGTATGACTGAAGAATTGTGCTGTACACCAGAAATTGACACATTATAAACCGAATATAACTCAACTAAAAAAAAAAGAATACAAGTGTTATTACAAAGAAGAGGCTGATTGTTTCTCTCCACCTTTATTCTACCTCCTCTCAGGTTATTATGATTGGTCTGGATTGGTTTGGCTCTTAAAAGAGAGGAATGAAAAGAGGGGATTCCAAAAACTTGTCAGTCCCTTGAGTCTGTACCATATATTGGCCTTTGCCTCATCTGTGTGTTAGGAAGCTCTGGGCAATTATCCTCTATCATTCTGCAAATAACCTCTATTGAGGAGGAAGTTTACTCTAATAATGAGTAGATATGGTGCATATTTATTTTCCTTCATTTTCCCAACATCTGCAGAGAGGTATTTTGCCTCTGTATTCACATTGTTTTCTCTTCTTGATGATAGTACTGTGGCCTCCTTGATTTTAAAGATTTGGTTATACATTTTTACATATACAGTCATTAGTAATGGAAAATTTAAAAAGATATATTCGTACCAAGTACTTCTGCCAATGGAAGTTTGAGCTTTCTTTGTGTTTTAACCTGTTGGCCAGAGCTGGCCATTTGCATGAACTAAACAGGCAGCCACTGACTATAATGATTGGTTGAGGGACATATATCCAGCATCCTAGCCCCTTATCCTCCCTGTATTTGTCAAATTGCCCAAAGATCTTAACATTAGGATAATTCTTGAATAGAATTCTTAAGAATCCAGGAGTTTGCATTTACATGGGAGAAGAAACATACAACTTGGTTAATGCAGGCAGCCTGGTTAATTTATATGGTCACCCCAATATCCCACTAAGCAGAGAACAGGTCTCAGAGGGGAACTGAAAGAAAAGACCTGAAAGGAAGTTGATAGAGAAAGTGTGGGAACAGAGGTTCCAGCCCAGGCCCAGTCCTGGATGCCCACAGAATGGCTTGATGCTTGGTCTTACATATCCCTACTGCTGAGCGCACGGTCTGGTGCTGAATGAATGAATAAAGGAATGAATATGTGGGTGTCAAGGTGAGAGGGTGTTTAGTAAGTGGTGATGGTGGAGGCAGCCTCATAAAAATGAGAGTAGATAGATGGAGCTGGTGTGGATATATAGGGAATAACTTTGATTTTTTTTTAAGGGTGCCTCTAAAGACCTGGAATTTGTTTTGAGAACAGTCACCTATAGCAGTTGCTCTTACTGGATTTGCTGAGAGTAGAAGTGGAGGGGTCCTCTTTTATTGTTTTTCTTTCTGTTACACATCAGCCATGCTTCCCTCAGGGCCATCATACAGACCACCACCAACGAACACAGTCCTTGTCCAGTAGACGGTGCTGTTGTTCTCTGACCTTGCTGATGGGGGCATCAATCTTCCTCACAGTGGTTCCTCCCAAGTTTTCCTAATGAAAATGTTCTCAGATACTTGGGCAAGGACTTTTATCCCCCAAACTAGATGCAAAAATATCTCTTTACACTGGGCTTACCTCATGTGACTTTTCATAGCAGCATAGGGGAAAAAAGATTTAGAAGATATTCACAGTTTCTCATAACAATCCCAAACCTCTCTGGGGTGGGGTCCTGATATCTTTAGCTGAATTGTGCAGTGATGCTGAATTAGGGACGACAAGGAGGTAATGGCGGTCAAGTAACCTCCAACACTCAACCACCATCCTGTTTTGCTTGAGAGCCTCAAGTAACACACTTGGTGGGAGGCCTGAGCTGAGCAGGATGGGTCTTCCTCCCAGGGAGCCAGGAGAACATAAGGTTATTGTCAATAAGGTGGAGGGGCTGCTGCAGAAGGCTTGGGCAGCGGCTGTCCCCAAATGCCCACTGCCAAGAAGTCCACAGAGCAGCACTAACTGTGACCTTAAAGTTGGATGGAGGAAGCTGCTGTGCTGGCCTGGGGTCAAACTGTGTGTGATGACAGGAAAAGGAATGTGGACTTTGGCTGAGTGAAAAGAGGAAATATGGGAACCCAGGAGAAAAGACACCCGGGTTGGTTGAAGATTTACCACCAGCCAGGGAGAGCAACATTTCTTGGCCTTCAAGATGTGGTTTAGGAAGCCCCAATTTGTTAGCTGCTTTGAGAAGATTCACTCTCTATTGGGTACCATCTCAACCAATAACATGAGCTCTTTAGTCGGGGAGAGAACTAACTGCTGGGTCCATCTCATGGTGCGTCAAGGCACATCAAAGGAAGAAGTCATTTCACATGCACAGAGATTCCTCCTAGACTTGAATTGTTGTAAAATGAGTTTGTAACTAGAAATTACAGAAAACCCTCAAAGGGGGAAATTACTTAGTAAAGTATTAATTACAGCTGTGAATGGTGGAAAGCAGGTTGGATTAGGAGCAGGAATATCTGAGATGGAGACCCATTGTCTTCCATTTTCTAGTTCTCATGGATTTGAGTAAGTCACAGAACCTGAGTTTCAGTTTCATCCTTATAAAATGAGGATAATCATTCCTTTCCTATATGTCCCACTGGGTTGTTGTGAAAGCCACCTGTAGAAAACATTCTTTCAATTCTAAAGTTCCATATAAGTATGAAGATTTACATTTGCTAGAGATCAGATCCCTCTCTTCCCACTTCTAAAATGCCACTGCACAGAATATAGAAGGTTGGCAAGTAGTAAATACTAAAACAAACAGAAAAACAAACAAAAAATCCTGCAGTTACAGAGAAGACAGCATGATGAAATAATCTCATATTGCAACAAAAAAATGTGACAATTCTCAGTCCTATAGAGTTGGGGTTCCAAAACCCAGCTACTTGCATGTTACTGTCAAGCTCTGCATTCAGAAATCTTCAACATTTAGTTTTCTTATAACTTAACCCACTGGTTCTTAGCCGATTAGCACAGAAATAAACCAGGAAAGACTGCTCTGTGACCTCAGAAGGTTGAACAAATAATGTCCCATCGAGACTGTAATCACACAAGAGATACAACAAAGACAAATGCGGACCTGTTGTAATAACCTCTGAATGCTGGTATGAAAGTGTTCATGTCGAACTGATTTTTAAAGACAGTAAAATAAAAAGGAATCAAAATATTATATACTGGTAATTTGAGGTAAGCCCCTAAGAAGTATAATTCAACTATTACTGATGGAAGTGCTCTAGGAATAGAAAAAAACGTGAAAATTGCGTTGTTAAAGACCTTGAGCCCTTCAGAAAACCCCCAAAGTGAGCTGCCTTAAATCCTTTTCATAGCAAGACAAGACATAAACCAATGAGACAGACGCACATAAAATATGTCCAGAATTCTTTCCTGCACCTATTTGTAGTCTAGCTCTACCTAGCCAAAGGGAATATAGACCTAGAAAAAGTGGCTGATGAAACAAATCCACATAAGGGAAAAAACAATCATTAAATCCAGTAACTAAAGACAAACATTAAGTGAAATTACTTTTTTTTGGTTTGTTTTTATGCCTCTCCTGTTCTTCACTACCCCCACCCCCATAAAAGTAGTTTTAGGGACATATCTTCTACATCTCTCTGTTTTACGCGCCCTTGCCATACTCTGCGTAACTGATACGGCTACTGGGACTGACGATGGAAGGGAATTTTGACATGAAAACTATGAGAGCTATTTAAAAACCTCTTAATCACCAAATTTAATTGAACTTTCAAACAAATGTCCAGGATTCAGGGAAGAGTTGTTTAAATTTAGACTCAACAGCATGAACTATATTATGCAGTCTTTTAAATGAGTGGAAAATATTTATAATATAACATAAGGGAGAGTTAGTAGAATTCAAAATATGGTTGCATGCTACCTGAAATCTATGTACAAGCAGACAGTAAAATATAGTCCATTTGTGGATTGTGGTCGTGTGTTTGCTGATAACATTACCTTTAATATTATTTTGAAATTGCGTTTAAAAACTTTAATATTGCTTTTTTTTCAAACTAAAAAATGGTTGTTCAGTCTGCCATTTTGATCTCTAAAAAAGAAGAAAAATTCAGGACTTCTTCAATGTTCAATTTAGTACTGATTTTTAATTTTCTAATATACTTTGAAAGATGCTGTTTAATATTTTTCTCTGAATCATATCCAGACTTCTACTGCTGAATGCAATATTGCCTGAATTTACTAGCTATTTAATATATTTCTCTTGAATAAATACTTTTCTTTACTAAGCTCTTCAGAGGTACATATATAATGAGTAGTTTGGCACTATGCATCATGCTACCTTTCTTTCCATTTTATTTAAATTGATTTTTAAATATTGATTTGGCACTTCTAAAATATACTATGGAAAGTGCTGATGGTATAATGAGAGACAAACCAGAGCAATGGTGAAACTCTGATAAACACAGTTACTTTATGTTCCTGAAAATCCTGCAGTTTCAGATTCAGTCAATACGCAGTGAGAGCCTGTGTACCATAACAGGCACCACGCCTGACCCACTGAATGACTTCTCACTCAGCTTCCCCAGACACTATGTAGTAGGATTATTTTCCCCATTCTGCATATGGGCACACTGAGACTCAGAGAAGTTCAGTCATTGGCAAAAGTCACAGAGCTGGTGAGAGGCTGGATTTTTAACTCCAATCTTCTGATTTCAGATCTAGGGCTCTTTCCATTAGAGTTTGTCATAATATATTGAATTTAATAAATTCATCCTTTCTACAAAAATAGGGTTTTTTTTGTTTTTTCTTTTAAATTCCACAAAATAATCACACCTCAAAAATGAACAAATATGAGAATAAATATGAGAAAGACATATTTTTATTAAAAGATGGAGGAAGGACTAGAAATATGAGGTAGTTAAGATGGTTCTATAATCACAAAGGACTCTGATAAAACTATTTGATTCTTAACTCAAGGTATGCTAGACTGAGTGTAATATCACCTGATCCAGGTTGTAGATTAGTTTCTACCTGACCAACCTAAGTCTGGGCACGATCTCTTAGCTCTGCTAGTTATTGAGGGACTCCAGGCTGATGGATTTAAAACAAAGATCTCTCGTCTAAGTAGAGAAAACTGTACTGCCAAAGGGAGTGAGGCAAGTGACTTCTTCCTTGATAGTGACCTCTTGGAGCCTCTCAGCTCTAGGCTCTAGTGGCCTAGAGCTTAGGCAGGCATGAGAACAGGAGGAGGATTCAAGGGACCAAGCCAATTAAATCAAAACAGAAACTAAAATATTGGTAGGACTTATTTTCTGTAAGAAAGTAAGTTTGAGATGGGGGAGAAAAAAAAAACAACACAGAGAACCAGTAGGCAGGACAACTGGGCCTTTTACTAAGGGGCTGGGTAAGTTTGGGCAAATTACATGACCATTTGGGGCTTCCATTTTTCATACGTAAAATGAGGAAATTGAATTACATGACATACTCTCTCTCCCAACCCCCATCCCTCTCTCTTTAAGGTGTGTTTTGCAAGGAGTTCCTAATTTGCCAGTAGATCCAAAGATTCAAGACTGAGATAAATCTAAAACCTTTGCTCACTGAGGCATTTCAAGGCTCTGGGGAAAAGCACCTCTCCTTCAAATACTGACAGGCAATTTTCTTCATCCATGATGAGCCTGGTTTGATTGGCTCATCAGTAACATTTTTGAGAGAGTTGAACATTTTATAAACTTTTCCTCAAGAGGGCCTCAAGAAATGCTTAAAATAAATAAATAAGCATCATGGAGCTGGAGAAATAAAAAAGACAACTGGTCAAAAGAGACCTTCTATAGGTAAGTCAAGGGCTGAAGTCAAGCAGACGTCCTTGGAAGAGGATATAGAATAGAGGTGAATAGAAACCAGAGAAAGGTTCTTTCATTTATTCAACAAACTGAATATTTACCGAACTCAAGACTTTGTCCTGATTAGTGAAGACATAATATTCATTTATAGGTCTTTTAAGTTCAGAGGTGACATAAAAATACACACAAATAACAGTAATACAGGGTAGAAAACATCAATTCATTACAAATAGAGGTAAAGATAAAAGTGCTACACCATGATCACAATGATGAAGGGCAAAATATTCTGAGGGGCAAAAATATTAGGAAATGGCATTTGAAGCAAAAGTACAATAAAAACCCCCTGAAAAGAAGCTAGGTAAAGGAGGTGAAAGACAGACGCAACTGAAAGCCATAGAGAGTAAATGTACTCATTCTGGGGCACTTATTACTCTAGGATTCAGCCCAGAGCAAAGCCAGAATTCCAGGACCCTCTGATCTTCTGGGTACCCTGATCCAGCCTGCTGCCCTTGGATCCTGGATTGTGCTGTACGTGGAAGCAGAGCTTCTGTTTTGAGATCATCCTATTTTCATCATGTGAGCATATGATGGTTTTATGAAAGAAAGTTAATAATGTTTGCAATGGTATACTGAAGTGATTAAAAATTTAGAGTTGTCAGTCAGATTCTAATATACCTCAGAATTAGCTTTGAAAGAAAGCTTCCTTTTTTTCAGTTGTCTAAAGATGGAGACAAAGGCAGGGTGATGAGTAGTAAGAGCCCAGGACTCAGTCAAGTCTCATGTTCAGACCTCGCTCCTGTTAAGACTTGAGCACATCACGTGTCACTTTGAGCCTTAGCTTCCTTATCTGTAAAATGGGGCTTATATAACTGCTCTGTCTACCCTACTAGATTTTTATAAGAACCAAAAGAAATAAGGTTTTAAGTTAGTACATTCTTCTCCTTAATAGCAGGTGTGTGTCTAGTGAATCTTTATCTCTTTAACCCATAACATTGAGACACTCTGCCAATTATGTTCCACTGTGTTGCCCTTTAAATAAACCACACTGGACCCTTGCTATGCTCATGTTTATGAGTGTGGATTTGACTGTCCCAGTGGCTATTTATCTCTTTGGTCCATCATATGCGATCAAGGGGAGCTTCTCTGATGAAGTACAGTGTAGTCTTCCATTATATCAGGCCATTTTCCTCTGGTCACCATTCATCGACCCAGTGTCATTTGTCATATAAAAGGATTTGCTATTTGAAAGCCTAGGGTCTGTTCTGTGTTAGCTAACAGTTATCCACCATGGGACGGCTTACAATACCACTCAGCGGGAAATCATGTTTTAAATGATTTGTTTTATTTTAGTCATGTCATCGTGTATAGTTCTGCATTGCTTTATCTGGGCTATGGAAATAGTTTTGAGTGTGAGTGGTCAGAATCAAGCAGTGTTCTCTCACTTCATCAAACTTGGCACATTTTCTCTCTGGACAAATTCTATGGACATTTTGCAGACCTGCTAATCTCAGGAAGACTGAAGTTTTTAGAAGGCAGTTCTTCATATTTAGGGGTAAGTGGCAAGGGGAGGAAATGTACGCTACTGTTTGAGTTGTGTTTTCTTAGCTTGGCAAAGAATTGTAAGTTAATGGGATTGATTAATGACTCCCACACGGGAGACACAGTTCAGTAGTTTGGGCTGAATGAGGTTGAGTGCCTATTTTACTTTTCACTCTCCCAAGACCTTTAGCGACTGTGAAGTATCTACTTCCCCAGTTTACTCCTGGGACGAGATTATACTGAGAAGAAATGTGCTTTGAATAGAGCTCAGTATGCTTTATCTGCAACTCTCTGGGGACTGTCACCTCCAAGAGAATGAGATGACTGATTTCATAGAGATAGTGAGGTTGATAACTGAAACTTTCTTGAAAGGGCTTTCTGAAATTATATCATTTGATTTTATGAGATTTGCTTCCAGAACATTTCATTTGGGAAGGTTAGACTGTCAGAGTGATTTGGAGAAGCCAGCACTTTAGCAAGAAGAGAAAACTCAGGGTGTGAATGCCTAGAGGTTTGGCACCACTTACTCAACCTTGGTATGTTCTGTCCTGGTGGTTAGGTGTGTTTCTGTCGACCTTTCCAGAGCCCCTTCCCAGCTGAAGTGCAAGTTCCTTAAGAGAGCAGAAACTAGATCTTATGTATGTTTTGGTTCCTCTGTTGATCGTGTTTCAACATGTTACCTGGTGCTGCTAATGAGTGTTTTCTTCATTAGTTTATATGTTTATGCAGCCAATAATTGACTGTATTCCAGGCAAGAAGTCTACAGATGGGAGCCAGACCAAGCTCTTTACCTTCATGGAGCTTGCTTTCTAGTGGCATAGAAAGCAATTCATGAATAATCAAATAAATATTCAATATTGTATCAGGTTGCTATAAATGCTATTTAAAAAGAAGCAAATTAAAGGCACAGAGAGTCACAAGGAGTACTGTTTTAGATCAGGCAGCCAGGAAAGGTCATTCAGAGGAAGTGACATTTGATCAGGAGCCTGAATGGAGAGAGGAAGGGAGCCATGCCAATGGGTCTCTAGGAAAAGTGCTTTCCAGATGGAGGGACAGATCAAGTACAAAGGCAGTCAGCGTAGGACTGTGCCTAAGAAAATGGTCTCTGGAGTTTGGTTGACGAGGTTCAAATCCTGGCTCTTGCATTTATATCTCTGCAGGAAATAATCATGATGACAATAGCTGGTGTTTACTGAGTACTCACCACAGGGCAGCTACAGTGCTAAACCTTTTATACAAACTCTCTTGTTGAATTTTCACATCAACCCTACAAAGGCAGTACTATTATGATCTGATTCTACCAAGAAAGAGATGAGGCAAAAAGAATTGTGGAGCCAGGATTCAATCCCTGCAGTTTGAGTAGAGAGCCAATAGTTTCAAAACAAAATAAAATGTGGGATGAGCACAGCCAGATGTGGGAGATTTGGGACATTGGCCCTTTGTAACGTCTCCCTCTCCTGCCAATGACCTTTATCTCTCAGCACTGCCTTGGGCCTTCTGAGGTAGTTTGGCAGGGAGGGCGGTGCGTACTGTATGTATTACTATACTCTTTTCCTGGACTTCTTGCCACAGAAATCATTCCTGGTTCCCAACCCTTGGGGAGCAGCCATCTTGGTCTGAGTAAACTGTCAAACTACGCTCAGCAAAAGTGCCAGTGGGAGTCACGGTTTAGCAGAAACAGCAGGAAATGTTAAGTCCTGGCTCTGCAAGTAACCAGCTGTGTGACCTAGGTCAAGCCATTGGATCTCTGAGCCTCAGTTTCCTCCTACATAAAATGAACTGGCACTATTCCTACTCTCTCCTCACCTAATATTAAATATTACTTCTCCTGTGGAAATCAAATGAGGTCATACATGATAAAGCAAAATACAAACTAAAATGTAAGCTATACTTGAGGACAGTATACTGTTATAAGCATGCAGACATATCCTGTGATGTTTCATTTCTTGATTATTAGAATATGTGCTGTGACAAACTTCTGGCCCTGTTTCATATTTCTGTTTCTGATGTCACACTCTCCCGCTCTTTCCAATTCTTCAAATTTCATTGTTCAGAACAATGAAAATTGGACTTTCACCAATAATTTACTGTAAAATGTTTGCTTCTTTAGAAACTAGAAATTAGAGCAGTTTGTACCTTTTGGAATTGAAGCTATTTGACTCTAATTTTAAACATGTGTATCCATTTTGTTGTACAGGAAAATCTCGGTTAACCAGAATGCTAAGGGGAACAAGAGATTTTACATAACTTATTCTTGGTTGACTAAAAAGCAAAAGCATTAGAAATCCCTTTCTTTTTTTCTACTGTAGATAATATTTTTCAAATATATCATTTACTCCCTTTGATTTAGGAAGTAGGGTCCAGTGAGGATAACCAAATCTGTGTGTGTGTGTGTGAGAGAGAGAGAGATTATTTTATGGAGAACAGAATTGACAGTTTGAACATCTCCGTTTGGTGTACACCACTGTTTATGCAGTCATAGGAAACATAAAAAGTTGAGTTAAGGAAGAAATAACCTTAGGACATCACCTGGAGTAATGAAGGCTCATTACACATTAAAAAGATGTAAGTGATAAAGGTTACATAGTGGGTGGGTAAGCACTTAGGCTCAATGCCAGCTCACTTGGGTTGGCATCTGGCTTGGTTGCTTAGTAGTTCTGTGGCCCTGGATAAGTTACTTTACTTCTCTGAGTCCCTAATTTCCTCATCTGTAAAATAAGGATAACAATAATAATGCCTACTTCATAGAGTTATTCAAGTAAAGGCAGTGCCTGATGCAGAGTAAGTTCCCTATAAAGTTAGAATTATTTCTGCGTTGGTGGTGATGAGGACTTACTGTCTTTAACATATTAATTCACAACAACTTTATGAAGCAGGTACTATTATTATCCTTATTCTACAGATGAGAAAATTGAAGAGACACAGTGAGTAATTTGCCTGAGGCCACTAAGCTAGTACCACTGTGGCTGAGAAACCATCTCAATCTGCCTGGCTCCAAATCCACGGTCCTAACCTCCATCCTTAGATGCTTTGGTCACATATTTCCCAATCTCAATCCTTCTTCTCGCCTGTCTTATTTTCCATTATTTACTTTTGCTCTCAGGGTTAGAATAAACATAAGCATTTATGGAATGGAATGATACTGAACAATTAAATTGAGATCTGATGGCTTGAATCCATTTAATCGAGGTTTCTGAGCTTTATTTGTCACTGAACATGGTCCTTTAAATAAATCACATATTTGAAGTATCCTTGAATAAATTATTTTAAAATTAATATTTCTTTTGCATCAGATCTAACAAAGTCATCACAATGACTTGTTACCTAGAGCCATTTTATTTTGTTTGGCTTTGGAATGCTTAGAAACTTTTTTCAGTTAATGTTCTGTCTTAGGATGTATTCTCCCAGAGGTCCAGGGTAAACTCTTAATAGTGCCTTGAACAGTCTACACCCACCTGGGTGCATATTGACATTATTTGAGGTGGGTGATGGATTGCTTGACAGATGTAGCCTGTGAAGATGCGAGGATGGGGTGGAGAAAGGTATGCACGATCAAGTCTGTCTTTTCCAGTAACAGTAATGGGTCATGGCTGCATTTTAAAGGGATAGGGAAAATTACTTTTCCAACCCAGAGTATAAAACTATGACTCATGCTGGAATTGGTCCAGAATGTTGGTCAAATTACCCAGATTGACAACTAAAGCTGAAAGATCTTGGGAAGACAATGTAGAGAGCTGAAATGTAGGGACAGACATATGGGAAGCTTAGATTCATTGGGAAAACGTGAACTAGTTTGAGAAAAAGAGTAAGAACAGTAGAATGTATAATGTTAAAAACAAATCAAACAAATGCCTTTAAAATAACTTTCCTGATTTCCTTAGATAATCCAAGGAACTCCAAACTCCCTACCCAGCAAATTAATGGGATATCCAAAGAAAACCAATCCCTCCTTGTAAACAAAGTGGAAATTTCCTTCTTTCCAAAAGGGCCCCAGTCCCAGCCGTAGAGGAAGCAAGAAGACGAAAACACATTTCTGCCTGAAATGACCTCCTATTTTAAGAAAAAACAACAGCCTCAAAAGAAGGAAAGGAAAAACAAAGTTCCACCCAGAAGGAAATTGTGTGTAAACAGCCCAAAGGGAGACCAAGACCGACAGGGTTGGAAGGCTGAAATAAGCAAGGAGCAAACGCCTGACATTGTCATTAGCCTCTGACAGTATCAGAGTCTGAGCTTCAAGACAACGGCTTTGTGATTGACAAAAAGGGGTTGGGGTGGGGGAGGATCCGGACAAAAGCAAGCTGGTTGAAAGGTCCCCTCTGCAGCCATGGAAACTTTGATCTCTGAAGTTTGCCTATTTTTTCAGGACTCTGCTAGTGTGTAACCCGGGGGAGATCAGCAACCACAAAGTGCTGCCTATAATTTTCTGCAATTTGTCACATGCCCTCTTCAAGCCCTGGTGAGATGGTTTTCTTTTGTTTTTAAGCTGCAGATGGTAGCAAGGTAGTTCAGGCAAGATAAGAGCAAAATGGAACCTTCCTTTAATTCCTCTAAGCCTGGAGGCTACACTAGCCCACCGATGTACTGTGTTCTTATTTTTTTCTGCATATGTATTTTGTTTGGCCCACGTAACCATTCATTTCCCACCCCCTCTTTTTGGATCCAACATTTAAAAATTAAATTTCTATTTACTCTTGAAAAATCTGGTGGCATGGGTCCCAGTTTCCTGTCGGGTAACATCTGAAGCTGAATACCTGCTGCCCTGCTCAGATGCGACCTACCTGGGACGTTCTGCTCGTCCCCATCCGGCTGGCTCCACTCAGTTCTGTCACCTGTTTGCCCCCACCATGGGAATTTGTGTGGGGTTCTACACTGATCCATTTACATCTTTAGGAATATGGATTGCAGCAGCCTGCTGAGCAGGACACTAAGGCTGTGTCTGGGCTTGGCACGGGAGTTATGATTAATCGCTGATGTTCTCTTTGGCCACACAAGGAGTGGGAGGCAGCACGGATGCCATGTGTTTGCCCTCTGTGATTAGTTAGCTCTCTGGTTTAAGCCTGTAACTTACCTTTAAATAGGATCCAGCCTGCTGCTTAGTGCACTTTCTCCATAAATTCTCGGAACCCAGTAGTGTTCACCTCATCTCAAAACCTCAAAACAAAGCCCTCCAGATGGAATCTCATTGACTCTCCAGAAATCTCATTACTCCCACCTCCTTTCATGGACCCTCAACCACTTTACAAGCAGTTCCTGAGGCACTTCAAACAGAGCCCCAAATAAGTGAGAGGAGGCATTGATAACTTGTAGTTTTAAGATGACATGTGATGTAGTAGCTACCACTATGGCCTCCATTTACTTATCTGTTTGTCTGCCTATCTAACAATCTATCCATCCATCCGTGCATCCATTTAGACTCCTAGCTGCCTGCCATAGAAATCAGGCCTGCAGATATTCTCCTTCTTCTCACAGTGGCTTTTCACATCCTTACCGTGGTTCTCTACCTACTGTCCCTTGGCCAACCTCTACAATTAGTGGAGGCCAGTATGCAGCCAACCCTTTCACACAAAATGGCCTACAAGAAGTGGAGGGGGAAGAATCTTGGTGAGCTGCTTTTTAAAGGTCTCCAACCCTTAAATGAAACCTCTTTGGTGCTTTTATGGATTCTGTTGTGAAGCCACAAGGACCCTTAAGAATAATGCCTGGAGCCAGCTGGTCTCTGCCATCATTGAAACCCATAGGGAGGAGCCCCACAGGCAAGGAACTGCTCTCTAGATGTCTTGAAGTCACTTGTATTTCAAAAGAATTCAGCTTACCACCACTGTGGCTTTTAGCCTCTCTAATAAAGCAGTTTTTAAAAAGCTAAAAACGTAATCTGCCTTTTAAATCTGCTCTTCCTGCTGAGTCTAAATGGGGTTGCAGTGAAATGTCTGGCCGGCATTAGAGTTCTCTGAAGCCAATCAGCTGAAATGGGGTTGCTTGGGAGTTTGAAATATATTTGAAAACACTCCAGGGGTGGTGCAAAATAACTGAACAAAGGTGAATTACATGAAAGGAAGAAGCAGGTGGAGGTTTATAGAACTAAAGAGTCCCTTGTATATTTTGGAAACATCAGTAATTGAGACAGGGATGCTGACCTTAGAAGTTCATCTATCTGATCATAAACATGGTTTTCACTTGGCATTAGAAAAAGATTGTACTAATGAATATGTTTTCAACTACACAGGCTGGAATGGCCAAGGTTGTATAAAATCCTTGAAGAAATACCTTAGTATCCATCCAAAGAGGCGCTGAGGCTAACCCAGGCCACAGGCAAGGACAGGTGTTAATATGATGTCTTCTCAGCAGCTTTGAGTAGGGCAGCGTCACAGATGTTCTTCATCCTATTGAAAAGGTAGAGTTCCCTGAGTGCTGATTTTTTGGTAAGACAAACTCTGGTTTGGGTCGTATCCCATGAGAAAATGAAAATCAAGGTAAGAACTGCCATGGCAAAATCTATGATAGGTAAACTGAATTTTTTTTTTGAATGAAGACAAAATTTAGATTGTGGCATGCAATACATTATAATTTCCTGAAAGGTGATGTAACTATGGATCAAAGTCATTTAGAATAAGGGTGACTTATAGAGTGAAAAACGTAAATTGTGGATTACCCAACAAAAGTGTAACTTTTCTGATAGGGCTAATTTGGATGACCCCCAAGGGACATCTCTCTAAGGCCTTACAAGAGGAGCAAGACCCATTTTCCATTAAATTTGCTGGTTGAGTGGCATGAGCTGCCTTAAAATTTTACTTGGCCAAAGTGACTTCTATACTTAAGGAGGAGGATAATTGAGCAGTGCAGGATACACTGAAAATAATACATCTCTATGCAAGAAAGTCTTTAATGTTGCCTTTCCTATACTTTCCTGTGTTTTCACTCTGTATGGAATATACAGAGAGTGGACCAAGTTGCCAGAAGCTCATGTTCTCTTTGTTGGATGATGGTTTGGGGTACAAACTTGAAAACACAGCTTTTGCCAGCACAAAATTGCTTGTTACCCTTTGAAGGCCAACGTGTGTGCTGAAGGAAATGCCTCAGAACACTTGAGAAGGTGGATGTGTATGAGTAAATTGCAAGGGACTGAGCATCGGTTTGGATAAGAATGGAAAAATTCAGTTGCTTAGCCAAGGCAGTTCCAAATGACTTTGATCTGGATATCTCAGGAGAAAGGGCTTGTGCCGTCCCAGCATTTTCTGGTTTGGCTGGGCAAAGCATATAGTAAAGAAATAAATACAAGATAAAACCCAAAGCTTTTAATGGGTTTTTAGACTTCCATTCTGGCTGCAAACGGGAGACAAAAGGCAAACAGATATTGTTTTAAAAATGCTAAGCCAGGCCTTCTTTAACCTCAGGAAAACATTGGGGTTTGATGAGGTTCAGATTTGGGGCAAGTTTCAGAACACTGTTTGTTCTAGCAACTTCCTCCCCATCTCTGTGGAAAGTGTTGTTCTGTTGTGGTTCTGGAAGCCATGCTCCGGAGGCTCTAGGCTGGGGCATCATGAGACAGGCTCCAATCTGTCATTTGTGCCTCTGCCCACACTTCCTTCAGTGTGTTCCTTGGAGCCAGGCCTCTCCCAACTGCACAAGCCTTTACATGACTAAGCAGAGCCCTTCTCGTCTGAACCTTTAGGGGAGAATCTCTACGTTTACCTCCCATCTCCAGGCAGCTCTTGTGCCCACCGTCCCTGGCTCCCTCGGAGGAGCATCTTCCACGTCCACCTTCAGCTGAGCTTCCTTCTGCTCCTCTAAGCTGCAGTTTGGATCTGGGGCTATTTATTATGTTCAGTTAGCAGGCTCTTTTGGCTGCATCACTCTTTCAGCTCTGGGAATCCACTACTATCTGGAAGATATTTTCTAGATGGAAAGATGGTGATGTTCCCTGTGAAATAAAAGGAGGACAGAGGAAATGAGTGTTTTGTAAGACTCTAAAATGCTCTGGGCATAGTCCTAGAAGCTTCATCAGGGGTCTCATTTAACCTTGACATCAATGTAGTATAATAGGATATAATATATTGTTGTAAAGATCAAAGAGATAATTCATGTAAGATACTTAGCACAGGGCATGGCACAGAGTAAGGACTCAATAAGTTGAGTTATTATGATTAATACTTAAATTTCTCCCTAGAAAGGAAGAGACTCATTAATATGTTCATTTTAGGCAGGGTTAGGGCTATTTATAGGGCTCCAGAAATATTTGCTGAATGACTGAGTGAATGGACTTTTGCCAGAAGTATCTTACCACTATTGCTGACTTTTTGGTTCACAAGATATAATTTGCCAGATTAATTTATGCCCCTTTATAAAACCATAGTTTTGAAGAATAATCTGACATCAAAATGGTAGAGATAAGGCAAAAATTTTTCCCATATTTCATCTGTTTCTTTTTCTTCATCTTATGTTATTAGCCCTAAATTCTAATGAGCCATATACTTCTTATGCTTGGATGAAATATAAATACACAACTTAGATATAACTGTTTGATAAACCCAAAAGAGAATGCAGTGTTTAGCAGACACAGAGACTAGGTTGAAATCAAGCCATGGGAATAAAAAAGTAAGAGTGTGAGAAAATAGAATATTGCCTGAAAAACGTTATAATAAAGGAAGCCAGTACAGGCAAATACTGCAAGAACAGCAAGGATTTGGAATGCAATTCCTTTCTGTAAATGGGGCAACAGGGAATAATGGGAAGCTCATAACTCCAGCACTTCCTTTCTCTGGATCTCATCCAGTTTTCTCATCTGTGAAATGAAGAAGCCATGTAGGTGAACTCCATAACTTTCTAGTTCTAACACTGTGTAATTTTATTTGATAATAGTAATTTACATTTATATAGATTTTTTACCCTTTGAAAACTCTTTAATATTGCCCTGTTAAATACAGGGCTACTACACTAGTAGATGCACATAGTAACTTGAGAGAGAAGAAATACAAAGGCCCAAATCTATATATTACTATAAAAATGTGATGCACCTAAATCTGTTGACAACTTGTCAATCACAAATGTAAAAATTAAATTTAACCTGTTATTTAACTGCCCAGGAAGTTAGAATGGAAGACCTTCAGAAACCATGGAGTTACCTTCTTCATGATGGATGCTGAAAGATAAAAGAATAGCCCCAAGGTCCCTTGGCTTCGTGTTGAGATCTCTGGACTCCCAATAGGCTACTCTTTACTCAACATCCATGTTACTAAATCGATTGCTCAATTGATTATATCAACAGTTCCATGCAACTCAGACAATCTTCTAAACAAAACAGAGAGTTGTAAGTAATGAAAGATATTAAAAGTCAGAGAAAGAAGAAATTTTGCCTGAAAAATGTCTGAGAAACTTAAATGATTTCTGTTTAGTATCATTTGATCTTACAAAGATTCTGGCTCATTTGTCACCTACAATCAAGGAAAAAGATGTCGTATCTGTGTTATTTTTGCTTCTTTTTTCTCCCAAATCTACTCTAGGAATATTTTGTGTTTACATCTTTATCTATATTCTCCTCTGTAAGACTGATGACAGAATTCTATTTCTCCCAATAAATTAAATATTAAATATTGAAGTTTTAAAAAACTGTTACATTATGTTTGAATTTATCCTCAAGAAATGCAATGCCAGGGATCAGAACTTTTTAATCCTTAATTTATTTTTGTGCTAGAAAACTAACATAGTTTTATGTACTGACATCTAATGTCTGAACGGTACATTAGTGTAATTTTCAAGATTTCAACATGAACATCTATTTTATATATTTTTTAAAAGACTGCAAAATTACATCTCTTTTTGGATATGATAAATTCTTATTGCAGCATGGAGCTCCTGTTAAAAAAATCTTTTGTAGAATTCATATGCTAAATATCAAACTAGGTAAGTGTCAAACTTTGTAGAAATATAAAAAAATTAGTGCTTTCAATTTTATTAGCATATAGAAGAAGGAATCCTGTGGCATACAACTGAATACTAAAAAATTTACAGTGGTGTTAAAGTAAGAGACACTTATCAAAACTCTTGAATATATAAATCATCAGGCTGGGAACTTGAGCAATTTCTTCCCCTTAGAAGCTTACCATCTAATACAGATCAAAGGTCAACAATATTTTCTGTAAAGATGCAGATGGTAAATATTTTCATTTCTGCAGGCCATGTAATCTCTCTTGCAGCTACCTAACTCTGCTACTATAGAATGAAAACAGCCACAGACAATACACAAAAGAATGAGTCACCATGTTCTAATAAAAATTTATGAATGGACACATGTTTGAATTTCACATTCTTTTCATGCATTACAAAATATTATTCTTGCCTTGATTGTTTTCAACCATTTAAAAACTTAAAAACTATTCACTTGTGGGCCACACAAAAACAAGCAGTGAGCCATAGTTGGCCTGTGGGCCATAATTTGCTGATCCCTGTAGTACATATGTATATAAATAAAATAGAACCCATGGAATAGCATGCTATGAGGGTGGACACATATGCTTTGGGAGTATAAAATAGAAGAGATTCATTAGAAAAGGCTGTAATGCTAATATTTGCATGGGTATAATCATTTTGTTTTCACACTTTTTTGAAATGTGATTTACATAAGGTAAAGCTAACTGCTTAAAAATTAATACTTGAGTGGCATTTAACACAATATTGTGCAACTTCCTCCTTTATCTAGTTCCAAAATATTTTCTTCACCCTAAAAGGAAATCTGCTCCCAATTCTTCTCTTCTCTCAGCCCCTGGCAACCACCAATCTCCTTTCTGTCTCAACTGACTTAACTGTTCTGATATTTCACATACATGGAATCATATGATGTGTGATCTTTCATGTCTGGCTTCTACTTGGCATGTTTTCTAGGTTTAACCACATTATAGCATGTATCAGGACTTCATTTTTATGGCCAAATAATATTCCATTGCCTATTTATACAATTTGTTTATCCATTCATCAGTTGATGGCTATTTGAGCTGTTCCCAGCTTTTGGTTATTTTGATTAATGCTGCTATGAACTTGCTTGTACATGTCTTTGTTTGAGTACCTGATTTCAATTCTTTTGGGTGTTAACCTAGGAGTGGAATTAATTGATCTTATAGCAATTCTATGTTTAACTGTATGAGAAATCATCAGAGTATTTTCCACAGCAGTTGAACCACTTCACATTCCCACCAGCAAGGTTCATCCTCACCAACACTTGTTATTTTATGGTTTTTTGGTTATAGCCATCCTAGTGGGTGTGAAGTCATATCTCATCGTGGTTTTGATTTGCATTTCTCTACTGATTAATGATGTTGAGCATCTTTTCATGTGCTTGTTTGGCCATTTGTATATCTTCTTTGGAGTAATGTCTGTTCAGTTCCTTTGCCCATTTTAAAATTGATTTTTTTTTGCCTTTTTGTTGTTGAGTTGTAAAAATTCCTTATATATTCTGGATATTAGACCCCTTTCAGATGTATGGTTTGCAAATACTTTCTCCCATTCTGCAGGTTGTCTTTTCATTTTGTTGATAGTTTATTTTTCTGTGCAGAAGCTTTTTTAGTTTGATGAAGTTTCATTTGTTTATTTTTTATTTTGTTGCTTGTGCTTTAGGTGTCAGATCTAAAAAGATATTACCCAGACTCACGTCAAGGAGATTTAGTCCCATGTTTTCTTCTAGGAATTTCATGGCTGCAGCTCTTACATTTAAGTCTTTAATCCATTTCAGGTTAATTTTTATGTGTTGTGTAAGATGGGGTCAAGCTTCATTCTTTCACATGTGAATATTCAATTATCCCAGCATCATTTATTGAAAAGACTGCCTTTTCTCCATTGAGTATTTTTGGCTTTCTTGTCAAATATTAGTTGACCAGTCACCTTGAGTTTATTTCTGGGCTCTCAATCCTATTCAGTTGTTCTGTTGGTCTGTTTTTATGCCAGTGCCATACTGTTTTGATGGCTACAGCTTTATATTATAGCTTGAAATCAGGAAGTGTGACACCTCCTGTTTTGCTCTTCCTTCTCAGGATTTCTTTGATTATTTGGAAACTTTTGTGGTCCCACATAAATTTTAGAACTGTTTTTTCCTACTTCTGTAAACAATGTCAATTGAAATCTTGATAGGGATTGCACTGAACCGATGGATGGCTTTTGGTGGTATTGCCATGTTAACAATATTCATTCCTTCAATCCATGAACATGAAATATCTTTCCAATTATTTGTATCTTATTAGATTTTTTTCATCAATTTCTTTTAGTTTTCAGAGTATAAATCTTTCATCTACTTATTTAAATTTATTCCTGAGTATTTTATTGCTTTTGATGATATTGTAAATGGAATCCTTTTCTTTCTTTCTTTGTTTCTTTGTTTCTTTCTTTCTTTCTTTCTTTGTTTCTTTCTTTCTTTCTTTCTTTCTTCAGAAAATTCATTATTAGTTGGATCTACACTAATTGAGTCAGAATAATTGTCCTGTGAAATTCACTTAAGGACACTGGGAGACAGTATCTCTTCCTACTAATGAATAGTTGTAAGAATGTGAGTTTGGGTGTGACTATGGTTGTGTTTTCCTACAAAAGGTGAGAACTTGTTGGAGAATGAATTCATAGCACTGAAGAAAGCAAATTTAAGAAACAGGGATGTATATTTATATCTTTATCTATCTGTTTGTCTGTCTGTCTATCATCTATCTATCCAGAGAGAGAAATGGAGAGAGAGAGAGAAAGGAGAGAGAGAAAAAAAATGACAAGTTGAGCTTCTGAGTCCAGTCAAGCTGAAATCAGCCATGTCTCCAGACTTCCTAGTTTTATGAGTCAATAAAAGTCCATTTTTTAGTCCCACTAGCTTGAATTATATATCTGTTACTTGTAGCTAAAGGAACCTCGATGAAAACCACAGTGGTAGAAGACAAGACTGCAGAATTACCTTCAGCTTTCTAATTTAAAAAGCTTGGGAACTTGTCAGTGTCTGACAGAAGGAGTTTATTGTCCGGATACTCCTGTCCTGAGTTAAGAACTGGGACACTGTTCTCACTGGAGACAGCTCTAGGGCCTGTACTCATTCTTTCAGATTTTGGCTTATTTCTGCAATTCTTTTCATGTCTCCTTTCTCCTTTGCTTTCAAATAATTTTTATTTCCTCTGCTTGTACATAGTCTTCAGAATATTTCAAGTTGCCCCTATATCAAGTATATCAGCAACTTTAATATGTCCATCTGACTTCCTCTCTATTCTTCATTTAAATAAAAATTATACAGCCCCCATTATGTTCCAGGTACTGTTCCATGTGCCAGGGATACAGCAATAAACAATTTAGGTAAGTTTCCTGCCCTAATAAAACTTCCATTTTGATGAGAGAAAAGGTCAGTAAACAGGCAAAGATTCAATAAATAAGACAGATTGTGATAGGGCCTATGATGGGAAATAATAGAAACTGGATAGAGAGTAACTAGGGTTGGAAATCACTTCAGATGGAGTGATAAATGAAGGTCCTCCCTGCAAACATGATGTTTAAATTTAAAATGATTTTAAAATAAACATCACAAAGAGTTGAAGGCAGAATATTCTAGGCAGCGAGACCAGCAAGTGCAAAGTCCCTGAGGTAGAGAGAGTTTGATGGATTCCAAGTACTAACAGAAGGCCAGTGAGGCTAAAGGGATTGGTATGAGGCAGGTTGGAAAGGGATGGAAATTCCAGATCGTGCAAAGTCTTGCAAATCAGGGCAATAAGCTCTTGAACTCTGAAGAACCTCTAAAAATGTTTAAGTATAGAAATGACATGGTTTGATTTACGTTTTATAAAGTTCACAATGGCTACTGTGTGGAGAATGAATTATAATAGGGCAAGAATGGAAGCAGAGAGACCAGCTTTGAGGCTATTGCAAAGTTAGGCAAGAGATGACTGTAGCTTGGGCCAGACTGTAACTTAGGAGGTAGTGATGAAAAGAAGCAGATAGACCAAAGCCATCAATAGAATTGGCAGAGCTTGCTAAGAGATTGGATAGAGGGAAGAGGAGGACTCAAGGATGCCTCCTAGGGTTTTGGCTGAACAAATAAGTGGATAGAAGTGCCTTTTACTAAGATGGAACAGACGAGAAAGGGGCAATTTGAGAAAATGTCTCCATAGATCTATTTTAGAAATATTGAGACTCAGTATGAGCTGTATAAAGAGGTCTGTATTGGACAAATTACCTTACCTCTGCTAAGAGATACTTCCAATTGGCCCAGTTCATCTTTTAGAGTCTGGTCACACTAGGTCATTCATTGTCTAGCTTATTGTCTGATTTCCTTGCATTAAGTGCTTCCACCTTTCCAATCAGCTGAGGCCATGGAGGGATGTAGGTTCATGCAATCCAATTCATAGGTCTGGTAAACACGCCCATGCACAGGGATAATAATATCTGCCTATTCTACCTCACAGGGCTATTATGGGGATTAAATGGGGATTCACTAGGTAAAAGTACTTTGTAAACTCTAAAGTGGTCACAAGTGTAATGAGTTTAAAGGATTTTGAAAGCTGTTCAATTTATCAAAGCTACACATTTATACCAGTTTTACTAAATCAGTTGAAAAATTATAATAAACTTTTATTTAACCAGACTGGTTGTTGCCAGATGCCCACAAAAATGCAGCAAAAACTCACATACTTCTGTGCATAGTGGAACGGAATTTTAGCACAAAGAGTAAATTGAGTCCACAAAACTCTAAATAACAACTTGAAAAGAATTATGTTTTATTTATTGAAGAGTAAGTCACCCCTAACACTCTTGTTGGCAATAGCCTACAGCCGATTGTTCTGTTGGTGCAAGGTCCATTTGTTGCTGGTACTCTGACCTCCCAGCAAAAGTGAGAGCCATTGCTTAAAACAAGAATAAAGGGTTGTTCCACCACCTGCTCCTCCCTCTCAGTTCACTATCCTGGAATTCAGCCTTCCTTGCTGCTGATCTGTGGCCCAGATTCCCTTATATCCAACCCTCTGGCCAGGGCTGGCTTCATAGGCATGTGACCTGTGCCACTGCACAGGGCTCTGTGCTCAGAACTGCCCCACACTTGGTTTATTTCTCTGCTGTCTCTGTTTTGAGATTTTTAATTTTATCTTTGAACTTGTGTTTCATTCCATGAGGTTTGATGGGACAATAAAGCATGCATCTGAGCAGAGGAGGTATGTGCAATGTAAGTCCCACTACTTCCAGCTGTCCCATTTGCAGATGGCATTCACAGGGTCCACAGAGTCCACCAGCACAGGACTCCAGTGGACTCATGATGCATGGGAGCTCAGCGAACTCTAGGACTGAGTAGCCGAGGCTATGAGTTGGGGGTTTGCCCCCACACTTTCTGTTAAAAACAGAATTTGTTTCATAAACAGGAAAAAGGCAATAGTATCCTAAGAAATGAAAACAACTGGGAACCCTATCATATCTTCTGTTATTCATATTACCACCCTGCTCCACTATGTCAGCCAAACACATATGTTGAAAATGATGGCATACAAGGAAAGGGAAAGATGGGGCAACCCAGAGTTCCTTCTCCTTTCAGTCTTTACACATCAGTAAGCTGAAGGTTGAGCATTTTGGTAGGATATATGCATATCAAGAAGTAAAATAAAATAATCGAGTTAGGTTTGTTTGGCATTTTAACTGTTTTGGTAAGAACAAAATACTTATGAGTTACTTTAACAGACAACAATATTGTATAATTAGCGTGGTCCTTTTTCAGCTGGAGTGAGTACTTTGAACTGACTTCAAATTAGTACATCTCTTTAGGAATCAAAATGCTCCTTCACAAATTCTACAGACAATGCTAATTCGCTTTATAGATTCTTTGTTCATTGACAACATCAAAGTTGTAAATCACCTTAATTTTTAGATTAATGTGGTTTAATTCAGTTTTACTGTACTCTTAATTTCTTAATGAATCACCAAAATGTCATCATATGAGAATTCTATGTCTATAACATCTGTTAGAAGAAAGAGCCCTTCCCTCTTCCAACAGAGGGAATCTTACTCGGAAAACACACCTGTATTTCTGCCCCCTCCTTACTGGCCCCTTGAGGAGGAGTGCCTTAATCTGATCACTGAGTTTGGAAAGAGAAGCTGGAGGGATACATTGGGAGTTTGGGAGTTGCAGATACTAACTACTGTACATAAAATAGATGAACAGCAAGGTCCTGCTGTTCAGGGAATTCAGGGACAGGGAATTATATTCAATATCTTATGGTGGTCTATAATGAAGAAGAATGTGAAAAGGAATACATATATAAAACGGAATCACTATCCTGTCCACTAGAAATTAACACAACATTGTAAAACAACTCTATGTCATAAAAAAGTAATTAATTAATTAAAAAAGAGAAAGTGAACAGGAAAGCCTACTCTTTCTTCTCCAAGCGTCCAGCCACCAGCAGGAGCACATCTGCTCCGCTCCTTGGTTCACGCGGGCAGTCTTCCCACGCGGTATGATCCAGACACTGGGCGGGTTTAGTCCTATTAGGAAGCCTGCCTGTCTGCGATAGAGGCCATATTCTTACAACAACTATGTTCTCTAATATGATGTCTTAAAAGTATTAAATGTTGTTTCTTTAAAATATTGAGGTAATTTCCCTTGAGAATGCAGTAAACTCTGAATTAAACTTTATCAACTTAAATTGAAGGTGATATGAGTTCTTATCCACCCGACCTTTTGTCTTATTTCTTATTTGGTTCAGAACTCAGGAGGGAAAAAGGGAGTACTATTTATTAGGCACTCTGAATTCCAACAAAGTCAACACTGTTACCTTTAATACTGGTGACAACTTCAGGAAAACTACATGATGAGATAAGATTAGTTGCCTTCATTTTCGTTTCCACTTTCATGTTCCTTTTATATCCTTTGTAGTTGGTATAAGGGCTTAAGCTTACAGGAGTTTTTCACAATGCTCCCAAGGAGACAAATAAAGGTGAGGCAAGTGAGGCTCTGAAACATGCCATGGAGTAGACAGACCAGGGCCTGTAACTGTCTTCTGAGAGGCGAGGCTTACTTCTTCCTGTCCCAGCCTTTCGAAGGGATCAGGAGAGAGGAAATAGCAAATTGGTTCAGTGAAATATCTCAGTGTTGGTCAGATTCAGCCACTGTCTAGAGGTGGAGGAAATGTTCTGCACAGAATTTACACTGAAAGTGGGAGATCTAAGATTAGAACAATCATATTATCTTAGCTTAAATTATTATTCTTTGGTAAAGCCAAGCTTGTCAAATTGTCCTAAGATATTTTCTAAGATCTATTATGCTAAGTAACCCCATTCCAGCCTCCCTCATCCTCTCTCACTTTTTTGTGAGAGGGGGCTACAAAATGAACCATCTAATTCCATCACTTTTTGAAGACAGTCTCTATCAATAAACATGGAGATGAGAATTTCAGAACCACCTTCCTTCATCCCTTTATATCAAATTCTCAAACAAAACTAATTTGGCTCATAAAAGTCTTTCAATTTAAAACTTTCACAGCCAACTTTTCTTTGGCAGAGAAAGCTCTGTGAAGCCTAATGAGCTCCAGATAATGTTGGAGGTGGTCAGCCAATGCTCAATGGATTCTGTAAAGTCCCACCTTGGGTTTCCTCTTTTAATGATGTCCAAAATAGACCCATTCATCTATTTTTAAACTTTCTAAAATTAGCAAGAGAAAAACAGAGTAGCAAGCCGCAGCCATAGGCTACTTCATTACCTCAGTTATTAGCCTGACAAAATAAGTGACTTTCCATTAAACAGCAGTGACAGCAAAGAAGGAAGGTTTAGAGGTCAATAGCTCCTGTGATACATATCCCTAAATGCAGCATTTCTCCAGGGACTGTTGGAATTAACTGCTGACAAGCTAATTGCTCTTATTCCCTAATTAACCAAGTCTTGCTTCATTAGTAGCTTGTCGCAATTGGACAACATTTTCAAGGATCTAAAGATCTACCCAATAATAATTAGTAAACAACTGAAATAAAACCAGCCTCCACTTGTTGACAAGATTAATTGAATAATTATTGTTTCAGTGAGAATAAAAAGAGCAAGGAAATAGAGCTAAGAAATCTGCACTACGATTTCCTCAGAAACACACGAAAGCTTTCTATTAAGAAGAACTGCTGAATCTGATCAATCAAAAGAATCCCAACGTGGAATGTAATGTTGAATTTGTTATAATTTATTGGGTTTTAACTATTTTCAATAAAGGGTCGTTTTTCATATATACACTTAACATCTGTATATATCATTTAAAACACTAACCATATGGATTAATTTTATTTATTTTTTTAAAATTTATTTATTTTTAACATTTTTTATTGATTTATAATCATTTTACAATGTTGTGTCAAATTCCAGTGTAGAGCACAATTTTTCAGTTATACATGAACATATATATTCATTGTCACATTTTTTTTTCTCTGTGAGCTACCATAAGATCTTATATATATTTCCCTGTGCTATACAGTATAATCTTGTTTACCTATTCTACAATTTTGAAATCCCAGTCTATCCCTTCCCACCCACTGCCCCTTTGGCAACCACAAGTTTGTATTCTATGTCTATGAGTCTATTTCTGTTTTGTATTTATGCTTTGTTTGGTTTTTTTTTTTTTAGATTCCACATATGAGAGATCTCATATGGTATTTTTCTTTCCTCTTTCTGGCTTACTTCACTTAGAATGACATTCTCCAGGAGCATCCATGTTGCTGCAAATGGCGTTATGTTGTTGATTTTTACGGCTGAATAGTACTCCATTGTATAAATATACCACATCTTCTTTATCCAGTCATCTGTTGATGGACATTTAGGGTGTTTCCATGTTTTGGCTATTGTAAATAGTGCTGCTATGAACATTGGGGTGCAGGTATCATTATGAAGTAGGATTCCTTCTGGACATATGTCCAGGAGCGGGATTCCTGGGTTATATGGTAAGTCTATTCCTAGTCTTTTGAGGAATCTCCATATGGATCAGTTTTAAACAGGCATCTTACAAATGCTCAGCACAAACATAACTCTGCAAAAACTAATGGATTCAGTGAAGCATATTGTATGCTGAAACAACTTTTGGCAAGTATCTCAGAACAATGTGTTTGGTTTAGTTTGACTTAATAGCTGTGATTTTCGAAATTGTTCAACTGCTTCTTGAGCACTTAGTGCAAAAGACAAAAATTTACATCAGCTTCCATGAAAATTCTTCTTGTGTGTGGCATAATTAAACACTCTTGTAGATTTTGAAGTTAAAAAATTAGACCACTGCGGATGGGCCATGATTTCGTTGTATTCGAGCCTGTTTTTTTCTTGTCAGAAATAATTTCAAGCACACAACTCAAACTGTCAGTTAAAAAAAAAGAGTCCTGGCTGTCTCGGACATGATAGTCCCCTCTGGAAACCTGATAGACTGTTAGTAAAAACCCATTTTAGAAGGTCTGGAAATTGGCCGACCCCTTTATCAGTGGGAAATAAGATCTCCCAGACAACTACAGGGATGTCTAGCTGTCTTCTTACAGGAAGAAGAGGGGAGTCTACCACTCTCTTCCAAAAATGGGCTGACAATACCAGGCAAGCTTCAAAGCCGAGGGGAAGTTCTGAGTGGGGAATCTATAATTTAGGTGCTCAACCTCCTCCATGTCACAACTTTACAAAACTTACTAAAGGGGAATTTACTTTATCCCAACAAATTATACTAAGGCAAGGAAATAATGATAATGATCATATAATCAGTGGCAGCAGCCATATAATAAGCAACTGGTAGTGCTACATACTATACATGCATTATTACACTGAATCCATACAAGGGTTCTGCGCATTTTCTCTTCTCCCCAGTTTATAGATGAGGAAACTGAGGCTCAGAAAAGCCAGGTGTCCTCTAAAGAGTCACACAGCTAAAATCAACAGATGCAAAGGAGTCATGACTTGTCTTGGTATAAGGGAAGAAATATCTGTTATCTAAGAAGCACAAACAATAGAAGAAAAGCAGCAGTTAAAGTCAATAACCATGAAAAAGAATATGAAAATGAATATATGTATATGTATGCATAACTGGGACATTATGCTGTATACCAGAAACTGACACATTGTAACTGACTATACTTCAGTAAAAATAAATGACTAAATAAATTAATAAATAAAATTAAAAAGTCATTAACTAAAGTGAATATATAGGGAATTTGAATAGACCTTAGAATACTTATCCTTTATAACTTTTCCACTTAGAAGACAAATTCCACTTAGACCTCATCAAAACAAGGACACAAAACTGTATCTGAAGGTCCCACCTGAGACCTATGTCTGCCTCTGCAATATAGTAGCATGAAGATCTTCCCAGCATTTGCCCAACTGAGGGGGAATGGCAGATAAACGGTGATTGGTAGTTAAATGAGTATTACATTTGTATCAAGCATATTGTAAAATCTGAGAAAATGCCAAATCATTCAAAATAAATCTACTTACTACTTGCAAAAAAAGAAAGAAAAAAGGAAAGAAAGTCACACAGCTGATGAATGGATCAAACCTGGTCTCTCTGGCTCCAAAGCCCTTGTTGTTTGGTAAGGACGGTAGACAAGAGATTATCTATGAGAATCAAGGTTATATAGAATAGATGATCCAGAATTAAACAGTACGATTTCGGGAGAAGAAAAAAAATCAGCTCATCTGGGATAGTGAATTGCAATTCACATCTCACTGAGAGGCTACATTGGTCCTGGGGCAGAAGTTAGTTAAATCTGTGCTCGCTGTGAACTGAGAAGGTGCTGGGGGTATCTTTTCTTTTTCTACATTAATCTCCATGCTCAGATGGAAGAGCCTGCCTGGCTTCTATATTAGGAGCAGCAGTGGCAGCGGTACAAGGCAGCCTCACGGGCTAGTAGAAGCTGAATTTTGGTAGACGGGGACCCAAATGTTTGGGCATAGCTCAAAATGGGCGAGGGATGGAACAAACTCTAGCTGGCAGGAAGTCCATGTGCTGGAGAGGAAAGAACAATAGGCAGGGAATCAGGAAATCTGGGTTCATGCTGACCTTGCCCTCTGATTAAACTTGGGCAGATGACTTCAGAGCCAAGTGGTTCTTAGCCTAGGTGGAAGCAGACCACTCTCTCTCAGTAGCTGACTTTAGTCAACACAAGGATGAGGGGGCATGACAGGCACTCAGCTAAGAAGCTAAGGGACTACCATGCAAAGGTCAATCCTACATAGTAAAGACTGCTCCTGCCCCCAAATGCCAATAATGCCTTTGCTGAGGAACGCTGAACCCAATCTCCAGTTTCTCCATTTGTACATGGAAGGAGTGGTACTTACTCAGAAGGGCAGGTCAGTGCAGCAGGTGGGCTGCTGGTGGGGCTCTGCTCCTGACCAGAGCACATCCAGGTGGCTCTGTTTTACATCTTAGGTTTCAGGGTGAGCCTTCACTTGAGGAAAGGATTCCTTAATTTAAATAAAAAAGAGTTTGAAAGTCAGTGGATTAGAAGAATGCTAAGCCCTTTTCTATTCTGGGTATTTGTGAGCTGAGGAAAATCGAGGCTAAAAGTGAGAAAGGAGAGTTGTAATGGGAAAAGGAGTGAAGCCTGATAAGATCTGGGAGAACAAATGACCAGGCCCAGCTGCACACAAAGTCTTTGATTGGCTGATGACCTGATGGGTCACAGCTATAGAGGGGTTTGACATCACCCTTTCAAATGCAGATGCTGTCTCACTGGATTAGTGGCCAGAACTGGAAGTCTCCTTAAGGCTCCTCCTCATTATGATAGGATTCGAAAAAAATTCTTGTTATAAGTGTACCTGTTACAAAAATTTTATGCAAATCAAAATCTAAAAGTTGAAATTTATGTTCAATGAAACATAGGAGCTTGCAGTAATTCTCCCCTGGAAAGTGAAAAAAAATCTTTTAATTCACGTAATTACCTGCAAACTGCTTTATCTGTTTCTATTGTGTTTCCTTAAAGTGGTGGATGGTTTTGTTACCTACAGAAGATCACATATTGCTGGGTTGCCCTTCAAATACTTCATTCCAACCAGACTACCTCAAGGGGAATAGATCTTTTATTTTTTCTTAGAAACACTTCAGAAAAGAGAACTAAATAAATGGTAAGTGGTCTTGAAAGTGGAGAAATATAAGGAATGAGTGAAAATTTTTTATTATCTATTAGACAGTATTTCTGGCTGGCTGGCTAGCTTGCTTGCTTTCTTTCTTTCTTTCTTTCTTTCTTTCTTTCTTTCTTATAATTCTTCTCAGTATAGCATATGAATTATCTAAATATATAAAATTGATCTTATGTCTGTCTCTTGCAGCTCTCCAACAGAACTAAAGAAGACATCCCACTTAGCGGCTGGTGTGCTATATTAGCAGTCATTGTTTGCAAGTGAACATTTAAAAGGCCCATACTGTATTGAATAATGTAAAGAAATAAAGAAACAAACATAAATAGAAAATGCCCATGTATTTGCAAGCACCAGAACGTATTAAGGGCTCACTGTCTCTACAGAGCACTCTGCACGGTGCTCTGTAAGGAACTGTAAGGCAGGTGAGGTGAAATGTGCTGTCCCTGTTTACGATCCTGCTGAGGAAACAAGATACAGCCTCACAGGAGAGACAACAAACGCCACGAGGCACAAGGCGGGATACGATCATTCTGCTCATGTACTGAATACCTATTATGGGCAGCACGATAGACTCGTAAGCAGTACTAAGAAGCAGCACTACCGATGTGGCTTAGAGGCACCCGTGGTTGAATCTGAGTTTGGTCCTGCTGCATTGGGGAGGATGTGGTTTACCTCAGAGAGCAAGCTGCAGGTGACAGAACAGGTAGTTACATGGATGGTGGGCTCTGTTCCCTCACTCCTACCTGGAAATTTCCTTCTAACATTAAAGTCCTTCCTCAACCCTACATCTGTTGATGCAACCAGACAAGAAATACATGTGGGAGAGGAGCCAAGTTCCAAGTGTCTAGAGTGACTGCTAGTGTTCTTCGTGTCCCCTAGGTTTCCAAGACTTTCAGAGGGGGAGACTGTCGAGTGTGATGCAAAGACTCTGCATGGCCACTTCTGCCCAGTCTGCCCTATTTTCCCCAGCTCTGTACAAATTCAAGTTCTTCTGGCTTGTGAGCTGATTGCCACTCCAGGGGCATGTGTTAGAGCCTGTTGGATTGTCCCTGGTAGCCTCATCAACTGCCTCAATGTTTGACCTTTTCAGGGCCTAACATGAGTGCTCTGAGGACTTGAATTTTGTACTAATATTCTTATTCTTTATACAGGGACCAGACAGGCACACATAGCCCTCTGTTCTGAAAAACTTTGAAATAAGTAGTTGCATGTTCAGGGAAAGCCATACAGTATAACTTCCCCAGGTTCCCAGAAGGGCATTTCCCTTATCAGCTCAGTAAGCCCACGATTCCATATCCTAGCATTTATCTTTTTCCATTTAACCTAAGACTCTACTTTTTGTAAAAATGAAGAAGCTTTTAGGAAGTGGTTACAAATCTTACCAAAAAAATAACGTGCAGACTTGCTTTACTGTAATTTTCATATATATATTTATCAGTTATTTATAGGTTAGTATTAACTATTTGCTCTTTCCTTTCAGAGCAGGTATCCCCTTCTCTCTCTCTCTCTTATACACACGCACACTTAGATTGGCTGGTGGGTCAGTCACCGCATGGTTACCAATTCTTCTCACCATCGCTTTCACTGCCTGAATCCAAATGAGACATTCCTTGTGCATTCATTCTATCTTTCTGTCTTCCAGGACAGGAAGGACAAAGCCCAAAGGCACAGGATGGCCTTGGCCTGCAGGGGAGAGACTGAAATTGCTCTGGTACTTTCCAGCTGAGACATATGTCTGCTTGGCTCCTAAGATGCTAAATGAGCTGGAAACCACAGAGAAGTCTGAGGACTGGAGACTCCAAATTAACATTTTGACTTTTGCAGTGTTTTTCAAGATATGTTTACTTGTGTGATATTGTTCAGAAAATTATATTTATGTTGATAATTGCATGGAAATATTTGTAAAATTTAACAATGGTTTTAATGGCATACACACACCCCTGTGACCCTGGGAAACTGTTCCCTCACCAGGAGTATGGTTGAAACATGGGGTGTGTTTCAAACAGGACTGCTAGACAGTGCTAGAACTTGTAAAAGAAGCTAGCTAGATCAAATCAGTGTGTGTGTTAATGGTTAGTTTTGCCTCCCTACACACACACACACACACACACACACACACCTTTTCAGATTGGGTTAATTTACCTATAGTGCCTTAGTTAGATCTTGCATTTCCATCAGATTCTCACTGCAACTGCTGGTGGATTCCCAGGACCTGTGTTGGTCCCATTAGCTGCCTTTCCATGGCTACTACACAGCAGGCCAGTCTATTATTACATCAGCTTCACTCAACGTTACAAAGAGATCTGTTTCTACGTGGGCAGATCCTCTGAGTGCTGATTTCAGACCAAAGCCTGCTGCTCTGTTAGCGTTCTCTCTCCATACGCCTGAATGCAGAACCCCAGAGATGAGGAGATGAATGGAAACGGAAACAGACCTCGACTTGAGCAGATGCAATGACTGCTTCACAAACTTCATTTGCACAGAGATCAAAAAGAAAGGGTGACAGTGGGCCCTCAGTGAAGAAGAATGTGTTACAGAAGATGCTTTTCCTATTATAGGAGGAGTAGCCTGGCTTGACAAAGTGGATTTTGTCCTCACTGATCTTTTTCTTAAAATTCACATTTATCATGAATGTGTGGTCAAGAGCGGCATGCACTTGGTTATGCCATGCTTTCCAATTGATTTCTAGCTTTTGAATAGATTTTAATTCAAAAAAATTTTTCATGGATTCTTGACTTATTTGCAGAGTGACCACTCATTGGTGGAAATTATATTTGGGTAACTATGGATCCTAATGACTTGAGTTCACAGCATAGATATCAACTATGTACGTTCTTAATTGTTTGAATCTATTTCCCTCCATCCAGATCAACTTAACCTGTGGCTGAAAGGCCCTGGGGTGGGTGGTGGGGTGGTGGGGAGGAGTAGGGAGATGAGGAGGGGCTGGGGAGTGAGGAGGCTATCAGTCTTCAGCTTTTCCCTCATTCCAGCACCCGAAGGAGGCAGGGCTGGTTTAGGAGGGCTAGTTTCAGTCCCAGATGTCTCCAGCTGTTTGCAGCTTTCTTTAGAATGTGGGTACTTGATGTTCCTTTTTTTCTGGCCAGTTTAAGGGCAAAAACATAAGGTCATCTTTTCATGTTGCAGAATGATTTGGGAATCATTTCATTTCTCTATTAAACAGAAAAAACAAACCAGAACATTTTAAATAGCATCAGATATACTTGTTCCTGAGAGTTTTGCTAGAAATTGAGTCTAACAGTTTTTGGTCTGGTACTTTTTATAGGGAAAAGTCTTATTCTTGGTCCTCTTTTTCAACTTTCTTCCATAGTTAAGCTATTCATTTATTAATATTTTTCATCCCCTTTAAACTTTTTCTTTTTCTTGAGGTATAGGGGCACATATAGTAAAATGTAAACATCTTAAGCATCCAGCTTGATGATTTTTACATATGTATAAACACATGTGACCATCAGACAGAACAAGAAACAGACATTTCCAACGCCCCAGTAGGCTTCCTCATTCCTCTCCCCAAAGTAACTATTATTTTAATCACTACCACGTATATCAGTTTTATTTGTTCTTGAACGTCATCCAGCATGTACTCGTTTATGTCTGGCTTCTTTTTTGCTCATTAGATTTCTAAGATTCATTTATTGGTATGTAAAAAGTTGCTTGTAAATACATAAAGAGTTACTGAATGTATTATCTTTCCATCAAATCTGAGGAAAATACTTGAGAAGAGACTGTAACCAAAATGAAATTAATCAAAACAGAGAATTCAATGTTAGGAAACATGAAGAGACACAGAGAGGGGCAAAGGAGGATGAAGTATTTTCCCATCTTTGTAAATCCATAATCATTATACATAATGCATAATGATCCTCGAACAGAGGGCACATACTGACTGCAAACAAATAGTGCTAATCTGGAACTAAACCGAGCACTAAATCTCTGCACCACCTAGGCACGTAACAAGAGGAATGGGAGAGAAAAACAACATGGGAAAAGACTCATATGGGGAGGGGAAAAGAATGTAAGAAGGAAATATGTTCCAAAGAGCATTTCTTTAGAGAAAGTAGTAAAGAAATGAAAGACCAATGGCTTGTTGGAGAGAAAACAGTTGGTATTTACTTCTTCTGTCACAGTTGAGTAAAAGGTGCTTGCTTGTGACCTCCAGAAAAGGAACAGTGAATATTTATGGATTAGAAAATTACAGTGGCATTCTTAAATAATAGGAGATGGTGGTGGTGGTGATGGGGATTAAACAATAGAAATAAAACAAACAAATAAAGTACAAATTAATAAAATAAAATGAAACAAATAAAAGCAAGAATGTAAGCTTTATGTTATTTGACTGAATTCTCTCTTTCAAAAGCAGGCTAACAAGCTGGATGTGCTGTTTACAAAAAACATACTAAAAAAGTGATAGGCGTTTGGTTCTGGTTAAGATGAAGTAAGCCCACCACAGCCTACCTTTTCCACTGATTCCAAATAAAAATCTGAATAACCTACAAAAAGCAATGAAGCACTTGAAAAGAATGTATATTCTGTTTTTTCAGATGTAATGTCCTGAAAATATCAATTAAGTCTAACTGTTCTAGTGTGACATTTAGTATCTCTGTTGCCTTATTGATTTTCTGTCTGGAAAACCTGTGCAATGAAGTTAGTGGGGTATTAAAGTCTCCTGCTATTATTGTGATCCCATCAATTTCTCCCTTTATGTGTGTTAGTATTTGTTTTATGTATTTAGGTGCTCCTGTATTGGATGCATCTATGTTAACAAGTATAATAGCTTCTTCTTGCATTGCTCCTTTTATCAATATATAGTGTCCTTCTTTATCTTTCTCCAATGGCCTTTATACTACTCAGTCGTAAAAAAGAATGAAATAATGCCATTTGCAGCAACATGGACGATGGACTTTGAGATTATCATACTAAGTGAAGTAAGCCAGAAAGAGAAAGAAAAATACCACATGGTATCACTTATATGTGGAATCTTAAAAAAAAATGACAAAAATGGGCTTATTTACTAAACAGAAACAGACACAAAGACACAGAAAACAAACTTATGGTTACCGGGGGAAAAGAGATGGGAGGGATAAACTGGGAGTTTGGGATATGCAAACACTATTATATATAAAATAGATAAATAAGAAGGTCCTACTGTATAGCACAGTGAACTATATTCAATACCTGGTAATAGCCTACAATGAAAAAGAATATGAAAAGGAATATATATATATAATTGAATCACTATGCTGTACTCCAGCAACTAACGGAACATTGTAAAACAACTATACTTCAGTAAAAAGAAGCAATGAAGCAATGAAGAATCTGAGAAGTAAACAGTAGCATACATGGGAAGGAAAATGAAGAATGGTCAGTAAGGATGAGTTTCCTGTTTTTTTTCCTCCCCAACATAATATTAACAAATAGAATCCAGCAACATATAAGGAGGATATCACAAGTGAGTGGGATTTATCTTAAGAAGGAGAGGCTGGTTCAACATTTCACAATTAATCAATGTAATTCACCATATTAACAGACTAAAGAAATGAAACTGCATCATCAACTCAGTAGATGCAGAAAAAACATTTGACAAAATTGGACATCCATTCGTGATAAAAAAAAAACTCTCAGCAAAATGAAAATAGAAGGAAATTGTCCTTAACCTTATAAAGAATAAGATATAAGTTTATTAAAATTCATTCAAAGAGAAATGGGAAACTTTAATGGAACAATTATGTTAGAAGAAATTGAGAAGGTGACTAAATAGTGCCCATTGACAAGATAATGGGTAAACTGTACTTAATCTTCTCAAGTTATTTAAAGGATCCTACATTGGTATTTCTCAGTCCTAGAAACTCACTAGGATCACTTGTGGAGCTGTTTTTTAAAAATTTAATTTAATTTTAAAATATTGTTTTCTGGTCACTCCCAGACTACTTGACTCAGAATTTCTAGGAACCAGGCTTGAACATTATTATTTCTATAAAGCTCCCCTAATTCTAATGCACAAAATAGGTTTTCCAACCATTGTTCCAGTCTACTGACAAAGATGACGAATATAGTCCCCAAATCATTTTATAAAGCCAGCTGTAATTTAATACCCCAAACAAATAAAGAAAACTAGAGACTAACTGCTTATGGGTACAGAAGGAAAAATTAAAATAATGTAGTAGGAAATAGAATCCAGTAATATATCAAAAGATACATTTATTTTGTTTGGTGTAATGAACTGAAACATTTGTTGTTGTAATGAATGATATTAAATTAATCAAATTAAAGTAGAAGGACTATATTATCAAACCTATAAAGAAATTTGATAACATTAAGCAATCTTTCTAAATAAAAAATTCTAAGATGGCAGGAAAAAAAATTATTTTTGTATTATAAAAATTATTTACCAAAATCACTTAAATGGTGAAACATAGAGCCCATTTCAGTTAAAGTCAGGAGCTGGATGAGGCTAGCTACTAATCATCATTATTATTCAATATTGTCTTGAATATTCTATAGCAGGGTTGCTCAAACTTTACTGTGTACATAAGTCACCTGGAGATCTTTTTAAAATGCAGCTTACAATTTTGCAGGTCTAGGGATGGGGCTGAGATCTCAAACAACAAACATATCTTTTAAATTTAAGGTTTGAAAGGTGCACTGGGAAGCCTACATGTTGTGGGAGTGTATCTTTTTTTTTTTTTAACATTTTTTTAGTGAGTTATAGTCATTTTACAATGTTGTGTCAAATTCCAGTGTAGAGCACAATTTTTCAGTTATACATGAACATACATATATTCATTGTCACATTTTTTTTTCGCTGCGAGCTACCACAAGATCTTGTATGTATTTCCCTGTGCTATACAGCCTAATCTTGTTTATCTATTCTGCATATGTCTACAAATTTTGAAATCCCAGTCTGTCCCTTCCCACTCCCCGCCCCTCTGGCAACCACAAGTTTGTACTCTGTGTCTATGATTCTGTTTCTGTTTTGTATTTATGTTCTTTTTTTTTTTAGATTCCACATATAAGTGATATCATATGGTATTTTTCTTTGTCTTTCTGGCTTACTTCACTTAGAATGGCATTCTCCAGGAACATCCATGTTGCTGCAAATGGTATTATGTTGTCGGTTTTTATGGCTGAATAATATTCCATTGTATAAATATACCACATCTTCTTTATCCAGTCATCCGTTGATGGACATTTAGGCTGTTTCCATGTCTTGGCTATTGTAAATAGTGCTGCTATGAACATTGGGGTGCAGGTGTCATTATGAAGTAGGATTCCTTCTGGACATATGCCCAGGAGAGGAATTCCTGGGTCATATGATAAGTCTATTCCTAGTTTTTTGAGGAATCTCCATACTGTGAGAATCTCCATCTCTTCCACAGTGGCTGCACCAAACTGCATTCCCACCAGCAGTGAAGGAGGGTTCCCTTTTCTCCACAGCCTGTCCAGCATTTGTCATTTGTGGAATTTTGAATGATGGCCATTCTGGCTGGTGTGAGGTGATATCTCATCATAGTTTTGATTTGCATTTCTCTGATAATTAGTGATATTGAGCATTTTTTTCATGTGCCTATTGATCATTTGTATTTCTTCCTTGGAGAATTGCTTGTTTAGGTCTTCTGTCCATTTTTGGATGGGGTTGTTTGTTTTTTTCTTATTATGTTGTATGAGCTCCTTATATATTCTGGAGATCAAGCCTTTGTCAGTTTCATCATTTGCAAAAATTTACTCCCATTCCGTAGGCTGTCTTTTTGTTTTACTTATGGTTTCCTTTGCTGTGCAGAAGCTTATAAGTTTCATTAGGTCCCATTTGTTTGTTCTTGCTTTTATTTCTATTGCTTGGGTAGACTACCCTAGGAGAACATTTTTGAGATGTATGTCAGATAATGTTTTGCCTATATTTTCTTCTAGGAGGTTTATTGTATCTTGTCTTATGTTTAAGTCTTTGATCCATTTTGAGTTGATTTTTGTGTATGGTGTAAGGGAGTGTTCTAGCTTCACTGATTTACATGTTGCTGTCCAGTTTTCCAAACACCATTTGCTGAAGAGACTGTCTTTATTCCATTGTATATTCTTGCCTCCTTTGTCGAAGATCAGTTGACCAAAAGTTTGTGGGTTCACTTCTGGGCTCTCTATTTTGTTCCATTGGTCTGTGTGTCTGTTTCTGTACCAATACCATTCTGTCTTGATGACTGTAGCTCTATAGTATTGCCTGAAGTCTGGGAGAGTTATTCCTCCAGCCTCATTTGTTTTCTTCAGTAATGCTTTGGCAATTCTGGGTCTTTTCTGGTTCCATATAAATTTTATTATGATTTGTTCTCGTTCTGTGAAATATGTCCTGGGTAATTTGATAGGGATTGCATTAAATCTGTAGATTGCCCTGGGCAGTGTGACCATTTTAACAATATTGATTCTTCCAATCCAGGAGCATGGGATATCTTTCCGTTTTTTAAAGTCTTCTTTAATTTCCTTCATCAGTGGTTTATAGTTTTCTGTGTATAAATCTTTTATCTCCTTGGTTAGATTTATTTCTAGGTATTTTATTACTTTGGGTGCTATTTTAAAGGGGATTGTTTCTTTACTTTCTTTTTCTGTTGATTCATCATTAGTGTAAAGAATTGCAACTGATTTCTGAATGTTAATCTTGTAACTTGCTACCTTGCTGAATTCTTTGATTAGTTCTAATAGTTTTTGTGTGGACCTTTTAGGGTTTTCTATATATAGTAACATGTCATCAGCATATAGTGACACTTTTACCTCTTCTTTTCCAATTTGGATCCCTTTTATTTCTCTCTCTTGCCTGATTGCTGTGGCTAGGAGTTCCAAGACTACATTGAATAGGACCATCACCCTGATACTAAAACCAGGCAAAGACACTACCAAAAAAGAGAATTACAGGCCAATATCACTGATGAACATAGATACAAAAATCCTTACCAAAATGTTAGCAAATAGAATCCAACAGCACATAAAAAAGATTATACATCATGATCAAGTGGGGTTCATCCCAGGGACACAAGGGTGGTTCAACATATGCAAATCAATCAATGTAATACATCACGTCAACAAGAGACAGGACAAAAATCACATGATCATCTCAATAGATGCAGAAAAAGCATTTGATAAAATTCAACACCCATTTATGATAAAAACTCTCACCAAAGTGGGCATAGAGGGAACATATCTCAACATAATAAAAGCTATATATGACAAACCTACAGCCAGCATAGTACTCAATGGTGAAAAACTCAAAAGTTTCCCACTGAAATCTGGGACAAGACAAGGCTGTGCCCACTATCACCACTCCTATTCAGCATCATGGGAGTGTATCTTATGGTGCTCAGCTTTGTGCGGGGTGGGGAATGGTCTCCTTCTCTAGCTTATGTAAAATAGGTGATATAAAGAAGTGAGAAGAGTATTTGTTCTTAGATAGACAGACCTGAGGTCCCATTTATTACTCTACCATTATTGCTATGTAAACTGGCATATGTTTTATTAAACTCTGAGCCAAAGTCTTTTTATTTCTAAATTGCAGATAGGTTATACCTTGTAGGGTAGTAGTGAGTGCTAAACAAGTTAATGTAAATATAGCAACATGTATAGTAGTTAGTACATGGTAAATAATCAAAAGGTCAGTTCTCTCTTTCCCTAGATTATTTCCTATAGGTATTTCATCAAATACTACTAAAATTATAAAGAAATTTGTCCTATCATTATGCAGGCTACTTCTTTAACATTATTATATTTAGATTTGAAAAATGATCTTACCCATTTTGCTGACAGAATTTTAGACTAAGTTAAGGGTATGGTGGAACATTATTTGATTAAATTGGACTTGGAAATTTAAAAAATTGCATGACTGCTACTCTGGTTTTTTTCTATAAAATGGAAGACTTTTTTTTAAAAAAAAAAACCAAACTTTGTTCAGGATTGCCAAGGGAGTTTCTATTTTTCTCTTAAACTCTTAACATTTCAACATTTTGCAAGGCTAAGTCAGAAAACCATTTTTATTCAGTGCCGGTGTAAGTAGAGAACACTAAACTGATAGAAAATAAAGTTACTCTCTTCAGTAATTCACAATCTTAAACCTTAGGCTAACCAAAACCCTCATCCAAACAGTGGATATATTCTTCTTTCTTGGGTCCAAAGCAATCTTAGTTGTCCTGGAAGTAGCCCCCAGTTAAAACAGAAAATAGAAACAAGCATGGGAACATGACAGAATTCCTTATTCAGAAATGTTATAAAGGAATATGACAAAGTTTCTAACAACTCTCCAGCCTGTGTTGATGTGCTCCTTAAGATCTTGTAGGGAGGGTACATGTAAACTGGCCCTTCATAGACTACTTACACAGGGTTGTAGCTGTAGGAAGAGCCTAGGAATTTCTACCCAACATTATCTCCTATCCCTTCCCATTAGAACCAGATTTTGACAGTTTATCCATTGACTCTCAGCTCCAGAGCAAGGTTCTGGTTCACCTAAGCCAATCAATGTTTGACAATTCCCTAGTGACTGATGGATGGGTAACATGGCCTCAGTTGGCTCAAGCAGATTGTGGCTGTCTTGAGACAGACGTTTTCTATCTGTTCTGTTCTGGTAACAATGGAGCATATGGCATATTTACACCTGAAGGTATGCAGTGTGAATGAAGGGAACCAACGTAAAGATGGGGCCAATGTTGAGGACTGAAGAGCAGAGAGAAGCAAGGGAGATGGGTCCTTGATGAGCCACTGTTCATGTTGTCCTGGGGCCTACCCCATCTTTGAAGTTCCAGTTATATGAAATCATTAGCCAGGGTGAGTGGGAATCAAATACATTTCATACAAAGACTGCATTAACCAACATTTCAAGTCAATATCCATGGCTAAAGCTTTACACACATTTGGCTGGAGAATATGGTTGAGAGGGTAGGCAAGTAGCCATTACAGTTTCATGGGAAAACCAAGGACCTTTGAGAAGGGACAGATCTGAGTTCCAGTGTTGGCTCTTCTATTCACTTGTTGTAAGATCTTGGGCCAATTACCTATCTCTTTGCTTCAGTTGACTCACATGTAAACAGTAAATTATAACATCTGATAGAATTTTAAAGATTAAAATGTTAATGAGATAAAAGTACATAGTGACTGGTACATAGGGAGTGGGCGAATAATGGTAACTAGCAGTTAGTATTAGTTAGTAAAAGAAATATTTTTTTGACCCAAGTCTCATTTCTTTGATCCTTCTGATAAACTTTGAAGAAGGATTGCCTAAAATAGTCCTCCACATTCCTCAGGTTCAAGTCTTTTTGCAGCCTGCTATAATCAGGTTTCAGTCTCCTTATCAAGGTCGTCAAATCCATTGAGTTCCTCCAGTAGGCATCTTCCTCTTCATTTCACTTGCACTTGACTCAGTTGATGAATCCTTCTCATAATACTTTTTTCTCTTGGCTACCAGAACACCACCGTTTCTTGAATTTCCCCTGCCTTGTTCATTGATTGATTACTTCTTTGCTGGCTTTTCCTCCTCTGTTTTCATCTAAATTTGGGGATATTCCCCAGCTCAGCCCTGGCCCTCTTTTTCACCCTCTCTAATCTCCCTATGTGGCAATGCAGCCCCCAAGGTTTTATCTCCCATCAGTTTGCTAATGACCTCCACATTCACAATTCTAACCCAAATCTCTCCCCTGAACTCCAGGTCATATATGCAGCTTCCTGCTTGACACCTCCACGGGGATGCCTGTTTTCCTCTGTTTCCACGTAACCACCCTAGTGCAGCCATCATTCTTCTTGCTTCTGCCATTGTAATAGCCTCTTACTTGCTGTCTTATTACAACTCTGGCCACTCCTCACAGCACCTCTTTCCATTTTCTACATAGCAGCCAGAATGATTTTTTAAAAAATACAGTTCAAAACATATCCCTTACCTGCTTAAAATCCTCTAATGCCTTCCCATAGCTCTTGTGATAAAAATCCAAACTCTAGCAAGGCCTACAAGGCTGGGCCTACTTGCTGAGCTATTGCCTTTCTCTCAAGGCTCACCTTGTATGACCCTCTTACCTAACCCCCCTTCACCCCTGTGGTCTTCTCTTGTCCTCAGACAGGCCCAGCTTGGGCCATTCCATTCGCTTTTCTCTCTTTCTGGAATGTTTTTCCAATGGCTGGCTTCTTATCATTGAATTCATTCAGTCTCTAGGTCAAATGTTACTTTTTCAAAAGGAGTTTTCCAAAGGAACCCCATCTCCACTGTCTGTCACTTTTTCCTGCTTCATATTTTTGACAGCACTCACGCTCTAGAATCATCTTATCACCTGCCTCCCTCATTATGGTGTAAACTGCCTTAGAGCTGAAATCATGTCTTTCTTATTCACCACTCTATTTCCCTCATGTGGAATAGTGCTTGGTCCCTACCAGGTGCTCAAAAGTTTTCATTGCATGAATTAAGGAATGAATGAGCAATAATAGTGTTTAAGCCAACATTGAACAGCATGTAATATTTTGTGGTGTCTTTTCACTTTCATTACCTGGGGTCTTCCCCATGATAATCTGTGAGGTAGGTGTTAAATTCATTTAGAGATGAACTGAGTAATTTTGTGCCCTTTTACCTCCACATCTAAAAGAGAATAGAGTTGCATTTGTTTAAGCCTCCACAGAAGAAGAAAGTCAAGGAACCTTAGTAAAATTATTTAATAGGCTGAGCTAACCATCTGTGAACTTTTGCTTTTTGTTCTTAACCAAATGTTAGAAATTGAACTACACGTGTTTCTAGCCTGAACACTACAAACCATTCAAACAAAATTCTCTCCATTATTCCTGGGTCCAGATGCAAGAGGTCCATGGTAGTCAATGCTCTGTAATTAAATGAGATTTCAGGCTGAGCTTCTAATCCCCTGAGACATAGAATGTGCAGCTGTACTAATAACCTGGCCTATTATATGGAAAGCCAGCCGGGCCCTTATTTTTTTATGTATGTACACACATACACACACACTCACACATATATGTTCACATTTATATTTTTAAAGCCAACAACAATCTAAACACAAGGTTCTCATTCTGTCTTTAAATATGGGAAATAATATTAGATTAAGTTAATGTAATCACTAACATCATGTTCTGAAAATTGAAAACTAATGCAGCTTTGTTTCCCAACCCCCAAACTGCCCAAGAAATCAGAATTTCCAGAATATCCAGACCTATACTTTTCAATGATAAAATATACGTACCCCACTTGGAGTAAGGTGCATAATTTAATATTTTATTGTGTTTGATTTTTTTGTGTGTGTGTGTGTTTGATTTATAGGCTTCCTCAGTCCTTATTAAATTTAAGTTTTCACAATTGAGGAAAGGCCTTAAAGAAAACATATTTTGTGGCTAAAGATGTATCCCACATGTGCTGGGCTGGCAATTTAAAAGGCCTGTTAACTCCTCTCTGAGCCTTCATGGCGCTGCTGAAAATTCTAATTGCAAAGCTCAGGTAAGCGGGGCTGAAGAAGAAAGGGTCAGTGTTCAGATTCCAGGTTGAGAGAATGCTTATTTCTTTGAAGTCTGATGGTACATCAAAATTCACCCTGGAACAAAATCGGGTATGCAAAGCTTTGAAAAATTGTATCAAAATTTGTCTTTTGTCTTTTTTTTAAACAACATTTTAAGGGGGTAGGGAGAGTGAAGGGTCTCTGACAACTTTGGCATGGTTTTCACTAAGCACACTTTCAGAGCTGCAGTTCCCTAGTTGACAAAGACCTGGACATGACCTCAAATATCTGCAGTTTGAGAAACATTACATGGAGCCACGGACAATTTCAGGTAGGAATTCCAAGTCTGGTGAACAGATCAAGGTACCTCTGGATTTTTCGATAGTCAGTGTCCTGAAAGCCTCACTTGCCCCGAGGATTCTGTCCACTGAAAAGGATCCAAGCTACAGGACTGACATCACTGAAAAACGGGAATATCCTTTCAGCTTTTCCAAACTAACAGTCTCCACTAATCTTAATCCAACTCCAGTTTTCCTAACCTTGAAGATGTTTCCAAGCCCCTTCTGAGTCCCTAAGGAATTATTCTCTCATGCTGTCTCACATCTTTGCATTTCTATTATGTCAGATCACATTCTGCCCTACCTCCTATTCCACACAACAGGGATCAGAAGGCTCGACTTTGTGTCCTCTATCTCATCTCAAAGTCACCTTTGATTCTTCTTCCACATTCACTACATCTCATCAGTCCTTAATTCTTACTGATTCTCTTTTCTCAGTACCTCCTGAAAACATTCACTTCCTGGCATTTCCATTGTCCTATTGGAGTGTAGGCTACCTCCAGGTCTTGTTTTTATCATCATAACAATCTGATTGGTTTTCCTGACTCAAGTCTTGCCCCTAGTCTACCTACTCTTGCCCGTTTATTTCTTCCTCTGTCGCCACAGTGGTTTTTCCTAAAATGCCTATTTATCTGATTTTCTCATTCTCTTGCTTTTAGTATCATACCACTGCTCTTGGGATAAGATCCAAAATCCTTACTATGACTTTCAAGGTTCTATCAGCATCTCTCCCTTCTGATTCGTACACTACACACTCCAGAGATACTTAACTCTTCTTAGTTTCTCCTTTGGATCCTGTTGGTCCCTTTTGTCCCTCTGAGCCTTTGCCTATACTGTTCCCCGGCACTCTTCCTATCTCACCACCTGGCTAATAATTCTTACTCATAGTTTTGTTCTCAAGTTAGATACCACTTCTACCTGGACACCATCCTTCACCTCCACCTCATTGTGCTCTTCCCTCACACAGCGTTTTGCCTTCCCCTAGCACAACACTTAGATTTTATTATGATTATGATTTACTTTCTTTTTTCCCTAGAGAAGCTCCCCAAGGACCGATAGTGTATGTATTTTGCTGTCATAGCTTCATCACCTAGCTTAGTGCCTAGAACATAGAAAGGCATTTAGTAGCCTCTGAATATTGAATAATATTCAATGAATATCCATCTTTGTATCCTTCCACACAGTTTGACTCAGTGCCTGGTACATAGTAGATGCTTAATAGCAATTAGATGAATCAGATCAAATTGACATACTGCTCGAATTATCTGAGAGGAAAAATGTGGGTTGTTGAGATGGAGTAACATAGTTAGCTACTTTAGGAACTATTAAAAGGTTATTCCCTGAAAAAATGTATTTGACTCTGCTGATCAATGACATTTGACCACTAAGATGACCAGAAAAACCAGACCATGATATGGTTGCTATAATCACTTGGCAGATATTGGTGTTTGATTCTTACTGTCTGTATAGCAACTCCATCTATTGGCTAGAAATTGGCCACTATGGGGATTGGTAGGAATTTAAAATGACAATGATTCTGATTATAATACTAACTACTAATAGGCAGTTACCATGTTCTTTACATGCACCAACTCAGTCCTCACAACAGTCCTGTAAAGTAGAAACTGTTACTATTCTACTTTACGGATAAGATAACTGAGAGTGAAAAAGGTTCAATAACTTTCTTCAAGTCACACAACTGAAGAATGCTAGAGATGGAATATCAACTGCAGAAGTCTTACTGTGGATTTCATGCTTTTAAATAATATGCCATATGGCCACTACTCTTTGCTGCGATAACTAACCAGGGACATAGATTTGGGGATATATGTATTTATGGGCTACACAAAAGCCTTCGGAGTCTTTTGTGTGGGCAGTATGCATAATGCTTAGCAAACAAGGTCAGCCTCTTGTCATACCTGCTGGTCTTGATTTTAATAAAGCTTTGCAAGCTAGTCATAAGAGAAATGGGAGCAATTTGGAAATAAATTACTTCCATTATGGTGCAGGATCTCCTATATACTTTGGCATTTAGGAATTATTCACAGATGTATGTTTACAGTTAAAAAAATCAACTACACTGTGCTCAATTATATGGGGGGAAAACTCTAGTAAACAGTTTTTAATTGGATTGAAATTAAGATAAATTTAGGATAATGAAGGAAAATGTCTTAACAGCAAGATTTATAGACTGTGTGCAAAGCTCCTATTGGAAGTGAAGGAAGCATTTTGAAATGCAAAATTTACATGCATTTGAGGAAAAAAGAATATATGTACAATCTGTTTCCATATAGTCATGAAATTCTTTTGAAACAACTTAGGGTATATATGAGTTCTTCATTAGACATATATGAACATTTGTTGTGTACAGATTCCTATTCTAGGTACTATGGGAGTCAGAAAATTCTCTAAAAGCCACAGATTTTACAGAAGTTACAGATTTCAAGTACTTTATAGTCTACTTAGTTTTAGGATTTCTCTGTGAAATGGACTACATGGTGTAGGCATAAATGTTCATAAAATAAGGGAACTAAGTTATTAAGTGTTCTTTTGGAAGAGATGTTGCATTTAGTGAAAGACAAAATGACATCCTAGAAGCATACAGATCCTGAGACAAGGGAAACATATGGGATTTTTTTAGCTCCTTTAATTCTAGGAGGAATTAAATGTGTATGGAACATCCTATATGAAGCTTTAAGAATAGATTATTTGAAAATATTAGTAATGTGGGGTGGGTTTTGAAGGATGGCCTTGAAGGCCTATCTTTAAAATCATATAAATGACTTGAAATAAATCATGGCATATTCTAAACCCTTGCTATTCAAAGTGTGGTTTAGCAGCATTAGCATCAAATAACAGATTGTTAGAAATGCAGACTCTCAGGCTCACCCCAGACCTACTGAATAAGAATCTGCATTTTAGCAAGACCCCAAGTGAAACATTGATCTAAATAATAAATTTGTGGCACAGAAGATTTTGCATGTTTGGTGTTTTTGCCATAACCATTTGATACCATATCTTCTAAGTCTTTTTTTCTCTACTTTTCTTCCCAAACCATCTCCTCCAGATAAACTAGTTTTTGTCATCATCTCCTAACCACGGCTTAAGATATTCTGTCTTTTCTGCTTTCCACAAGAACTGCTCTTTACCTGAGTGCCTTTCATTTTCCTTTATGCCCAAGACATATAGAACTATTTGCATTTCCAGAATATGCTGTGTTCCTTCATGCCTTCTGCCCAGATTTCCCTCCCTATCCCCATTTTGATCATCTTGGCCTTCAGGACTCTATGAAGACTTCTATGTCCCCTTCTCACTCTACTCTAAATCTTTTTTCACTTTATTCTCTTAGTACTTGATAGTATTTCTATGTGATAGCTCCAATCACATTGCAATATAATTTTTAACATGTTCTCTTTCAGTACACTGTAAGTCTCTGAAGGCAATAAGTGTTTTAGCCACTTTTATAGGCTGAGTGTTTAAAAATGTTTTCTGAATGAATGTTTTGTCTGTGGGGTGGTGGTAATCAGGAATGGAAGTACTATAAGGATCTTGTATTCTAAAATAACACAAAGGTATTAGGTAACTTTGACTTAAATAATCATGTTAATATTTATTGGAAAATCATTGAAAGAATAGGAATAATTTTCATACTAATGGAAAAAAATGAATTCAGACAGAAAAGGAGAAAACAATACCAGAAAAAGGACAAATAAGCCCAAATGATAAGATGGAAAAAGTGAGAAGATGGTCTAAATATACCACAACTCAAAATAAGCATAAGTAGGTTAGACTCTCCAGTTAAAAGATAATGATCATCATACTGAATTTAAAAATAAAATCCAGTTCAGTGATGCTTTCCCAAAAGGCACACCTAAAAACATAAAGACATTTCACTAGAAATGTTGAAAGGTAAAGGAAAGAAAAAGACATACCAAGCAAAAACTATTTAAGAGAAAGCTGGTGTAATTATATTAATATCAGGCACAATAAACTTTAAGGCAAAAAGTATTACCAGAGATAAACTACATACTGATCAGTGATTTAATCTACTAGGAAGCTCTACCCACTCCAGATAAATAATGATTACTGATTAGTGACTATTAATGATAATCTACATAATGATCAGTGATTTTAACTCACCAGAAAGCTCTACCCTTTTCATATATATATACACCTAGAAACATAGATTCATTTCATTGAAAGGAAATTTTTATAAAACTAAAGAAGGGAGTTGTTAAAGTTACCACCATAGTGAGAGATTTAATACATATACCAATTTCAGCAACTGACAGATCAAAAGACCCCCAAAATTCCAAAATATATAGAAGAAATGAACAGCACAATCAACACATTTGATAGAATGAACTTATATATAACATTGTGCTCAACAATTGGCAAATACACGTTCTTTCAAGCACACAGAAATTTATGAGAAGTGATCATGCACTAGGACACAAAGGACTGGTATCAGACATTCCTTATTCTTTGATCACCATATAGTTAGGTTATAAATCGATATCAAAAAGATAATTTTAAATGCATAATTGTAAAAAACACCTCAAGTAATTTATGTATCATAAAGTTAATATAATAAAAACTAGAAGATACTTGGAACTGAATATTTAAAATTACTAAATATCAAAACTTGTAGAAAAGCTGTACTTAGAGTGAATTCTCTAGGTACAAGAATTCCCTAAGTTCTCGTAATGACAGAAGCTAAAGATTAATGAACTAATAATCAAACTAGAGAAATCGCAAAGAACAGTGAAATGAAAAAGAAAATAGACAGGAGGAGATAATAAAGATAGGGTGGAATTTAAGATAATAGAAAAAAAATCAACACTGTCAATTTTGGTTTTCTGGGGAAACACTGAAAATGAACAAAACCGTGGCTGGCTTTATCAAGAAACAAAATAAGAGACAGATCAATAATATAAGAAGTGAAAAAGGGGGAAATAACTGGAGACAAGTGTTAGAGGAGCTTAGAGGAGGCCACACCAGGTTTTGACTCAGAGTGAAGGCTGAGGGGTCAAAGAGATTCGGCTTTGAGTCCTGGATCTGCTGCATTCCAGCAGTGTGATCTTGGGCCAGTCTCCTGATCTCAGTGTTTCATTGGAAAAATAATGATAGATTGTGAATATAAATGAAATAGAAAAGTACTTGGCACATAAAAGCACAGTGAAAATTAGCTATATGTTTTATTGTTATTTTTTATCATTAGCATCCTGGAGCCGCGCCACTGGGAAACTTTACTGGTTTTGTGTGTATAAATAGAGTGTCAAGAGCAAGAAGCGGGGCTACATAGGGAAGGGAGGATATTTCTGGGGCAGGATGGCTGTGTGAGCAAAGGCAGAGAAAGGGGTGCACAGGGCCAGAGTAAGTCTTCTATGTGGAGAAATCACAGTTGTCAAATGCATTTTATAACATCAAAAACTCAAGATGCTAACAAAGAAGTAGTTGTATTTCTCAGTAAACTTGCCTGAGAAAATACATCACCAAAAATGGGTTTGTCTACTCTTGACCTCCACAGCCCCTCACCTTCCTCCCTGTACACTCCCTAGGCACACTCACTAGCATAAGCCTCCTGTGCTGGGGACTGTGGCTCCAGGAAGATTAGATGAAAAAAGGATACAAGGAAGAGAATCCTGCCAGACTGCACTTCTATATTAAAATGTATAATTCTAAATTAATAGACTCAGTGGGCTGGGGCATAGAGAGATTGTTTAAGCACCCCTCCCCCTTCAAACTGAATTGGACCTTAACTAGTCCATCTAGAAGAGAACCACACTTCTAAAGAAATCTAAGGGCTTAACATTATTGTGATTATTCACATTCCTGTGTTTTAATCTGCTGACACGTAGCTGGCTCTAAAAAAATATTTAAATAAGTGCAGGAATGAATAATGTGAACAATGATGGTACAAGAACCTGACTATTTCATGAATATATGTATATGGCGTGTCAGGGTAGATTATGACATGCTTTTTGAAGTGCGTGAGCCTTCGTGAGGTGTGGGCAGTGTCCAGCCCTTACTCCAGCACTCCTGTCCTCTTCCTTAATTAACACCAGCCTCCCAGACTGAACTCTATCTGGGTGTTTGAGGTTGAGAATCCCCTGAGGGATTACGCTGCCACTTTACATACAATCTGGAGTCCTGGGGAGACCAGAAAATCCAAGAGAGACATTTCCCAGCAGCATGGTCCCAGAAGAAGATGTAAACCCACAGGCCTAGATCTGGCTTCAGTGATGAGCCTCCTGCCTAGATAAGCTCCCAAGAAAGGAGGGGTAGAAAGCTGGAGAAGCCCAGCTGGCTTCATCTAGGGGCCTCCCTGCTTAGTAGCCTTTCTCACCAGGACCACACAGCATCCTCCACAGGCGGCTTCTCCTTCTGAGTACCAGGGCTGGAGAGTTCCCTGAACAGACATATCCCAAGCCCAGGCTGCTCAGGCCTCTGTCATTATGTAGTCCAGGGAGTCCTCATGCAGCTGAGCCTGGTGTTTTGAGGGATGGCTGGGAGCTTTGCCCCTGCTGGTCCTGGCAGCCTTTATGGCTGGAGATTGCAGTGCAATGCAGAGGGAGCCATTTGACAGTGTTTGCACCTTATCATTTCCAAAGAATCTCTGCTCTTGAGACAATCGGTGCTCTTAGCTGTCTGTCAAGTTCAAGCACTTTTTATTTTAAACATATCTGAGTGTTGGCGCTCAGGAAACAACTGAAGGAAGCTCACCACAAGAGAGATTATTTGTGGAGTTCAATTTCCCCCATCCCCCAATCTCCATGCTACTCCTTCTCACCATGTCAGTCTGGGGATTAAACTGACCCTCTCCCTGTGGTTTTGGGTCCTAAGGCACTTTATATTCTGGTCCAGAGCTGCCGGGCAGTCTTATTGGTGAAACCACAATTTCACAGTGAATCAGTCACTTCCTCCAAGCTACCTTCTTCCTGTTTTGTGGTAGGTCAGGGGCACTGCCATGTGGGGACAATCGACCATGGCTTTTATCTATATATTATCTGGCATGTGAGAATGGATGGACATTTCATCAAGGATAGACCTCTGGGGATTATTGAAGCTGACATTTCTGATAGGATTTTAGTTCTTTATTACAAAGCAGTAAATGAAATATATTCTAGCCTTTTATCTTGACAAATATACTCTTGTGATGCAAAAACCAAAGGATATATGTAAAGCTATGATTTTAATGTGTTTGAGGTCTGGAAAAATGTCAGACTACTAACTTTAATTATTATTGCACATCTCTGACTCATTTGTCAAAGGGCCTGTGGTGGTTGAGTGAGTGATAAAGATTTTACATAACATATGGATTATGTATTTGTTTCATAAAGTTAATTTTTTTGCCTTTATTTCTGCAAAATCATTAATTTTTTGTTGTATTCTAGGTGTTTGCATAATTTATTTTCAATTCACAGTAATGATCTAAAGGATTTCAAAAATTATAATTATATTTAAAATATACAAAAATCAAACATATATTTATGAGAACATATAAATTAAGCATAAAAGTGATGTGTTTCCAACAGTTATCTTTTAAAATATTCAAAATTATCTATTAACTTTAAAAGGTGAAATCCAAATTATAATTAATAAATGCCAAAATTATATTGGGTATATTAACATTTTAATTAAATCTTATTTACTTTTATAAAGATAAAAGCATTCAATTTTTACATACTCTATGTCCATCAAGTTGCCAATATAAAGAATTGGTACCATGAAACATGAATGTAAATTTAAAAGTAATATGAAATGTTAAAATTGCAAAATGTTCTTAAGCCACCATTTGCAGCTTCTGTGAAATATTGTGCCAACTGAATTAAATACCCTGGGAACTAGGAATTAGAATAAGAGAAGACAAAGGATTCTTGATGTTATTGAGAGATGATACTTTGTTATGGAAAAATCTCTTGCATTCATGTTATCTTAGAGGAGAAATTTGACAAGTTTGATTTTTTTCTTAATCCGGCACTCTTTTCCCTCACATCGTCCAAGCATTCTAAATCAATGTCATCATCATAACCCACGATCCTTCACAGCTTTCAAATTCCATCACTTTTTCTTTGGAGGATATAGGACAATAGACGTGAAAATGCATTTCCCTGGAGCCTGAACAGTGTGGTCATGAAGGTGGATGTTAAGAGCTATGAGCTGTGCTGTGCCCGCTCTGAGCAGCAGATCCTGAGTGATAGGGGCAACTGTGTGTTTTTAATACATTTTTGTGTGTGTGTGATTGTGGTATGTGGACCACTCTAAAGTACCCCTTGCTTAGGTCTAAAGGAGGTTCTGTATATACCAGCCATAATCAGGCTCCCCAGGAGAACCTATGGCTAACATTTTGGAATATTTCCTTCTCACTGTTTTCTATACCTTGTTTTCACTTATGAGAATATGCCCCATGAACAGTCTTGCATCCTGCTTTGTTGGTAAAACAGAAGTTAGCAGTCTAACTTCTGCATTCTATAAATTCTGTAAGGGCACATATTGCCCAGTCACGGAAGTTCACACCCTCAGTGATGGAGGAAAAAGCACATTGCTCTCATTATGGTGACTACAGTAGAGATTAAACATAAGACACCAGTCAAAGAAATTAAATAAATAAAAATCTGTAAATATATCCAAAGCACAGTGTTAGATGCAGCAGAGGGCTTTCAGAGAAGTATAAGACAGTCTCCATCTTCATGAGAGCTAGCTTACAAACCAGTTACCTGGCTTTGTTCTCAGCAAAAAGATGACTAAAGACTAAACTCTCAGCAAGAGGGATTAATAGAGCATTGGAATGGTCTTGACTGTTCTGCCAAATGATCAGCTAATCTGTAGCACAAATTTACAATGGAAAGTTGGGACTTTTAGAGAGAATATAGTCCTAGAAACTGCTTAGGAGGATGTTAGGGCTTTGTCAATTTGTACCAGTATGAGGAGCTACTATTTACTGGGGATATCACAGACGACATACTTTATATTTCTTTCATTTAAAATCTGACCTTGAAATGCAAATTTAAAATTTCGTTTGAATTTGATATTTGAATACTTATTATTTTCTTTGATCAATAACCTCATATGGGACTATCTACACCCCAATTTTTAAAATAAAGACTCAATATTTTTTAGAGCAATTTTAGAATCACAGCAAAACTGAAGAGAAGGTACAGCGATATTCCATATACCCCCTGCTCCCAGACATGAACAATCTCCCCCATTATCAACATCCCCCACTGGAGTGATATATTTGTTACGACTGATGAGCCTACATTGACACAGCATAATTACCCCAAGTCCATTGTTTACGTTAGGTTTCCCCCTTGGTGTACATTCTGTGGGTTTTGGCAAGTATGAAATGATATGGATCCGTCATTATGGTATCATACAGAGTAGTTTCACTGCCCTAAAAATTCTCTATGCTCTGCCTCCTTATCCTCCCTATTGGTCAACCTCTGGCAACCACTGAACTTTTTATTGTCTCCATAGTTCCACCTTTTCCAAAATGTCATACAGTTGGAATCATATAGTATGTAATCTTTTCATATTGGCTTCTTTCATTTAGTAATATGCATTTAAGTTTCCTCCATGTCTTTCCATGGCTTGACAGCTCATTTCTTTTTAGCACTAAGTAATAATCCATTGTCTGAACGTTCTAGCATTTGTTTATCTAATCATTTGCTGAAGGACATCTTGGTTGCTTCTAAGTTTTGGCAATTATGAATAAGGCTGCTATAAACATTCTCATAGGTTTTTGTGTGGACATAAGTTTTCAACTCCTTTGGGTAAATACCTAGGAGATGGTTGCTGGATCATATGATAAGGGTATGTTTAGTTTTGTAAGATATTGTTAACGTATCTTCCATTTAGGACTGAGTTCCCTCTTGAATTCATTTTTGTGAAGTACGTAAGGTCTGTGTGTATACTCATTAATTTGCCTATGGTTGTCCAGTTGTTCCATTTGTTGAAAAGATTATCTTTGCTCCATATATTTCCTGTGTTCATTTGTCAAAGACCAGTTGACCCACAATCAGTTGTTATTCCTATTAAGACTGACAGAAAGCATGCATTAAGTGCCTAATTGTATACAGCATTGTTTTGGGTGCTGCCAAGGTGTCAGGCCTATGCACTATGCCACATTCAGGTGGAATAAGATTTGAGGTCCACCGAGTACAAAGGAAAAGAAATGCCTTGCCAGTTTTAAACATTTGTCACCAAATTATTCCTAAAGCAGGATCATTGCTTGCTTAACACTAGGCACAATTTTGAAAAAATGAGAATGACTGCTGTTAACCCATTACCTGCTGTATTAGTTACCAATTGCTACTGTTACAAATTACCGTAAACTAGTAGCTTAATGCAATGCAAATTTACTCTCTCACAGTTCTGGACATCAGGAATCTAAAATGAAGGTGTCAGTGGGGTTATGTTCTTTCTCAAGACTTCAGGGGAGAAATCGTTTGTCTTTTTCAGCTTCTAGAGGCCCCTTCATCTCATCACTCTGACCTTGTGCTTCTGTCTTCACAATTCCTCCTACTCACTCTGATCCTCCTGCCTCCCTCGTATGGTGGTGAGAGGAGCAGCAGAGGCCAGGAAGCCAGTTTCTCAAAGGGTCTCACATGCCTTGATCCACAGACACCTAGGCTGTGCTCTACCTGCCACCAAAATGCCCAAGAGGAAGGTCAACTCCACCAAAGGGCAATGAAGAAGGAACCCAAATGGAGATCAGCAAAGTTGTCAGCTAAACCTGTTCCTATGTAAGTGGAAACATAGCCTCAAAAAGGCAACAGGAAAGGATAAATCTTCAGACAAAAATACGTAAGCAAAAGGGAAAAGAAAAGCAAAGGGAAAACAGAAGAAAGTGGTAACTGAGAAACTAAAGATTAAACCATCACCAGCATAGCTCAACATAATAAAGGCCATATATGACAATCCCACAGCTAACATCATACTCAATGGTGAAAAGCTAAGAGCATGTCCTCTAAGGTCAGGAACAAGACAAGGATGCCCACTCTTGTCACTTTTAGTCAACATAGTCTTGGAAGTCCTAGACACAGCAATCAGAGGAGAAAAAGAAATAACAGGAATCCAAATTGGAAAAGAAGTAAAACTGTTTGCAGATGACATGATACTATACATAGAAAATCCTAAAGAAGCTATCAGAACTACTAGAGCTCATCAATGAATTCAGTAAAGTTGCAGGGTACAAAATTCATACATAGAAATCAGTTGCATTTCCATACACTAACAACAAAATAGCAGAAAAAGAAATTAAGGAAACAATCCCACTTACCATCACATCAAAAAGAATAAAATACCAAGGAATAAACCTACCTAAGAAGGCCAAGGACCTGTACTCCAAAAACTATAAGACACCTATGAAAGAAATTGAAGACAACACAAACAGATGGAAAAAAAACACCGTGTTCCTGGATTGGAAGAATAAATATTGTTAAAATGGCCATACTACTCAAGGCAATATACAGATTCAATGCAATCCCTATGAAATTAGCAATGACATTTTTCATAGAACCGAAGCAAAAAATGTTAAAATTTGTATGGAAACATGCAGGCCAGTGGCATGCAGGGGCACAGCTGGAGGGGCTCGCCCTGAGTGCGAGCACAGCAGTAGAGGTCAACTGCAGGGATCTAGTCTGGCATTTTACACTCAAGCAGCCTCAGAGGCCTAGGCTGGCTGCTGGTATGGAGCCTTGGCAATGATCGGGGTGGGGAAGAATGAAAGGAAGGGACTCAGGTGTCTGATATCAGCGATGTGAATACCTGTGGGGCAAAAAAATACCCTGTGAAATCTGCAGAAGGGTGCACAGCATCTGTGCTGGCCATTGGTTTCTTCCGTGGCAAAAGCTGCTGGGGTCCTCTGCAGAGCAGGTCACTGGGAACCATGGTCGATTCTACTGTATGGCTGATATTGGTAGCCCCTGCCTTTCCTTGTTCCTAGCTGTTCTCTTGTGTCTCACGTTTACCGATCTCTGGGTGGTGTGAAACCAAACCAGCAGGTCCTCCACGCTGTGCAACAAAAGGCTGGGCAAGCTGGTTACTCACCCTGATCTCCCTTTCCCAGTGAGGGGAACTCTTTTCTAGCTGGGAAATCTCTTCTTGGTGCTGAGCAACGCTGGCTTGGGGGATGGGATGACACAAACAAAATGAAGCTGTCTTCCTTCCCGCTTTGTGAGGTTATTCTCAGGTATTTTGGTCCACAGTTTGCTAAAGTTTCTTAAGTGGTCTCCTGAGCTCTCCCAGAGGTGTTCTTGTTAGTGGATAGATGCTTAATTGTTGATTTTGTGGGTGATAGATGATGAGGTCTCCTACTCTGCCATTTTTGGTCCACATGCAATCTTTTCTTTGGCATTTATTTTTTATATTTTTATTTTTAACTTTTTAAAATTGAGTAATAGTCAGTTTTCAACGTTGTGTTAATTTCTGCTGTACAGCATAATGTTTCAGTTATACATATATATTCCTTTTCATATTCTTTTTCATTATCAGCTATTACAAGGTATTGAATGTAGTTCCCTGTGCTATGCAGTAGACCTTGTTGTTTATTTTATACACAGTAGTTAGTATCTGCAAATTCCAAACTCCCAAATTATCCCTCCACACCTCCTCTTACCCCCACTGGTAACCATAAGTTTGTTTTCTATGTCTGTGAGTCTCTTTCTGTTTTGTAGATAAGTTCATTGGTCTCATTTTTTTAGATTCCACATGTAAGTGGTATCATGTGGTATCTTTCTTTCTCTTTCTGGCTTACTTCACTTAGAATGACATTCTCCAGGGCCATCCATGTTGCTGCAAATGGCATTATTTTATCATTTTTTATGGCAGATTAGTATTCCATTGTATAAATATACCACAACTTCTTTATACAGTTGTCTATAGACGGACATTTAAGTTATTTCCATGTCTTGGCTATTGTAGTGCTGCTATGAACATTGGGGTGCACGTATCTTTTTGAATTAGGGCTCCCTTTGGATATATGCCCAGGAGTGGGATTGCTGGATCATATGATTAAAAATAAAATACTCAGGAGTAAATCTGACCAAGGAAGTGAAAGACTTATATGTGGAGAACTACAAAACACTGATTAAGGAAATTAAAGATGACTTAAAGAAATGGAAAGATATCCCATGTTCCTGAATTGGAAAAATTAGTATAGTTAAAATGGCCATTCTACCCAAAGCAATCTACAGATTTAATGCAATCCCTATCAAATTACTCAGGACATTTTTCACAGAACTATAACAAATAATCCCAGAATTTATATGGAATCACAAAAGATCCAGAATTGCCAAAGTAATACTGAAGAAAAAAGAATGAAGCTGGAGGAATAACCCTCCCAGACTTCAGAAAATACTACAGAGCTACAGCAATTAAACAGCATGATATTGGCACAAAAGCAGACATATGGATCAATGGAACAGAATGGAGAGCCCAGAAATGAACCTACAAACTTTTGGTCAATTAATCTTTGACAAAGGAGACAAGAACATACAATGGAGTAAAGACAGTCTCTTCAGCAAATGGTGTTGGGGTAACTGGACAGCTGCATATAAATAAATGAAATTAGAATACTCCATCACACCATATACAAAAATAAACTCAAAATGGCTTAAAGACTTAAGCAAAAGGCAAGACACGATCAACCTCCTAGAAGAAAACATAGGCAAAACATTAGCTGACATAAATCTCAGCAGTGTTCTCCTAGGGCAGTCTACCCAGGTAATAGAGATAAGAGCAAAAATAAACAAATGGGACCTAATTAAACTTATAAGCTTTTGCACAGCAAAGGAAGCCATAAGTAAAACAAAAAAACAACCTACAGAATGGGAGAAAATATTTGCAACAGATGAGACAGACAAGAGTTTAATTTCCAGAATATATAAACAGCTCATACAACCTAATAAGAAAAAAACAAACAGCCCAATCCAAAAATGGGCAGAAGACCTAAACAAGCAATTCTCCAAGGAAGACATACAAATGATCAAAAAGCACATGAAAAAATGCTCAATATCACTAATTATCAGAGAAATGCAAATCAAAACTACAATGAGGTATCACCTCACATCAGTCAGAGTGGCCATCATTCAAAAGTCCATAAACAATAAATGCTGGAGAGGCTGTGCAGAAAAGGGAACCCCCCTACACTCTTGGTGGGAATGTACTTTGGTGCAGCCATTCTGGAAAACAGAATGGAGATTTCTCAAAAGACTAAAAATAGACTTACCATATGACCAAATACTTTTTACAGTTAAAAAAAAATGTATTTCCTTACCAAGTTCTCAACTTCCTCATTTCTCTGAGTGATATTACCACTTTTCTAGTTTTCTAAGCTTGCGATCTTGATGTCATCTTGGTCTCTTTGACATTGATCTCTTCTTATATCTAGTCTGTTATTACCATTGTTCTTTTCTTCAAAGTGTCCACAGATTGGGTTCCTGTCATTAACTCTGCCATGACTCTCACTCAGGTCTGATCACTGTGGGTTACTCCAACAGCTGCCTGACAAAGCTCCATGCTCCCAGACCATTCTCCCACCAACCCTCCAACATCATTGTCACAGTGATGTTCCTAAGAAAACAACTTCATTATGTCACTCCCTGCTCAAGCTCCTACAGTGGCATTAAGTTCAGGCTGCTTTGTCTGTTTTAAAGGCAGTAAACTACCTGATTTCTTCTCATCTATGTAACATTATTTTAGGCTTCTTTCCCGCATTCTTCTCTGCTCCAAGGGCTGTCTTCAGTGTTAGTCTTACAGTAAGTCCACTTATACCACTCTTTTAAAATCAAACTTTCTTTTTGTTTTATATTTTATCTCAGCTGGTATAATTATACATGCTCAATGATCATACATTTGTTTTCTATATCATGTGTCTGATATGCTGTTTAAAAAGGACAACATACCATTTGAATTGCTTTTCAGTTAAGATTTTTTTAGTGTTGTCAGGAAATAGAGCTTCTCAGTTTTAATGTGGAGTTCAGTTAACAAAAGGTGGCATTACCTCACAGGAAGTAACAAGGTATCTACCCAGGACCCCGTGAGCACTTCTAAATATGTGTTAACGGCTCTGCCAGAATCTGGAATTAGATCTGTTCCATTTGTTTACAATTCATTCGTTCATTTATGATTCAGCTTTTACAAGGCCAAGAAGATATATGAATAAATTAATTTGGCAATGATTTAAAAAAATTGTTAGCCTTACAAGGCATGCTGTTTCTCTAATCTATGCCATTGCTTTTCATTCATGTAATGCCTTTGCAAAGCCATTTCCTATTGCACTTCAAAGCATATATGGTCTACTTTTATTCCCTATGTTTATTAGTTTTTACTTCCCCCAACCACATGCTAAATTTCTTGAATACAGGATCTTTGGCTTGTAATTTTGTGAGAATCCTATGATTTGGGGTAGATGAGTGCTTGCTGTTTTATGAAATAAGACAAAGTAATAGGAATACACAAACTGAAATATGTGGAGACAGATTTTTATCAGAGCCCTTAGGAAGAGAATGCTTTGCACCCAGGAAGAAATCTCTCATAGAAGTTGTTAAATACCAGAATAGCAAGAGTGCAGCTATTTAAATAGTTCCTTATGCATCTTTTGCATTGCGGTGTGCAAAATCAGGCCAGCATACTTTCAGGGCAAAATGCTACCCAGGTGAATCTGTTTCTCATTTTAAATAATTCTCAAAATACGTGAAATACTCAATAAGTATTCCCTCTTCTCCTAAGGATCCAGATGACGTTCAAACCCTAGATACCCACTGGTGCAGGGTATATGAAATGCTCTTACTGTTACTAAGTTTAGAAGCTATTTTCAAAATGGGCTTTAAGTCTAGTAATAAACAGAAGTTTTTCACTTTTTGGAGGGCTTAAGAGGGACAGTTTCACACCTTATAATAGTTTCATAAATGGATAATTTGACACTAAGTTGGGAATGCAAATCATACTACTGTAAGCTGATGGGGCAGCCAGAAGGTTAACCCTAGCATCTGGTATGCCTTTCTCTTGCATTTGGGATGGGTATTAGAATTGTAACATTGACCATTGTATGTTTAAGAACACAATATGTCAAAGAAGGTCAGGTAAACAAGAACTAGAGAAAAAGAGAGAGATAGACATAGAGAGACAGAGTTAGAGATGGAAAGACAGAGAGAGAGAAGAGAGAATATAACATCAGAGGAAAATGCAATGATATCTCAGGCCATAGGAATATTGAGAAATTTTATAGAGAAGTACATAAGTTGAAGACAACAAGGATTTTTTTGGTTATGAATAATAAATAAATAAAATCATACAAATTAGCTCATTTCCCTCTCCTATTTATAGACATTTATTTAAATAAGTTTTTCACAAATAAATATCAAATTTGTAGCTAACATGGCCAAGTGCATCTCTACTTTCTGTTCTCTTCCTTTTCACTAACTTTAGATGAGTTAAATAGGCATGTAGGGTCTTTATTTAAACTGATACTCCTCTAATTCCTGCTAAAGCAATCTGGAAGAGAGGCGTATTAAAAGTGTTTAGAGGACTCCTGATAGTAAAGTGCTATGCTAGTAATGAAAGTTAAAACTTAAAAATATTCACAATTGCACCACATTTAATTAGCAATGCCACATCATTGCTGGCACCAGAAAGCCTTGAATAAACTATTGTTGTGGGTTTGCTGATAGACAGCTTGTCAGGAAATGATCAGTATTGGCAATGATTTGGGGCTAATTTCATGGATGTTTTCCAGTTTCCGTGATCTTCCTTTCCCCCTTTCCAAACAAAAGTGCTTCTGAAAATTTCTGTTTAACATCTTTCACTTCGAATAAAGAAAACACAAAACATTCGCCTTGCAGCTGGTATTGGTGAAATTACTTCTCTGGAGGGACCAGCAGATGAGGGGTCTTGTTTGAGAAGCACCAGGCAGAAGGTTGCATTCTGTATCAGAGCCCATGCTCAGACCTGCAACTTGAGCTCTGTCTCTTGCCCCTCTTTCTGTCTACACACACACACACACACACACACACGCACGCACGCACACGCACACACACACACACACACACCATCTAAATGAACACAGATGGCTGGCACCCAGAGTAGGCATCTAGCAAAACAGCCTCAGGCCTCTCTGGTTGCTGTCATTTCATTCTACAAATAGAGTCCCTTCAAGATGCCTGTGTTGTTTCTTAATCTGAGATCACTCCTGTTTGGGTGTTTATCTACTTCCTGTTGAGAAATGTACCAGAAGCATCAGAAAGATACACAGAGATTGATTTGACTAAAATAAAACATTCCTTTAAACTTACTGGTTATATAGTATTATATTTAATGAAAGTCATATTATGATAAAATCCATACCAGTTTCTAACAGGCAATATTTTTTTTTCCTCCAGACCTGTATAACGTCACCTGATCTATTTGTTTCTCTGTGTGAAATAAGTTAATTCTTCAAATGTAATATAAAAGAGGATAAACCCAAACTTCACAAAGGCTGAAAAGCAATCTAAATCTTTATACCCCCCCAAAACCAAATGGAACATATGTTTTTCCCCATTTTTTTCTGTATAAGGTATGCAAACAATTACCTGGATTTGGAGGGCATAATTATAAAGGGGTTGATATCTAAAAGGTTATTATTGATTTATAGAGTTCTTTAGTTTAATCGAAGACAGATTCAGAAATAAGAAAAAAAATTACTGCTTTCCCCAGGAACAATAAATGTCTCAAAGGGGAAATGTAAGATCTGAGTAATTTTTATAAGACATACGTAGTACAGTTTGTGGATCTAGGTGTTTCTCACTTGAACAACTTCTGTGCAGTGAACATTTGGTAGGGCCAGCTCACTCACTGTAGTACATTTACATGCCTCAAAATGCAGCGATTAAATTTCTAGGGTAATTTTTGTTAAATCTGAATTCCTCATTTTCCATTATGAATTTATAATCCTTAGTCAGCGGATTAAATACATATAACAAGTATAAAATATTTATTTAAACAATAACTTCAGTTTAATTCACTCCCCACCACATGTGAATGTTCTCTCTGTGTGTCTCCAGCGCACACCCCCCCCACCACATGTTCGTTCATCTAATGTTGGACAATGTGATATTGCTTAATATTAGCATATGATTGTGTAATAAAAATTAAACCTTGCTTGAGTTCAGTGGGCTAGGTTTCTTCACCTCTCTAATTAGGGCATTTTAGTAGTATATAGACCTTTGAAAGAAAGAACCATCATTTTAGATTAACCATTATTTTGAAACTAATGAGGATGTTCCCATAAAGGCCTTGAATTCAGGGATGATAAGTGCACCCCCATTGTTAGAAAAGACTAAAAAACCATCCAAACGTGGCAGACACTGGGCTGTCATTGAGCTGAACTATTTTAACTAAAATTTATTTGATGCTAGTAAGTGCCTCATAAATACCCAGTGAAGTATAGGTTATATTATTACTATTATAATTTTGTGTGTGTGCCAAACATTCTCCTAAGGACCTTACATGGATTACTTCACTTAATCCTAAGAAATGCTCCCTGAAGTAAGTACTATCACCTCCAGTTTAAAGTCAGCTTAGAGAGGCTGAGTGACCTCTCAGGGTCACTGGCACGGCTATAATTTAACCCCCTGATTCCAAAGCCTATACTCTAAGCCACTGTAGAATATTGCATCTCTATCACAAAGAAAATTTTCCTTGAAATGGCTTCACAAAGTAAATGTGGATTTTTAACATAAAGGTTTTTGTTTGCTTGCTATGGATAAGTAGAATTAGTATGGAATACTGGTTAAGAATGCAGATCTGGAAGTGAGACAGCCTGGGTTTAAATCCAGGCTCTGTCACTTACTACCTAGGTGACTTTGAGGAAATGACTGAAATTCTGTGTGCCTCAGTTCTCTACCTGTAAAAATGGATCATAGACTTGTGAGATCCACTTAATATGTAAAACGAGTTAACACATGTAAACACACATAAACCCTGAACATGTAAATACATATAACACATGTAAAGGTTTAACACATGTAAAATGTTAAGAACAGTATCTAGTTTCCAGCAAATGCCCAAAAAAGCACAAGCAACTATTATCTGGGTTATGTCAAATATCCTGATATGTTTTCCACTCCTGTATTTTCCAGTGAAATAATAAATTGCAGGTCAACAGAAAATGATTTCATGCTCAAATCCATTAGCATTCTATAGTCATTCATTCAACACATGTCTGAGTGCCTTCTGTGTGTATGACATTGTACTTGGTACTGGTCACAGTGTTCTGAGTTAGGTGCCAAATGAATGTGGACTAACTATATTACTCCACTGTAAGAGACATTCTACAGTAGGTGATTCATTCTGATTCAGCCCTAGAAATGACTTGGATTTCTCAGTTTCTTTAAGGCCTCCCCAATCTAAGACCCAGCAGTGCTATTTCCATTAAATAATAGATTGGCAAAGTCTCCGAACACACAAGCATTGATCAAATGCCAAATTAAATAACTCAGAACAGTTAGCAGCAGACTATGCTGACATTATTTCTCTCCCAGAAGCATAAGCTTATCATTAGTTAAGCAAGGTCCCCAAAATGGCTATGATCAGTTCACTTATTAACAACATGCCTAGTAAGTTGTTATACTCTTTGATCCCAATTATATAAGTCCTTCCAAGGACTTATCAATGTATGCGCTGTTCTGTTTTATAGTTATTATTGGTTCTGAACAATAAGCATTTGGTGTCTAAGTGAGCTCTGGATCTCTGTGTCCACTGTATGTTACAGCACAGACTTGAACATGAAAACCTGTTTGCTATTCTGAAAGCATCTTCATGATGGTTGCCCATATCACCACTTTCACTCTTATCCCAGTAGACAAAAAGCACTAATTACCTTTTGCAGGAGAAAACGATTAGTTTAGGAAAACTCACTAGTTTTGTTTTCATCTTGGAGAAAGTACATTACTGATTACATAAATCATTGAGACAGATAAAACATTGAGATAAACTAGCCAATGTAAATCTTCCTGGAGGTTTCCATTTCTCTTAGGTGTCTGGTATGCTGAAGTAATACAGTGTTTCCTAAACTCTTAGCATCATTTTTTTTAGCATTAGAAGGATCCTTAATGGCCAGGGTCTTCAAGAACATTAGAAATTCCAGGACCAACAGATATTCTGAAAGTGCTTGCCTCAAAATTTTCTTAAATAAGGATCATTGCTGTGACAACTGCATGAACACTGACAATGGTTGTTGTTAAGTTTGCATAGTGTCAGGGTTCACCACGATCTTTTTTTTTTTTTGCAAGAAGACAAGGGATGAATTGACCATTAATACTGCCTGTGGGTACTCCCCAAGTCTCTAATCCTGCAGTGCCTAGAACTGCCAACTTCCTGTTGGGTTTGCCAGGGAGCCCACTGGTACATGCTTACAGTTTTCTTCATGTTCCCCCTCAGGGTGTCCACATTAAGAATTGTTATGCGTTTTTGGGAAACTGGCATCTTTATCATTATGTAAGGCTCCTCTTTTACACTGATAATTTTTTGCTATAAGGTCTACTCTGTCTGAAATTAATATAGCTCCTCTCATTTTCTTTTGATTAGTGTTAGCATGGTATATCTGTTTCTGTCCATTTACTTTTAATATACCTGTGTCTTTATATTTCAGGTGTGTTTCTTATAGACAATATACGGTTGGATCATATTTTCTGATCCATTTTGACAATCTTTGTGTTTTCATTAGTGCACTTAAACTGTGGATATTTAAACTGATTACTGATATAGTTTGATTAACATCTATCATATTTGTTACAGTGTTCTATTAGTTGCCCTTTTTCTTTGTTCTTATTTTCTTCTTTGTTCTTTTTCTGCCTTTTGTGGTTTTAATTGAGCATCTTATATGATGCCATTTTCTCTCCTTTCTCAGCATGTCTGTTGTAATTCTTTTTCACTTTTTTAATTGGTTACCCTAAGGTTTTCAATATACATTTACAGTTCTTTCATGTCGACTTTCAGATAACGTGATACCACTTCACAGGTAGTGTGAATACCTTATAACAAAATAATCCTAATTCCTCCCTCCTATCCCTTACATTGTTTGTCTTTCATTTCACATGTATCAGTTTACATAAGTGTATATGCAAGCATCACAATCAAATACGTAGTTGCTATTATTATTTTGATCAAACCGTTACCTGCTTAGATGAATTAGGAATAAGAAAAATATAAATTTTTTATTTTAATCTTCACTTGTGCCTTTTTTGATGTTCTTTCTTTCTTTATGTAGACCTGAGGGCTTTTTTTTAAACCTGTCTCATTTTCCTTCTCTCTAAAGGACTTTTAGCATTTCTTGCTAGCTAGGAAGAGCTACTGGCAACAAATTCCCTCAACTTTTGTTTGAGAAAGTCTTAATTTCTCCCTCACTTTTTAAGGACAATTTTGCAGGGTACAAAATATTAAGCTGTTGGGTTTTTTCTCTCAACACTCTAAATATTTCACTCCATTCTCTTCTTGCTTGCATGGTTTCTGAAGAGAAGGTAGGTGTAACTCTTGTCTTTGCTCCTCTATAAGTAAGGTGTTATTTCCTCCAGCTTCTTTCTAAAAAAAATTTTTTATCTTTGATTATCTGTGATTTGAAAATGACACACAGCTATGTAGGTATTTTTGTTCTGTTTTTTCTTATTTATCCCACTTGCATTCCCTGAGCTTCCTGGACACGTGGTTTGGTTTTGACACTACTTTGGGGGAAGTTCTCAGTCATTATTGTTTCAAATGTTTCTTCTTTTACTTTTCCTCTTTTTTCTCCTCCTGGTATTCCCATTATGTGTATGTTGCACTTTTTTGTGGTTACCCCATAGTTCCTGGAAATTTTGTTCTGGGTCTTCAGTCTTTCTTTTTCTTTGCTTCCCAGTTTCAGAGGATCCTGCCTGACATATCCTCAAGCCCAGAGATTCTTTTCTCAGCTATGTCCAGTCCACTAATAAGTCCGTCACAGTTGTTCTTCATTACTGTCGTAGTGTTTTTGATCTCCTGAATTTCTTTTCAGTTCTTAGAATTTCTATCTCTTGCTTGTGTTCTTTACCTGTCCTTACACGCTGTCTACTTTATCGGTTAGTCCTTAGCATAGTCATCATGGTTGTTTTAAATTCCTGGTCTGATAATTCCAACATTCTCACAATATCTGAGTCTGGTTTTGATGCTTCCTTTGTCTCTTCGAACTGTGGATTTTTTTTTTTTGCCTTTTTATATGTCTTGTAATTTTTCCTTGACAGCCAGACATGTTAAACTGGGTAAAAGGAATTGCTGTCAATAAGCCTTTAGTAATGTGGGTGTGGGAGGAAGAGAAGTGTTCTGCAGCCCTACAATTATTAGATATCAGTATTTTAGTGAGTCTGTGCCTCTGGATAGTGAACTCTACGCATGTTGCTCGGTTCTCTCATTCCCGCTGGGTGGGAGAGGACGGTCAGCACGGCCTGGGGGTGAGTATTTCCCTCACTCCTCATGGAAGTCTAGATCCAGTTGGAGCTGGGTATTTCCCCTTCCTCAGGTAGGTTAGTCTCTGATAAAACTCTAGCCTGTTAGGCTCTGGTTAAACTGTTTCTCCTGCGGGCAGATCTTATTCAGAAGAACAGAATGCCCTGGCATATTACAAAATGCTTCCTTTTCCCTTCCCCCTGCTGGAAACATGAGAGGATTTTTCTCCAAAATTCCCTCTGAGGACCTGACAGAGCTCGTGCAGGTAAAACTCACAAAATTACAGAGGCTCCCCCATGACTGGGCCCCTCTGGAGTTGAACTCTAATAGTTGTTCACATTGAGCCTTGAGCAGTTCATCAATTACAGTGCAGGTTTCCATTCTATGGCCCTGGTTTCCATACAGGTTGCTACTTTGATTCTGCCCTAGTAAGCTGGAATGCACTGTATTGCCTGTTGGTCTCTCCAGTTTTGGTTTGCCTTGTGACTTCCCTTCTCTGACGGCTCTAAGAAGAGTTGTTGATTTTTCAGTTTGCTTAGCTTTTGACTTATTTATTGTTAGGACAGAATGGCAATTTCTAAGCTTTATTGCATGTCAGCCCAGAAACTGGAAGCCTACGATTGTGTATTTTAGAAGAGTATTTTGTGGTGGCATGTGGAACTCAAGCTGGTGTACACAGGGAAAAGAGGGTGGTGCAGAATTGGGAAGAGTCTCTACAATAAAAAAATGAATGAAATAAAAGCAGAAGGAAAAGGAACAAGATTAGAAACAAGAGATGGAGATGGAGAGGTGTTTGGGATTGGAAAAATGAACATTCAGGGGGAATCAACATTACCTTTAACTTAAAAAATAAAATGTATTTATGTATTATTTATATAATATAAAGTTGCTACAATTCAGTGAGAAATAGGGAAGACTAGGAAAGAAAAAAGAAGTAGAAGGAGAAGGAAGAGAGGCAATCATATTACAACTAAACATAGTAAAACACGTTTGGTGGCAGGAGCAGGATGGGAAACAGTTTAGGGTCAATAAGAATAGTGCAATTACAAAATACCCCACTCATGTATACATGACCTAAGTGATGAAGCCAGGAATAAAGCCCAGATTTCCCAGTTGCTGGCCCTGGGCCTTATGTATTAAATCATGTTGCCTCTGCTGTCAGATAATCATCTTGCATCTGGAACATAAATACAGCCAATTCAACTGTGCATCTTGATCTTATCATGTGGTTAGCAATCCATGCTGTTATTATTGCCAATAGGACTGCATCCCATTAATACCAGTTCCCTTTTTGGCAACAAATCTAGTGGCATAAGGTGCATAAATAGAATATAGAATGTGGTCAAAGGAAATCATTGTCATTCCAAATACCACAAGCCATGAGAGGAAGCTCCCAGGTAGTGCTACTGTGGAGAATCATCAGGAAGTCAAAGGGAAAAACTGGGAAATTTTCTTGTAAGTTAAGATTTGTTCAGCTTTGGTAACTCTAAATCAGGTGGGAATTTTTTAAAGTGTAATGATTTTATTAGAAGTCTAGTTTTTAATTAAATGCCAGTCTTTACTATAAGAGATCATCTTTACTATCTTCAGTGCTCAAGTGAAGTCCACACAATCTGCATTTACATTGCTTAGATTTCCTTTTCACATTACTGACTACTGGATGCCACACACACTGGAGAACTGATGAGCAGAATTAGTTATTTGATGCATGATGAGTGATCAACATCAGTGCAAGTTTTGACATGGAATAATAAACTCTATGGCTTGTGTTTCCCCTCCAAATACATTGCCTCCATGTTCAAAATGCTAAATTGTCTTGAAAACCTAAACTAAACCTTGTACACCCATGTTCATAGCAGCATTATCTACAGTAGCAACCTAAGTGTCCATGTTGGATGAATGGGTAAATAAAATGTGGTATAAACATACAATGGAACATTATTTAGCCTTAAAAAGCAAGGAAATTCTGATACATGCTCCATGAATGAACTTTAAAGACATTATGTGAAGTGAACTGAGCCAGTCATAAAAGGATGAATATTGAATAATTCCACTTCTGTGAGGTTCCTGGAGTAATCAGATTCACGGAGATAGAAAGCAGAATAGTGTTTTCCAGGGAGCTGGGAAGAAGAGACTAGGGAGTTAGTGTTCAATGGGTACAGAGTTTTAGTTGGGAAAGATGAAAAACTGGAGATGGATGATGGTAATGGTTGCCTAACAGTGTGAATGTACTAAATGCCACTAACCTGTACACTTAAAATGGTTAAAATGATAAATTTTATGTTATGTGTAGGTTATCACAATTTAGAAAACCCTAAGGTACATTTTATCAATCACTTTTCATTTTAACATATTAACTCTTCAGTTGGCCACAGGAAGTTTGATTTTGCTGTTTATGACATTGATATTCATACTACAAATAGTTTCTCAATGGCTACATAGCCTTTGAAGTTTTTTGGTTGTGCAAAGGAAACCAATACTAATACATCTCAAAAGAGAAGCTAGGAGTTGGGTCAAAATCCAAATAATATAATCTGGACCACCATATAGCATGCCAATATCAGGAAAGATAAAATTAACATGATGTAATTTTATGACATAAGGTCTGTTTCTGAGGTTCTTGCCCGGAAATGCTATTTTGAAAGTCCAAATGAGATATTTTGGAAGAAGTCATTGCAAATAGTTTGGGTGTTTCATCTCCTGGCATTGTCTTTCTTCCCTCAATGCTCCTTTGAGATCTCTGAATTAAAGAGAGTATTAGTTGGGTGAATTTATGCCCTAACAGCTGACTGGCCCACAGTAACTGGGTGAACCAGAAGGGCTCTCAGTACACAAATCATGCAAAGATTGCCTCTACCTAGAAGCACCTGTGGTCACTGGAGCCACCATCAGTCTGGGCTACACGTTAGACTAAGGAAGACTGACATTATCTTGTGTTTCTGATTCAAGCAAGTGTCCCTGGCAGACTCTTAATTGTTGCCTGAGAGTGTTATGTGAGAGAGAGCTGAGCATCAACACCTTGGGAATTAGAAAACAAATAGAATCATAATTCTTAGAATTTAACTGGTCTCAAGGAATAATCTGGTGAGGCCCTGACTTCACAGATTCATTCATTCATTCAGTCAGTCAGTCATTTTATTGTTATTAATCACCTACTATGTATTGGGCACTGTGTTGGTTCAGTCTAGGGGGGAAACAATGATTATAATAAAGTAATATTACCAGTTTAAGAGAGATACAACATTTTATAAGAATTCAAACAGAGATCATTTTTGACTGAGGAATAATTTTTTAAAAAGGCTTCATGGAAAGGGACATTGCAATTAGGAGAGAGTATGAGAAGACCACCCCCAGGAAATTCACTTAGGAAGAATCCATGGTGTCTGTTCAAGCTGTCCAAGGAATATACCTATGGGTTGAAGTACATAGTAAAACTTGGAAGAGGCAATATGGCTGGAAAGTTAGGTTGGGGGACATGGAATGTCCAACAGAAGATTTTTCAAGAATACATGGAATTTGTGAAAAAAAAAAGGGGTGATTATAGCCAAAGGTATAGCTAGCTGAGTTCTTAAATCAGGGAGCAAATGAGAAGAGGGGTTGTAAATGGATGGTGGTGTGGAGAGTCAATGCATAAAGGGGACATTTCTCTTTTGATTGTCTCCTCTCTGGATCTCATAGTCTGACTGACCATTGATGTCAGAATCACATTTTTAACACATTGCCCCGTGCTTTCACAAAACAGAGCTTTCCTCTAAAACAGCATTTCTCAAAAAAAAATTTTTTAATGCATCACCCAGGGATCTTGTTAAAACTCAGATTCTGATTCAATAGTCTGAGGCAAGGCCCAAGATTCTGCATTTCTGGAAAGCTCCCTGGTGCTGCTGTCATGGCTCATGGATGGATTTGTTGAGTAACCAGGCTCTCAAATCATATCATCAGAGTCAAGTTCTCAACAAACATCTCAGCCACATACTCCTTTATAAGTTGTTAAAAAGAAATAACTTTTGGAAAAAGTGCTCGTGGGGCACACAATGATTCCTCCTACAAGCACAACTGCTCCTCTCCCCACTCCTGGCTCAGGATCGCCATTGACTAGTGTGTTCTGTGTCAGGAAAATGAATTGGGCTTTGGTAGAATGGACTAGAGCAGGAAGAGCCTGACTGTAGAGGCTGTTGTCCAGGTGAGAGATGACAAGGGCCCCTTGATGAGGGATCACAGAAGCACACATAACATGGGATGCTTGGAAGAAGTGAGATTCTTGTGGTAGACTCCATCTGAGTTTTATAACAATTTAAAAAATCAAATTAGCTAGCATACATGAACCACTATGCTAATGAGCCCTCACCACCTGCCTCATTCCACCTCAGGCTGCAGGTAGCCTGTGAGCAGGCTTGGATCAATTAGTCAATGTAATTGAAGCCAAATATAATTAATTATATAATTTGGGGCTGTTTGAGTTTAATTTCACTAAATCACATTATGAAACTGGGGCATTATGAAGGATTAGTGAGAAAAGGGAAATAAGCTTGAGTAAAGTTTTCCCAGGAGCTATAATACATGTATTATTTCTTGACCTGATACCCTTAGGAGAAGTGCAAATGCTCTAAATTCCCTCATTATTATTGATAAAAATCCTGGTGTCCTGTACACTTAGAAGTTTGTGGTCAAGCAGTTCCTTGTGAAAAAGCATAGATGGGTTGTTGCACCTGATGGGATGGGAAGCTGGTGAGGAGAAAGGGCAGGACAAAGAGTCAGAAAGGCATCTGGATTTTAATATTGACTCACAAGGAGCCATTAAAATAAATACAGAAGGAAGGCAAAGAAGTTAGAGTGGGAATGAAGTGCATAAATTGGACTTTCTTAATTGCTTCCATGATATAAGCGGCACTATGGGTTGAACTGCATTCCCCCAGATATTGAAGTCCTAACTCCCAGTTGCTGTGAATGTGACCTTATTTGAAAATAGGGTCTTTGTAGATGATCAAATTAAGATGAAGTCATTAGGGTGGGCTGAAATCCAATATGGCTGTCTCCCTATAAAAAGGGAAAATTTATATACAGAGACAGATAGACACACATAGAGGAAAGATGAGGTGAAGACACAGAGAAAGTGCCATCTTCATGACAAGGAAAGCCTGAGGATACCAAAAGGCAGGAGAGGGGCATGGAACCGATTCTCCTTCACAGCTGTCAGAAGAAATCAACCCTGCCAACACCTTAATTTTGGACTTCTAGCCTCCAGAAATGTGAGACAATGATTTTCTTGTTTATTCCATCCAACTTGAAGAAATTTGTTATAGCAGCCCCAGGAAACTCATACAAATAATATGTTACTATACAAAAAACTCCAATACTAGAGAAGTACAAAGTACAGAAATTAAAAGAGAAACTCTTGTCCTTGCCAGATAGTTTGAAGGGGCTGGTGCTTCTTTCAGGACTTTACATACTTAAAAATATCTTTGTTATAAAAATGAGATTGCACCATAGATATTACTCTTTAACTTTTTTTTTAATTAAGTAAATATATCATGGACATTCTCCCACATCATCCATATAGTTCTGCTCCTTCATTTTAATGGCTACCTGGATTCCATTTTATGGCTGTATCATATGATTTATGATCTATATTAGAATTTGCTACTACAAACAATGCTGCAATTAATGTATTTATTCAAATACCCTTATGCTCTTCTGAGAGTGCTGTTCTAAGATGGATTGTAGAAGTGGAATTGCCAAAGGTTCTTGCGTTTAAGAGATTGATAAGAATTGTCCAATTGCTCTTTAAAAATGTTGCAATTACCCTCCAGACGTGGTATGAGATGGCCCTTATCCCACACTCTTTTTAACATACATATTAACAATCTCTTTAAACTTTTGCCAACCTAAAAGAAAAAGAATCTCATTATTTTTAACACCATATGTCCATGGTCACTAGTAAGACTGAGAAACTTCTCGTATTTTTGGCCATTTGAAGTTCTTATTTTGAGAATTTCCTATCCATGCTCTTTGCTCTTCTCTAATAGCTTTCTTTTTTTCTATTGATTAACATAAGTTTTTTTATGTGTGGGATAGTAACAAATAGTTATGAATATTTCCTCCCATATCTATAGTTAGGTTTGTTAATTATAGGGCAGGTGTTTTCTCCATCATAATGTTTTGTGGTCTTTTACTATGTTACAGTGTGTTCTGCCTGTAGTATATTTAATTTGACAGTAGTCACATCTATCAGTCTTTCCGTTTGTGATATTTACTTTTTATGTCATACTTAGGCTTTAGATGGATACATATAGAGGCAAAAGCATACTTGCATACACTTTAAATGTGTAACTACCTGTACTATAAGGAACTGAAGGCATTAGGCCAGGTGGTACAGGGACAGTTGTCATGTAGGATGGTGTTAGAAATTAGAGGAACGTAGTATAAGCTAGTGTCAGAACGGTGATTTCTCTGGTTGAGGCAAATCACAATCTACCAAATGTGTATAATGTGTGTTAGTAGCCCATTCTCTAATGTCATTGGATATATATACTGAAGATATGTGTTGAGGGGAAGTCACCCCATATTCCCTCTACTCAAATGTCGGCTGGGAGGAAAGGGTCTACTACTGCCTACTGTCACCAGTTAGCAACAGGCATAAAGTATTCCAGCCTATATAGTAAACTGGGAGTTTATAAACTGAAATATTTAAGTAAAATCCATGTACATATTAAAATGAGAAAAGAGTGATAGAATGATGAGAACAACAAAAGCGTCATCTTACTAAGTCAAGAACAAAAGGGTTAAGGCTGGCCAACAGAGCCACAATGTCTGCGGCAGTTGCAGACACAACCAAGTGACTTCTGGTGTAAACATCTGCCCACTGTCCACAACTCTAGTTACTGGAATTGGGATATCACTGCTGCCAGTCACACACCACCAAGTTCCTTTGCTCTGAATTTATATTCATCATGCAACCTTCAGTTCATAGTTTTGTTTCCTAAGTAGATTGCCCTACTCGGAAGACAATGCTCAAATTAACCAGCATCAGTATTCTGATTAGCTTGGCAGATATGTGTCTCTTTGTGAATTATTCAGTCCTTCACAAATTGTTCCTATAGTCACTGGGAAAAGTTTGTAAGTGAATAGATGCAATGTCCTGTATGGTCCATTATGTGCCTCCATCATCCATATGCCTCCATCACATATTATTCTGTCCTTATGCTATCAAACACTACATAGCTTTTCCTTTTCTTTTGCACAGCATTCCGTGTAATACACATATGCTGGAGATTATTGTGAAAAAAAGTAGAGAAGAGGGATAAGGGTCATGAAGGACACAGGAGGTGAAGCACTTCATAGTTTATCAAGATATGAAAACTGGCACCTAGTTTTTTATGCCCTGGAAATAATAATTCGTGGTCTCATGTGACTTAGGGTCCCATAAGTAGTTTTTCCAAGGCCTAAGAAAATGTGGCTGAATAAAAATTCCTACATCTGCAGAATTGAGATACATTCTGGTCCTTTGATACCTCTCATAAATGCCCTCCAAAGGTACTATGATTAATCGACCTGGTAAAATATACATGTGAATATTCACAAGTGGAGGCAAATCAGTGACTTGGGGTTATTTGGTGTAAAGAAACTAGTGATTGGTGACGACTGTAATGTGAACAATCTTGAAGGTGGAGAAAGGGAGATAAGAGCCACAGAGGAAGGAAATGTCATTTTTTTCAACAAAAAATTTTTGAGCACTTACTATGCTCCAGGTACTGCTTTAGGCATTTGGGATACAACAATGAGCAATAAAAATCCAACTTCCTCCCCTCTTAGAACTTTATTCTGGCAGAAAGAGGCAAACAATAAACAACAGACGTACTAAGTAAGTAGATTATATCTGTGATTATGAAACTGTTAAAAGCAAACAAAGTAAAAATCCTTAACGCCTCCCTGTGCTGGCTAAAAAGGTAAAGGTATGTACAGGTGTACATTTATCCACCCAGGTAATGGACGGTTCTTCCTAGAGTTTTAGATCACATGCAGGGAGTAAAAAGAGCAAGGTTATTCGGTGACTGATAGTGAAGAAGATCACCTGACACTTGTGTTTTTGCAAGGAAAGGAGACAGGTGGGCAAAAAAAAAAAAAAAAAAAAAAAAGAACGGGCCTCTTGATGGACTTTTAATGAGCAATTTGGCTCTTATCTTATGGAAAGTGAAATCCACTCCAGTCCAATAGAGCCTGCCAAGAAGATCCTGCTAGAAAGGATTTTGATGGATTGATGGGGGTGAAGCTTCAGGAAGCCAAAAGGAAGATGTTATAATCACTCTAGTTGAGGGGACTACAGTGGAAGCAGGGGTCACAGATGAATGCATGACGCTAGAGGATGCCATGGGTCACTCATCACTTGTCATTTTGCGGCCTGAGATGGACTTTGGCAGGGGACTGAGTGAAATAACAATGTCCCCAGCCCACACCTTCTCCGCCACATACTTCTGTGATTTCTGACTAGTTATAGGGTCAGCTGGGGGCTCTGTTTCCTCGTCTATAGAAGTGAGAAATAATACCTGGCCCATCTACTTCACAGGGCTTTTGTGAGAACCAAATGAGGTACCAGGGAAACTGTTCTGTAAGTAATCAAATGCTCTCCAAAGAGAAGATATTCTTATTCTCAAGGCTTTTTTATTCTCATCAAATACCTGATATAATGTTTGATTCCTTTTAGTTCACACCTGGAAATAATCTGGATTTTCAGAACAAGAGTAACCTCAGTCCTGCCAGTTCACAATCCAATTTCCCCCACAAAAGCTTGTAATGGCCAAAGGGTAGGGAGAAGGTTCAGAGGAAAATCTAGTACCATCGTATAGGTTAGGAAGCAGCACAGGAAGAAAATCCATGCTCTACTTCTTTTTAGAACAGACAGAAGTAAGTGTCATGTCTATGTTTGGGGGATATCTTCCAGCATCTGCTCCCAGATTTTGATTTTTCTGCGGCTTCTGAGAAGACAGAGGCTGCCAGTAGGCAGGGCTCACCTCTGCCCTGGCTCTCCTCTTCCGGGTTCTTATCCAATGTGAGCTTGGCCAGGTGAACTCAGCTGCAGGCTTGCCTTTCTCCTCCACTGCTGATTTTCCTGAGAGCCCCATAATTCTCAAGGTCAGACCTTCCCATGCAATGCTAAAGCTGACAAATGTAATCTCTCAAGCAAACAGGTTATTTTGCTGTAAAACCTCACAAAGAAAGGGGAGAGACATTTCTCTTGGCTTGAAATTTTAAGCTACTTTGAGTCCAAGCTCACAGGGAGTCTCTATGATTTTCTTCAAGGGGGCCTAAGAGCAAAAAAGAAGCACTTTCTGTCTCTTATTGAATATCCCCATTTCCAACCTCAGTCAGGCTACTCAAACAACACTCCCTCCAGGTTTTATCAGCTTAAACCTGGCACAGACGTGTGGTGTGTGAAAGGATGTAGGTTGTTATTCAGTGCCTCTGGCATATCATGTTAAGATGAAAAACATAAGTTTGCTACTTACAGGGGAACTGTCAGTCCGAGGTCATCATTCCCCAGCAGGCCACAGAATAAGCCACACCACAAATAATGTTCTGGGTGTGGGACAAGCGTCTGGTTAGTGTCTCCATTTGGGAGAAGCAAAGAGAACAGCATTTCCTCCAAATACCAGATCAATCATTTAGAGGCAATTCATCTTCTACTAAAATGATCTCAAGTTCACGACTAATAAGACCACAGCTGCCTTTTTATGGTTGAGTTACCCACACACAACTCGGCACCATATTCTAGGTCAGGTCACAACTGCGTAATAGGCCTCAAACTTGGCAGTTTCATGTTCTTATGTCTTTTCCTTGCCCAACCCACACTGAATTACACACTGACCAAAGCTCCCCCGGAGTCACATGGAATGAGGATTTGGCTCTAAATGTCCAAATTTGCTGCCCAAAATGGAGGCCTCCCCGGCCAACTAAGGTTTTCCATTCCACTTCCAGAGGGCTGCCATGCTCTTTCCAGAGCCCTACACAGAATTCAGTAGGTGGCCTTTTCCTGCTGATGGTCCAGGTTATGCACTCATAGATAGGGGAATCACAGATGGCCCTGAAATTATAAAACGACCCCAAATTCAAGAGAAAATGAGACTCATTTGTTTACAGAATGAACTTGAACTGCAAGGAGCACAGAGAGAAACAGATCTTAGGGAGAGAGAAGGAAAAGAGTAAATAAAAGTTTGTCTTGGTTTCCCCTCTTTTCAAAATCAATTTTGCGAAATTGTTAATTATCCTTGAAAGGATGTGAAGTGCAGTAAGGAGGAAGTCAATGTTAGCATTTCGGATATCCTGGCATATGTCACATGCAGCCTCTGGGACATCCAAGATGACATGGACTGACATGTTGCTCCAAGCACACATTCTACATAACCGTTACATTTGCGTAATTGATCCGTTCCTGGCATGTAAAGCCCTGACCTCTGGGTGCTGAGGGATTAAAATATCAGTTTAAACCATTATCCTTATGTAGGTGGATGTTAACTTCTTCTATTTGGCTGTGTCCCTGGAATTTTAGTTTGCTCTAAAAATGTAACACTCGAGTCAAACAGTGGGCACTGGTCTGAGGACCAGCACACTGGGGCTCACTGCTCTCTCTCCTGCCTCTCCATTTTGATCTCATATTTTTATATTGCACCATTAGCACTCTACACTGGGACAATGGCCTTAGCCATGGTCACATGCAGAGCTGAGCACCAGCACCCTGCCTTGTACATAAAGAAGCTGAGTAAATGACACTAAGATGCTTACACCCTTCTTCTTGGGTCTCATCTTTATCAAGAATTCATACTGCTTGTTTCCACTAGATTTCTTCTGATTAAAAATCTATAATGATGTACAATGGCTTAACTTCATGTTATTTTTCTTGGATATCTTCATTCAACTCTTTGACCAAAATAATGAACAAAAAGACATAGAGGACAGAGCTCTGTGATGTTTCACTATAGATATTCTAATTTCTACCTAAATTTGTAGATTCAGCCTATGGTTTGTTGTTGTTGTTGTTGTTGATAAAAATCTCAATCAAAATTAAGTCAGTGTGAATTTATTGACATCAAGAAACTTGAATAAAAGAGGAAAACATTGTTCCAACCTTCAAAGAACTTCCAATCTGATGAGGGTATGTGTTTGTGTACCAGATGGAGGCAGGGGTAAGGGATTGGGGGAGTTGGGGACATGAAGGGTAGGGAAAGTGTTTAAATGAATATTTAAAGGCCACAGTTTACCAAAGAAGTGCAAAATGCCTCCAGGTTCGAAAGAAGGGAAAGTCTCCATTTGCTTGAGGAAATTCAGAGCAGCTTTATGAAGCAACATATACCTTGCTTCCCACATCTCTGCATATCATCATTTCCATGTCTTTCCTCCACAACTTTTTTGGGGGGTGGTTGGACCATCAGCTTATTTCAGCTTTTCCCTTTCCTGACCACAGCACCCACCTGGCCATTCTTCTACTTCAGCACCTAGCACATCTTCTCTTTTACCTGCTATCATCCTCAAAAACTCTAACAATCAAAATGTTAACACTGTAGTATGCTGGCTCCTCCCTTTATTATCAACTCCAAACACAGCTGCCCACTTACAGAGTCATACCTCAACTTTCAACACCACTTGAAATTGATTTACTCCAAAAATGCAACTTAGAAACTCCTCTGTTGGATGCTACCCATCACCCCTCTCCCATTTCTCTTATCATTTTACATTTAACAAACCTTGGTTCTTGTCCACATTGTGATCTTCATTCTGTCCCTTTACCCTTCACAATCTTCTACTACATCCACTCCAATTTTGGCCTTTGTTATTTTCTTCCTTAGCCTGGAGTTTCTGGTTAGCCTATCTAACAATGCATTTGCTTGCCAGGTAGCATCTCTTGACATGCTGCCATTATACCTCTGTCAACTTCAACTGCCATGCCTCAATGAGGGCTTCATAGCTACACTTCCAGGCCTTTTATTCACCTCTTGACAATTCCATGAAGCATGTCCAACATTTACTGTTTCATTTACAGCTCTCCTCAAAATTCACAACATCACCTTTAGGAAAGGATCTTTGCTTTCAATTCACTGAAAAGATATAGACCAAATGTAAATATTCTACATCTGCATTGTCCAACATGGTATCCACTGAGCATGTATGGCTGTTGAACACTTGAAATGTGGCGAGTGAGACTGAGGTACTGAATTTTAAATTTTATTTAATTTTAATTAAAATTTAAATAGCAACATGTAGCTAGTGGCTACTCTATCAGACATCACAGAGGCCAGTGTTGTCCAACAGAAATATGATAGCTTCATAAGTAATTTCAAATTATCTAGTAGCTACATTAAAAAAGAAAAAAATAGTAGAAATTAATTTCACATAATTAATAATATCACTTTCACATAGTTAATGTATTTTATTCAAATACATGAAAATGTTATCATTTTAATATATAATCAATATAAAATTATTAATGAGATATTTTGTATTTTATACCAAGTTTTCAATATCTGATATGCTTTATGCTTCTAGCACGTCTCAATTCAGACATTAGATTTTCATAGAAAATATTTGATCTGTATTAATTTCACAAACTTTCTAGTTGAAAACATAAATTCACACACCAAGCTGTTCCAGAGACACTTAAAAAGTTTTCCACTAACTTAATCAAGTATCAGGTTTTTGTTTTCAATATCAATTAATTAAAATTAAATAAAATTAAAAATTTATTTCCTCAGGCACATTGGCTACACTTCAAGGATTTAGCAGCCATATGCGGCCAGTGGCTGCCATATATGAATATGCGGAAAGGATGGTGTGACGTTCTCTCCAGCCTCAAGTCTCTCAATATATGGGGTCTTGCTCTTCCTTCAGTAGGCTTTCTAAGGAAGGCACATCTTACTTAACCCCTCTCATCCCTACTGCTCCTCTAAACCCTCCCGACTAACCTCAGTGTCTTAATGTAAGCATCCCCACCGCACCCTTCTCATCCCCATCAGCGGTTTCTCCTTGTCATGATCCCTCCTCTTTTTCTGCGGCAGTCGCTCTACAGGCCAGCAGCAGCAGCAGCAGCAGCAGCGTTACCTGAAGACGTGTTAGAAGTTAATCTTCAGCCTCAGCCTCACTTAAACTGAATCAGAAACTTTAGTGGTTCGGCCCAACTGTCTGTGTTTTCACAAGCCCTTTAGGTAATCCTGATCCATGCTACAGTTTGAGAACCACTAGTTTATAGAAAAATGTATTTGAAAGATATACAAAAGCTAATAAAAGTGGTTACCTCTGTATAGGGTGGGGGCAGGGGCAAAAGTGGATGGACAGAAGCCTAGAAGTGAGATTTATTACGTTGTTACGATTTTGGCATCATTTAAATGTTCAACTCAAATTTCTTAAAAAGAGGAGAATATTTATAATATATTGGACTGATGGACTCTTCCCCATCCCCAGTTACGTTTTGTTTGGTGTTGGGTGGGGCTTGAACCTAGTAAATTTTAAGAGCTCTCCATGTGGTCCTATAAAGGACACAATTCAGTATTTTCTAGTATTCTTAGAGTTGAGCAACTGTCACCTTAATCAATTTTACAACATTTTCATCACCCCATGTGTACTAACAGTTACTCCCACTGTCCCCCAACCTCCCTCAAGACTTATTATTTCTTAGATTTCTTAGACTTGGATTATTTCTTATTTTGTAACCAGCAATTTAAGAAATAATGTCATTAACCATGATATACTTAAGTAAATTATATTTTTCAGACATTCACATTAATTTTGGCAATAATAAAATAACACTCTGGGTCATAGGTACTTCCCTAGGCCTAAAACTTTTTTTTAACTTTTCAAAATATGTAGAGTATGCAAAATTTTTGCAAACAATAGTCAAAGCTGCTTTGACCTGGAGGTGAACTGGGTCCTCACCTTAGAGAGAAAAGGATCTCTTTATTCCCAACTACTAGTAAAAGGTCCAGATTTACACAGAAGCAAGCCAGGGAATTCTGAATGAAAGGCCTCCACCCAAACCAAAACAAAAGGGGGAAAAATGGGGCCCAGAAGCTTCCTTTGACTCAGACTGTGCTGAGTATCCTAGAAAAAGGCAGGGGAAAGCCAGTAGGACAAACAAAAGACTGGAATATTTAACTCAGCCTTGAAGGGAACTTTCCAAACAGCGCCTTCCTTGATCTCCTAGGCCCGGAGGATGATAAAATGGTTTGTGGGCTCTGGCTGGTGCCACAGGGATGAGAGGCTGCACGTGAACCCCCACCACTCCCCACCCGCCTCTGAGGATGGCTTTGTTCTTCCCAGCCCTCAGGGCTTGTGTTCTGTGGGAGGCTGGGACAGTTTTTGTTATCGACTAGACATATCAGTTTCAATGACAATCATCCTCCTAAAACACACACACACACACACACACACACACACACACGTTATTTCTCATGATTTCCTCCCTAGCTCTGAAATGTAAGTTTTAAAGAGAAAGGACAAAAAGATGTAAGAGAAGAAAAAAACTATATAATCAGAGAACTTAAATGATGACCCATAGAATCATCTCTTAAATGGTGCCATGGTATTTGCTTCCAGAACAAAAAGAAATACATTTCCTCAGAGCGTGCACCAGGTTGCTACATTAAAAAATCTTGAGAGGAAAGATATAATAGACATTTTGAGAAGGAAGGGAAATACCACATACAACGAAATGAAATGAGAAAGGAGGGTGGTGGAGGGAAAAGGAAAAAAAATCCCTAGCTAACAACATGTTCTTTCCTTCCTTCCCAACACAATGACACACATGAGTTAATGAAGCCAGTGAGTTCTGAGACTGATGTAAAAGTTCCAAAAAAAATACTCTTCAGCAAAGGCCCCTGGGTAAATGGTGTCATTTCTAATTTCTCCAGTTCCCGTGATTTAGAGCAGATCCAGGATCTGAAATTCACACCAGCTCTTTGTGCACCAGGGTACAGGGCAGCCAGGGCCCAGGCCTGGGGAGCAGGAACGCAGACTTCCTCTGTGATTTCACCACCGCAGCCCTGCTTTGTCTCATGTTTAAAATAATTTGCCAGGTAAAAACAAACTTCTCAGAATCACAGAGTGAAAAATGTACTTAACAATTCAATCCCTGTAAGTTTGGGATTGACAGAGAAAGTGCAGCCAAGGCTAATTAAATTACCCAACATGTACTTGAATGGTGGTTTTGCTGGTGAGTTTATTAATTCACATCGTTATCATTGTTATTATTACTGCAACTCTGTAAATTATGCTTTTCATGAGATAGCAAAATGTGCAGGCTATTAGCTCCTTGACATACCCTGCTTAGCTGTTGGTTTCTCTCCTGAGTATCATTCTTAGAAAGCAAACTTTATTTGTCCTAAGTCCCATATTCCCAGATGGCACGTTCCAAGTTATTTTTGTTTATTACTTTTTGGAAATAATTAAAATCTATGGGTAATTTTTGTTTTCCTTCTTCCGTAGAAATAAGTATGGTTCATGATGCCAGCTCCCTGCAGGGTAGTTCCCCTGAACTTAGCTGATCTGTAAAGCTCAGACTCCAGATTTAAATCCAGTGGAATCAGAACTGCTCTTTATCCCTCAGGGACAATTTATGGTATATGTATAGGAGTTTTTGCAGTTAGATTGGCCCCATGTTAAGAAAGATTAATTGCCACTTGTATATATGCTCATTTGCTGGAAATTGGAGGCAAATTTGAGAGGACCTGACTGAGATGAGGAAAATTTTGCTACAAAATATATTGGGCAAGCAAGTCAAGTCTTCTTGATTCAGGAAGAGTCCCCCTAAAGTTGTGAGATATGCTTCCTAACTCTGGGATAAAACAATTTTGACTTCTAAGCCATGCTACCCAAAGTGTACTCTCTGAACCAAAAGCAGGCATCAGCTAGGAGCTTGTTAGAAACGCAGAATCTCAAATCCATCCCAGACCTACTGAATCAGAATCTGCGCTTCATCACCAACCCCAGTGGAGCCACATGCAAATTAAAGCGTGAGGAGGGCTGCCAGAGGCTGGAGGAGAACAGAGACGAGACTTCTCATCCTCCCCTTCTGCAACAGCAGCCTCCTGCCACCATGACTTGCTGCAAACCTTGAAGTATACAACTTTGGCAAACTTAGAAATTACACTGTAATGGATATTTCTATACGGAAGGGACTTAACGCAATCTACTCAGGATCTTCCTCAAAAAAAAAACCAATATATATGAAACATCTATTGCCCAGATGGTCTATCCTGCAACTCATGCTGGTTTGGAGGGAAAAATGAAGTATGTTGAATGATCATTAGATAACTGACCTCATACTCTGATTCAATCACCTTTTTGCGCCATGCTCTAGTGACTGCTCATGTTGTAGAATGAAAAATCATTAGGATAGGGTGGCCTGCAGGCATTGCTTTCCCCCAAAACACTCTCTAAGGAAAAAAAGAATAAAAGATTGCATTAAACAAATATTTTTAAATGCTTATTAAAACATTTAAAAATATTAATTTGTAAAGTGAAAAATACCAATTTTGAATCTTTCTTCCATACCATTTCGGCTTCTTTGGATTTCATACCATGCCAAAAGTAGGTTATTCCAAAATCCACTTCGACTGATAACACCATTGTGTATTTACTTTGTGGATCACAGTTACAAAGCACTTTTGCATATAACAATGATATTTCTCTTTTAATTTTCATCGTAAATTAAGAAAAATCAATTTTCTCTCCCTCACTCATAAAAATGTTCATCCCAAAGAATTAGGAATTTCAATAATTATAAGTATGATAAAATTCTTTGCATTGAAAAGAATTCACACTATTGTAGTTCTTGGTGGAAAAAAATTGTAGTTCTTGGAGAACAGTTCTCACTGAGAATTATTTTGAGCACCGAAAAGTAGCATTTCTAAAAAGGACCATCACTTTACAGAAATAGTTTTCTGGGTGTTTTACACTAACTTCAATCATCTTTGGGGAGAAACAAATAAAATGTTTTTCATGTATAGTAACTGTGATCCTCTTTTAAAACAAATATACACCTGGAGTTTAAAAATTGCCTTGGGCATTTGTATAGGAAGGGCCTTCACTGTGGAACTAATGCATTCTGAATTACTGTGGAGGAGCTCTGGGAATCCCTAGCTTCTAGCATAAAAATAATTGTTCTGTTCCTCCCTGAAACACTTTGCAGAAGACAGTACTTTGCTAATGCAAAAATTCTCAACTGATATTCATGGATATCTGTGGACACTACATTCTGTTTTGTTTTAGAATTGTTTCTAGAGTGATTGCTCTTCATGGCTCTAGCTGATGTTACAGATGCAGCATGGCAATGAGGAAAGACCAAGATCATGGTGGGGTCAGTCTCTGGGCTCACAGCTGAGAAAGAACAAAACTGTAGGAAAGGCTCTGCAAGACAAGTTTGTCTGGATTGAGAAAAACAGCCTAGAAAGGAGGGGACGTGAAAATAGGGGTAGGGTGACAGTGGGTGGATAGAGGTGGAAGGGAGGCAGCAGGGTGGATATTAGCAACAACATAAGGGATTATGGGGAAAGAGTTGCTGCTCTGGTCGAGGGTAGGGTAGGCTGTAAAACATTGCCCAGGAAATATCAGAGCTTATCAATATCTACACAGGTGAAGACATCATGGAAGTCTAGTCTAGTCATCTAGGGAACTCGGGAACTGAATCCAGGTCAAGGACTGCTGGATGGAGTCTGAATAAGCATCATAATCCCAGGGATGGGTTCTGAGAAGTCTGTCTGACAAAACATGTTGGGAGATAAGAGATGTCCTTAGTTGGGGATGGGTTGGAATACAAAGGATGATAAACCCCAGAAAGTTGCTCAGGAGTCATAAGACATACTCCTCTAGTATCATGGTCTTAACTGAGGGACAAAAAAATCCCATTCCCAGTGGCCAAAGACGAGAAAACAATTCACTATTCCTAAGCAGGAAAAAAAGAATAAAAGATTGCATTTCAGCAGAACCCCTGATGGAGCTGAAGAAATACTGGTCCATTATAAACCATGTAGAACACTGAAGAGTAGATTTGAAAAAGCTGAAATGGACTGGGGGTGGGCAGGAGCAGATGCAAAGAGGTCAAGCTATATAAACACAAAAGAACAATCCATGTGGGGTGGAGTGGGGAGAAATATTCCTAGCCCTGCTAAACTGAGCTAAATCTCAAAGACTGTGATAATCACGGGAGGAAGGGAAAAGGAACATTTATTTAGCACACAGATTGTTCTTAGGCACCATGATAGATGCTCACGATAAGCAAAACTGTTGGAATAATCTGGATCTGGATCACAGAATTTAGCTATGAGGGGAAGGAGAAAGCCGACCTTCTAGAGACTTTAGTTATCTTAGAGCTAAAGATGTGTTGGAGCTATTATTGTGTATAAAACGGTCATAAGGGATAAGATGATGACCAAGTAATACAACATGAAAGCACTTTGAAAATTATAACTGTGGAAAACATATATCAAAATGTATCCTGTGATAGGAAAAATATGAGTGAAAATTCTTTGTGTGAGATCCAGCCTAATGGCTTTGCATTGAAAATGCACAATAATTGTTCATATGTCTATCAATCTTTGAAAGAAAACTTCCTGAGAGTTGAAATAAGAATACATGACAAGGATCAGAACTCGTAGATGCTCAGTGTTAAAGAAATTTTAACATTTACCCTATTATTACCGATAGTTAATATGGCAAGAATCTAGACATTTCAGCATTTCTATGTGCATTTCTAGAAAATATTGTGAATGTCAATCCTATACTTTCTCTGTCTATAAGAATCAAGGTACTATTTAACTCCCAATATTTTTATCACTTTGGATTTTTATCCCTATTAAGTGTTTTTACAGATCTAATTGAAATGCCACCCTCTTCTCTGTGAAGACTTCCTTACTTCTGGGAATTCAGTCTCCATTTTCTCAGCCCACTCTTGGAGTGCTGTAAGTGTGTGCATCACCCATTAGGTTTTGAGCAGCTCGATACAGGAACTATCTTAATAAATCCTTAAAGGCTTGCAGTATGTGGCACACACTATGTAATTAATAAGTATCTGTTAAATAAATGAAGAAAAAAACAAGTTGAGAGTGTGAGATGTGTGTGCTAATTGAAACCAACTGCATAGACCCAATGCCAGAACCAAATGTAAAGTTTCACTACTATTATAAGATTAGTAAAGGTATTTTCATGGATAACTTCCTCCTCCTGCAAGTGTTGGTTTAAGTGTTATCATCATCTTGCTATCTTGACCATCTCCACTAAAAATGAACCCCCAACCCCAGCCCTGCACTCTCATTCCTCACTTACCCTGTTATATTTATTCCAACAGTATTTATTAATGTTTGCTCATTGCTTTTCTTCTTCAATGGACTATAAAACTACAAAAGCAAGAGTTTTTTCTGTTTTGTTCACTTTTATATCCTGAATGCCTAAAATAGGAGCAGGCACATACTAGATGCTCAATGCATATTTGTTGAATAAATACATTAATAAATAAAAACCTGGTCAAAAGCGTTCATTTTTTGTTTTGTTGATGGGGAAAGCAGACTCAAAGATTCAGGTAAGTTTATAGATTTGCACATTAGTGGGTTACAAAGGAGATGGATAGGATTATTTTATGACTTTCAAGGTGGGCATCAAGTGTCAGAATATAGGACACATCCATCATGGGACAATACAGGTTTAATGCAATGTATTCTGATAAAGATGTTTCATAGGATAGAGCTAATTCTAATAAAGCTTTTAAAATACCAATAATAGTTACTTCTGATGAATGATCTTTAGGCTAACACCATAGGTGTACCATATTTTCCAGGATGTTTTTCCAGCAACCATTTTAGTTGAATACTTTTACATAAGTACAACATAATCATTATTTAGTACTTGCTGTTTTAAAGCCATTATTGAGGCTAAATCCATCAAGATGAAGAGATATGACATGCATTTATGTTGCCTAAACTTTTGTGAAATTTTGGTAAAGAAGTCCACTCTGTCAAAAATAATTACCACGTTCCTGAGCCAGTTCCACAGATACACACTTCCTTCTCTTATCACTGCTATATATGGGAATCCCCTACCAGAGAGTGTGGTGCTAGCCACTGAGAACGCCGAAAGAGATGAGTTGTGGTCTCTGCTTCACCCTGTTGGGGAGTTGGGAAATGCTCATAAGCAGCATTGGGAACCAGGTTGAGGGCCATAGGAGTAGTGCGGATAAGAAGAGTGGATAGAATTTCAGAGGAAGAAGTGAGAATGAAGGTTGACGGAGGTTATGCTGGAGGAGTTAAATTTTGATCTAAATTTTGACAGGCTTCGGCAAAATGAAGAGGAAAGAGTTTTTCTTCTAGGCTAGCCACATCTTCTAACTGGTCTTCCAGTGTATCGGGGGGAAAAATTCCTCATTCTCAATACTTCTTGATTGTTTCCCTACAAAATAGCTGTGAGTATACTCTGCCTTCAACGTGCTGACTCCCTGAAATGTTTTACGTGATGCAAATTTCTAATTTAAGAAAGTTGGAATTTCTTCTCATGTTAACTAAGTATGCTGATCATATAAATTTTATCAAAAACAGAATTTTAAGACGAAATTAATTTGTTTTCAACGTCTTCCATGTGACCATCCAAATGTGAGAGGATTTTATTTCCCCTAATACAAACAGGCTAAAACATATTTAAAGGGACAATTCATTAATATTTAAAAAATCTTTTCTGGGATGAGCCTGAAGTTTTGTTTTTATTGACTTTTTCAAATAAACTCATTTGTGTGTGTGTGTGTGTGTGTGTGTGTGTATGTGTGTGTGTATGTGTGTGTGTGTGCATAGTAAAGGTAGTATGAGGAAAATATAAAAATACAGAAATGCTTAAAAAAGTCTTTGATCCCACTTCATACTGACTGCTAATATTTGGTAAGAGTAACCAATATCCAGTTATTGGATGTATGCTTGGGCCCCAGATGACACTTAAGGCTGTCTTCATGGGGCCATTACAAAATAAAATGTTTACTTGGAGATTTGAGCACTGCTCTCCTGCTTTTCTTTCTTAATCCTTCAGATGAAATATTTCTTAACCTCCCTTGCAGGGGAGCATGTTAAAATAATGCATGATCATTGTTGCCAACATCCCGCCCAGTGAATTGATAAATGGAACATCCAGTCATATTCCTTGCACCTGCATGAGGCGGTCTTCTCTAACATGCTTAGCCAGAGTGTAGTGGATGCATCTGCTTTACAAGTTAACTGGCAGAATTTGTTTATAAACCCGCTGAAGAGCTAAATGAAGCAAACTGCATTATCGTGCTTGCTAATTACATTTCATTTCTGCTGAAAGCTTATTATAGATACAGCCTGAAAACTTGACTTTTAAATTTTGTTTACATCCACTTCTGCTTTTACTTCTGACTCTGGAAGATGTTTTTCCCCCATAAAACTGAGAAGAAGGATTAAAGCAGTTAATTGGAGGAGGCTGTGGTATTGATTAATATCCCCTCCACTGCATTTGTTAATAAGAAAAGACCTCTACTTGGCGTAGATTGGTATCACTTTTTGTACTAATGGATGCTTCACCTGTCCAGAATGCACGGACGTCTTTCACTTTCCTTTAACTCACCAATTCCTAAGCAAAGATTGTTTCTTATAGACACGGCAACATGACTGTCCGGGCAAAACAAGCTGATACCCAAAACCACAGACATCTGAACAAGCCACATTCTTAACAGTGTCATGTCAATTGAGATGTGTTCTCATCCTTTTTCGTCAAAATAAAGTTGTGCCTAGCATTTCATTAACTGCTAGCTGTCTGTGTGTTCACGAATGACAGGACCTGTGCTGGCCTCAGCTCCATTGCTAGTTGATCCATCCCACATTTCCCCTAAAAAGCAGCTTTTCCCCTCTCCATCTCCATCAACCTACAAAAGGGAAAGATTATCATTACCCACTACCTTCAGGAGCACTCACCTGCAAAATCCCCGCACTGTACAACTATACCGAATCTCTAGGTTGTTTAGATCACTACTGGCCTAACTCGTTTTATTGTACTTCACTTTACTGTGCTTTGCAGATACTGCGTTTGTTTTTTTTTAAAATAAATTGAAGGTTGGTGGCAACCCTGCATAGAGCAAATTTGCTGTCACCGTTTTTCCAACAGCATTTGATCACTTTGTGTCTCTGTCATATTTTGGAAATCACAATATTTCAAGCTTTTCCATTATTATTGTATTTGTTACGGTGATCTGTGATCAGTGATCTTTGATGTTACTATTGTAAAAAGATTATGACTTGCTAAAGGCTCAGTATGGTTGGGATCTTTTTTTTAGCAATGAAGTATTTTTAAGTTAAGATATATACTTTTTTTGGACATAATGCTATTGCACACTTAATAGACTATAATATGGTACAAACAGAACTTTTATAAGTACTGGGAAACCAGGAAATTCATGTGGCTTGCTTTATTGTGATATTTGCTTTATTATGGGGGCCTGAAACTGAACCCACAATATCTCTAAGATATGCCTGTTCACTCATTTACAATTTCTCTCTGATAAAATTAGAATCCCCCACATTTAAAGAAAAATTATAGTACAGTTGTTTTACAACGTTTCAGGTGTACAACAAAGCAATCCACTTAAACATATACATATTCTTTTTGAGATTCTTTCCCATTATAGGTTATTACAAGATATTGAATATAGTTCCCTATGCTATACAGTGGGTCCTTGTTGTTTATCTATTTTATATAAAGTATTATATATCTGTTAACCCCAAATTTCTAATTTATCCTCCCTTCTTTCCTTTTTGGAAAGCATTAGTTTGTTTTCTATGTTGGGGAGTCTATTTCTGTTTTGTACATAAGTTCATTTGGATCATTTTTTTGAGTCCACATATAAGTGATAGCATATGATATTTGTCTTTGACTTACCTCACTTAGTATGAATATCTCTGGATCTATGCATGTTGCTGCAAACAGCATTATTTCATTCTTTTTTATGGTTGAGTAATAGTCCATTGTGTGTGTGTGTGTGTCTTTTCCAGATGTATTTCCATCTGGATCATATGGTAAGTCTATTTTTAGTTTTTTAAGGAAACTTCAAACTGTCCTCCACAATGGCTGCACCAATTTACATTCCCACCAACAGTGTAGGAGGGATCCCTTTTCTCCACATCTTCTGCAGCACTTATTATTTGTAGACTTTTTGATGATGGCCATTCTTATCAGTACAAGGTGATAGCTTTGTTGAAGTTTTGATTTGTATTTCTCTAATAATTAGCAACAATGAGCATCTTTTCAAGTGCTTCTTGGGCATTGGTATGTCTTCTTTGGATAAATGTCTATTTAGGTCTTCTGCCCATTTTTTGATTGGGTTGTCTGTTTTTTTGTTTTTGTTTTTGGTTTTTTTTTTTTGATATTGAGCTATATGAGCTGTCTGTATATTTTGGAAATTAATTCCTGTGGGTCACACTGTTAGCAAATATTTTCTCCCAGTCTGAAGATTGTCTTTTTGTTTTGATTATGGTTTCCTTTGCTGTGCAAAAGCTTTTAAGTTTCTGTAGGCCCCATTTGTTTATTTATTTATTTTTTTGTTTCCATTACTCTAGGAGATGGCTCCAAAAAAATATTGTTGTGATTTATGTCAGAGAGTGTTCTGCCTATGTTTTCTTCTAAGAGTTTTAGAATATCTGGTCTTACATTTAAATCTTTAAGCCATTTATTTTTGTATATGTTTATTTTTATTTTTGTATAAGTTTGTTTTTGTATATGGTGTTAGAGAATGTTCTAATTTCCTTCTTTTACATGTAGCTGTCCAGTTTTGCCAGCACCACTTATTGAAGGGACTGTCTTTTCTCTATTGTATATTCTTGCCTCCTTTGTCATAGGTTGACCACAGTGCATTTGTTTATTTCTGGCTTTCTATCCTGTTCCATGGGCCTATGTGTCTGTTTTTGGCTATTTGAGGTCTTTTGTGTTTCCATACAAATTAAAAAATGTTTTTGTTCCAGTTCTGTGAAAAATGCCACTTAAAATTTGATAGGGATTGCTCTGAATCTGTAGATTGCCTTGGGTAGTATGGTTATTTTAACAATATCAATTCTTTCAATCCAAGAATACTATATATCTTTCCATTTGTTTGTGTCATCTTCAATTTCTTTCATCAGCATCTTTTAATTTTCGGCGTACAGGTCTTTTGGCTCCTTAGGTAGGTTTATTCCTAGGTATTTTACCCTTTTTGTGGAATTCCCCACATTTGTGGATTATAGTTACTTCCTCCTTGGCTTCTCCATTCTGCTATGCCTACAGATGCTATCTCAGAAGATTATCATATCCTCATAATGGTGACAGACACATCAGGCAATGAATTTGGGGGACATGAAAAACAGAGGTCTTTTTATTGTCTTCATAGATCTCCCTAGATAGCAATTTTAAAAGTCTGTTGGGTCCACTTCAAGAGGTCTATAGGGTTAAAACTTCTTTCACAAAAATACTAAGGTATTTTCTGCTTTTTACATTGTTGACATTTGAACTGATGGTATAAAAGCAATGGTGGATATAAGTGCCAGTGCCTTAGCTGAAATAGAAGCAGTGGCACTAAATTGCTAGTAGTTGTATTTTTCATTACTATGTACTTGAAGAAAAAAAGTGTCACTTAAGAATGTCTTCAATGAAGTAGTAAAAATTGCTTTATTAGATCCCTTGAATATGCTTTTTTTTTCAGTGTGACAAAATGGTAAGTCCATATAAGGTTCTTTTGCTGCATACTGAAGTACAACATGCGTATGTGAAGATATTTGGGTTGAGAGCTAAACTAGCTGGTTTTTTTTACCCCCATAGGATGCCACTTTTGCTTGAAAGAATGACTGACAAACCATGGTTATTCATACTTGGGTATTTGGCAGACACTTTGTCAAAAATGAACAAAAGTGAGCTTGTCACTTCAAGGAAAACATCTGACAGTATTTGTTGCTGACAATAAAATTTGAGCTATCAAGCAAAAATTAGAATTTTGGAAAATTTGTATCTGCCACTGTGAGCTTGACAGCTTCCCAGTACTTAAAGGCTTTTTTGATAAGACGGGTATGGAATTAATGGATGTGATTTGTTTATACTGTATTATAAAATGTATCAACATTTAGAAAATCTGTATAACTTAGTAAAGAAACAGTTTCCAAATGACCAATGTATGTTACAAAATCAGATATGAGTAAAAGATCCATTCCATGTGCAAAATATTTGTTAAGTCCATCAGCTCTAATGTGTTATTTACAGCCAAAGTTTCCTTATTGACTTCCTGTCTGATGATCCTTCCATTGATGTAAGTGAGGTATTAAAGTCCCCTACTATTATTGTATTGCTGTCTATTTCTCCCTTTAGATCTGTTAATATTTGCTTTATATACTTAGGTGCTCCTATGTTGGGTGCATGACTATTTACAAATGTTATATCTTGTTGGATTAATGCCTTTATCATTATGTAATGCCCTTCTTTTTCTCTTATTATATTCTTTGTTTTAAAGTCTGTTTTGTCTGAAAACAGTATAGCCACTCCAGCTTTCTTTTGGTTTCTATTTGTATGGAATATCTTTTCTCATCCCATTACTTTCAGTCTGTGTGTTTCCTTACATCTAAAGTGAGTCTCTTGTAGGCAGCACGTTGATGGATCTTGTTTTGTTTTGTTTTTTATCCTTTCAGCCACTTTGTGTCTTTTGATTAGAGAATTTAGTCCATTTACGCTTAAAGTAATTATTAATAAGTATGTGCTTAGTGCCATTTTTGTTAACTGTTTTCTGGCTGTTTTTAAATTTCCTCTCCATTTATTTTTTTTCTTCTCTTGCTGTCTTTGTGGTTTGATGACTTTCTTTAGTGGTATGTTTATATCTCTTTCTCTTTATCTTTTATAAATACAGGTTTTTGCTTTGTGGTTACCATGAGGCTAACATATAATAATTTATAACTATAACAGTCTATTTTAAGTTAATAACAACTTAAGGTCGATCCCATTAAGCCTTTTTTCTGAGGTTTTATCTTGTTCCTTCATTTGGAACATATTCCTCTATTTCTTCATTTTGCTTGACTCTCTGTGTTGGTTTCTATACAGTAGGTGAAACAAAAACCTCTCTGAGTCTTAAAGGAGTGGCTTCATGTAGGAGATGAAACTTGTCTTTCAACCCTGCCTCAGCTCTTGGTTGTCTCTCAAATCTTTTTACTTGTTCCAGCAGCCTATTATATTTTTAATAGCTCTCAATAGTTGAGTATGTGCCAAGACCTGTCAGTGTCCCAAAGGAAAGGATCTCAGCACTAGATTGAGGCTAACTAGAAGCTAGACCTTCAGGCATCAGTTTTTTAAAGTATGCAAATTTATGCAGTCCTGTGGCACTACAAGAAAAGCCCCACTGGCCGTCAAAGCTAGATAATCTGCAGGTGTCCCCTGAGTGGCAGTCACAGAGACTGGGGCTCCAGACAAGTGAATAAACTCTTTTCTGGGTGATACCAGTGAGCTGGAGCAAGGGAGAGGGCGAGTGCCAAGACAGCATCTATAGCCTATATTCCTTGAGAGCAGCTCTGTAGGACACTAAATAAGTGCCAGACCTGAAGCCTGCTCCTCAGGCCAAAGCTCCAGGACAAGCAAAAAGTCCTCCTTCACAGAAATACTGGTGAGTGTGTCTCTGTCTACTATTTGGGCAGTGCCCTGAAGTGGCAGTCTACAAAGAACCTTCTCTCACATTGCTACAGTCCTGTAGAGCCCAGGAACGTAAGCCAACGTCACTCCCCACAGACACCAGAGACAGGCTATCAGGGAGCATTCCCTGGGCAGCAGCTCCAAAACCTGGGATACCAGCTATACAAACCAAGGCCCCAGACACATGTAACGCTCCCCTCCAGGAGACACTGGTGCTCTGCAGCACGGCAGAGGGTAAATGCAAAGATAGTGTCCACCTTCTAAGGTCCCTGGAAATGATTAGTCAGCCCCAAAATGTGTGTTTAATTAAAAGCCTGCCCTCAGGGCACCATCATGATAATTAGCTAATAGGCCTCCCTCACAGAAAGACCAAGCTCCTGGGTCTGTTGTCTCTTGAGGTGTCCTGAGGGTGATAGCTGTTTAAGAACTCTTTCTCCATTGATTATAGTCCTATGGGGCCCATGAGCATAAGCTCAACTGGCCACAAGAGTCAGGCAATGTAGAGGTATCTCCTGGCAGCAGTTGTAAAATTTGAAGCACTAGCCAAAGGTATGAGCTCTTTTCTGGGTGATAACAATTATTACAGTCCCATGGGACTAGGAATGCAAGATTCCCTGGCCTCCAGAGCCAGGAAATCAAGAGGCATCCCCTAGGTGGCTGTGGCAAAACTCAGGGTACCAGATGTGTATTAAAGCTCCCTTCCAGGAGATACTGGAACACAGCAAAGGGAGAGTTCACAGATGGTGTCTACCAGATGTTTATAAAACATTCTATCCAAAAGCTACAGAATATACAATCTCCTCAAGAGCACACGGAACATTTTCCATAATACATCATATTTTAGGCCATAAAACAAGTCTTAATAAATTTAAGAGGATTGAAATTATAGCAACCAACTTTTCTGACCACAATGATTTGACACTAGAAATTAACTACATGAAGAAAACTGGAAAACTCACAAATTATGTAGAGATTAAATAACACACTACTGAACAACCAATGGGTAAAAGAAGAAATCTAAATAAAAATTAAAAAAAAAACCTTGAGACAAATGAAAATGGAAATGTAACGTACCAAAATTTATTGGATACAGCAACAACACCTCTAAGAAGGAAGTTCATAGTGCTAAATGCCTACATCCAGAAACAAGAAAAGTCTCAAATAAACAACCTAACTTTACAGTTCAAAGAACTAAAAAAGAAGAATAAACAAAGGCCAAATTTGGTAGAAGGGAGGAAATAACAAAGAGCATAAATAAATGAAATAAAGATGCAGGAGACAATAGAAAGGATTAATGGAACTAAGAGCTGGTTCTTTGAAAACTTAAACAAAGGGTACAAATCCTTAGCTAGACTTACCAAGAAAAAAAAGAGAGGGCTCAAATAAATAACATCAGAAATGAAAGAGGAGATGTTACAAGTGATCCCAGAGGAAGACAAAGGATAAAAAGAGATTACTATGAACAATTAAGCACTAAAAAAACCAACCTAGAATAAATGGATAGGTTCAAAGAAACATACAACCTACCAGAAGTAAATCATGAAGAAATAGAAAATATGAACAGATTAATTACTAGTAAGGAGATTGAAGCAGTAATCAAAAAATTCCCAACAAACAAAATTCCAAGACAAAGTGAATTTTACCAAACCTTTAAAGAAGAAATAATACCTATCCTTCTCAAATTCTTCCAAAAAATGTAATAGAAGGGAATTCTTCCAAACTCATTTTTGAGGCCTGCATTACCCTGATATGAAAACCAGACAAGGATGCCTCACGAAAAGAAAATTACAGGGCAATATCTCTGATGAACACAGATGCCAAAATCCTCAACAAAATACTAAAAAACTGAATTCAAGAATACATTAAAAGGATTATACACCATGATCAAACAGGATTTATTCCAGGGGTGCAAGGATGGTTCAATATCTGCAAATCAGTCAATGTGATACACCACATTTACAAAATAAGAGATAAAAATTATGTGGTCATCTGAATAGATTTAGAAAAAGCATTTGACAAAATTCAATATCCATTTATAATAAAAACAAAGCAGGTATAGAAAAAATATACCTCAATACAATAAAGGCCATATATAACAAGCCCACAGCTAACACCATACTCAATGGTGAAAGGCTGAAAGCTTTTCTTGGAAGATAAGGAACAAGTAAGGATGCTCATTTTTGCCACTTTTATTCAACATAATATTGGAAATCCTAGCCAGAGCAATTAGGCAAGAAAAATAAACAAAAGGTATCTAAATTGAAAAGGAAGAAGTAAAAGTGTGACTTTTTGTAGATGACATATTACATATGGAAAACCCTAATGATGCCAGAAAGCTGTTAGAATTAAGAAACAAAGTTAGTAAGGTTGCAATACAAAATCAATACACAAAAATCTGTTGCATTTCTATCCACTTAGAATAAACTATCAAAAAGAGTAATTAAAAAATCCCACTTACAATTGCACCAAAAAGAATATAATAATAGGAATGAATTTAATCAAGAGGTGAGATTGAAATGTTGAAAACTACAAGACATTAAAAAAAGAACTTAAAGAAGACACAGATAAATGAAAATATATTCCATGCTTATACATTGGAAGAATTAATATTGTAAAAATGTCCATAATAGCCAAAGTAATACACAGATTCAGTGCAATCTCTATGAAAATTCCAATGGCATTTTTCACAATAATAGAACAAAAATCCTAAAATTTGTATGAAATCATAAAAGACCCCAAATAACCAAAGCAATCTTGAGAAAGAAGAACAAAGATGGAGGCATCACATTTCCTGATTTCAAACTATATTACAAGTATATTATAGTAATTTAAATAGTGTGATATTAGCAATAGAACAGATTCATAGATCAATGGATTAGAATGGAGAGCCCAGAAATAAACCCACACATATATGACCTATTAATTTATGACAAAGGAGCCAAGAATATACGATGGAGAAAGGACAGTCTCTTCAATAAATGGTGTTAGGACAATTGAACACCCACATGCAAAAGAATGAAACTGGACCACTAACTCACACCATGCACAAAAATTAACTCAAAATGGATTAAAGACTTGAATGTAAGATGTGATGCCATAAAATTCCTAGAAGAAAACCTATGCAGTCAGCTCCTTGACATAGGTCTTGGCAATGATTTTTACATCTGACACCAAAAGTAAAATCAACAAAAGCAAAAATAAACAAGTCTGACTACATCAAACTAAAAAGTTTCTACACAGCAAAGGAAATCATCAACAGAATAGAAAGGCAACCTATTGAATGGGAGAAAAATTTTCCAAATCACTTATCTGATAAGAGGCTAATAAGGGGCTAGTATCAAAGTATATAAATAACTCATACAATAGCAAAAGAACAGGCAATTTGATTTAAAAATGCAGATTTGAATAGACATTTTCCCAAAGAAGACATATAGATGGCCAAGAGGTACATGAAAAGATACTCAAAATCATTAATTATCAGGGAAATGTAAATCTAAACCACATTAAGATATCACCTCACACCTGTTAGAATGGCCATTATTGTAAGAAAAGAGGTAAATGTTGGTAAGAATATTTAGAAAAGGTTAACTTTGTACACTGTTGGTAGAAATGTAAATTGGTATAGCTACTATGGAAAACAGTATGGAGATCCCTCAAAAAAATAAAAATAGAATTACCATATGATCCAGCAATTCTACTTCCTGGCATTTATCTGAAGAAAACTAATTCAAAAATATGTTTACAATAGTCCAGATATGGATGCCATGATCCACCAACAGATGAATGGGTAAAGACAAGTGGTATATACACAAAATGGAATACTACTCAGCCATAAAAAGAACGGAATTTTGCCATTTGGAGCAACAGGTATGAACTTGGAGGGTATTATGCTTGCTTAAAATAAGTCAGACAGAGAAAGACGAATACTATATGATATTACTAATATGTAGAATCAAAAAAATAGAACAAATAATGAATATAACAAACAAGAAACAGAATCACAAATACAGAGGAGAAACTGGTGCTTACCAGTGGGCAGAGGGAAGGAGGGAGAAACAAGATAGTGGCAGGACATTAAGAAGCACTAACTACTAAGTGTAAAATAAACAATTTACAAGGATATATTCTACATCACAGGGAATATAACAAATATTTTATAATAACTATAAATATAATATAATCTTTAAAATCTTTAAAATTGTGAATCACTATATTATACACCTGAAACTTATATAATATTGTACATCAACTATACCTCAATAAAATGTTCACTGAAGCATTAGTTACAATAGCCAAGATGTGGAAACAACTTACGTGTTGTTCATGGATAAAGAAAGATATATATATTTATATGTATATTATATATACACACACATGTATATACACACACACACATACATATATATATAGTGTAATATTATTTTATATATATATATATACATATATATATAAAGTGTAATATTAGTCAGCCATAAAAAGAAAGAAATCTTGCCATTTGCAACAACATGAATGGATCCTTATCAGGTACACTAAAGTTTTCAGTATATTAAAAACTCATTCTTACAACCAAAAAATCATTTATTTAAGAAGGCAGATATAGCTAACTTCAGGTCTCTTCTTTCCTAACATATGAATTTAATGCTATAAAGTGTCCTCTAAGCCCTCCATTTGTTGCATACCACAAATTTTGATGTCATATTTTTATTTAATTCACAATATTAAGAATTTTTTCTCTTGTGACTTCTTTGACCCATGTATTATTTAGAGGTGTATTATTTCTTTTCCAAATATTAAGGAATATTTTCTAGCTATCTTTCTGCTATTGATTTCTAGTTTAATTCTACTGTGATCTGAGAACATGCTTTTAATGATTTCTATACTTTTAGTTCTTTATAGCTCCAAAATCTTTCAGTAAAGATTGTGATCCTGAGAAAAACATGTATTCTGCTGTTGTTGGATGGAATACTCTATGTACATCAATAAGATCAAGTTGATTGATCATGCTTTTCAAGTCATTTAATTGTATTTGTTTTCTTCCTGCTTAACACATCACTTACTAACAGCAGGGCGTTAAAGTCTCCAAGTGTAATAGTGGATTTGTCTACTTCTCTTGAACTTCTGGGTTTTTGCCTCATGTATTTTGATGCTCTTCTGTTAGGTGTATACATTGTCAAGGATTGTTAAGTCTTCTTGGAGAAATGCCTCTTTATCATTATGTAATATTTTTCTTCATCCCTGATAACTTTCCTTGTTCTGAAGTCAGCTTTGTCTGAAATTCATATAACTATTCCAACACTCTTTCAATTAGTCTAAGTATGGCATATCTTTTTCCATCCCTTTACTTTAAACCCATTTGATTCTTTCCTTTTAAAGTAGATATCTTGTGGACGACATAGTTGGGTCCTATTTTTTTAATCCACTCTGACAATCTCTGTCTTATAATTAGTGTATTAGGCCAGTCACATTTAAAGTGGCTATTGATATAGTTAGATTAATATCTACTATATTTGTAACTTTTCAATTTATTGCATTTTTTGTTTATTATATCCTCTTTCTACCGCCCCTGATTTTAAGAATTTTGTCATTCCTTATTTCATCTATTAGAGTATCAATTTTACTTCTTTTAGAAAAAATTTAGTCATTGCCCTAGAATTTACAATTTTAACTAACATCAGTCCACCTTCAAATAATACTGCTACTAACATTTAGTACAGATGGCTTGTCACAGAGGATTACCACCTTCTCTCTACTGTCCCTTGACATTGCTGCCATTCATTTCTCTTATCCGTATGCTATAATCACCTAATACGCTGTTATCATAGTTGCTTTTAAAAATTGGTTATCTTTTCGATCAATATTGAATAAGAGAAATGAAAGAGTTTATTCTACTTTCATTTATTCCTTCTTGGACACTCTTCCTTTTTATATACATCGAAGTTTCTGACCTGTATTATTTACTTTCTTCTTGAAGAGCTTCTTTTAACATTTCTTGCAGGGTGAGTCTACCGGTGATGAATTCTTTCAGTTTTATATGGGAAAGTCTGTTTGTTCTTCATTGTTTGAAGGATAATTTTGCTCGATATTGAATTCTAAGTTGGTGTGGTTTGTCCTTCCAACACTTTAAATATTTAACTGCACTTTCGTCTTGCTTGGGTGGTTTTTGATGATAAGTATGCTGTAATTCTTATCCTTATTCTTCTATAGGTTAGGCTACCCCTCTTCCCAAACTTTGACTTGTTTCAAAGGTTTCTCTTTGACTGATTTACTGCAGTTTGAATATGATATGCCTAGATGGGTTGGGTTTTTTTTTTCCAGATGGGGGTTTATTTTGTTTTTAGTATTTGTCCTGCTTGGTGTCCTCTGAGGTCCCTAGATCTGTAACTTGGTGTCTATCGTTAATTTTCGTAAATGCTCAGTCACTATTACTTCAAATATTTCTTCTGCTTTATCCATGATTTCTTCTCCTTCTAGTATTCCAGTTATGCATATTTTATGTCTTTTCAATTTTTCCCACAGTTCTTTTCAGTTCTATTCTGTTTGTTTTGCTTTCATCCTTGTTCACCTTTGCATTTTAATTTGGGAAGTTTCTATTGGCCTGTCTTCAAGTTCATTGATTCTTTTGTTGTTCATGTTGGGTATATTGATAAGCCCATCAAAGACATATTAAATTTCTGTTATAAGCATAAGTCAGAGATTCTGTGGGTTCAGTTCCAGGCCACCACAATGAAGCAAATACCAAAATAAAGTAAGTTTCACAAATTTTTTTGTTTCCCAGTACGTATAAAAGTTATATTCCCATGATACTGTAGTCTAGTAAGTATGCAAACAGCATTATGTCTAAAAATATATGTATATATCTTAGTTAAAAAATACTTTATTGCTAAAAAATGCTAACTATCATCTGAGCTTTCAGTGAGTCATAATCTTTTTGCTGGTGGAGGATTTGCAATATTGTAAGAATTACAAAAGTGTGACAGAGAGACATGATGTGAACAAATGCTTTTGGAAAAATGGCACTGGTAGACTTGCTTGATGCAGGATTGCCACAAACTTCAATTTGTAAAAACTGCAGCATCTGTGAAGCACAATAAAATGAGGCACGTCTTTATAGTATTCTTGATTTCTAGTATTTTCTTTCGAGTCTTTCTTAGACTTTCCATCTCCCTGTTTATATTACCCAAATATTCTCGCATGTTATCTACATTTTCCATTAGAACTCTCAGCATATTAATCACATTTATTTTGAATTCCCTGACTGACAGTTCCAAAAGCTGTGCCATTTCTGACTCTGATTTTGATGCTGATTGTCTTCAGATTATGTTTTTCTCCTTAACTTTTAGGATGTTTTGTAAATTTTTCCTGAAAACCAGGCATATTGTATTCATTAATACAAATTAAAGTAAATAGGCCTTTAGTGTGAAGTTTTATGCTAATCTGGCTAATAGTTGGACTGTGTTTAGTGTTTTCTATAGTTATAGATGTGGCTTCATCTTCCTTTAGTGTCTTTGGTTTTGTCTCTCCTCTTGACTTTGGGCTTCTCTAAATACTCCTCCTTAGAGAGCGTTTGTGTCTTGTAGCTCTTTCAGCTGTAATCTTCTATCACACTGGAGCCGTGTTAATTTGGTGCCAAAATATGGAAGAGGGGGAGCATTCTAAAATCTCATGATTAACTCCTATCTTATAGGGCCGTGACTTTGATCTGTAAATTTCATAAATGTTTCTCCCAAGGTATAGCTCCCTCTCCCCCTTTGGTGCAAAAGAAAGGCTAGAGGGGACTGGAGTGGGAGAAATGCCCTTCCCTCAGCTGGAATAAAGCCCTAGTAAAATCTTTCTCCTTGAGAGTAGGACTTTACTATGGAGAACACTCTGGTCATATTTTACAGTGATTAGTCTTCCATTTCTCTTGCCAGACTGTGATGGATATTTCTCAAATTTTCAGTCTGAGAACATGGTGGGGTTCCTGGAATTAAAACCCTTGGAAATGCAGGAATCCCCTAGACAATTATGTATGATTGTGACTTCCTTCTTGCTAGCAGACTTTCTCTTTTTCTTTCTCTGATGAAGCAAGCTGTCATATTGGAGACTCCCATCTAGCAAGGCACTGAAGGTGACCTCTAGCCCTCAAGGAACTGAATCCTATCAACAACCAAATGAGTTGATCCTTCCCCAGCTGAAACTTTAGATGAGACCAGAGACTCTGGGCTAACACACCAATTACTGGCTTTTGAAAGAACATGAAGCAGAGGACCCAGTTAAGCCATGATCCATTCCTGACACACAGAAACCATAAAATAATACATATTTGTTGTTTTAAGTGACTAAGTTTTGGGGTAATTTACTATACACAATAGATAACTCATACATTATGTACCAGAAGTAACAAGTTGGGCAAAAATTCCTTTACAAGTTTAATTTTTAAATGAATATATCCATTCAACAAGACATTTTTTTCTCCTATAATATGCCATATATATACCCAAAGGTAACAGACAGAAGAGAAATGATCCAAAAGCCAAAATGCGGCCAGTAGTCTTCTGAATGATGCAATTATGAGCAATTTGTATTTTTTTAATTTACTGTTTAGGCCAATTTTTAATATTCTGTAAGATACATATCATTTTTATAAATACATTTTAAGTCTCTAAATGACAACTGCATTTTATGTTTATGTTTTATCAATATGAATTCGAAATTTTTCTTAATTACCTTTCGCCACTCTTGCCTAAACATAATGTTTTATGCATCACAGTATGAACTTAACAAAATCATTCACTCCTGGTTCCCATATTATGGATTAATCAGTTTTAAATCATTATAATGAAATGAGAAGCTCTTAAGTTTTTAAAAGTCTTTAGGAAACACAATCCCATGACCACCTTTGCCAGCCTGCCCTTTTATTTCATAACTTGTATAAATTGTCCATATGTTTAACATAAACATTTCAATTCCAAATAAACCTAATTTTGGGGAGGGGGTTTCATCATATCCACCAATAATAGAGAATAATGAGAGTTCAGTTACAGTACTGAACACCTACTATACCTCTGCCTCCGTAAAATTTATTAATGTCTGTCCTACTTTTTTTAAGATCAGATGAGCATACTGTAAATATAAAGCACTACAGAGAAACAAGTAACTATTTAAATAAAATATCTTTGTTTTCTCACTATAGATGCTCAATGAATTCTTTAAAAACAGTATTATTCTTTTATCTAACAAAGTATCTTTAATGTTTAATGTTAGTGAGTATTAATGAAATTTGGAAGGCTTGTTCATTCATGATCCTTTACTCTTAACTACTTCTCTATAAAGTCCTAATTACTCAACCTCACCAACGGTGTTTTCAAGACCTGAATTTCAATAGGCACATGAAAAAATGCTCAATATCACTAATTATCAGAGAAATGCAGATCAAAACTACAATGAGGTATCACCTCACACCAGTCAGAATGGTCATCATTCAAAAATCCACAAATGACAAATGCCAGAGAGGCTGCAGATAAAAGGGAACCCTCCTACACTGCTGGTGGGAATGCAGTTTGGTGCAGCCACTGTGGAAAACAGTATGGAGGTTCCTCAAAAGACTAGGAATAGACTTACCATATGACACAAGAATCCCACTCCTGGGCATATATCCAGAAGGAACCCTACTTCAGGATGACACCTGCACCCCAATGTTCATAGCAGCACTATTTACAATAGCCAAGACATGGAAACAGCCTAAATGTCCATCAACAGATGACTGAATAAAGAAGATGTATATTTATACAATGGAATACTACTCAGCCATAAAAACTGACAACAAAACGCCATTTACAGCAACATGGATGCTCCTGGAGAAAGTCATTCTAAGTGAAGTAAGCCAGAAAGAGAAAGAAAAATACCATATGAGATGGCTCATATGTGGAATCTAAAAAAAAAAACAAACACACAAAGCATAAGTACAAAACAGAAATAGACTCATAGACATAGAATACAAACTTGTGGTTGCCAAGGGGGCAAGGGGTGGGAAGAGATAGACTGGGATTTCAAAATTGTAGAATAGATAAACAAGATTATACTGTATAGCACAGGGAAGTATATATAAGAGCTTATGGTAGCTCACAGAGAAAAAAATGTGACAATGAATATATATAAGTTCATGTATAACTAAAAAATTGTGCTCTACACTGGAATTTGACACAACATTGTAAAATGATTATAAATCAATAAAAAAATGTTAAAAAAAAGACCTGAATTTCACAAATGGGACAGAACTGCCTATTAGTCCTGTTAGTGACATGGGCTACTTGCTTGACAAGGAGGGAAAATAAATTTCCTTCTATTTATCATTCTGGAAGCTGCATAATCAAGATTTCCAGCTCTCAGTATTTCCTACCTACCAGATGCTTAATAAATTTTCTACATCACAGTTGTTTTACAGTCTACATGGACTGTCCCCATGGAAGGCAAACATTCTACTTGGAATAGTAAACATTTTGTTTTTATATCCTCTCTTTCCCAGTGTACCACTCTCTCTCTTTCCTTGCCCTATTCAACTTCATTCCATCTGTCCTTCTCAACTACTACTCATATTTCATATGTATTTGAAAGTAAACTCACTTTTGGGAAATTTTATTCTATTTCTTTATTCTTTTCTCAGGTATTTTAATGATTTACTTAAAAAATCTTTAAAGCATCATATATATATATATGGGGGGAGAGAGAGAGAGAGAAAGACCAGTAACACAAAGGGAAAACAAAGGCCAAATAATGAAGATGACTAGGGGATGGATAACATAATGAAGAGTTAAAGATGGCACAGTTAAACAAGATAACCTTGGAGAAATGAAACTAATGTGACTGAGCAGAGAATTTAGCTGAGTTTCAAGACAGCTGAATTAAAAAAGACACTGTGTTAGAAACTTTGCATTGGCTAACAAAGGAAATATGTAAGTTTTACTTTCTAATGTGAGGCTGATCTAGAAGTCTCTATGGCCTACAGTGTGGCATGAAATCATTCCTTTAGATGGTTGATTGCTATGCAGTTACTCTAGGACTTCAGCAATTGATTTACACATGCATTGAATTGCTGCTTCATGCCAGGCACTGTGGTAGGCTGGGGAAGTGTAGAGAAGAACAAGGCAGAACGTGCCTCCAAGGTCCTCCAGAATCTTATTATAGAAAAGGAAGTCCATCTACTAGCAGTAGTAGTAGGAATAAGATAGCACAATAGTTGAAGCTTTTACCAGATACAGAACTATACAAAAGTGGAGCTTAATTTAATTAAGTGCAGGAGGGAAGAGGAGTGGGAGGACAGGAAAGGGGTTGTATTAGCAAGAACTTCCCAGATAAGGGGATTCCTGAGAAAAGACTTACTAACCAGAGGAAACAGCTTTGAGAATCCATAAAGACTGAAACACAAGATGACTTTGTGGGGCAGCCTGCAGGCCTGCACTGCCCAAGCATAAAGGGGGGAGGGGAGGTCTGGACCAATCCTGCACCATGCTCAGGGGCTTGGAAGATTCCTTTCGGTGGTGAGGAGCCATGGATGATTTTTAAGCCAGGAAGACACATGGCCAGACTTGCTTTCAGAAAGACTGTTTTGGTGGCACAGAAGAGAATAGAGGCAGGGGAATGAGATAGAAGGATCTCATAACTCTCATAACTCACCTAGGGCACTGGTGGAGGGCAGGGACAGAATAGAGAGGACAGATGTCAGAAATTTGGCTGAGCGTGGTTAGTCTCACCCTCTGCTCTACCCCAAGCCCCATGCTAGCTTTAGTGTCTCTTGTGTCTGTTTCATAACTTATGATGGGGTCATTCTCTTGTAGGGCCTTCCCTGGTCCCGCCAAAACCTCTGGAATGGAGGAGAGTTAGGAAATGGATGCACTCTTTTCTATACCCTTCAACTCATGGCATTTGGAGCTTTTTTTAAAATGATCCAAAAGGAGACCTGACTCCCAGATCCTGGGGTTGCAGAAGTGCTGTTCTTTTATTGAATTGATATTTCAAAAATTTAGCCCAATGTTTTCTAACATTCCGACTAATTTTATTTAAAGAATAGTAACAGTTCATATTTTTTGAGAAAGATTAAAAGAAGGAATTCACAAGCTGTTCAGAGTCCCTGATGCTTTGAAAGTAGCAGTTCCTAAAGCTGAAGTAGTAAAACTCAACAGCTTGCTAAAATATTGCCATATGAGAGAAAAAAAATTTTAAGACCGAGGAATTAGTGCGCTGCCAGCCATAAAAGACTATTTGTTAGCACTTGGCTGGCATCAAGTTTTACATTATTGCTAACAAGAAGCTGATAACGTGATTTCTGAAAGATTTTCAATGCTTGGCAAATACATTCACTCTTCAGTGTTTTATACTTCAATGCTAAATATTTCCAGAAAATCTAGGCTTCTTCAACATTTATCTTAGCTATTTTAGAGTCATGCATATTGAACTTTCACTACTTAATACTTACGCATTCCAAAGGCTGGACATATTTGGCCCAAGATATAAATGCAAACAATAGGATGACTGGGACGACCGTTCCTATTCTCTGCTCTAAATCTTACAGCTTAATAGTTTCACTCTGCAACAACTGATAAAGCTGAAAAGAGATTCGGGATCCAAACTGTCATGCTTACATTTCAATGATTGGTCTAGTAATGCTAGGGACTAACTAATCCTCTTCCTGCCTCTTTCAGAAATGACCTCTGAAGAATGAGACCTGAGAATCTAATTAGTTTGCACATTTGTGCCTCATCTTTTGAATCAGCCTGTAGGATGAGCAGCTGCTCTGCAGACTTCTCTGTTTCTCTAGAAGCAGCAGCTTGCTCTGGCTTCTGGGGCAGGGAGTTGCTCCTTAGCCAAGCCTGTCAGTCACTTTGAATTTGAGAATGACCAATGAGGCAAATTCAGGTAAGGGAGACCCTCCAGATGTCAAGAGTGATTGTACCTACTGCTAAATGTGGGGATTCAACAATGAATAAGATGGGAAACAAACTGAATAATTTGGCAAAATGGGTAAAGGTGATCAAAGGGTATAAACTTTCAGTTATAAGATAAACAAGTTCTGGAGATATGCGCAGTGTGGTGATCATAGTTAATAATACTGTATTGCATATTTGAAAGTTGCTAAGAGAGTAGATTTTAAAACTTCTCATCACAATAAAATTGGTAATTATGTGCGATGATGGATGCTAACTAAACTTACTGTGATGATCATTTCATAATATATACATGTATCAAGTTGTTATGCTGTACACCTAGAACTAATACAATGTTATTTGTCAATTACATGTTGATTGAAAAATAGAGATGAGAAGTTTGGAAGGCAATGGGAGATGGAGGAAAGTGTTTTACAGGTCAGAGAACATCAGTGGGAGTGGTTATCTATGCAACTGTAAGCTTCTTAAGAGCACAGTACTATATTTCCACTCCTCTTTTTCTCCCCTATAGGGTCTATTCCACTGCCTTGCATATTAAAAAGGAAAAAGAAAAAAAATGAGCAAGACAGTTCCTGTCTTCATGGAACTTACTATTTGAAGGGAAGCAAATGAGTAAACAATTGCAGGACAAAGTATAAATGCAACACACAGGTTCCTCATCTAGAACAGAACACACACTCCTCACACTCTTAAACTAATTATCACATTCCTCCTTTGCTTACACAAGCATCTCCAGAACTTGTGAAGTAATATGACCTTTGAAAAATATTTATATAGTTCTCTGCCACCCTTCACATGAAGAAAATGCTGATCGTTTTTAGTACCTACTTCTTACGCACCGACAAAAACCAGCAGAGTTCTCTCAAGTGTTTCTGAATTTATGTTTAGGTTTGACTAATTAATTGAACAGGAAAAAGAAGGATTAGTCACTATATAGTTTTACAACTCATCAGCAACTCCAGGACTCCATTAGTTAAAGCTGGAACATTCCACAGACACGATCCTCAAGAGGACATTGAACAGACTTTGTTCTGTGATTTGTTTCAGAATGAAATTCTACCTGCCCTTCTTTGCTGATAAATGTGATTCAACACAATTTGAATACTTTAAAGCATCAGATGAGGGTTGAGCTGTTGTTTAAGGATAAACTGCCATGCCCTAGCCCAAAGCACATTTCCTCTGTGGTCATAACCCTTCATCTTGTTGGTCAGAAGCCAAGGAGTTTATTTGCTATCACCAGTAACCACCTACCCACCATGAGGGAACATCCTCTCCATTGTCCCTGGCATGAAGTGTATAGGTGCTATATGGGGAACCTACAAATTCTCTAAAGCAAATTGCAGCAGAGAAGCCAGAAGTGTGCATGTAGTCTGCAGGAACTGATGAAGTCTTCTCGGAACATCTGCTTTTTATTGAGACAGCAATTACAGTATAGCTGTGAGGGAAGCTGGGGAAGACACTCCAACTCACCAAAGCTTGAATATTTAAGCTGAGCCACAATGTCATGTGTATTTTGGAACTGAGTTTTCTTACATCTCCATGTTAATTTTTCCTTGACTGACAGTCCAGAAGACATGAAGGAATCCTGTAAGCAAAACCCCTTAGAACTGCCTAAGTTAAAGACAGTCTTTTATGTATGAATATGGGCTTGGAACCTTTGGTTATGCTTTTTTTCATCTGCTAAGACTCCTAGGAATGAACATTATTGTGGTCAGTTTAGTCCCATGCCACTCATGGTCCCAAGGAAAAAGCAGAGTTGTCACATTTGAAAAGCAGCATATGTTTTCCTAGTAATTATATCTTATATGTTTACTATTCAAAAATGCAGGTGTGAGTTTTTGAACAGTGGCCAATGACAATGTGCCTGACTGGCAGCAGTTCCTAAGTGAGTCATGTTTCACTGTGTGTCGGTTTTTATAACTGTTTTCACTACTAATTTAGCTCTGTGATGCAGTGTGCAATTAGTTCTATTATGGAAGCAGCTGTCTTCGGTTTGACAATGACGCCTTCCCCTCTGGCTTGCACAGAGTGTTGTGGTTCTGCGGATGTGATGATGGGAGTTGTAAAGTGGTACCTAGATGAGCCACAGTGGGCCCGGATCTTCTGCACACATGAGGTTCCTGCTTACTTACTGCTACTCTAATGCTGTTTCTCACAGCTCAGTTAAAAAGGGGGTTGCAAAGGAAGTTGCTCCTTGCAACATATGTCCTGTGGAGACTGGTGACTAGTCCACTTGTACCCCTCCCTCCAGCCCTGTTGTTAATAAAAAATTTACTTGTAAGTGATATATTAGGTCAAAGATGAGATGGAGGGGTATGGTGGACAGAACAAGATGGTTATATTTGGTTCACTTTCTAATACTGAGCCATGGATTTAAGGAATCAAGGTGAAGCCTCAATGCAGCAAAAGCCAATGATATGAACAATGTAAGAATTAGGCTTAATGTTTACAGCTAAATGGGATGTGACAATATTCTATGGCTTCTACAGCTCTTTGAAAAAGCATCCTATTGTCTTGAGAGTTTCCATGTTAATTTTCAGTCCCAAGTCCCTCCTGACACCCAGAATTCTCCAGGAATCCTAGAGCAATACCCATTCTGAGTCTGTCTGTCCTAAGTATGGTCAACAGTTTCAGCACTTCCTTCCAAATATAATTCCAAGCATAATCCCCTAGTCTGTCTTAGACCCTTGTACTCGAAGTATGGTCCCCAAACTGGGAGTATTAGCAATACCCCAAATCCTGTTAGAAACACAGGATCTCCAACCTCACTTCAGATCTACTAGTCAGAATCTGCACTTTAACAAGATCCTCAGGCAATCTGCACATTAAGGTTTGAGAAGCTCTATTTTAGAACTTTATTATTTGACTGCTCCTTGTTAGTGGTTGCTAATGAGCATGACTATTTTACTGAATTCAGAACATTTATGATCAACTAAAATATCTGGTTCTTTCATTTGTTTATATTTTTATTGACCACCTCTCCCCCTTATATTTTAGTAAGCTCTCTGAGCACAGGTACTTTCTCTGTTTTGTTTATTACAGTATTTGCAGCAAGTAGAATAGGGCCCCCACATACGAACATTCAACAAATGTTTCTTGAATTAAACAAATGAGTAAACAACCCATTGTAGACAAAATGTGCGTGCAGTAATATAGACTTGGCAGATCAAGTTCCATAATCCCAAGGCATTGCATCAGAACCTCAGTACATCATGCTTGGGGCAGGCAGGTGAGAGGTTTGATAGCCCCAGAGGAAACCTTGGCAAAGAGTGGTGGCTCCGACTTTCTTCCCTTGACTTTTTGAGAACAGTAATTAGTCTTGCTATAAGATGTAATGCATTCCAGTTGAACCAAACAGTCCTTGATGATACTAACCCATGGACAGCTGGAAAAGCAACCAGTGAGGTCCAGAAGCCTGAGGCTTGGCAGGCTGACCACATTGTTCTGGGTTGCCTGGGAATGTCTTGATTTCAGAGCTGAAAGTCCCATGTCACAGAAAACCCCTCAGTCCCAGGCGAACTGGGACCATTGGTCACCCTACTTGACCATTTGCTAGAGTACCATATCTGCTGAGAGTCCTGTCAGAGGGTGCAGGATTGGAGCCTCTGACAGACATTTAGATTTTTAGGGCACTTTTGTGGTTCAACCAAGAACGTCCAACAACAAAACTTACCTAGAGACGGCTCTCTTAAGTCCACCCATGGGATGGTGGCTTAAGTCCCCTTAATTTCACAAAGGAATTTTTTATTTCCATCTTTTTTTTTTTTATAAAAATGGAGAGGGACAGACCTTTTTCTCAAAATAGGATGGCTCACTTAAAATCACCATCTTAGAAATCTTAGTTTTTTCATCAGATGCTACTTCAAAGGTGCTAATATTTGAATTATCTTGGAGGTACACTGCCCCAGGGCCCAAGCAAAACCTTTCTAGAAATGCTTTCACACATTAAAGACACAGGGGTTATTTTCCTAAATTAAATTCATTCCCAGATACAATTTTTATGACTGCCATTTCCAAACATACTTATTTAGTTCTTCTTTCCTCTTACAAATAAACAAAAAGATGGATAGGATGGGATGGGATGGGATGGGATGGGGTTGGACTGTGGGGTTATAGATGATCTCATTGTTAAGTGCTATAATTCAATTGGATTTTTTTTATATACAGCAATATTCAGCTATGTAACTAAATACTGTTACCTACTGATTTAATCTATAAATGATCTGAGCTTCACATTTTTCTCATGAAACTATTGCCATGGTGGCCAGTGGTCACCATTCATAGAACATGGAACTGTTCAAATCTGGAGTTTACTGAATTCAAAAATAGATTTTTATCGACATCTAGGGTTTAAATATTTTAATGTATTTCTTAAAAGAAGTCCAGCAAGATATTATAGAAGGTTTGGGAAATAGATAGGATGGAAATCATTTAAAACAACAATTGTTCTGCTTCAACTGTTGTAATATAACAGTCATTTTATATATTCCCAACACTCTTCTTTAAAATACTATTATCTCACAGACTTTATATAAAAAACACTAAACATGATACATAGTTACATAATTGAAAAAGGCTAAATAAACCTATTCCCCAGACTCACATTTAATTGTTTGACATACCTGAGTGACTTTAGAATAGCTAAGTACCAGATTACAGAGCACTTGATAATGACAAATGCAATTACCAACTGAAGTGCATTAGTATTTTCTAAACTGCATTTATTACTTTGATTGCAAAATGATTTATGATTCCATTCACAAAGCATGATTTTATTCTTGCTCACTCACTCATCTGTTGGATACTTGTAGACTGTTTGCTTGTGATTACAGCAATATTCTTAACTGTGATGCTGCAACAAACTGGTATGTCAGGATCAATTATGAAGTGTGTTGAAAGAATTTGGAACTAATTATAGGAAAGGGGTCCAAAGTTTACAAATAATTTACTTTTAACATAAATTAGAGTAGCTCCAGATTATCCAAGTCATTTCATCATGTTGTGTTTTCTTGAGACAGCAAAAAGGAATGGGTTTTGAGCTAGCAGGGCAGGACTGACCATAGCTTATTCTCTACATTTTTGAGCAGCAGTCTGGGGAGTGTGACTCTTAGAAAGGTAGTCTTTCCTGGGTAGAAAGAACTGTTAAGAACGACTGGCCTATGCTGTCAAAAAGAAAGAATTACGAAGCAGTAAACTTAGGATGCTGCATATAAAATTCAGTTTACTCCTGCACTGAAGTGCAATGGAAAGAAGAAACTTGCATCAATGTTCATTCAGAGACAGTAAAGCATTTATCAGACACCTTGTGTGGAAGTTCAGGTCCTACAAGAAGCATTCACCTTAAGAGAGTCATAGTGACTCCAACTATTTACCTGTGTTTTCTTGACTTTCTTCACTTTGACATTCAGAGCACTGTTGTTGGTATTGTTTTTAGTTTAAATAAATTGAACATTTTTTTTAATATAAAGAAGCATTCACCAAAATGGAATAGACATGCAAGAGATTTATTGGGGGAAATGGTTATGAAGGATTGAAGGCCAGGGAGTAGGAATACCCAGGGAGAGCCTTCAGAACAATGCAGGTCTGACACTCATGAAAGGAGAAGGAAGCATGATTAGGTGTAAAGTTTTCTGACCACACTGCAACTCTGAGAAAGGTTAGCTAAGTGAATCAAGAGCCCCTTAGTATAGTGGGCTGAATGGTGTCCGCTCCCTGCTCCAGAAGCTATGTCGGCCTGGAATCTGTGTATGTGACCTTATGTGAAAAAAAGGTCTTTGCAAATACAACAAAGAATATCAAGATGAGATAATTCTGGATTATCCATGTGGTCCCTAGATCAAATGACAAGTGTCCTGATAAGAAGAGAAGACACAGACAGAGGAGAAGGTCATGTAAAAACAGAGGAAGATACTGGAGTTATATAGCCACAAGCCAAGAAACACAAAGATTGCTGGCAGACACCAGAAGCTAGGAAAGAAGAATGAAATGGATTCTTCCTCAGAGCTTCTGGAAGGAACCAATCCTGCTAACATCTTGATATCAGACTTCCGGACCCTAAACTGTGAGAGAATATATTTTTGTTGTTTTACGTCATCCAGTTTGCAGTAATTTGTTATGGCAGTCACAAGAAACCAGTATAGTGAGTCCACATTGCTCATTAGAGATGCTCTGCATCCCACAGGAATAGGCCAGCACAGCACTGTCATGTCATTAGTTTGGAGAAGCCCAAGAGAAACATGGCCTCACCATGAATACAGCCAAAGGAGTGGCAACAGGGGCTATCATTTAACTATGCTCCCCACAAGTGTCTCTTGAAGATCTAGGTGATTCAGCTCTACAACTGCCATGTTATGAAATCTCAAAGGAGCAAAGAGTATAGAGAATGCAGTCTTTGCCTTCCAGAAGTTTAGTTGGTAAACCAATGGATGTGGCACACATGGGAATACAAGCACGTAGGTGATAAAGCAGGATTACTTTGTGCAGGCATTCTGAAGAAATCTAAAACCATGGAAGGGTCAGTCCAGAATGAGTTGGATCTGGGAAGGCTCCCCAAATGAAGGAAGTGGTACACTCAGATCAATGTGTAGGAAGTAGGACAAATGGAATGAGTGCAGGCATAAAGCAGTAGGGTTACAGAAGAAAGCAAAGAGCTTGGAATAGTTGTTTCTTGAAAAACTGTCTGCAAAGAAAGAGATCAAGGAGGAAGAGGTTTCACAAGGCAGGGAGAAAATTTGAAGGGAAAAGTGGGCAGAAACATAAAGAGGCAAGAAGGCTTTCTAGAACCCTACATTTATTTATTTCATTAAAAAAAAAAATCTCCCAGGTATCTTGAGACCCAGAGAAGGATCCATATGGAAAGAATCCAGGAAGCCCTAGTCTGCTGAAATGACAAAAATTCAATCAGGATCCCAAAGAAATTGTTACATTTATCAAAAAATAAATATGGAGCATGGTATTTAGAGCTTGCAGTCATATTTATTGACTAATATTGGGTAAGCCACTTAAAATTCTGAGGTAGATTTTTATGTATTAAACAGAGATTGTAAAATGTTTATGTCAGAGTTACTGAGAGGATTAAATGAACCAGAGTATGTTAATGCACAGTTAGTTACTACGCTTCATGGAGACACATGCAATCATCTAAATTTAAGTTAAAAACAGTTATTCATAATCCCATGACCCCAAAACAACTACCATTAACTTTTTAATATATAAATCCTTCCATATTTTTTCAATTCATATGTGGGGATCTTTATTGATATTTTTCCTGTCTTATTGCCCCTTACTTTCACTCCCTGAACAAATGAATTACCCAGAACATGTTTTTCCCCCTACAAAATGTATTGTGGACATTCTTTTGTGTTAGTAAATAAAAATGTATAGCATTTTTGATGGGCAGGTATAATAGGTTGCTAGAGCTCAACCATGCCTTCTTTTGGGACACCCAGGAAAGTATACATCCCAGCTGCCTTGAAGTTAGGCAGAGCCATGTGACTAGTTCTGGTCAATGAGTTCTAAGTGGAAATGTGTGTCACTTATAGGCTGAGGCAGTGAAGAGCCTTTGCATTGCCCTCCAGCCCCGCTACAGTGGCGTTTCATAGAAATGATAGAGCTATAGAATGGAAATAGCCTAAGAAAAGAGGTGCCCTGAGGAGATCACCAGACTTCCAATAGATTTTGTATGAGCAAGGAAAAAAGTTAGATGTAAAGCCTTCATGATTTTAGAATTTGCTTGATATAGCAACATAGTCTAGCTTATCCTGACTAATGTGCAGGGTAATATTCCATTACCCATTACTATGTGTGGACACTTAGGTTGTTTCAAATTCCTTATTAATATATGCAATTCTGCATTGAATAACTATCTATCTATCTATCACCTATCTATATACATTTTAAAATTTATTGATTATATCCTTAGAATAAATTCCTAGAAATAAAATTTCTGGCTCAAAAGGCATGTACACTAAATTTTGATAGAGATTGACTAATTGCTCCCCCATAGAGTTTGTACCCAAATCGCAAAGCCTTATACCTGTTTGACAAAACTATGTATTATCAACCAAATTTTAAAAAATAGTATCTTTGATTGCTAATGAGGTTTAATTTTTTTCATATATTTATTGGCCACCTAAATTTCTTCAGTAAATTACAATTAATGTCTTATAGTATTTTTTTTCATGTGGCTGTTTGTTTTATAGTATTACTAGTACTTGACATGTCAATAATATCAACCCTTCCTCTGCTTATATGTCCCAAATATGTTCCCTGTTTGTTGCTTATCTTTTAATCTTACTTTTAATGTTTTGCCATATGGGCATCATTACTTTTTACACAGTTAAAACTGAGCTCCCTTCATAGTTTCTCGTCTGCATGTCTTGATTAGCTTTCTAATCCTTTCTGTCTCAGGTTTAAAAAAAAAATTCACTTACATTTTATTCAAGTACTGGTAGCATGCTATATTTTGTAGTTAAATTATTAATCCATCTGGCAGTTGTATGATAGGGCTCCTATGTCATATATTAAATAATCTATCATTTTCCATTTGATTTAAAATAACACCTTATCATATAAGAAATTCCTATATATTTTAATATGTTTATATACTTCTTATTTAGTTAATCTTGCTGTCTATTCCTAAGCCAACATATGCTATTTTATTTATTATACATTTAGAATTTACTAAACGTAGCGCAAATCTTCTACCCCATTACTCTTTTTAAAGAAATTTAGAACTTTCATAGCTATATTTCTACATTAATCCTTCAAGATAAATTAGAATAAATTTGTGAAATTCTATATAACAAAATATTCATTATGCAAATGAAATTGTCTGCAGAACTGCTCAAGTTGAAGCAACAGAGATGAGGGTGGGGGGCTAAAGTCCCATCTACTTGTCCACCTTGGATCCCAGCTGCAAATTCTGAGAAGTAATTTGAGAAACCACTGCTCCTGTTCTAAAGGACATCCTGTCCCATCAGAAAATGTCATGGGGCAGTTAGAAACAGAGGCGACACATGGTCTTTTTTTCAGTACTAATAGCCTTGGTCCCCTCACAACATAGCAGAGGTTTCCACAACTTTGGATGCCAATAGCCTTCTGCTGCTTCTTATTGTGGTGCCCATCCATCATGACTTGATCTCCTTTACCCTTTTATCTGCTTTTCAGCTGCCCTAAATAATATCTTTACTGCCCTAATATTTGAACATCTGTTCCACATTTAAGATTTTCACTTAACGGTAGCATTGGAACCATTTAAGTAACTATTTCCATACTCAGCTGAAGGGAATATAAAATGTGAAACATTAAAGATGTGCCATAGACAGAGAGGTGACAAGTAAGTGGAGGCTCACTTTTCTTGGGTAAAAGAGAAATCTCTGTGGTGGTCTGATTTTCTTAAGTTACATTTACATGTCCTTAACATCTGAGGTAGAAAAATAAGGAATCCATGCTTCTACCTATGTCTGGTACATTTGTATTATCATTATTCACTAAAAAGGGTAGGACATTTTCCACTGGTTTCTTTTTACACCTATAGCACAGAATAAGGATGGCCCCATTAGTCACTATTTACTGAAGACATTCTAGTCCTGGTAATGATCAAATGTAGATACAAGTCATGCCATTAATTATGATTCCTATGGACCACATGTAATTCTTTTAGTCAAATTAAAGTTTAGAGAAAGCTGAATGGAAAACCATCCTTTCCTTGTTGTGATGAATTTAAAATACATACAATACAAATGTAAAAATCACTTAATTTGTTAAAGCAAGGTGATGGAACATAAGTCTTAGTGAGCAGGTTGAGTTACTTTTATTGGGATTTATTAGAAGTTTGAAGGTCTGCTATTCATTTATTCATCATTCATTCATATTTATTGAATGTCTAATATAAAGTACTGTTCTGTGTGCTTCGGATATAGTGCTAGGGATATGTAGCAGAAGGAAAAGTTCATGCTATAATGGAGCTAAACAGTTATTGGGGATAAACTTTTAAAAATTGATAAATAATAAATTTTAAAAATCACACACTGAATGATAAGTGCTGTAACTAAGAATTAGAGTAATATGATGGACATTGCCTCCTTTGAATTGGATGCTCATGGAAACTTCTCTGTGAACATTACTTTAAGAAAGACACCCAGAGGGAGAGAGAACGAGAGCGGGAGCACGAGCAGGGCTCAGGCCGCGCAGAGGACAAACCCAGCTCACCAGGTGACAGCTCCAAGAAGCGAGGTCCCAAGCCCCGGAAGGAGCTCCTGGACCCCTCACAGAGGCCCTTGGGAGAACCCAGTGATGGCCTCGGAGATTACCTCAAGGGCAGGAAGCTGGACGACGCTGCTTCCGGGGCAGGAAAGTTCCCAGCTGGCCACAGTGTGATCCAGCTGGCTCGAAGGCAGGACTCAGACCTGGCCCAATGTGGTGTGGCCAGCCCCAGCCCAGCTGAGGCCACGGGCAAACTGGCTGTGGACACCTTTCCAGCCAGGGTCATAAAGCACAGGGCCGCCTTCCTGGAGGCCAAAGGCCAGGGCACCCTGGACCCTGGTGGCCCCCGGGTCCGGCATGGCTCAGGCACCCCCAGCTCTGTGGGGGGTTTGTATCGGGACATGGGGGCTCAAGGGGGAAGGCCCTCCCTCATCGCCAGGATCCCAGTGGCCAGAATCCTGGGGGACCCAGAGGAAGAATCCTGGAGCCCCTCTCTGACCAACCTGGAGAAGGTGGTGGTCACCGATGTGACCTCAAACTTTTTGACCGTCACCATTAAGGAAAGTAACACGGACCAAGGCTTTTTTAAAGAGAAAAGATTAATTGCTGGGTGGGTGATTCCAGGACAAGAGAGCAGGAGAGAGAGTGAGAGTGCAAACTTGGTATAATGCTTTTTATTTCTGGGTGGGAGGCGGCCTTCTGGCTGGTCCTGTCCTGTCCCTGACTTCACACACCCCAGCTCCTTTCATTCCTCCCCCTCAGTTTTGGTTGGAAAGATTATCTCTAGAGTTATATTTTCTATTAGATGTAAATATGTTATTTAAGAAAAAAATCTAAATATATATATTTCAACTCTTAAAAAAAAAAAAAGAAAGAAAGACACCCATATGAATATCAAGAAAAGAATCTTACAGGTAGACAGAAAAATGAGAGAAGTTGGAAAAGGTTGGTGAGTCCTGTAAGGCCATTGTGACTGTAATGTAGTAAACAAGAATGAACATAGTACAAGATGAGTTTCAATAGTTATGTAGGGTTCAGATCACAGAGGGCTTTGCAAACTGGATTAAGGAGTTTGAATTGCATTCCAAGTGTAAAGGAAAGCCATTGGAAGATTGTAAGTAGATGAGTGAAATGTTCTGATTTACATGTAAAGCACTCTGGTGGCTAAATAGAGAACTGATTAAGAGAGGCAAGAGTGATAATGGAGTAGTGAAGGAGGAAAACAACAATACTGGGGAGAGAGACAATTTGTCAGAGGGATGCTCATGAGTAGACAAGGTGAAACGCAGAAGGATGGCGTTAAAACATACTGTTCACTCATGACAGGAAGGAAACAGGCTAGTCTAGATTCAAGTAGGTGAGAAGAGTGGCATTGGAAGAGTTTGGAAGATTACTTGGAAGAATTGTTCTGATTGCTTCTGTTTTTCTCAGTGAAACAGGAAGCAAGGGCAGCACTGAGAGTGAGGATGGGGAATGATGTGCTGGAGGTATGAGAAAGGGGGGAAAATGTAAAAGAGTAACATAGAAGAATGGGACCATAAATGGTCATGGAGACTGCAATATGATTGCCAGACAGCACCAAAAAAAATCCTCTTAATGCTAATGGTCATGAATTTAAAATGAGACCAGTCAATATGGATGTGTTTTTCTCTAGTTAAATTCAGCTACATGGCGGTACATGGAGAATGCAGAAAAACTAGAATTTACCAAGATTGACATTTGTCAAAGCCAGAGAAGAACAAGGGAATTGAACATATATGCAAGAGGGTGTTTTAATATAAGACCATGGGCTATAAGCTGGGTAAGGGTAGAACTGAGGAAATTGAGTGGACTGGTGAGCATGAGTCAGTGAAAAGCACATATGATTGACAGCTTGCAGATCCCAGAGGAACAGAAGAATTACTAGCATTAGAATACTAGGAGTGAGCTAGAAAGATAGGTGATAGGCAGAGCAGAAATGTTGAAACTGAGGGTATGGAGTAATTTCAGTTATTGGTAATGATAAGGATTAAGATATAAAGATGGGAGTGACTGATTGAAGTAGAGGAAAAGAGAAGAAGAGAGAGTAAGGAACTGAGAGTGCAGCTTCTAATTAGATATTAGAATTGCCAAGAATTATGACAGGAGTTATGGACAAGCATAAACAACTCTAATAAAACATAGTAGATAAAAGAAAAACAATGAAACCAGAAACAAAAAGATTAATAGGGAGGCAGAGAATGGAGATTGAACACATATATGTAAAGTTGATATTCTTGATAGAGAACAAGCATAATCAAATCAAAAGCATACAGTAAAAATGTAATTGAGTAACTTCCATTTCCAGAAATACAGCAGGCTAGATCTCAAAAGGGGCAGCTAAAAGGTTGGGGAAATTCTTAAAAAATACTATTTAACATAGATTTGTATAAAAATAACAAATTATTTTTAATTTCTTAGCTCAAATTATTGAGCTAACATGAAAATAAGGAATCCATATATTCCCAAAGCAAATGAAAACTAGAACCCTTAGAGATGAGTGAATTTCAAAGTTGCCTCTTCCCTGAGGAATCCTACATGCCCTGGCTACCTTATGGCTCCAATTTGATGGGTATAAGGGCTGCAGAAGATGAAAGCAGAAACCTGAGGCCAGCCCTAAATGGAGGATCCATTAGGGGATCTCCACAAAATGATGATCCCTTAAGGCCATACCCTCAATACATGGCTACATGATCAACAAAATCCCACTATACATAAAGGGCAAGAAAATATGCCTGTCTTGAATCCAGCATTAGATGGAAAGAAAAAAAAATATAATCTATCTTGAGAATTACCAGCCACAAGTCTACCTTTCCTTTGGTTTTTATTAATTCATGTTACAAGAAGGTATATGGTCCAAATGAAAAACATGCAAATTACACAGAATAACAGCAAACAACAAATCCCAAACCCACAAACAACAACCAAAATTAAGAAGTTAGATTTAAGGTGGTTATGTCAGAAGGGGATGAAAATCCTCCCTGGAGCAACTCAGTTTCAACCCTAGTTCAAAGAATTCCCACTCAAAGTCCAAATAAAAATAAATTACTTACGGTAAAAATTACAAGATTTATAAGAAATCAGTGTCCTATGGGTTTTCTAGCAGGAGAAAAAAATAGAAAAAAATACATGCAGAAAGCCTTCAGATGTTAAGATTATCAGACATAGAATATAACATAATTATGTTTAATATTTTCAAAAATATTTTTAAGTATATAGAAAATACTATACAGGGAATATAACACCTTAAAGAATAATCAAGAAGATGTGAAAAAGAAGTAAATAGAACTTCTAGAAATGAAAATAATATACTTGATTAAAAATTGAACAAAAGTTTTAAACAGACAAGGAGAGAATCAATAATCTGGAAGTCAGTTTCAAAAAATTATAAAAATACAATCCAGAGATACAAATAATATGAAAAATAGATTATGAGGCATGGAGAATTTACCATGAAGGGGTAGCATAAATTGAGTTGGAGTTTCAGAAGGTAAGAAGGAGGGATTATCTGATGAGGTAGTGGCTGTAAATTTTCTAATACTATGAAAAAACACCACTTCTTAGATCCAAGAAGTCCAGTAAATCCCAAACACTATAAGTAAAATCATACCCACACCTAAACACGTGGCAGGTAAACTTTAATTACAAAAAATAAAAACAACAAACAAATGAAAACAATGAGACATAAGATACAAAAACAGCCTGGGAGAAAAGACAGATCACATACATATAAAAACAGCACTTAGACTGAGAGCTGACTTATCAGCAATAATAGTAGAAGCAAAGCATAGTAGAATACTATACCAAGAATATTTATGTCAACATAAAATTGTATACCCAACAAAACTGTTTTTCAATAAGATGAATAAATTGAGAAAGTTTGACTGAGTTTCTTTATTAATATAAGGCTTAGTTAAGTCCCTGTATTTTTTTTGTATTGAAGTACAGTCAATTACGTTGTGTCAATTTCTGGTACACAGCACAATGTCCCAGTCATGCATATACATACATATATTCGTTTTCATATTTTTTTAGTCCCTGTATTAATGTTAGACTTTGTTAAGAATCTATGTTAAAACATCAAGTATAACTATTAAATGAATTGACATAAAATGTTTAACTTCCAAAACAATAGAAGATAAAAAATGAAGTGAGAAAAAAATTCAAACCTGTCAATAACCCTTTCCCTATACATAAACAGAAACTCACCTGGATTATCTATACATTCAATATAAATTTAGTAAATATCTCATAATTTTTTCTGATACTTCATAAGTTTAGGCTAAATCCATAAATGCCTTTCAATTCTGATTTTGTTTTGTTATGCTTTCCTTAATACATTCTGATATAGAGGTTTCACTAGCTTAATAAAATAACTGGAGTAACTTTTGTATCTTTCTAGTTTCCAATACAGAAATCTCTATTAGAGATTTCTTAAATACAGATTATTTAAAATCTGAGAGTTTAGTAACATTACCTGTTTGGGAAGAATATCTTCTTGGATGTAGAAAGTTTGGAGATAGTCAATGATAAATTCAATTTTTTAGAAGTTATTCATCCACACCCTATTTAATCTTGAGTCAATTTTGATGATTTTATGCTATTCTAAATTTTTTCCATTATATCTGTATCAGTTTCACTGTCTTAAAGTTGATCTTCATCTCCTGATTTTATACATCAGAGTGAATAAAGTTCTCAAAATTTATCTCCCATGTTAGGAAGTGGTAGGCATCATTTAAAAGAAGCAATAGAATTTAGCAGGCAGAAAACCTAACATGAGATATCTACTTGGCCATGGCCAACCAGAAAAAAATACTATATTGTCTAGCCCTCCTTGCAAAGGGATGAGTAGTCATATGATTGTACTCTGGCTATTAGCCAGTGAATGGAAGTGGCATGTTTAGCTTTAGAAATTCTTGTTTAAAGAAAGAGTTATGTTTTTTCTTTACCCCTTCCTCAATTCTGCTGGCTAGAATGTGAATATTATGGTTGGAGCATCTATTTTGGATCATTAAATGACCTTGGGAATGGAGCCATGCATGGAAGAACAGTAAGGTGGAAGAAGTGAATTCCCTGAGGACTTTATACAACAGAGATGCTACCTAGCCTTTGATTCTCTGTGTCTGGATTTTAATATAAGAGAGAGAAACATGAGATCTTTTCTATGCCACTGCTGTTGGGAGTTTTTAAAGTACTTGCTAATAAACTCAATCATAATGCAATACTGATAGGATAATTGGGATAATTTATCTGGTGATTCTTTTTTTGCTCTTATTCATGTTTGTATTCTTCAAATTTTACAATAGTGCACTTAAACTTTAAGCATAAATAATGTTTATTGATTTAAACATTAAAAATATAAACAACTAAAAGTTACTGATTTCACTACTTAGGTAATTAATTTTGAATTTTGATGTACATTTTAAAAAAGAAATACAGGTTAAATGAAACAAAAACTAGTCCTTTCTCCCTACAAATTCAGTTAGAAAACAATCCAGGAATCTTGATCAGAGTAGGGGCATTTTACTTGGAGGTCTGGATTTCAGTCAAACCTACTATCCTAGGATATTATACTTAAAAAAAAAAAACAACTTTTCTACTCAAAGATAAACTTGATTTTTAAGAATGTCATTTCAAACATGTAAAGTCCTCAGAGTGGGCTAATGGTTTTGGCTTTTGGTGGGGAAAATGAATTTACAAGTAAAGAGTTAGGTATTTTGTGCTCTGAAAGTTTGTAACCTTTACTTGTGGGTTGAAAGATCAGAAGGCATTTGCCCTGTAAATGCCCCAAAGAAGCCATTATAGTCTAAAGGTCAATGTTCTGTGAAACACAATTTTAGTAAGTGGAGTTTGTGATAAAGGAAGGAAGGAAGGAAGGAAGGAAGGAAGGAAGGAAGGAAGGAAGGAAAGAAGAAAGAAATTCTCCAAGTTCAAGCCATACAGAAGTGCTCTATAATGTTCCAGAAATAAATTCCTTCAGAGTTCTTTAGCTTATTTAGCCAAATAGGACACCATGATATGTTTTTACTCTTAATCTAGGTTTTGCAATTTAATAGTCTAAAATTTGAATAATCATCACACACACTTATTCACATACACACACACACACACACAGAGTGCTAATTCTACCAATGAATAAAAGGCTTAAAAAAGCTTTAACAAGACTTTAAAAATCCTATATCCATTAAAGATTCTTGTTAAAAACGAAGCTGTCCTAAGTTGTTCCCTATCTCTATTAAGTAAAGTTTGAAAAGAAAACAGTGCAAAGAGAGTATAAATATCAACCTCTCAAAAAATGTTCACATGGTTCCTCCTTAAGAGTTAGCCCAAACACACAGTATCCTTGTCATATTGGATTAGTTGACAAAAAGTTTAGAAATAATAATACAGAAATCAACCACAGAAAAACAAATGAGAAAAAAAAACTGCATGAAAACTAAACAACATGCTAATAAAAAAAAAAAAAAGGCCAATGTTGAAATCAAAGAAAAAAAACAATCTCTTTAAAAACCAAACCCAAAGCAATAAAATACTTAGGAATAAATCTGACTAAGGAAGTGTAAGATTTATATGTGGAGAACTACAAAACAATGATTAAGGAAATTAAAGATAACTTAAAGAAATGGAAAGATATTCCATGCTCTTGGATTGGAAGAATTAATATTGTTAAAATGGCCATACTAACCAAGGCAATATACAGATTTAATGTGATCCCTATCAAATTACCCAGGACATTTTTCACAGAGCCAGAACAAATAATCCTAAAATTTATACAGAATCACAAAAGACCCAGAATGCCAAAGTAATACTGAAGAAAAAAGAATGAAGCTGGAGGAATAACCCTCACAGATAATACTACAAAGCTACAGTAATCAAAAAAGCATGGTATTGGCACAAAAACAGATATATGGATCAATGGAACAGAATAGAGAGACCAGAAATAAACTCACAGACCTACAGTCAATTAATCTTTGACAAAGGAAGCAAGAATATTCAGTGGAGAAAAATCAGTCTCTTCATCATGTGGTGGTGGGAAAACTTCACAGCCACATATAAATCAACGAGGTTAGAACACTCCCTCACACCATACATAAAAATAAACTCAAAACAGCTTAAAGACTTAAATATAAGACAAGACACCATAAACATCCTAGAAGAAACATAGGCACAACATTTTCTGATGTAAATCTTAGCAATGTTCTCCTAGGGAAGTCTATCCAGGAAATAGAAATAAAAGGAAAAATAAACAAATGGGACTCAATTAAACATATAAGCTTTTGCACAGCAAAGGAAACCACAAGCAAAACAAAAAGACAACCTATGGAATGGGAGAAAATATTTGCAAATCATGCAACTTAATTTCCAGAATATATGAACAGTTCATACAAATTAATAACAAAAAAACAAACAACCCAATCCAAAAATGAGCAGAAGACTTAAACAACTAATTCTCCAATGAAGACATACAAATGGCCAACAGGCACATGAAAGAAAATGCTCAAAATTGCTAATTATCAGAGAAATGCAAATCAAAACTACAATGAGGTATCACCACACATTGGTCAGAATGGCCATCATTCATAAGTCCACAAACGATAAATGCTGGAGAGGATGTGGAGGAAAGGGAATCTTCCTACACTGCTGGGGAAATGTAGTTTGGTACAGCCATTATGGAAAACAGAATGGAGATTTCTCAAAAAACTAAAAATAGACTTACCCTATGATCCAACAATCCCACTGGGCATGTATCTGGAGGGAACTTTAATTCAAAAAGATACATGCACCCCAATGTTCATAGCAGCACTATTTACAGTAGGCAAGACATGGAAATAACCTAAATGTCTGTCAACAGATGACTGGATAAAGAAGTTGTAGTATATTTATATAATGGAATACTACTCAGTCATAAAAAGAATAAAATAATGCCATCTGCAGCAACATGGGTGGACCTGGAGATCATTATTCTATGTGAAATAAGCCAGAAAGAGAAAGAAAAACACCATATGATATCGCTTATATGTGGAATATTAAAAAAAAGAAAAAAGACACTAATGAACTGATCTACAAAACAGAAACAGACTCACAGACATAGTAAACAAACTTACAGTTACTGGGGAGAAAGGGGGTGGGAAGGGATAAATTGGGAGTTCAAGATTTGCAAATATTAGCTAGTATATGTAAAACAGATAAACTACAAGCTGCTTCTTTTTTTTCTCATTTTAATTTTAATCGAAGCATTGCTATTCATTTTTTTAAGTCTTTTCTTACAAGCACCAAATTTTAATATCTGTATCAATTTGGGGGGGGGAAGAAATTCCATCAAGAACTTCCCTCCAGAAGAAAACAATGTTTATCCCTCCAAACAACCCAATTCAAAGTCTACCAAAACAAAAAAAGCCCACAAAGAAAAAAAATAACAAAAATCACATTCTAGAGGTTCAGTGCATTTAGCAGCCTTCACTGTGCTGTCTAATCATCCTTCAGCTGACTTTCAAAAAAATAACACCCTAGTTCATCAAAATATACATTTTCTATTTGATTTTTAAATTAAAAAAATAATTAAAAAAAGAAACTTGAAGGAATTCACAATCAATTGCCTGACTCGTTTCGATGTCACATACAGCACATGAAGGTCAGGAAGGCTATTTGCAGCACACATGATTAGGGGAAATTGATTTTCAAGGTTTAGCTTTCTTCCAAACAGTGTAAAATACCCACAATTCCAAGTATGAAGGGACACAGACAATCTCCTTCGAGAATTCCACAGGACAATACAGGCGCCCCAGCTGTTCTTCATAGAGTGACAGGGCTTCCGTCAAATTGACACAGTTCCCCTGTGTAAAATATTTCCCATCCTGTTTCAATACTTTCATTGAGAGGTCAAGAATCAGTCTGAGAAACTCCCATGTGGAATCTTCTTCTGGAGATGTGGAGATTGGAACAGTTGTCAAATCATTAATCACATAATCAAACTCTCTCCCTTCTTTGGCGTACCTCTTCAGGACTGGAATACAGTCTTCTATTAGAACCTGATAGCAGTCTCCTTTAAGATTGTCTAAGACATCGCCACACGTTTTTCGCATGTATTTCTTACATCCGTCAATCACCATTTGGTCAATCTCTACCATAGTGACCATCTTTGGTTTCAGTTTGACTATTTCACATAATATGCCCCCATCTCCACCTCCCAGAATGAGTACATCTTTGCCGGTGTAATCTTCCTTGCCACTGCCCATGATGGCCCGGGTATACGCCAAGTCACTTTCTGCCAAATTAACATCCCCACTAAGGATGAGAATGTTTCCAAATTGTTTCGAGTGTAAAATTTTAATGTTCTGGTAAGGTGAGTCTTCATCATACACCACTTCATCTATGTCGTACTCAACCAGACGGCCATCGGCAGTGGGCCAGTATCTGTCAACGGCCCCTCCTCGAACTATGGGTGGTAAGCGCTTCACCCGCTCAGTACTGCCCTGACTCAATTCTTTCATTCTTTCTTCTACTTTGTTCAAAAGACTGTCAACTTCTTTGCCTTGCGCATCCCCGTCGTAACTCTGAAGGTCCAGCAACACCAGTCCATGTGGGTAAATTCTCAAATTGGCAAAGCTGCCGTTTTTGTTTATGTAGGTCGCTAAATAGCCATGGTCCTGCCAGGTGTGCACCGACTCCGTCATCCCCTTCTCCTGGAAAATGGACTGGAGGCCTTTCAGAATGGTCTCACCATCAGCTTTGGCGCCGAGCATGAAGTCGAGGGTGCTGTGCCGTGCTGCTGCCATAGTGAGGCGAGGCCCTGTGCCATGCCTAGGGCAGGCGGCCGGGGAGACAGGGGGCCGCGAGGCGTGTCAGGCTGCGGCCGGCGGGGAGTGCGCTGCGCCGGGGAGGCCCAGTACAAGCTGCTTCTGTATAGCACAGGGAACTATATTCAATAGGGAACTATAAATGAAAAAAATATGAAAACAAATATATGTTTGTATATATATATATATGACTGAAACATTATGCTGTATACCAGAAATTGATACACTGTCAACTGACTAGATAATCAATAAAAAAAAAAGAAATAATAATACAAATTACTGTCAGCAATATACCTGTGTGCTTTAGTTAAGATCATGTTGCCCTGGGCTTGATCAAACATCTGCTGTTTATTAACTGTGTGACATTAATTAATGTACTTAATTGCTCTGGTTTCAATTTATATTTTGAAGTAATTATTTTATTCTATAAAAGTAATATAGACGGGTGAAAAATTTAAACATACAATATAGTGTGGTAATAAAGTATGTGTTCACCTCACCTTGGCCCCTGGTGGCCTTCCACAGAGACAAATACTATTAACCTCTTGAGATGATTCACCCAGAGAGGTCATATGTGGATACAATCATACATGCATACATATTTTAGTATATCTCAATCTGATAGCTTTAAATGAGATATTATTGTTATTTTAATGAATATTTCTTTAGTGACTGACAAGCCTGAACATATCTTCATTTAATGAAAAGCTGCTTGAATTTACTTTTCTATAAACTGGCTGCTCATATTGTCTTCCCATTGTCCTCCTGGTTTTTAAATATTTTTTTCTAATTGATTCCTAAGAATACTTAATATATTCAAAATGATAGCCCTTTATTATATATAGTATGTTACAAATATTGCTCCCAGCTTGCCACTGACTTAATTTATAGAATTCTATTATAAGGCAGGAATGTTTAACTTTTAGGTAGACATATTTATCATCTTTTATGGCTTCAAGTTTTCATGTCATATTTAAAAAGACTCTTCTCATTCCAAAATTAATTTTTAAATTCTTATATAATTTCTTTTAGTACCTTTAGAGTTTACTTTTGCAAAGTTTAAATCTCTGATCCTATTGGATTTCATTTTAGTATAAAGACTGGGATAGGAATTAATTTATTATTTTACAGGAGGCCAGGCAACTGTTCATCATTAGTTACTGAATAAATCATTTTTGTGGGGGTGGAAGGCATGAATTTGAAATGCTTCTTTTATAACAAGCCGCACTACCATGAGGCTTTTGGTTTCTGTCTCAACTTTTCCTTTCTTCCACTGATGTTCTATTTATTGATGTACCCAGTGAAATTTGCTTTAATTAATGTAGCATTATATTTTAATATCTTGTAGAACTAATCTCACCTCAGAAATCTGTTTCTAAATTGTTATCTATTCTAAAAATTATTTGCACATCAGTTTCATTGGAACAATATTAATGTAAAGATTAATAAAGGGAGATTTGCCAACTTTATTGTCTTATTTAAAAAATATATCATTATATTTGTTCAATTCTTATTTTGTCCCTCTGTATTCTTTTAAAGTCCTTTATATCTATCTTGATCATGTCTTGTTTATTCCTATTACATTTTATCATTTTGTTCCTATAACAAATACTACTTTTATTTCTTTATATTTTAAAATACCTTCACATTATATGCAAGAAAATAATCGGTTTGTGTGTATAATGTTATAGCCAGCTCTTTTACTTACTGTTGGTAATGATTTTTTCCAGCTATACAATTTAATCATATATGTAAGTAATGATAATTCCATGTCGTCACTTCAAACTTTCGTATTTAATTGTTTCTCCTTTCTAATTGCACATCTAGGACTTCTATAACAATGATAAATAATAATTGTAATAGCAGACATTATTATCTTTCTCCTGTTAAAAGTATTTCTTGAAGTTTCATTATTAAGCACATGCAGGCTTTTGGTTGTAAATCAGACAGATATTAAAAATAACTGTTACTGTTTTATAAAGAGTTTTTATTAGCAATGGAGACTGACTTAAATATCTCTACACTCCTTCTGGATATGATCATATTATTTCTCCCTTCTGATACAATAGTAATTTAAGTTAATTTAATAATTGTCCTAATAGTCCCAGTTTCCTTTCTTAGTCATGATGTATTAATTAATGTTGGATTCTAATTGCCAATATATTATTTTGGATTTTTCAATCAATATTGACAAGAAAGATTGATACATAGTGTTCTTTTGCTATGCTGTCGGATTTTGGTATGATTATTATGATATGAAAAGTGGAAGTTTTTCTTTAATCTCTGCTCTGGAATCATTTCAATAGCATTGGAACTTTCTGTTCCTTAAAATTTTTGATAGGCTTCATATGTAGTACAGTCTGGGCCTGCTGCCTGCAACTTTTGGACAACTTTTATCATTTCTCTAAAATGGTCTATGTAGATTTTCTATACATTTTGAAGTTACTTTTGGTGATTTAACTTCCTAGAAATATCCATTTTGTTCAGATTTTTCAAATCCAGAGGTATCCATTTGAACAAAGACACATCTTGAATCCTTCAATAACTGTGTTTATGTTCTCAACTTAATTTCTCATTTTAGATATTTGTGCTTCTTCATCTCTCACCATAAAAAAATTATCAGTGGTTTACCTATCTGATTAAAATTTTAAATGACAATTTCTTGAATTTATTAGTTTTATCCTTTTTTTGTTGCTGTAGCTATTCTAAAACTTTACATTTTCTTTACATTTCCTTATTTCTGATTTCTTCAGATTTATTTTGTTGATGGCCACAATTTCTTATTTTGAATTGAATTTTAGTTCTTTATACTCCTTATTCACAATTTTTCTTTGAAGTTTGATTTTTTACCTCTGATCACCTTTTTCTGTTCTACAGATTTCAATATGTAGTGTTTTCAGTATTTTGGGTTTTGATTTCTTCTTCCATCTGAGTGTTTTAAATAAGATTAAAAAATTTTAGAGCGCCCTAAGGTTTTTTTAATTTTAGTAGTACAGATATTAATTACTAGTTTTATTTCATGTGGATAAAACAAATAAAACTAACAATTTTGAAAGGTATTCAGATTTTTATGGCCTAATGAGTGGTCATTTTTTAAAATAAAAGGGTTGATATTTTTATTGCAATCAGGTTAAATGTATGCATGATAGTTGTAATCTTTTTGACATTCAAATTGTCCAATCCCTTCCAGTGAGAATAACTTTAAATTGGTTTAGAATTCTTTCTAAATTAAAAAAATGGTCACAAAGTATTTCAAACATACGTAAAAGTGTAGAGGACAGAACAACACATCCCCTCATGTACACATCATCTAGTTTTTTTATAATGTGATTTAATTTAATTTGTTTTTTGGTTATTCTTTAAAAAAGTGTATTGGGGAAAAAAGCATATTTTATGTAGGAAGTTTAATATATATCAATTAGATCTATTCAATTTTATTTTTATATTTCATATTTTTACTTATTTTGGTCTACTTATGAGTTGAAGAAGATGAACATTGATTATTATATATTGTGTGGGAACACACACAGATACTTATTTTTATAAGTTTGTTATAGTTTTGCTTTAGGAATCTTTATGCTATGTTAAGTATTCATGACTATTGTACCTTCCTGAGGATTATGGCATTTGTCATAACACAATGCCTTCTTAGTCTTGTTTAATATTTCTTTGCTGTGAATTCAACCTTGTCTAATATCTTAGCCCCTGCATAATTTTATATTTTCATATGAATGATATAATGTGTTCATCCTTTTTCTCTCAGCCATTCTGAGACACTTGGTTTTAGAAGCATCTCTTATGTTTAGCATATAGTTGAATTTTTATTTGTGGTTCAATCTGGAAGTCTTTTCACAGATGAATCTGTAAAATCAGCCTTTGCTGTGTGTTTGTTTCAAGTCTGCCATTGTATTTTAATTCTGACTTTTAGTTCTACTTTTGTCTTTTCTATTTTACTGTACTGTCTGGGTTTATTATGCTTTGCTTTTTTAAAAACTAGTGGCTAATATATTTAATTTAGCTAGTTCAACATTAACCTCTTAATTTCTAGGAACATGTCTAAAGATATACAAATAAAGATCAGATTATTTTCGAAGTAATAAGAATACTGCATATGCAACTTGAAAGAGAAATCAGATTCATTACTGGAAATCTGAGGTTCTTTCTCATGAAATATACCAGCGTGGGGGGGAGGTAAAAAAAATTTAACTTGTGTACACTTTCTATTTAATCATCTACCACACTTCTCTAAAGTAAGACTATACTTTGCTTTTATACATGTATTCTCATAAATCTATTTTTCCTTTTGCCTTTTACATTCTACTCACTTGTCTAGGCTTGCTTTACTTTGTTTTTGTACATACATTGTCCTTTGAAATTTGAAAATTTTGTTATCTTTTTTTTACAGTTTCCAGTGTTTACCTTTATAAAAACATTGTTTTAATATATTTAATTGTATATTAAGACATATTATGATGACATTCCACTTTGAATGACAAATATACTTTCACTTCTTTCCACTTCTCTTTCCTCCATTTCACCATTCAATTATCATCCTTAGTTCTTCTAGTACTTTTCTTTGCAACTTTAAATGATATTCTGAACTCCATTTTAGGTAATATGACAAACAAGCTATCATGAAATTTGTTTCTAGTGCAGAACAATTAGAAATGTTGGCTGCAATATTTGGCCCTTAAGTGAATAACTGAACTGGCAAGAAATTGAGCCCCCGTGAGAAAGTAGTCCCAAAGAGTAAACATAGTACTGTCATTGGCAGCAATTCCAGGGGCATCCAGTATTTGCTGATGGCCTAGAGCTTGGGCCTTCATGGATCACTTCTGTTTGGGTATTGAAGGCTAGGGAAGAAGTTTTGGATGAGAGACTGCTGCATGAATCCAGAACCTCCCAAAGTGACTCTTTTGATGAAAGGGTTAAGACATTACTATTATATTATATTCTTAATGATAATTAATTAATTAATAATGTATGAATTAACTGACGCACAAAACACTCAGCAGAAGGAAAGAAATGTTTAGCTATCTTAGACTTGGTTCTAGGTAGAGGGGTTTGGGGAAATTTTCCCCTGAGAATTCAAAACCATAAGCAAGTCTTTCCAAGGATTTGGAGATGGATTTCAAAGAATTCAGTGACCTGAAAAACCCAGGGCTAAGAATTTAATTTGAACTAGTCCTGGTTAGGCAATGCCCTTAGGTGACTGTCAGAAGCAAAAACAAATCATACCTAAGGAAAACACTTTAAACTTGAGCCTCAAAAAATTCCTACAGCCAAAATTCCAAAGAACATGAGTTAATGAAAAATATCATATTAAGTGAGGAAATAAGCCACCATGAGCAAGAGTTAATAGAATGGAAAAGAAACACCCCATTATATATTAGGCCCACTAAGACTACTGGGCTAGAAATTATTATATATAGGATATAAAATAGGAATGCTTGTAATGCTTAAAGAAATATGAGACTCAAGTAAAACTAAGAAACAAAAGACTATGAAAAATGACCAGGCAAAATTAAAAATGTACCAAAGAGCTTTTAGAAATCAAATTAGAAAGTCAGAGGACTAAATAATAGATTGGACTCTGACAGCTGATTGAAAATAGTGAAGAGAAAGTCAGTGAACATGGAGAGTAGACTAAGGAGGTCTAATAAAAGTCTGAGCAGATTTCCTGAGGGAGATGACAGAATTAGGGAAGGGCAAAATGACACTGGCTGAGAATTTTGCAGAGTGATGAAACACAAACCCTCAGATTCACAATCCCAATGAAATTCAAATAAGTTAGAGAAAAATTTTAAAAGACACCTAAATACACAATGAAACTGCAAATTGCCAAAGACAAAGAGAAGTTCTTAAAAAGAGCTAGAGAGTTAAAAAACATACACACAGAGATAACTTAAAAGGAATGACAATTTGATTGAGACCATCAGAAGATGGAATGGTATCTTCAAAATGCTAAGAGAAAATTATTGTCAACCTAGAGTCGCATAGCCAGTGAAACATCTTCCAATATGAAATTAGCACATTTCTCACAAACTAAAAGATTTTTCTTCTAAAAAAAAAAGTTAAGAGCTTTGAGACAAAAAAAAAAAAAAAAAGAGATTCCAAATGGAAGGGAGGAAGGGCTGAGATAAGAGAGAGAATGCTAAGAAGAGACACTAGCAAACATGCAGGTAAATCTGTATTGAGAACAATCATGTCTTGGTTGTGGTGTTAATAATAGAATTTTTTTCATAGAGCATCTTAGAAGACTATCCTATTTTATGAAACACTCAGGGAAATACTGTTAATTAACGCTGGTGGGGTGTCAGAACCAGCCTCTCTGCTGGTGTGGTTAGTGAGTACAGGAGTCTACCCACTTACTCTAAAGTACTCATTTTATGGATAAAATTATTAGTTATAATAGTGTTCACCAGTCTGGAGATCAATTTGTTGAACTGTGAGTGTTATGGGTATGCCTTATAACAAGCTAGGCACCATAGCCATGCAAAACTATGAGAATTAATCTCTTAAATCTTGGTAGAGTTGCAGTAAGGACCAGAGGAGAACATGGCAAAGAATATAATACAAACCCAGTTATATCACCATTGAATTTTTACTTTCTTAACTACCATGATAAAATTCTAAGGCTCCTTTGTTTTTTTAAAAATAAGAAAAGTCATTATAATGCCATCATGAGATCATTTCTAGCCCAGTGGTGCCAGTCATTACTACCAGCTGAAATATAGTTATGCCTTTCAGCTGTGGCTTAGTAATGACATTAAGTCTGAATTTTCTTGCAAAAGCAATTTATTCATGTCACCACTTACTGCTGTAGCTTGTTTATGGCTTTTTAAAATGGGATCTGTTTCACCATTTGGTTCTTTCTTCAGCACATTTTGCCTTTTGTAAAACACATTTCCGCCAATGCAATCATAAATGACGACAAAGGAGAACTGAACTAGAATATAAAGTTACTTCCCAAAGTATTTATACATGATGAGCAGATATACAAAGACGAAAGGGGAAGCACATTGCAACCACAGAAGAAATGTTCAGAATCCTATAAAAATCCTGAATTGTGATATCAAAACCCTCAAGTAACTACTTTTTGTTCATGCCTATCTCCAGCTGTTAAAGTTGAAATATAATTACTGAAGTTAATCAATGCTCATATAATGTGAAATGTTTTTATTTTGCCTCTTGAAAAGGAAAAACAAGGTAAAATAAAACCTCAAGTTCTGTATCTTGATTGTGGTGGTGAATGTGATAAAATGATATAGAACTATATACATCCTTTATACCAAGTTCAGTTTCCTGCTTTAGATACTGTAGTATCATTACCTGAAGTGTAACGAAGGAGGGAAATTGGTGAAGGGTACACAGGATTTCTCTGTATGATCCCCAAAACTTCCTGTGTATCTATAATAACTTCCAAATAAAAAGTTTTTCTTTAATCTATTTCCTCACATCTCAATTTTAAAAAGGATAAAGACAGGGATTTTCCTTCAGCCATGAGAAAAATGCAGTGCAAGCTTGGCCTTCTGATCTCCATCGTGAGGGTTCACCACCTCTTCCAGATGGTCTCATCTTTCCTTCAAAATGCCAACTGCCAGTGTAAGAAGGATTCTTCCCACCTGGACTTACAGATGCAAATCTCAAAGCCAATACACATCTCAGCAAAGCAGATACTGAAAGCTTGTGAAAAGAGCAACATAAAGGGCTAAGAAACCCAACTTATTTTGCCTGTCAGTTCATCCTTGTCACAATTAAATAACCTGCTACTGCCCATCAAATCACTAACCCCATTATGCATATAATCTCACTGAATCCTCTCTACTCACCATGGGACTGGGAAGATCATACTTATCAACTTTCGACCACAGGCCCAGGCACCATCGTTTGGTCAGAGATTCAAAATTCATTTAATTTCTAGTGTCCAAAACACATTTGAGTAGCCAGATAAAAATTCTGCTTAGAGAACTCACAGAGGAGGAGATTTGAGCCCAGGATCTTTAATATTGAGATTTTTTTGTTTCCCATGTGCTGAGCATTGTTACGTATATTGCAAGGAATATCTCCTCTGATTTCAACAACGTATGAAATAAGCCCTGTTATCACTGTTACCTCTTTCCTCCTTGACAGAGAAGGAAACTGAGGCTTGAAGAAGTCAGGCAAGTACAAGATCTGGGATTTAAACCTAGGGATTGCTCAATTCATAGCTCTCCTCTTACTGACTTTGCTATTGTAGTCATCACTAAGAACACCATGGATGTGATAAAGCAATATCTTCAGGTGTAGATATTACCCAGGTTCAAGTTTCCAAATAACCAATAACTGCAGAATACTAGAGAGTGTTTTAGACTGCATTACTTCATCTACTTGTACAATAGAGAACGTTACCAAATGACCTTAAAAAATTGCATAGTCATATAAGTTTTATTAATATTATATAATCATATTATTATTAACATTTATTAGTATTATACATATTTTTAACAAAATTTAAAAGTTTTTTTTAATCATAGGACCTCTCAGAAATGGTAATATTCAATTATGTATTGTAAATGTCCAAGATGGGAGTATATATATATTTCTTAAGCATACTTAACCACGGAAATTTCCCCACCCCCTTCCATGGCACACCTTTCAAATTTTTAGACATTAATTTTCATAGAATTCAGTTGGAGAAACAATATCCTCCTCTATCTGGGTGATGCTTTTGTTCTCTTCCCCCAGAGAAGTCTTGATTTTGTGTCATCGCTGCTTCTGATCCATTACTACTCCTGCATTCCACTATTTTCTTTAAGCTTTTCTTTTTATTTCTTGTTCCTTTTTTCTTCCTTTTGGGAAATATCCCTCTCTGATTCTCAGCTTGGGCAAGAGTGGGTTTGGTGCTAGCCTCAGGGAGCACTGAGTGTGTACTTTGCTTCTGGCTCGTCCAGATAGTAGCTCTGTTCTCACACTGCATCTGGGACTCTTTCTGGCTATTTTTTGTATTGCTTTGCAACCAAGATTTTTTTTCCCCTAGAAGAACTCTTCTAAAGCAACTGATGTTATTTTACTGGTGTTGATAATACCAGAAAACTGTACAGTGCCTAATAAATGAATAGATCCTTTACTTATAATATATTAAATTATATATAATATACATTTACTTATACTAGAACTTTGCCTGGTAAATTTAACATTTTCTTACAGACATTGAAGAGACAGTAAACATAACATTGAACGATGTGGAAAACTAGATAAAATGATGGTTGAGAAAACTTTTATGCCAGTAAATCCAGTCCCTATATTTTGTCATGTTAACTAAGAAGTTCACCCCTTAAAGCACCAAAAAGAAACACTTGTAATTGCCTTACATTTCTTCAAACCAATTAAAAAGAAAGGCACTTCATTGTGGGAACTTCAGATTATAATAACAACAATTTAATAAGATAGGCATATTATTTGACAATAAAAACCCATTCCATTGTAATCATAGAAGTACCAAAACTCCTATTCTTTCCATTTTGAACTCTATTTATTATAAGAGTAAGGAAGAAAAACAGTGGTAATTATTAATAGCAGACTGAGGCCAAAGATAACATAAAGAAAAAAATTTTATTGTAAGATTTGGATATATTTCAATTCATACATAGGGTGGATATTAGCACACATATTAGGATACTTGAAATACGTTAAATTCTAATATGAATCAAAATAATTTGTAGCACATTTCTTAAATTTATTATTATTTTAATTGGCTTATAGTATAGAATTTGTGATGAAATCATGATGAAACTATAAAATCACATTCAATTGATTTTGTAACTATTTTGCTAAAATTATGAGCCATTAAAAATAAAAATGAAAACATTCTGCTACTGTAATTATGATTTTGAAAAGAAATTGCCTTTAGTACATTTTTCTTGGACTCTGAAAATTATCTGAAGTATTTGTTTCCTAATATTTTGCTTATGACAGTCCAGTTTAAAGCAAAGTCCCTTCCTCCTTGAAATAGGCTAATTTTAATCAGACTACCCTTCTTTCATTTGTTATTCTCATATGGCTTCACTAGTTTTAAGTGACTGTATATGACTTGAGTAATGGAAAGTGTTTTAGAGGGTCATGCACAAAAATAACAAATGCTAAGTAAGGCAGAAAACAATGGAGTTTCATATTTATAAACAAAGAAATTTTATATTTTACTAAAATGTGAAAAAAGGCATGAAAACCCTATTCAGGTTAATATTTCTTGCAAAAATAACTTACTTTTACCTATTATTTAAGTTGATCTTCTCATATTTTTTCCCAATACCAAAACTGAAATACAATTCATTCCTTTGCTTCCCAATAAAATGTAATTCACAGAAAACACACATATATAAATCAACTTTGGGTTTACTCAACTCTAGGATTGCTAAATAAAATACAGGGTACTTAGTTAAATTTGAGTTTCAGATAAACAATTTTTAAATTATATTTATATCCCAAATATTGCATGGGGGCATACTTACACTAAAAAATAATTCATTCTTTATCTGAAATTCAGGTTCAACTAGGCATGTGGTATTTTTATTTGCTAAATTTGGCTCTACTTAATGCCTTTAATTTTATTTCTAAAAGTCAAGAAAATTCCACATAGTAACACTCTTTTTTGTTACATAAAAATCCAGATACAGGAAACTAGTTTCATATACAGAACATGTCAAAGGAAACATAATGATAATATATACAGAGGTCCAAAATAGCAGGAATTTCCAGCTATTTCTAACTGGGTCATGAAAGATAGTAGAATTCTAGAAAAAAAAAAACATTGCTTCAAACAATCACACTGCAGTAATTAATAAAAGTTTAGCACCTTCATTCTAATTTAAATTAGAGTGCCTGAGAAAACTAGCACATAATTTGTCAAGCTCTAAGGCAATTACTTAAAAAGAGGAGCAGGTGTAATTGAGCATGCAATCTTGTCATCTTGTCATTCCCAGAGCAGGGTAGATTCTGCCATTGAGGAAGTGTAACTATGCCAAAGCATTTGTTGAAATCCTATTTGTGGGTGCTCTGGGGAAGGAGGAGATTGTCACAGGGAGAGTCAGGATTGTGAACATAGAAACATGGCCCCAAAGATCAATTAATATTAGAAAGTACCCTGACCAGGGCTGAAAAGTAATACTTTACTTGATGAAACCCACCAAATTAAATGAATATCAGAACCAGGAGTTAGAAGATATGTTACTTGTTTAGAGAAGTGATCAAGATTTTAAAAAATAGCAATACTTGGCAATTTAATTGTGATTACTTGCCAGGTGTTCTTGTTATGCCTGCCAGTTCCCTCTTTTGTTTTTCATGGGTTTTTAAAAAAATCTTAATTCTCTTTTTAACTACACAAGATTTACAAAATTCAGCTATTTGGTAGGCCTGCAATATTTATTTTGCTTGATTTCCCTTTTGATCATTTCTTAACATGAACAGCAATATCTTTAACGCCACCTGAAGAGTTACCTACACTTCATGATAAAAGACTTTCAATTAACTTCTGAAGTTTTAAAGTAATGAACTGTCAACTAACGGAAGAGTGAACTCTGAACCTCAAGCAAACTGAACTTCAAGTTAGCACATCTGCCTCCATCTAACAGAATTCAAAATACTTCCCTGGAGTTAATATATGCATTATATATTTTCAAGGAGAATTAAATGACAGGTTCTACAAAGGTTGCCTTAATCAGAGTACTGTAAAAAGTTATTTAGCGAGAATATAGCTCGAAACATGCACCTCATACAAAACTGGTGATTTCACTGGTGGGATTTCATTGGATGATTTCCAAATGCTGATGTTGGGATCAGTTTTGCTCAACACTTCCCTCACCCTGAATAACCTGGGTCCTTAGACAACTTATAGTTTCTTATGTTGGGTCTTTCTTGGGGCTTCTCCTGAATATGCAGGGCTCTTCCTTTCCCCTTTAAATGTATTTCAATTCAAATCCTTTCTTCACTGAAACAGCATGAAAGGGACCTCCAGGCCATGGTGAAGATTTCTTTTTCCTTTCAAGACAACAGGCATTTGCTAAGTTTCAGGGAAACACCTGTATTAATTGTATATCCTGCTCATGTGTTGCTTTTGTTTGCAATAAAAGAATTCATCTCAGGTGAGTTAACCTTGCTTTTTAGAGAGGGCACCTGCAGTTATCTTGGTGCGGATTATAAATCAAAACATGTTGAGCCTTTAAAGAGGGAAATAAAGAGGTGCTGACAAGAGGGGATGCCGGTAGGATTAGGCGACTTTCTCACCACTTGTATTATCAGGACAGAGAACAACTGAGTCACATTAAATTACAGGGGGAGAAGGAGTCCCAGAAATTTCACAGATGGGAGGTTGACTGGCATCTTCAGTAAGCCTGGGAAGAGGAGGGGTCTGCTTGGTCTGAAAACCCTCCTTAGCCTCAGGCTTCTATAATTGACCAAGATTTTTCAGCTTGTGATTTGATCCAGCCATACCCTGTTAGAGGCACTTGCCCCCAACTGAGACCAAGGCTGGAGTGAATAAGAATTAGGTGACTCACTGGTATGTACAATACATGCATTCACATCTATTAGGATAAATGACACATCGCTCACTTTAAGCACAGGCAGCTGGAGATTGTCATATTCTGAAAATGACAACTGTTATTTATTTATTGAGAATATTTATACAGGTTCTTCTTGGGCACAGAGAATGCATTTTCAGCAACACTATGACACTGGGTTGTCACGTGCCTAGAGCAGAACCAGCGGAGACCAAGCACATGGACTCGGGGCAGCAATCTGCACGAGTGTAGGTTTAGAAGGTTGAACGCGGCAGGTTTTTAAGTGGGGCCCACGTCATTATCTTAACAGGGTTTCAAGCTACTCTGAGGAAAAAAGAATTGTTTTTTCCACACAGTATGGTTTCGTTAACTGCCAAAGGGCTGGTTTTGAGGTATTGAATAATGTGGTCAAAGGGTTCACACAATGCAGCTAGAGGGCAGGTTGGGCAGCTGGTAAAGGAGGGATGGAGAAAGATTTAGGAGCAGAAGTCATGTTTCTTATCTCTGCTTCGTACATCACAGTCCTTGGAGCTGTAGGCAGTCTCTTTTTTGCTCTTTGTTACAATTTTCCTAGTATTAAAAGAAACACACTTTCTTAAGATGGCTTTTCTCCTAGTTTGGGTCCCAGTTTAAATTGCCCATTTCTGGGTCCCATCCCAGATCTATTTCATCAGAATGTCTGAGAGTGGTGTCTTGGAATCTGCAGTTTACCAAGTTTCCTCAGGTGTTTCTTTTGTACGCCAGAGATTGAGCACTTGCAAGGATCATGGAAGAATAGAGTAAGGCTACATAAACAAATGTGTTCTGAGCTTCATAGATTCTAAGCGCTGGTTCACACTGCATTTACAATGATAAATATTGCTTGATGGTAACTCAGATTAATGCAATTTATCTACACACACCCCTAATTTCTAAAGGCTCATTGTACTCTCCTAATTATACATGTAAGTGTGAAGGAATAAGTCTGATTTTTTCCAGATAATACTTCAAGTATATACACACGTTTTAGAAAAATTCAGTTAAACATAAAATATTTCTCTTACAGTCCCCCTTAGAACTAGTTTTTTGGTACATTGGCCTATTCCTCAGTCCCAGGAATGGAATTTGTGGATCCCAGTATGCTGTATGGGAGATTGACCTGTCTCCTATTGCCACAGTAAATCCTGGAGAATAATCCTTCTTAGAAATAGGCTAATGTCTCTTGGAAATGGAATTTTAGCATCTGTACTGAACTGCATATATGTTTAAATTTCAGGCAATTATTTTATTTGGAAAAGACTAAAGAAATCCAATATCAAAGTGACATTTTCTCTTTATTGCCACTAAAAATATTTTTTCTTATTACCAAAAGATCCTTATTAGCAAAAAAAAAAACCCTTTAAAGATACAAATAAGTATTTTTCAATAAAAATTAAAATCTTACTATTACATCTGCCAAAGACAGCTACTATAAACACCTTAGTACGTGTGCATCCATACCTATATATGTGAAGATTTTTTTTTAAGCAAACTGGAATTTTTCCATTCATATTGTATCCTGCTTGTTTCATGCAAAAATATATTGTAACCAACTTTCAAATAGATAAATATACTGTTATGGAACATTTTAGATGTTGCATGCATCTGCTGTGTGGATTTGTGATAATGTATTTGACCAACACCTGACTTTTAAATATTTAGGTTATTTCCAATTTTGCTATTATAAGTGAGATAATGTTGTCAGCCAAAAAGAATTTGCTGAATGGTCTATCTCTTGTGTGAAAAGGATTCATACAACTGTGACAACTAAACACTATTAGAAGTAGGTTGTAAATAAGCTGATGGGTCCTGACATCAGGCTGAAAGGGGGACAGTCCCCAAGAGTCATTCCCTCTCATTTCCCTGACTCCCAATCAAGAGCTCTTCCCATTCCATTCCCCATCCCTTTTCCTCTGAGGATTCCGGGGATATGAGAGACACCCCCAACCTCGCTCCCACACTCCTCTCCCCAATATTAGCTTGAAGATTTCATCTCTAAATTTACATTTAAATGGAAATGTAAATTTAATAGCTATGTACTCAGCCATATACTGCAGTGAGCAGAGAAGCACTGAGGAGTGAGGCTCGACCTATCCCCAAGGGCACACTGAGTCACACCTACTGGGTCATCACTCAGAGGCACATTTTTCAGGACTTTAATGAAGCTTAAGCTTCAAGGCCTCTTACTTGCATGGTACAGTCTAAATAGTTCGCTTTTTAAAATTACAAAATTATTCCAACATGGAGAAACAAATTTGGAAAGATACTTTGGGATGATTCAAAAAAACGTGTAAAAATTTATCCATAGTGTCATCTTGATTTGAATGTCTATGAAGGGTATCATTTTTATCATTTGTGTGTTTTAAAACTAAAAGGAAATTAAGAAAAATTAATGGAATATGAAAGTAAAAGCAATAAATATGACTGATAAAATCAATAGAAATTCTGATACAAAGTAGCAATATAAACAAAAAAACGAGATGAAAACAAAAGCAGTAATTAAGAAAGGGATATATTTCAATGGTGTCATCTACAAGGTGGTTAATGAATATATTTCAGTTCTAAGTATGTTTAAGATTAGTCATTGCAAAATAAAACTTGAAATACCCTGAAAGCTTATATATGAAAAAGTTTAACATTTTTTCCAAATATAACAAGAATTCTAAAATTTTTATAACATTACCAAGCTGTAAAGCTGAAACTTTTCTTAAATTATTAGTAATAAATTTTTTTTTCAATTAATGTTGCTAGAGGAAAGATTGAATTTCTTTTCTCTATAAAATACTTGTAAGGCTATTGGCATATGAAGAGGCAGAGTCTGCTACCTGCCCTCATACCCCTTAAAAGTAAGAAAAAAAGTCGAGAGAAGAATCAGGCAGTTCATTTTAAAGTCTTTTTGCTGTTGTTACGGTCTTAGATTTTGTAATGTTTACACATTTGTCAGCTTTCTAAACTTTGTAATTTCTTTCTCATCCTAGAGAAATTCATTTTTGTACCTAATTTTATATCCATAAACTTTCCCATTTTTTTTGTCAAAGAGGGACTGCCCTGAACTTATATGAGCTTCAGATCCTAGATACCCAGATTCAACCCTGATGTTGTCTAAACCCAAACATCTCAATTGCATCAATATTCATTCACACCAAGAAGGTGTTTGTGGCCAACAAAGAGGAGTGTAGACCTGTTGAAGATCAAAGAATGGGGAAAGCATTGCAGCCTTTGGAGGGACTGGGTGTTGTCTGGAAGGGGCCATACAGAAAATGTACACAAGATGCAGTGGATTTGAGAAACCCTTTGTAGACAGGTAAAGTAACTTTCCTAAGCATCATGTTAGGTCCCTAAGTGGTGCTTAAACATATCACAAAGGTAGCAGATGAAGGATCAGATTGTTAAGGAACAACTTGCTTGTAAAACCCAAAGAGCAGTGGTTGATCTGATAACTCGAGGATTCTTAATAGCTCAACACAAATAAACCACTTGTAAGTGCCCCTGGGCTGGCCTGCCTCACAACCCTTTTCACATGGCAGTAATACATGGCCAGTAATTACCATAATGAGCCACCAGAAGGCATCTATTTGTTCGCCCTGGAAGAGCTTGCATCTGGCTTTTAGGTGTGAAGCTAGGAGAGGCAAATGACAAGGAGTATTTGAATATACATTTCCTCGGGCAGCTACTTATTTGAACAGCTGCTTAGGAGGTACACAGCAACATCAAGTGTCGGTCAAATTCAGGAGGCTGTGTGCATCTTGATTTCTATTTTTTTTCTTTGAAGTACAGGACCAGCCTATTTTCTCCCCGGGTAATAATTTCTCCAAATTAAAAGTAGTTACCCGACTTAAAACCTGTGACAAGTCTATTGTGTTGACCTCTGCAGCTGGGAGAGGGTGGAGGTTGCCAGGGAAATGAGCTCTAGAAATGAAACATGGAGCACCCTCAGAAGTCACATGCCAAATTGTTTGGTTTTAGATTAAGTTTCATAGGAAAACTGATCCAGAGCTTTCTTTTTCTATCTTTTATTTTTTTGTCAAAACAAAGAATATATAACAAAGGCAACATTTTTAGCCATCTGCTGAAAATACAGGAATATTTTCATCAAAATAACAAATTGGTGGTTTGTTGTGTCAGCTTGTACGTTTAATAGTTCCAATGATCTGCATTCCCTAGATACCAGATGGAGGCAAGCTTGCCATCTAAAGAAAAGAAAGGAATCTAGGTACATGAGAACTGAGTTTAAAGTGACATTGGAGCTAGCACTGTGACTGGAGAATGGGGAATGTTTTGGGGGAAAGTCTGAATCTTTGTAATTGTGTGGCCAGGAATCGAAACAGACTGTGCTCTTCTTTACCACTGAACACACTGTCACAGTCAGGGCTAGATCGTTCAGTCCCTTAACATTTCTGCTTCCGAAAAAATGTTAGAAATGCTGTATATTTCATGAGCCATTGGCAAGATATAGGACATAATGCCTCTACGACTCACAAACATAAAACAAAGGTCACAGGTATTTCTTATCGACCTAAAGTTTGCCTTAGATAAAGAGACTTCTATGGAACCTGGAAGAGGCGTATCAGAGTTCTGCCTTGACATTCATGGATCACTGAGCAGTTCCAAATGCTTCTAAGAAGATTATCAGGTGGTTGTGCTTTCTGAAGTTTCCTGATTTCTCTTTTTACCTAGAGGTCAAACTGTAGGCATTTGTTAGCTTATCCTAAAGATATTAGCAAGACCCAAGATGACACAGTGTAAAAATAAAATACAGGTCAGTAATTCCCTGTATGAATCTATAGGATTCCCCTATAGATGCATCAGCTTGCAGCTTTCTTTTGGACTACTGCATTTTGTTTCATTTTTCTGGTATAATAAAGAACTTTAAAATTATACATACATGGCTAATATGGTCACCTAGTTCAAAGGTATAAAAGCTGTCTACAGTAGAATGTCTCCTCATCCCTCGTCCCAATCTGCCCATTCTCCCTGCCCTAAATAACCACTGTTATTAGTTTTTTAGTATTCTTCTTGTATTTCTTTTTTATATCTGAGTAAGTACATATATATTGTTCCCACCTATTTTTAGGCAAGGGTAATATACTCTGCATACTGTTCTGTATCTTACTTCTTCATTTAATACTATATCTTGGAGTTTTTTTTATCTCAGTACATGGTTTTCTCTTTCATGTTTACAGCTGATTAGTATCTCATTGTTTTAATGGATTATAGGGTATTTAATCCAAACTGCAGCATTTTTAAGTTCTGGTCACTCTTAGAAACACTCTAAAAATATGATCTGGCAAGCTCCATGTACTTTCATTTGTATTAAACTTTGAACAAAATTTTTATTTGCCTGTAGCCTGAATTTTTAAGACTCCAGAAAATATAGTGGGCCTGTGGAATCAGGGATTATTTGAAAGAATAACCTGATTTATGAGTCTGAGTTAGATAAAATGCATGAAATTAGAACACAGAATCAACGAAAAACATTTAAGATGTTACTAGTCCTCCACAGGCTTTTGTCTTGGGTTGCCTATTTTCTACGGAGTGTTTGTCATGCCCATCTCATTTTCTTTACATATTGTATAAACATCCAGACTTACTTTGATTTTTTCCAAACATGGGAACAGCTGCCCTGTAGGGCTTTGTCTCTCAGACCACAGAACTAGTGTTTCTTTAAGGTCTTTCTACCTCTCTGATCCTACTTTTACATTTAATTAAGGTAATCCTTCAATCTACATCCTCTTCCAGACCTCATTCTCCTTTCTTTCTAAGTTGTTATCCATGTTCCACCTGAAGCAGGAGATCATATTGCAGTTTTGGTCCTAAGCTCATTAAAGAAGAATGCATCTGGCATTTCTCTGGGAGGGAAATGGGCTTTCAAGTTCTAATTGGAAAGATCTGAAGAGTGTAGAACTACGGTGTCTTTCTGACCATGGGCCGCAGACCACTGAGTTTATATGTTCACTACGTAGAAAACGTAGGGTCTATGATGGCAGTTGTTTGCTTGTTAAATAAAATTAGGGTTTTTTTTTTTTTTTAACCTCCATCCTGATGTGGCCAAAAACTGTGTAGGCATGTGTGGTCTCTTATTGAGATTAATATAATTTGTTTCTCTTCAAAGAAATTGTATGAGGTTTGTGGATAACCCTAAAGTATTAGAAAAGTTCACACAAAGAGGAATACAACCAAGAGTGAAGCTGTGTCATCAGAAAGCAAGAGAAACAGAAAAGGAAGGAAGAAAAAACGGAAGGGAGGGAGGAAGAGAGGGTGGGAAGAAGGTATGAATCTCTTGGGACTGAAGTTGCTGCCTTTGTCTTTGCCTCCCATTAAGATGAAAGATTTAGGGCTTTATCAGGGGTACAGAGCTAAAGTATGAGCACTTAGTTTTGCCTGAAGGAAAAAGCTAATGAGTAATGTTCTCTCTCTCCCTCTTTCTCTCTCTCTTTTTTTTTAACAAAGGTATTGGCAACTCAAAGTTTTTACTGCAGAAATTGAAAGGAAAGAGAACTAGCAAAAAAACAAATAAATAATAATAATAATAATAATAATAATAATAATAATAATAATAATAATAATAATAATAATAGTTTCCTACCTACATGTTTACCTAATATGCGTGGGTCCCTCCAACACTCTCTTATGTGTCCATATGCCCATCTGCCACTGACCTCACCCTCAAGCACATGTAATAAGTGTTTGCTGCTGTTACTGAGAACAGGTGATATTACTTCCCCACAGGTTCTACACATGACATGATAATGTTATCCTTGCATGTATTATAAGTATTAAGCTAAATTTCTTACAATGCTTCCTTTCCCAGGCTCCCTTTAAAAATGACATCTATTTTGCTTTTACAAGACTTTAAAAGAGAACAAGAGGACCAGCAGATTCCCATCCTGCCCTTCTGACCCACACCCATCCTGGGGTCAGCCCCCTGGCCTGTTGTTATAGAGTCACTAGAAAATAGGTGCCAGATCCCCTTCTGTTGGTTTAAATCCTGGCTCTGCATGTATTTATTTTCACCTGTTGAAAGTGCAGTTCTACTAACGGACTGAACCAAACATAAAGATCCCTACTGAAATAATCATAAAAGGATTTATTTCCCTAAGAACTTGTTAGCTTATCTAAACATCTGCTACTCCAAAGTGATTACTTGGGAATTTCCAGGTCACACAGGAACATGCAAGTCTGTGGCTACTGGATGCATTTAGACAAAAACCAGTAACCAAACATTTTGAGATGAGGCAGAGAATGTTTTAAAAATTAGTCCATGTTTAAGGAACTCAAAAAATGTGAATTTACATACTTTTAAATGCCATTCCTGCTTTTGTTTTATTTTGATCAATCGATATAATTGGCTTTGCTGCTGAAGTCTAAGGTAGCAAATATACAGACATCATGAAAGTCTTTGAAAGTAAAGACCAAAAGATTAACTCTTATACAGCAACATCAACAACTTTTTTTCTTTAAGTGAGACAGGGAAACAGAATTTTTTTTAATGTTTTGGGCAGAAGTGTTTGAGGAGAGACTTCAAAATCTAGGAAATACTTATGGTATACACAGTAGGTTGAAGAAAAGTCATAATATTTTGAAAATAATATGTTCAAAAAGAGTAATGGCAATGTTGAAAGTGATTTATGAGAAAAGGAAGAACAAAATTCCCTAGAATGGTAAGAGCAAACATTTGGCTTGGGGAAAAAAGGGAAGCAATCATCAATTGAACACCTACTATATGCCAAGCATCTGGCATTTATTATCCAGTTTAATCCTCAAAGTGGATGACTCCTATTTAACAGACAAGGCATCTAGAGTTCAGTGAGGGTAAGTGCCCAAGGTAAGTGACATAGCCAGATTTCAACTATCTGCTCGGGAGCTCACCATGCCATGCCCTATCTGTTTTGCTAAAGTTACTGCAAAACATGAGGTAAAGTAACAGTGATGTCCTTTTATCATGTGAGTGCTATGGCTCCTGGTGCTTTGTTCTGGCCTCAACTACTCCAGCAGGGAGGGAGGCAGGAATCACAGTGGGTAAGTAGCATTCTTCCTGGATTTCTCCATAGGCCCTTTGTCTGCCGGTTGAAGGTGCAGTGCAGTCCCCTGTGTTAGAGCAAGTTTGGAGAGAGCAGGGAAAGAAGTAGGAAGTAGAGAAGAAGCCCAGGATATGCCTAGAATCTATACCCTCCATACGCTAAGTTTTGTTTACGATCTGCTTTGATAATTTGAAGGAGATGCTTGTATAGACTGGCTACACCAGGGACATTGGGGAAAGAGAGATGCAGGGGTGCCATTGCTTCTTATAACCAGAGGCCACCAATAGGGTGCCCAGAGGCTTGGTCTGTGTGTTGTTTTATTTAGCCTACACAGTGTTTAAGTAGTTGCCAACATTTAAAAATTCATTCCACAAATGATCTATTGGGCATGTGTCTGGCACAGTTATAGGAATTTAATATTCACTGAGGACTCAGACAAATCTTCCCTCATGGAGCTTACATTCTAGCCAGGAGAGACAACAATAAATCATGAACATAATAAATGATTAACACATAGTATCTTAGGAAGTGAGAGATAAGGGAGAAACAGTAAATTAGGACAATGGGGATTTTGAAGAAAGGTGGGGTAGGTTGCTAAAGGCCTAAGAAAGTGGCATTTGAATAAACACTTATAGGAGGTGACAGAGTTAAACCATGTGAACATGAGGGTATAAGGAATGTTCTAGGCCGAGAGGATAAGTCAGCTAAAGTCCCTACGGTGGTAGTACTTGTGCTTGTTAGCAAGGCGGACAGTGGGCCTAGACATATAGACAGGTTATATGCTCTCCAGTGCATCAGTATCTCCTCCAGGCTAGTTTTACTCATTCATATCACCTGCCTGGAGTCTGGGGCACTTGAGTTTGCCAATCCTGGTATAGATTTATACATACCAATAGTACTAATGTTTCTATTTCTAATTTAAGGGTAGTAACTCCTACCTTGAACCAATCTAGCTTTTTCCCTAAATGTTAAGATTGGGAGATCCAGCCAGAATCTTCATGGAGAAGATATCTGGTCCATTGGTAGATCTGAGTCTGACATTCTTACCTAAAGAAATAGGAGAAAGATGGTACTGAGAATGACATACAAAGTATGAATTAGTGAGTATTTTAACCTTTTTTCCATTTAAGAAATCAAAGTACCACCTCAATCTTGATCTTTAAAATAGTAGGAAAGATCTAAGATATAATACAATGAAAGATCATGTACAAAGAGAAGGCAAAGAAATTAAACAGAGAATGATGGATTGAGGAATAATCTACTCAGTTAAATCTGAAAGATTGAAGTCCTAGGGATCAAGCATGATTACTTTGCTTTCTTAGCAGCATATAAGTATGTATTAATTGTAAGATAAAAAATAATAAGTTTACTTTTTAACCTGACAATTTACTTGGAATGTGGCTTCATGTGCAGAGCAAATAGGAAACTGCGAATAAGTTGTAACTTCAAAGAATTGCGCTTGGCTATAAGGCTTTGAGCAAGAGATTCTTTTCTCCTTTGAGATTTCAAATATACAACCCTGACTAAGATTCTGTGTTCATTGGTCTTCTTTTTTTTTTTTTCTTTTTTTTTTTTTTTGTAATTGGGTTTATTCATTCATTTCTATTTGGAGGAGGTGCTGGGGATTGAACTTGGGACCTCGTGCAGGTCAAGCATGTTCTCTACCACTTGAGCTATATCCTCCCCTCTGTTCATTGGTCTTAAAGGCAATCTTAAGAAACTTCTAAGTGGGAGATTAGTTAGCTGTCCAGTGAACAAACAGCTGAATGCTTACCATGTGGTTCTATAGGCTGGTTGAAAAGAAGAAGAAGAATTGCAGTTGAGGCTTACGATCATTCTCAAGACTAACCCATGGAGTAGTAGTGAGCTTTGGAGGAGAATGTGGCAGCCACGCAGGTCCTTCTTCCTAACACATTAATATCTACTCTTTGAAAGAGAAATGGTCACCACATTTTGCGTATTTCCCCACTCTGACCTCTCTCCCTGAGCAAATGCCATCTTCTCAAATGCATACACATAAAATGGTGTTTAATATTCTCTAGTGCCAGATCCCTTTGCTTGCTCCATTTGTTAGTTTTTTGTTTGCAACTCCTGCCTTCCTTGGGAAATGGTATCTCAAACAATTGGTAAATGATTCCTGGAGCAAAAGTCACCAAGTGAAATCTCTCCCAACAGCTCTCCTCCCCAACTCTAGCCCCTCCTCAGTAGTTATCTGGTCTTCAATCTTTTCAGTTTTTTTTTTTAATATTAACATGTTTGGGTTAGTAGACAGATTTTAAAACCCATTCACCAAACTTTTATTTCTCACATTTAATTGACATTGAAATTTACACAACAGCTTTTTTGACCTCAGGCCCACTCAGATACCATCAATTTTGTATTTGTGGCTACATGTGAAATGGTAAGATCATTGACCTTGATAATAAAATTTAAAATTTTTCAAAGAAAGTTTTTAAAATAGATTTTATATTTTAATTTTGATTATAAAGCATTCAATAGATGACAAGTGGGGTTTAAAAACCAAGACATGAGCAAATTCCCATTTCATTTAGCAAAGAGTTAAAGCAGCAGGAGATGTCCAGCATGAATACATGCATGAGAAAGCCACCAGGACCAGGTCTATGGCCTGTTCTACAAGTTTTATCACCAGCAATGGGAGTGCCAAGCTGCAGGAGAACCCTTAAAGATCTTTAAAATATTCATTTTGTAGCAATTATGACATACAGTAGGAGCAAGAGACTTTCTATGCTGGATTATACCTGGCTTTCACACATTCCTCTGGTGTGTCTGGAACAGTCTCTTAGGCAGAGTTTGGGAAGACATTGTGGTTGTCCCCAGTTCATCAGCATCTACAGGTTGATACCTTCCAAATTCCCCAGTGTCCATTCATGTTACATTATGGATTTTACATTCTTAAAGCTAGCAGTCTTGCCTGTGTATGTTTTAGTCATTGCCACATCTTTGTATAGAGTTCTGTAAGTTTTATAAGTTTACAAGTTTTTTCAGTATTCTAACAGTTAAGTTTAATCCAATATACATCAGAGGTCATCTAGTAGGTAGTTAGGATCATAAACTGTGGTGCCAGATTGGCTAGAATCAAACCCCAGATTTGCCACTCTGAGATCTTAGGCAAATTACTTTACCTCCCATATGTGAACTGGGGATAATAATCATATTTTTCTTGCAGTATTGTGAGGATTAAATAAGCTAACATATAAATTACATATAATTCATTAGTTTATTGGTTTTAATAATAACCTCTTTCAACATATGCCTCTCCATGTTACAGTCCTACTTTAAAATAAAATTTACCCATCTGGAAGACTATCAGTTCCTCCAGTTACTCTGATTGCTCTTCTATCTTCAGTTCTATATAGTCATTCACGAGGTGCAGAGACCAGAATTAAATTCAAATGAACTATGGTGTTTTGATTTTTTTTTCCAAAATAAATATTTACCAGGGAAACTATGATGGTTAATTTTATATGTCAATTTGATAGGGCCCAGAGATGCCCAGTTAGCTGGTTAAACATTATTTCTGGACGTGTCTTTGAAGGTGTTTCCAGAAGTGACCAGCATTTGAGGTGGTAGACTGAGTAAAGCAGATGGCCCTGCCCAGTGTGGGTGGGTACCATCCACTCCACTAAGGGCTTCAACAGAATAAAAAGTTGGATGAAGGTTGAACTCACTCTCTGCCTGCCTGCTGAAATGGGGCCTAAATATTCTATGATTTATGATCTGGGACATAGATCTTCCATAAACCCTCTGTATTCCTGTTTCTCAGGCCTTCAAGCATGGACTGGGACCTGCACCATCAGTTCTCTGCCTTTCAGACCTTTGAACTATACCACCGGCTTTGCTAGGTCTCTAGCTTTCAAATGGCAGACTGTAGGATTTCACAACCTCAATAAATTTATGTGCCAATATCTTATAATAAATCTCTTTATATAGATAGACAGACAGACAGACATATAAATATACCCTATCTGCTCTGTTTCTATGGAGAACCCTGACTAATATAAAAACCAACAATGGAAAACAACAGTAAGATCACAGAGGGGCCTGGATTTGCAAATCATAACCTGTTGACACAAAAGTAACTCCGCTTTCCACATAGGGAATTAGATAACAACCCTTGGGGAGTGGGCCAGGAGATCCCCCCAGACCTCACCATGTCAGAGTTGAATGATAGACAAAGGCTCTCCAGATATAGGCCAAGATACACTTGAGTAGAAACTGGTTACAACCTGGTAAACTACTCGTTCCTTTCCAGAACCTACTTCCAAGTCTCTTTACCGTCAAATTGATTTGCATTGAGTTTTACACAAGATAGGATAGGGGACTTTTTTCCTCTTGAAATACATTTCCTACTGATACCTGGGATTTTTTTTATTGTAATGAGTAGAAACCTACTTAAGCTAACTTTAAGGAAATTAGATTTATACACGGCATAAGGACAACAAAAAATGTAGATAGTAAATACTGCTCAGACTCTAGTTAGCTATAGCCAGGAGGGTTATGAAACCAACTTCTTCAGAGCAGCTGAACCTACCACAGTGAGACCTGTGCAAGCCCTTCCTGCTGAGCAGGCACCCTGTGTCACCTGTTCTGCCTTTTTGGTAAGAAACAGGTCCACATCCACAGACAATAGGCTCAAATGGAGGATGTAGAAAGAATAGACAGTAAATTGTGACCCATCCATTACAGAATGATTTATTTATTTTCCAGAGACGATTTTTTTTCACCCAAGTCCTGAGATGTGTAATTAAAATAATGGGGGACTTATTTCTTTCACTGCATTGACGTTGAAGAGTAATCCCTGGGCATAAAGTAGGCTACATTCAACAACTCTTCAGATTCTCTCCTGGTTCAGATCTGACAGTTAGAAATCATTATCTTATCGGTACATTTGTACCATTTTTCCAATAATGTGTTATCATCTTACATCAGTCTACATGCAGCTTATTTCCCATTTTCTACCCACTCATATGGCCAACTTATTTCCTTTTAAAGTTTATTCTTATTGCCTCAGTATGTCACTACACAGAGAACTTTGCAGACAATTTTATTCCAGCAAGCATTTTTTCAAATCACTTATAATAATGTTAAGTAAGATTGATCCAGCACTAATTCCTGGTGTTTACACATTTCCATATACGAAGGTCTTCTCTCCCTCAGCCCTCCCTTCTTCTTTCCCCACCTCCCTTTATCAGCAAGTATTTATTAAGTACCTATTACGTGCCAGAAGTTATTTAAATGCTCAGAATACCTCAGTGAACTAAACAGATAAAAATATTGGCTCTCACAGAGCTTATATGTCGGTATGGAATGATAACCTATAACAGATAAACAAATAGCTGTATGATATGTCGTGTGGCTACAATGATAGGTACTGCTTTTCCCTTCACTTAGTTTCACAATTTGAATTAGTTCTTCAGTGATAAATTATTTTCCCCAAATTCACAGTATCTACCTCCGATTGGAAAAGAATCACTTTTTTGTCTTTTACATTTCATTTTTACAAGAGTTAGAATGATGAATCAGTGAAAAGGAAATAGAATGTTCATTCTTTTTTCAGGAGAGGTTTAGGGTAAAATGAATTCACTTAACAAACATTGATGAAACACATAAAAGAGGAAATTATAGCCTTGCTGTTAAAGACTTTATAATTTAATTATATAGACTAATAAGCAACCAGGTAATAACAGAATCCAGCAGCCCTCACTTCATATGCTTTAACTATGTCATCTCTAGCTGCCCACTATCGAGCCCACTGAACTTCATTCAGCAGTCCCTCCCTGTTCTCTGTGTCACCCTTGCTCTCTCCCTAGGTAGACATTGCATTGACTGGGCATTTCCCACACAGCTTTTTTCATGGTGGGATTTTGGCCTTGGACTTGGTTTCTGAGTCCCTGATCTAAATTTCTATCTAGTGTTTCAGTCTATTTCATGGGCACCTGCCCTTTTTATCCATTTAACAAAAATTTATTGAGCATCTACTTGGATAAGTCATTATGTCAGACGCTGAGGATATTAAAATAATAAAGAAATTGACTCCACCTTTGAGGAACTCAGAGTCTAATAAGGAGATGTACCCAGAAAAGTCATGAATGAGCAAGCTCAACACTCTAACAATGGTATGTGTGGGGCACGATGGGAATGAAAGAGGATGAAGCCACTACCACTGCCTGGAAGAGAAGAGGTCACAGGAAAGAATTCAGAGTATATCCCTAGTTGATTCTCAAAGGATGAATAAGAATTCACTAGGTAAGTGAGGAGGGAAAGACATGTCAAGCTAAGCAAAGTACATTAGCAAAGAAATGAAGATTTGTGAAAGAACTCTTATTAACACCCCAATGAAGAGACTGGAGGTTCTAACTCCAGTTTTTAGTGTTAAACTCCAGAATTTGAGTGTGTTGGTTAGGACTTTGCTTCTGAGCATTGTTACTCTCCCCGCCTATTGGCACAAGGCACAACTTCTACTTTGTTTTTAATTCTTTTGAAGAGTGTCAATCCTTTTGCATTTCAAACATAGTTGTATTGAGGTAATTTTCATATCATAATGGTCACCCGTTTAAAGTGTACAATGCAACAGTTTTTAGAATATTTACAGTTATGCAAACATCACCATAATCTAATTTTAGAACATTTTCATCATTCCAAAAAGAAGACTTATACCCACTAAGAGTCACTCCCCATCTCTTTCCCACATACACAGCCCTAGACAACCACTAATCTACTTTCTGTCTCTAAAGATTTGGACCTTTTATAAAAATGGAATCATACTATATATAAACTGGCTCCTTTCACTTCGTATGTTTTCAAAGTTTGTCCATGCTGTAGTATGTATCAATACTTCTCTTTTTACTGCAGAATAATATTCCAATGTATGAAAATAACACATTCATTCATCCATTCATCAATTTCTACTGAGTTGTTTCTACTTTTCACCTACTGTGAGTTAAGGCTACTAAGAACACTGGTGTACAAGTTTTTGTGCATTTTCACTTCTCTTGGGTATATACATAGGAGTAGCATTGCTGGTTCATGTGGCAACTCTGTTTAACTTTCTGGGTAACTGCCAAAGTATCTACCAAGGTCACTGCAATATTTTATATTCCCATCAGCAATATATGAGGGTTCCTATTTCTCTGCATCCTTTCCAGCACTTGTTATTGTTTTTCTTAAAAATTATAGCCATTCTAGTGAGTGTAAAGTGGCATACCATTGTTTCTATTTATGTTTCCTTAATGGCTAATGAATGACAAAAATTCAATATTACAATACCATGGTGTTATGATACAGCATTTAATTGAAATACTTGTACAAAAGTAATTGATAGCAGAGGATGGAGGCGGGGATCCTCTTGGAAGAAGGGCCTCAAAGCCTTATAAACAAAGCAGGAGGATAGTTTAGGGAGAAAGGATAGAGGCAGAAAGCACAAGACGTGTAAGAAACAATAAGGGGGCTTTAGTAGTGAGAAATGAGATTTTAACGTATGGTTGAAACCTGTTATTTTGTCTTTTGAGAAACAGTACCCTCCATACTTCCCTTGGGAAATGTTTCTCCTCACATTCCAACTACATGGTTCAGATGGGAGAATTCATGTTTTAGTGTGACCTCACCCTCACTCCTGACTAAAGTAGATTGGTCTAGGCATGGTAACCTGCCTCAATTAACTAATTAAAGACTTAATTAATGGACTAATTAAAGACTCTTTCCCAGTAATTGTGAACTTGAGAAAGAAAAAAAACATGTCAATCCCTTCCCACTGTGGAAACCATAAGTTATAAATTCCAGCAGCTTTTAATAATCAGGTATTCCACTCTGTGGAGAACTGTCTGTTCTTAAGGTGAATAATATGGATACCAAAGGTAAGCTAGATAAGAGAACAGAGGGATGCAAACTCCGGGCTGTGTTCAAATCTCTGGCTTAAATTGTTCTCAAGATTGACATACTTTAAGTAACAAGTTTTTTTTAATATGAAAGATCAAATGAATTCTTAAAATTAATCTATGCCATAAACCTTGCAAAAACGGTGTATCTCATCCTCTTCCAATACAGGATTAGATGTTTTGAGAGTCTTGGACAATGGCTCACAAAATTTAGTGAGGTTACCAGACTCTGCAATCCTTTGTGTAAAATACTGAGCTACGACCATGGGAAATTCTAAGATGTATACAGCACTGCTGATGGCCTTAAGTCATCTGAGGAGGAAGAGACAAAATAAGTAAAGAGGACTGTCAAGTCATTCACAACAATCATATCATGGAATATGGGCCAAAAACCATATAAGTGATGGAGACCAGAAGTACTATTTGGAGTTTGAAGAGGGAGGAAAGTTGGGAGCTATAGTAGGTGGTTAAAGGAAGATTCACTTTATAAAGTGGGTCTGGAAATTGAATAGGATTCAGGTTACTACAGATGAGTTCAGTGAGTACTGTCTGTTTTTTGAGCATATTACTTGTTTATTCTCATAAGAGCTTTTGGGTCAGCCTACCCTACAAATCAATCACAGATTCTTGTTTAAATAATTTTATCCCATTCTACTCTTGAACAACTCCTATCATATTCTTCTTTTAATTATAGGTTACTACAAGATATTGAATATAGTTCCCTGTGCTGCACAGAAGAAACTTGTTGTTTATCTATTTCAGATATAGTAGTTAATATTTCCAAATCTCAAACTCCCAATTTATCCCTTCCCATCCCCTTTTTGCCCCAGTAACCATAAGTTTGTTTACTATGTCTGTGAGTCTGTTTCTATTTTGTAGATAAGTTCATTAGTGTCTTTTTCTTTTTTTAGATTCCACATATGAGTGATATTGTATGGTGTTTTTCTTTCTTTTTCTGGCTTACTTCACTTAGAATGATGATCTCCAGGTCCACCCATGTTGCTGCAAATGGCATTATTTTATCCTTTTTATGGCTGAGTAGTATTCCATTGTATAAATATACCACAGCTTTTTTATCCAGTCATCTATTGATGGACATTTAGGTTGTTTCCATGTCTTACCTATTGTATATAGTGCTGCTATGAACATTGGGGTACATGTATCTTTCCAAACTAGAGTTCCCTCTGGATATATGCACAGGAGTGGGATTGCTGGATCACATAGGAAGTCTACTTTTAGTTTTTTGAGGAATCTCCATACTGTTTTCCATAATGGCTGCACCAAACTGTATTTCCCACCAACAGTGTAGGAGAGTTCCCTTTTCTTCACAGCCTCTCCAGCAATTATTATTTGTGGACTTTTTAAAGTATTTTCCTATATATACATCCTTGTTAAACTTTAATTTATGAATTAGGCACAGTAAGAGATTATCAACAATAACTAATAATAAAATAGCACAATTTTATAATAGAAGTTATGCAAATGTAGTGTCTTTCCTCTCTCAAAATATATTATTGTACAAATTTATGCCTTTTCACCTTAACTACACATTTATCATGCACTGTAGCCATAATTTTTGCAGTCTGAGGTGAGACAGCAAAACTAGCACAAATTTCATTTTTCTTCACAATTTCATGGATGGAAGATTTTTATCATAGATCTTAGCAACCTCAACATACAATTTTTTTTCTTTCTTTAAGTCTAGAACTTTCTCCTTTTCATATAAAGGAAGCAATTTATGGCTTCTCTCTGGCATACAATTATTGCCAGCATCATTACTCTTGTGCTTTGTGTCCATTATAAAGTAAAATAAGGGTGTCTTGAACACAAACACTGTGATACCACAACAGTCAGTCTGATGGCCAATACAGATACGAAGTGACTAATGGGAAGGATAAGCTGGACAAGGGATTATTCCTGGGCAGGACAGAGAGGGACAGTACAAAGATTTCATCATGCTACTCAGAACAGCACATTTAAAGCTTATGAACTGCCCCTACACCAGAGAACAAGGGCACAAGTTATAAATCTCAGAGTTGGGAGGAATGTTAGCTACCATCTAGGGAGAGGTAACCAAACCTAGCTGCACATCACAATAATCTGGATTAGTTTAAAATATTACAAATCCCCAGACTCATTTCCAGACCTAAAGAATCAGAATCTATAGTTTGGAGTTTGGGTCTGGGGGCTAGGGAGCTGTGGGGAGCAGTGGTGAAGATACAGTCTTTTAACTTAAAGAACTGAATTGTTTTAAAATAAAGTATAGAAAATAAAATAAAAAACACATTTACTGAAAACTAAAATGAGCAAATGTTAACATTTGATCATGGTTGTACAGAGAAAAAGTTGTATTTCAATAGAAAATGATGCATTGTCTCAACTCTAGAGGAGACCTCTTATCACCTTGTGATTCCATGGGAGCTAATATACAATTCTGTATATTGTAGGTATTGATAGCAATGCAAATGTCTACAGTTCTTATCTATAGACATACAAATTCTGTCTCTTCCTTTTATCCTGGAAAAACAATTTTATATACGTTTCAGTCGTCCTGATCTATAAGTACGTCCATTTATGGATTCTTCTTTGAACCCATAACGACATCTGCCTAGTACCCTCATTAATTAAGTTAAAGAAAATCGGTAATATGTGTTCATTTTATAATAACATGAGAGTCAGGATTTTATAGTTTTTTGAAAATTATCTTTTAACAGTTTCTTCAAATCTTTTAAAAAGTTAATCCTTACAGAAAATGTTAATATATACTAAATTTTCCCTTTGGTCTCATTTTGTTCCTCTCTTCCTTCTCTCTTCAGAGGTAACCACTATCATGAATTTAGTGTGGATCCAAGTCGTGTCTTTATATTTTTCTTAAATATATACATATTCAAAAATTTAATGTGTGGTGTTAATTTTTAAGACAGACAATGAGTGTAATACTCTATATGACACTATGCAACTTACTTTTTAATTTATCATGCTGCTGATACATGTAATCAACGTCTTTAATGGCCAGTAGTGTACTTGGTTTTTTTGCTTCTGTTTGAGACTAATTTCATAAATTATTTTTCTAGAATAACTATTAATTTGTTTCCCGATTTCCTGACCTCAAGTTTTTCAGTTTTCTATACTAATTTTTTCTTTACTGTATATAATTATGCCCACATTTTTCATTACTTAAAGAGTGCCTAATATTATTATTTCTCTACTAGCTAGCTTTATTTTATTTAGTGTTTGAATATTTCCTTCCATATTTTTATTTTCAACCTATCATGTCATTTTATTTTAAGTGTGACTTTTACAAATATAATATAGCTGTCTTTTTGAAAAATGCAATCACATAGTCCTTCTCTTTAGATGTATTTTATCCATTTACATTCATTGTAACTAATATATTTAGACTCACTAATACCAATTCATCTTGTGGTTTATTTTATTGTGTTTTTGTCTTTTTATCTCATTTCTTACCTTCTGTGGTATTTGTAAATATTCTTTCACTTTTTTCCTCTGCTGGTTTTGAAGCTGTAGACTGTATTTCTATTATTTTAGTGGTTACTCTTAAATTTTTCTAATAATGGCTATAGATATTTAGCACCTCTATTCTCCTCTATCAAACTATCCATTAAATAGTCCTTTTTTCCTACCCTTCACACTGTTCATTTTCCTTGTTACTCTTGTCTACACCAGTGGTCAGCAAACTACAGATGACAGGCCAAATCCTACCTGTTCCTGATTTTGTACACAGCTCATGAGCAAAGAATGATTTTCACATTTTTAATGTTTTTTTAAAACGAAAAGAAGAATAATAGTTGATGACATCAAAATTACACATAATTCAAATTTCCGTGTCCATAAATAAAGTCGTATGGGAACACAGCCACCCTCATTTGTTTACAGGTTATCTATGGCTGCTCTCCTGATACAATGACAGCGCTGAGTAGTTATAACAGAGACCATATGTTCCACAAAATCTGAAATATTTACTATATGACGACCCTTTACAGAAAGTTTTCTGACCCCTAGTCTAGACGTTAGAATGTCATTTTACTTTTAAACTTTTACCTTAACAAATTTAACCAAAAATTATAGTTGTTGCTCTCTTTGATAGATTTTAGTTAATAATATATAAAATATATTTCATCAATTTATGTGTTTCCATTTTTTCTTACCGCCCCCCCCATTGTTTCCTGTATCACATTGTATCTTATTCCTTCTAGGTCCACTTTTCTTTCTGCCAAAAAATGCACATTCTCTTACCAAGAATCTCTGGATGGTAAATTTTGTTCATTTTGTATTTCTCAAAGCGTCTTTAGTTTGTTCTCACTCCTGAAAGCAAGGTTGGCTGGATGTGTAACTTTAGGTTAGCAGTTATTTTCCCACAGCCCTCTGAAGATATTATTACTCTACTGTCTTCAAGTATTTGTTGTTGTCATGAGAAATATGCTTTAACCTAATTGCCTTTCTTTGAAGTTTTTAGCATACTTTTACATTCTGTTAGCTTTTGAGTTTTCTCCTTAATCCTTGAGATTTTGAAATTTCAGTATAATAAATCAAGTTGGGTTTTTTTTTAACCCCTCTCAGAACTTGATGTGTATTTTTAATCTAAAGACTGTTCTTTTTTCAATATTAGAACCCGTTTAGCTGTGATATTTCAAATACTGTTTCTCCACCATTCTCTTTTTTTCTCTCTCCCTGAGTCACATATTATATACATGTGGAAATCTCTCAGTGCCTCTTTGTCTTTTAATGTCTTATTCATATTCTTCATCTTTTTATTTCTCTGTGTTTGTTTAACTCTGGGTAATTTTCTCTATACCATTTTTCAATTCCTTATTTCTTTTTTAACTAATTTGAGTCCAGAAATCACTGTGCTTAGTAAGATTTTTATTCCAATAACTATATTTTGCATTTCCAGGATTTCTAATTGGTTTTTGGTTCACAGCAAGCTATTTTATTCTTATAATTCTCTCTCTGGATAAAACTATTTTCTGTATCTATTTGATGATCTAAAATACAGTAATTTTAAAGTCACTTTAAGAACTTTCTATCATATATATTTTTCTATGTGTGAATTTATCTATTTATATCCTATTTCTTTTGGCTTGGTTTCATTCTTGATGTCACATTTTCTAATGTGCTCTGAAAATTTAATCTGTATTTTCACCCTGAATGGAAAGTGTTTTCATTGTTTTATGTTTCTGGCCTGTGGTCTCACTTTGTAGCATATAGTTTTCCTGTTAATGTTCTCTAGTCCAGAGACAGAACCAGGTCTTAAATAAAGAGCTTGGAGCTCCAGTTTCAAGATGAATTGTGAATATCAAGATCCATTCACTCAGGCAGCAGGAAGCTCTGTCCAGACCACAAACTTTCTGAATGACATTTTCTATTTCTTCTTGCCATAGTTTACACTTTATGCAAGCCATAGCCAAAGACAGTAGTATCAGGTTTTTCACCCTTCCTTTCTTCCCAGCTTCCCTGCCCAGCTCCTGGTTTCAGGCAATGAGTCCAGCTCAGGTCTTCCACCATGTGTGGGAAGCTGTGGGTTTTCTACAATCTCATTACAGAACTTTAACTGTCTATCTCCTTCTGCTCAGAGGATCTAGTGTTCTTGCTCCACTTACAACTTTAGGCTTTTGTTCAATTCTCATCCACAGAGATATTCAAGTTGATTTTTACACAAATATATTGTATACACACACCCACACACACAAACGCCTTGTTTGGAGAGGAAGAGAGTTTAAAGCATAAGTTCAAAATTCAATTGTTTCTTCTTATAAGCCTATCTGAGTCTGATCTCTAACACAAGGGGCAGCAAACATTAGCCCATGAACCAGATTTGGACTGCCGGTGCATCATTGGAACACAGCCACATCTAGTCCTTTCCATATTGCATATGGCTACTTTCACTAAAAAATAAAGACTTGAGTAACTGTGACAGAAACTACCCAGCCTGCAAAGCCTAGAATATGTCCAGTCTGGCCTTTTATAGAAAAAGATTGCTGACCCTGTTGTAACAATGGAAAGTCTCTTCCCTCTTTATCTACTCTTCCTCATGTGGCTTTAAGTATCAGATACAAGATGACAATTCCTTGCACTTTGGCCTCATTTACATAGCTGAGTGTCTCATTTGGGTATACATACTAGACATCTTTAACTTAACATGTCCAAAATGAAAGCCCTGACATTTCCTCCATATCCTCCCTCCCCTACATCAAAGACTTACCTCCAGTAGTCTCCTCCATGTCAGCAAATGAAAATTCTAGCCTCCCCCTTGCTCATGTCAAAAATTTTAGACATCCTTGACTTCTTTCTTTCTCTCACACTCCATGTCTTTTCTACCAAAAAACTTTTAAAAATGCACCCAGAATCCATGAGTGAGCAATGGAATATGACCAGTTCCCTCCTCAGGGGCTTACTTGTCTCAGTCGTGAACCGGGTATGAGGAGAAGTGAGCCAGTGTGAAAGATGAAGTCAGTCTCACCGGGCAGTTTGATATGGAATCTTTTCCATAACCCAGGCTCAGACAGTCTGCTATCTTTGCTGTGCCTGTTGATGTTTTCTTATCTTTATGAGAAAAGGAAATATGTCAGCCTCCTAGTAAAGGCCTTTGGATTAAACTCTCAGAAGGAAACTGGCCTCACCTAATAAACTCACCAGAACATAAAAGGACGTGGAAGAGAATAATAAAACTAATGTGCTAATCAGTTCAATAAATGCCTGAAGCAGAACTTACATCAAATAATAGACAGGAAAGGATGCCTTATTTCAGAGCCTTGAGACACACAGGGATGAGAAAACATTTCCTCAGCTTTGAATTATGCAGGGAAAATAGTAATCCATTCAGGAAAATTACCTGACCATCAAGAGACACCAGCGGCAATTTCTAAACAGAGAGTGTCATTTTCTTTCCTATGTTCTTCCAGAGTCGATGGAAGCTCTCATATGGAAAGAGGGTACCTTTGGCTTCTTTCCCACTAGCTGCCTGAGCTATGTGAAGCCTGCCTTCTTGGTTTTGGCAATTCTCCTCTCCAGTCCTCCAGTTCCAGGTATCTAGCCGTAGGCAAAACTAGACAGTAGGGGAAGGTTTTCTTTGTCAAACATCCATCAGCCTCAAATCCCCTTTGACCACCTAATCAGTGGGAAGCCATGTATATCAATATAAAACCAATTCATACCACTGCATTAGCATATTCCTGTGTTAGCAGGAACGCATTTTCCTATCTAGAAATGTGGCATTTTCAAAGGGAATATGTAATATTTACATAATTATAAACATCGCAAAAGGTGGAATTCCAGCCTCAGCAGGTCCTACGTGGAATACAAGTACTCTGGGATCAGTGCCAGTCTTAAAATCCCTGAAAATGAAATTGCCTAGTTCTTCAGGCTGCCACAAATTAATTCCAGTTTAGTGGGAAAGAAACCCTGTTCCACTTTTTCTCCAGGAGGAACACCAAACCCTGACATCCTTCTACACAAGAAAGGAGAGATGTGAGCCCACTGAGGAAGCCCCAGGAAGGTGCAGCCAGTGGAACACCTCTCCCTACTCCGTCATTCCCGCTAATTAGCTCTGCCCACAGGCACGCCACAAACAGAGTGGATTCTGAGAGGGCTTGGAGAAAACCTTTGCCCACCAGAGTTGTTAACCTGCAAAAGTCCCTCATTGTAGTAATCAGACAAATCCAGAATGTGAGTCATTATAAAGGCTCTTAAGTAAATCAATGCCATGGAAAAGCGGGGACATGAAGAGAGCACTGTTCAAGATTGAAATAGATGTGTAAGGAACAATAACCAAATACAATGTATGGTCCTCCATTAGACCCTATTTGAACAAACCAGCCCTAAAAGATCTCTGGAGAACAACCAGGGAAGTTTGGATATAAGCCGTACATTAAATGATGTTAAGGAAGTAGTGTTAATTTTGTTAGGTGTGATCATTGTATTCTGGCTATGTAAGAGAATGTCCTTAATTTTTTGGTGATATATACAAATTATTAAGGGGTTGTGCTAGTTTCCTAGGGCTGCTATATCAAATCATCACAAACTTGGTAGCTTAAAACAACAGAAATTCATTCTCTCAGTTATAGAGGCCAGAAGTCTGCAGTCAAGATGCTGGCAGGACAGTGCTCTCTCTGACGGCTCTAGGGGAGAATCCTTCCTTGCTTCTTCCAGCTTCTGATAGCTGCAGGCATTCCTTGGCTTGTGACTACATGACTCCCATTTCTGCCTCCCATCTTCTCCTCAAATATATGTGCCTTTTTCTCTACTGTCTCTGTCAAATCTCCCTCTGATTTTCTCTTATAAAGACACTTGTCATTGGATTTAGCGCTCTGGAGGAAAATCCAGGATGATCTCTTCATCTCAAGATCCTTAAATTAATTACATCAGCAAAGAGCCTTTTCCAAATAAGATAACATTCAATCTTTTATCATATAAGGTGATATTCATAGATTCTGGGGATTAGGATGTGGACACACCTTTTGGGACCACCAATCAACCCATTACAGGGGTAAAGTATTTTCTGGAATTTATTTTTAAATGCTTCAATAAAAATGAATGTGAATGAAATAAATAAGACAAAAGGTTAATGATTGATAAATCTAGGTGGTAGATACACATGAGTTCACTGAACTGTTTCTTCTGGTTTTTCCATGCTTAAACTTTTCATAGTAAACCAAATTAAGATTCCTCATTTTGTCAAGAGAGCCTCACTTAAAGAGTTGTTTCAGTGTGGGAGGTTTACACCCTTCCAGGCTTGACACTGACTAGCTGTGGGATGGTGTGACAATTACTTAGTTTTTCCATCTATAAAATAGAGATAATAATAATACTAACTTCAGACGGTTGTTTTGAGAATTAAATGAAATAGTGCTCATGAGGTACCTGGCAAAATGATAAGTCTGACAAGTATTAGCTATTTCATTACTACGTTGACTTTTGTGGGATTTCTGCCTGTAAAATTCTGCTGTTAAAAAATATGATTACTCGTTTGGGATGCAGAGGTGGAATTTACACTTCAACCTTAGTAGCTACTACAGAAAAGATTCTTTCCAGGCTAGAAGAGTCACTGTTAGCTAAGAGAAACACTCCTAGGAAGGAGACACAGGGGGCCAGCAGTATGTGTGTGTGTGTTTGTGTGCGTGTGTGTGTTTGGGAGTGGGGAGCAGGAAGGAATACAGGGAGTAAGGTAGTTGCATAGGGGCAGATGTCAGGCCTGAGAGAAAAGTGAGGCAGGGCTGGGGAGACAGGGAGATTCTGAAAACAAAGACAACTCTTGTAGACCTTCAGGCAGTTTCCTAACAGCCATTGTTCAGTGTCCTGTTCTTAGCCCAGATGTTGAAGGAGTTAATGCAAATTCCCAAAATACTTACTATATCTAGGAGCTGCTTTAATGCTAAGTGACCATGACTTAACCTAAATGGAAATGTTACTTCTCAGGACTCAGTCCACACTAAAACACTTATTTAAGACCAACTCCCTCTGCCCCAGGAGGAAGTTGCTACTTGTGGAGTGTGGAGGCTCGGGTGCAACCATGCAGTTAGGAAACCCCACTGTCCCAAAGGGGAGTGGAGCTAGCCCCAGTCAGGTGGAGTGCTGTGGCTGCCACCTTCTCCTCTCATGACTCAGGGTGAATCTCCAGGCAATTCACACTTCATATTCAGTGTAACTTCATTTTTAGATCGACAGCAGGAAGACTTTTGCCTCCCTCACATCTCACTTAGTATCAGGCTTTCCCTCAACTCCTTGCAAGACCAGATGTTAGGACAAAAAGAAATGAAAGAACTGTGACAAAAACTTACAGATGAAGCCAGCAAGAGCAACAGGGGTGAAATGCCAAGGAGACATGCAGCTCCCTAAAAAGGTCCAGGTGCTTTTTTGAAACAAATTTTTGGAACTACTCCCTTGTGTTGTCACTTTCTACTCCACTTTCTACACTAAATAAATTAAAATGATAAAATAATAAGTCTCAAAGTTTAGGTTCTAAGATGCAAGGCTGAAACTCTTTGTGTAAAGAGTGCCATTAAAATGTTCATGTCACAAAAATCATGTACAGACATGGTAGGCCTGAGGCCAAACGTTAATTACTAATCAGCTCCCAGGTCATGCCAATACTTTTGGACCATATGCCACATTTTGAGTTGCAAGGGTCTAGAGCACTGGTTCTCAAATTTAACCACACTTTGGACTTACCCCGGGAGTATAAAATAAAGCTAAAGCCCCAGAGGTTATTTGTTCTTGAGTGTGACCAAGACATCTGAATTTTTTTAAGCTCTCCAGTGTTTCTAGCCTTTAGCAAAGTTTGAGAACCAGTGGTATAGAGGTTGTTGGTTTTCTTGGAAGGGCCAGACTCAAAGTGCTTTGGTCAATACCAAGTGACTCTACTGCCTGAATGTTAGAATTTTCTGGAGAGCTTTTAAATAATGCTGCTTGGGATCCACCCTCAGAAGTCCAGATTTAATTGGTGTAAGGAAGGGCTCAGACATTGGAATATTTCAAATTTCAGCTGATTCTTACATGCACCCAAGTTAAGAATCCCTATTGTAGATGTTACAAAAAGGAACTGAAAACTATCTTTAATTGTCACAGAAGGAGTAGACATAGTTGAGAGAGAGTCAGTTATGAATATGAATACACAAATAGTACAGCAACTACTGGCTTTGGTATTTCATAATAACAAATTAATTTTGGGGTAGAAGACAGTGGGATTAGAGAAGAGTTAAGCATGTATTTGGATTAGGACATCAATATTTAAACCCTCTTAAATCTGCTTATTTGCAGAGGTAAAAACAGTACAGTGTTTTACACGTAACGGTTACAAAGTCAATATTTAATGGCCTATTAGATAAAGGCAATATCATAACATTTCCTTGGGTGGATTCCATAGCAAAACAATAAAAGTATAGCAGTAATAGGGATACATTACACTACAAAGCTAGGAGGGAAAATCTCAAAGACAGGCCTGGAAATATTAAATGACATTGGGAGCCTGCAAAGTTGGGTTTTGATCAGTATCCACAACCAAATTGGCAGAGATCACCATGGGGATGAACTGTGGATATGAGGTTTGGATAGGAAGCATTACAGCCTCTAGCATAAGTGCACTTTGGATACATGTGGAAAAGACATATCCTGGACTTGGCTCTTAAGAATGGACAGGAATTGGTGTAGGCAGAATTCCTATGTAAACCAGTTTGTAATCATGATCATTACATAATTAAGACCATAAGTACCAAACTCTTATGAGGAGAAAGTTTAAATCATCCATCATGTTGCCCAGATTTGGACAGGTGAACTACAACAGAAGGTAGCTATCAGGGAGATTTGTAAGAACTGGAGATTTCTTAAACAACTTAGTGTAAGTCCCCCCGGTAAGCATGCCTTAGTTGAAGAAGATAAACACTAGTACAGAAATACTTTTAACTGGAAAAGCAAATGAGGGCAATGGAGAAAACAACATGGAGATGGACTCCTGACAAAATAGTGGCTTGATGGAATTAAAGATGAATATGGAAGCAGAGGTGCTCACTTAAGCATTATCTACAATGTCAACAAATGAGAAACAACCTAGATGTCCAACAATAGAGTATTGGGTTTATTTCTGTTGTTTTCTTTTCTTTTTTCCCTCAACTTATTTGAGGTATAATTGACAAACAAAATTGTGTATATTTAAAGTGTGCAATATGATTTGATATACATACACATTGTAAGAAGATTACCACAATCAAGTTAATTAACATATTCACTGAGGATCTGGTTTATTAAATTAGGGAGTATTATATCCTATGCAATCATGAACAATAACAATGCAGTAGAATGCAGTAGAATATTTATTATTATGGGAAAATATTAACGATGAATTATTGAAAGAAAGTGATATAAACAGTAAGTACAATGTGATCCTAACTGTACTAATACATAGAAAAGGAGTTAGGAAGATACAAATCAAATAGTTAATAATAAATGGGGAGATTACAGGTGATTCTATGTCTCTTCCCTGGAGCTTTTCTGTATTTCTGAGTTTATCACACATGCATCTATATTGTAATTAGAAAAATGTATTGTTTAAAATGCAAATGAGGAGAAAAGTATGGCAGGTCAAATCTAAAGAATGAGAAAGTCTAAATAAGAATTGATGCAGCGTCTTCTGTGTTTCTCCAACCAGAAGAGGTTCTTTTTTGTCCTAGAAGGGAGGGGTATATGTGACACCATCTGAGAATGTCACAGCAAGAAGGATGCTCAAGGAATAAAGGGTAGGTACCAATAAAATATGAATTTTTGGCTTTGGCCTTCTCTGTAAGATGCTAAGAAAAGTCTTGATCACAAATTATCTTGAAACAGGTAGACTGGAGAAATGTGGCCAAGTAGAGCTCATTAGAAACTGAGTGTGGAAGCAATGCCATATGAGGATATTTAAAATTAGCAAATGATGAGATGGTCAGGCCAGGCACCAAGTGCAGGCAGTGTGTGCTAATTTGCTTTTCACTGGTAGCTGTGAGTCATGGTCTCTGTGACCAAGTTGCTAGAGAAGAAGTAAGTTGATGAGCTTCCCATTCTCCTTGGAAGCTCATGGAGTATGAGGGTAGATAGGGAAAATGAAGGCTATTGAGTTGAACAAAGTCTGAGTAAACCCAGCAAACAGAGACAGCCAGAGGTACACATCGGGAGGTAGAGTAAGAATTAGGGTGATAAGAGGGAAGGAGATGAGAGCCAGGGAAAGGAAGGGAGTGCTCAGTTCAAACAGGGGCCATGCCTAGCTGGTCTGCAGGCAAAACAACTAGACTGAGGGCAGCCATAGGAGAGGCATCCCTTTCATCTTATGCAGAAGCACATTATCCAGCACTTGAACTAAGAGTGAACTGGGCTCCTCATTACGCTTTGCTAAGAGCCCAACATCCTGAAATTAAACAGAAAATACAATCACGTACGTAACCCATTGGCATCAAAATAAAGTTAAATAGAGGGAAATATAAACAGGAAAACATGACTTGCCAGCAATGAGAAGCATCGCAAAAGAAAATCATATAATGAAAGTTCTAAGGATGTAAACATACTAAAAGCACCCAGATGACACTTTGCTTGTGTCAGCTTCAGGTTGTGAATTGAAGAAGACCTCAAAAGCTTGGGACACACCATTCAATAGTTTGAGAGCTGAAATGAGAAGTGCATTCTATTTTTGATCAGGGTCAAGGGAAACATGTGTCAGTCTCTTTGTGAGGGTGAAGAACACACTGAGACAGCCAGAAAGACATGCGAGTAATGCCACTGACATTTAAAAATCTTCTTTTCCATGTCTAAGTACACCCTGGCGAACTCATGGTTTCCAGATAGAAGCAACACAGTCAGATGGTTTTCTCCGCAGCACTGGCCTAGGGACTGTGGAGAGCCAGGGAAAGTAGCTAACAATAGCCTTAGACTCATTGCTTCTGAGTCACAAAGGAGTAGAATTTTGAATCATCTCTTGCTTCTATACTTTTTTCCCCCCATTTTACCCTTCCTTCCCGCCCAGAGAATACTTGTCTCAATTGCAAGGAAGTACCTCCATCCTCCACTGAATCAGATGGAGAAATCTGGATTCTTCTGACCTTTGTAACATGCAGTACTAGGCAGACTATAATGTGAATAATGGACTAATCCAACAAATCACAATGCACAGCAATCACAGCCACCCTGTGAAACAGAGGGGAATAGTGTCTCCACCCGGTTCCCATTCTGAAGTCTGCGTTTCATGGCCTCTTTCACTAACCATGTTTCTTTAAACTTAGTCAGAGCTTACCCTTCTCTCATTAGACTTGGACAAGCTACTTTAGTGCTGGAAATTAGATCCAGAAAGAATCCAGGGCCATCTGGGAACAGCTGATTATGATCTCCTGTGGTGACTAGAGACACATATGTGTATATGCACACACTTTAGAGATCCTGGGTTATACATGCTACTTGCTTATCCTCTATTGAATTGATGAGAAAAACAATCCTGAGGGGAAAGGCAGGGAGCCTTTGGGGCTTCTCCCCTGTTATTAACTGCCCTGACAGTTAATAACCGCTGGCTGGTTACCATGTCCTGTGAATTTCTCCCACAGAGTTCCTCAGTGAGGTACAGATTCTGCCTTCCCACCCATAATGATCCAATCACCATGGTCTTCCCTTTGTTGAGTCCTTCCATTTTCAGTTTTTCTGGATGATTAGTAACCAGCAGTTCTAAGCTCTTCTCTTGACTTCTCTTAGGTGTTTGTGTTCCACTTAGGACACTCACCTCGCTCCACCTTTGTTATAACTCTTAAGGGTCTTATAATTCATAGCTTTCTAGACAGTAGGCACATGATGCAATGCCAACATCTGTTGAATTGATTGATTAAATTAGATTTTGAACATAGTGGCCTGCCAGAAATGGTTGGTTTTCCTGAAAAGACATTAATTCTTTTGACTGAAAAGAGAATACTATGAAAAAATTAAAAATGTATACTACAAAAGAAAAATACCCATTATACCAACACTTAGAGATAAGACTTATCCTTTTGAAGCTTACTTTCTTTTTTTCAAAAACACTGTAATCAAACCATTTACATTTTTCCCCAAATAAAAAATCATGTCAGAATCATTTACAAAATAATCCTTGTTCTTCCAACTGATCTGACCTGCCATCCTACTGAAATGGTTGAAATGCCACTTTACTTATATTGAAAAAGTTGTCAAAAGTAGTGTTCTCCACTTCCTCACCTCTCATTCTAACAGGAATCCATACTCACCGACCTCACCAAGATTGCTCTTTTCAACCTAAGCAATGACCTCCATTGTGTTCTTACCTTACTTGAACTGCTAGCCGTACTTATCACAGTTGACTATCCCTCCCTGACACACTTTCTTCTCTCCTTCCATGCCTAGCTGGTTTTCCTCCAGCCTCACCAACTACATCTTTTCTGTTTCCATTGCTGCCTTGCTCCTCTCTGCCTGCCCTCCAAATATTAGTGTCCAAAGCTCCTTTCCATTCAGTGGAAATACTGTAACAATATTAAATAATGATGAGTATCTTTGTCTTTTACATGACTTTAGAGTGAATGGCTCTAGTCTCCCTAATAAGTATGCTGTTAGATATTGATTTAATATAGGTTTCTTTATCAAAACAAGAGTAACATAACCTTCTCTCCTAGTTTAAGCACTTTCTTTTTAAGTAAGAAATGGATTCTGAATATTATCACATGCTTTTCCTACAACTATTGTGATGTGTGCTTTGGTTTCTTCCAATAATATACTGGCAAAAAAGGGCCATATAGCTTGTGGTAAGGGTGTGATTCTGTAGCCAGACCACCTGGCTCTGCCTTTACTCATTCTGTGACTTTGGGCAAGTTACTTATTTTTCCTGTACTTTAATTTCCTTGTCTGTAAAAGAGATACAATAATGGAATACACCTCATTTACTTTTGTGAGAACTCAGTTAATACATGAACCGATCTTAAACTATAACTAGTGCTATGGAAGTATTTGTAATTGCTTTTCAATCCTGAAAGTATCCCTACTTTATCATGCCCTCTTGCTGTTGAGTTTTCTCATTTGTATTTAGAAGTGGAAATGATGTCCAGTTTTTTTTCCATTATTCAATTTTTGTCAGGTTTCATATCAAAGCTATGTGGTCTTTATAAACGGAATTTAAAATTTCACATTTTTCCCCCTATGCTCTGAAACAATTAAAAAGAACTGAGAGTAATGTCTTCCTTAAAGGTTTGAAAGAACTCACTGAAAACTTCCAAGACTAGCTTTTCTGAGGTAACATTTTAAAAACTTGAAATTTTTATCTATAGTTATCAAGTTTTCTACTTCTTCTTATATTAATTTTTTGTTTTGTTTTGTTTGTTTGTTTATTATTTTGTAATGGAGGTTCAGGGGATTGAACCCAGGGCCTCGTGCATGCTAAGCACACACTCTACCACTGAGCTATACCCTCCTCCTTAAATTAATTTTGATAACATACTTTTCTTAAAACACTTTTTCAAGATTTTAATGTAGTATGCTCTTTCCTTAAAAATAAATCTACCCTTTATCTACCAATGTATTTCCTTTCTTATTCATAACTCTGGCTACTTTATTATATTTTTTCTTTGATTAAGCTAGCTAGTGAGTTAGTTATCAGTGTTTTTTTTCTCAGTCTGTTCTCAGGTTTATTTTCATCCTACCATCTTTCTATTTTCTGGTATATTAATTTTTGCTTTCACCTTTTAGTATTCCTGTCTTCAGCTTCTCTTAGAGTTGCTTTGTTGTGCTTTTTCTAACTTCTTGAGTTGAATGCTTAGTTATTTTAGTTGTTTAAGAATGAAAGTATTGAATGCTATGGGGTTTCCTCTGTGTACAGAAGACTATATTTCTTTACTTTTATCTTCTGCAATTTTTTATAGATGTATTATGTTTTAAATTCAACATGTACACATATGAAACCATTCCATATTTCTCTTCTTGTCTGATTAAAAAGTACCTTGCATCTTAAAAAAAAACACAAATAAACAAACCAAGAATTTAGCACAACTCCTCCCCCTGCCTCCTTTTCCCTTTCTGTTTTTGCTAACATAATTTGGAGTTGTAGGCACATATTGTTGTCTTAAATGTTCTGGTTTTACATTACATATTTTCCATTTTCAGTGGTCACTACTAAGTTTTTTTATAATAAAACTTCCCTATTATTGAGCTCTTAGTTTTTCTTTACTTTGATTAAACTTTAAATAGATCTTTGAAGACTGTTTTTTCAAAGTTCATTGATGGTACATTTCCTAAGTTCCTAAATATGAAAGAAAAGTCCTTCTATTTCCTTCACATGAAAAAGATATCCTTTGGCGGGAATAAAAATTTAAGTCACAATCTCTTAACCTCAAAACTCTAAATCTGCACTATCCAATATATAAGCACTAGCCACACAGAGCTATTTGAATTTAAATTAATTAAAATTAAATAAAATTAAAAATTCAGCTCATCAGTCACATTTCAAAGTCTCAATAGCTACATGAGGCTAGCAGCTGCCATACTGTACAGCACACATATAGAGCATCTGCTACATCACAGCACTAAGTCTAAATAGTGATCCACTGACTTCTAGAGTTCAGAGAGGGTTGAAGACACCCGTCTTTTATTCCTTCATAGAATAGATTTTTTTCTACCTAGAGTTATAGAATGTTAAATTTTTAGTTTTTAATTATGTAGATTTCAGTTTAGGATATCAATTGGCATATGCAAAGTAGTCTCAGCTCAGGAAAACTTTCTTCAGTTATGTCTTTAAAAATTGATTTTTTTCCTCCAGCTATTCTAGCTTCTTCCTTGGTTTGGGTCTCTTTTTTCTGTCTTCTTTTTTTTTTTCATTTCATTTTCACCTCTGTATTATTTTATCTTTCCAGGAAAGGTTCTCAGGTTAGTCCTTCATATCACTGAGTTTATTTCCAACATGTCAAATTATATTTTTTCTGTAATGAGGATTTTAGTCCTACTATTATTGTATTTTTAGTTCTTATAATTACTTCTTGTCAGAATCACCTACTTCTCCATCTCATCCCACTGTCTTTTTTTTTCCTTAATCTGTTTTCCTTATTACTTTGACTTCCGGTTTCATAGAGGCTATGTTTTCTTGATTTTAACTAGAAATTCCAAACAATTTTCTGAACTTTTTTCCAGAATCTTACAGTTGGTCATTTTCAGTGATAAGCAGTTTCTGTTCTTCCAAATTCTCAGCATGACATTTTCTTTCCTTTATTTTGCACTATTTTCCCATGGGCTCTCATTTGTTTGTTTTTTTTCCTTAGTTATCTTTAAATAAAGTAAGAACAGCAAAGAGCTTACATTTGACAATAAAGGACTGCCTTTTGCTCATCTCTTTTTCCTTGTTAACTGCATATGTCTAAATCTCCAGATGGAAGCCTGGGTGATGATGTTCACTCAATCTCAAGGTTTAACAGTCTCTGTCCCTACCCCCACAACTTTGTGGGGATTTCACTTCGTAGGATGTAATAAGCCACTGGGCACAGCCCTTTACTGGCCCATGGTTTCCTGGGGCTCACTTCTCTATATGACATGGAAGGGTGGAAGGCAGCTTGGACAGTGCTCAGGAAGCCTCCAGAAGCAGCAACTGTGTGGTGTAGATTTCTGGCTGGAGCAAGACTCTGTCTAATGAGGCAAAGCTTCGGAATGATACCAAAGAGAAGGCTGGATTATCTTTAAAAAAAAAAGTCCAGTTTTTTGGTTTTTTTTTTTTTAACTTTTCTAGTTTTTAAAATGTCCATTTTATTCCATATAACAGGTAACTAATATAATTTACATCTGAGGAAGCATTGGTCCACAAAACTGATACAGTTAGATCACCCAACCAAGCTCTATCAGCCTGGTAGATCCCAGAGACTGCTCCCAGATCGTGTCAATAGATTTTCTATAAGTCTTGCTATTTTTATATTTTTTCTGTGTCTTCATAGGTATTCAAGGGGGAAGCTGGAAGAGGCCACCTCAAGGCAGCCAATTCAATTCCACTTTTAACTGGATACCAACAGTTTTTATACACATTTTAATCTTTCATTGCTTTTTTCTTATTATAAAACAAGTTTATTTCTAACATAGAAAATACAATTAGATTTAAAAAAAATAATAATTCATGATCCTACCACCCAAAGATAACCACTATTAAGGCTTCCTGCTACATATTCTTTCTGGTTTTCTTAACGTGATCTTTATACTTTTATCATACAAATGTTAGAATATAAAAGAATTGTCCCTGTGTTCAAAAATAGGCAATAGGGTTTTGACATTCATTCAATGATCAATCAGTTGATTTATCTCCATTCTCTTATTATTTCTTAAACTTTGTCAGAACCACGTTAGGTGCAGACAATACAGAGATTGAAAATGTGAGGGGTTTTGTTCTGAGGGCATTGAAGGTCTGGCAGGGAAGATGGACAGGTTGATAGGTAAATACTGTACAATGGGATATCTCTGCTACTCTAGAGGCAGGAACAGAGAAGACTAACAGCAGGAGGGAGGGCACAACTCTCAGACAGAGCAGGTCTGAGAAGTACCCCCAAGGAGAGGAAACTGGACTGTGTCTTTAAGAATGACTAAGGGCCCTTCAGGTGGACAAGTTTGGTGTTGGGGACAGAGTGGGAAGGTAGTACATTCCAAGAAAAGAGAACAGCTTATGCAGAGCATGAAAGAGAGACCTGAGCATGTACAAGAAACTACAAATGATTTGACATGATTTGAGAGGTTAAGTTTATATACCATGCACAGAAGTTTGGTTTTCAATCTTGAGGCCACATGCAGACACTGAATGAGCTGAAGACGAGCAACCTCCTCTGACGTGCCTTATACATGGCCCACTCTGGATGGATGACTGGATTAGAGGCAGGTAGAAATAAGAGGCTAACAGGGGGACTAGGGAGCTGCTTCAGTAGTTCAGGCATAAGGTGATAAAGGTCTGAACTCAGGGTGTAGAAGTAGCATCTTCTCAGCCTAGCAGAATGCCATCTTTCACAGGTAGAGATGACAATACACCTAACTTCCATAAGAAGAAAATATATTCTGAGGATATTTAATCACGTATGGTTTCTTTCACACATTAGAATGTTTTACTGATTAATTATCTCTTGTCCATTCTTCACTGTCCCAGGATATATTCCCTCCTTATACATTTGATGATACTTCTTTCCAACAATGTCTTTCTCCATGGTCTAGACCAGTGGTCAGCAAACTACAGCCCTCATGCCAGATCTGGCCTGATGTTTCTTTTTGTGAAGTTTTGTTAGAACATAGCCCAGAACATTCATTTGCCTATTTGTCTCTGGCTGCTTTTGTATTACAATGGCAGAGTTGAGTAGCTGCAACAGAGACCACATGTGGCCCACAAAGCATAAAATATTTCCTATCTGGCCTTTTAAAGAAAAAATTTTGCTGACCTTTCATCTACTCTAGACTTATCCAAATCCGACTCATCCTTAAAAGCTCGATTCAGAGTTCCTCATGAATCCCCTGACCATAATCATCTTTCTCTTTCCCCTGAATTGGAGGTTGTTACTGTCTGGGTCACACGTTATTTTAATTATTTTAAAGTCTACTGTCTTGAGTTTCTTTTTTTCCTATAAACATAGTTTTTTTACATCAATTACAAATGTAAACTTTTTTGAAAACAAGGGCCATATATGCAAAGTACTTACTGGCTGTTAATAATATTCAAGGCACAATCCTAGGCACTATGGAGAATGCCTTTAGACTCCTCACTACCACTGCTTGTCCCCTCCTACCCCTACTGCCATCCTCACTATTGTGGGATACTTGGACACAAAGGCAGACACACTTGGTAGGCAGCTCTGTGAATTAAAGATGCAACTGGAGCCCCATCTAAGAACCTCACAACTTACCTCTTTTTGTTAACTGCTTTTGAAAAGGTGAATTAGCAGATATCTGAAAAGGCTAGTGCTCATTAGCATCATTATTCTCCAAAAAATAACTGCCTAGATCAAACCCCCAACCTTCACTGGCATTGAAGGAACTTGCTTTCCTTTCAAGCAATAGCTGGGTATTGACAAAAGCAACATATCAAGCATTGGGAAAAGCTGGAAAAGTGCACAAATACTCTTAGCAGATGTGTTTTAGGCTGTATATATGGAGACATTTACAAAGAAGTCACATATTTTAATCTCTTGTGTGCTCTCCAGCTTCCTCCCCTAATTTTTTGTTTCCATGCTTTCTCAGTGAAGTTTCCTTATGGATTAAGTGGCAAACTCTCCTAGGGGTGTAAGGTACTGTCACTGCACACACCCCTCATTTGTGAGCCAATTTTGCATAGTAATAAAGAATGCAGAGTCCGGAGTCAAACCAAATTATAAATCCCAGCTCATCTGCTCATCAACTTCCTTAACCTGTCTTAGTTTCTCATCTGTAAAATGGGGATAAAGACAGTACTCTCCCAGAGAGTGGATGTTAGGATTCCATAAGATAATACTGGTCAGGTTTTTAGAATAATGCCTGGAGCCCTCTGAACAATGCATCAATATCAGTTATTATTATTTTTGTTGTTATTATGTTATGGGACAAGTATTTTTTTTCCTAGAAAATATATTCAGTTACTATTTAGTCATATATGATTTCTGCCAGACACAGATTTGTTGGACTACCTGAAATAATGCTAGTGACCCAGGGTCCTAAATTTCTCAGCAGTGAGACCATGACACTTTTCTCTTTTGGAGGATGCACTGGAAAATAGGAAATAAGAACTCTAACTTTGAAACAAGTTGAATGCCAAAGCTTCTCGCAGGGACCCTAACCACTATTTTATTTTAAATAATGGAAAAAAATTAAAAACAAGGGAAAATAGCCTTTTGGTACAGACATCACATCCCTTGAACACAACATTGCAATTGTTTTTCTTTTCTTTTGAATAAAATAACAAGTATTATGTTAACATATCCAAAGACAACCTGGAATGTGCTATCCAGGCAGGAATAGAATTGCAAATGTTTGATCAGGATAGCAGGAAGCACACATTCTGCCACTCTACTCCCAAAATAGAAAACCTATTTAGCACTTTGTAAAACACACTAAATGAAGTTTGCTCTCTCCTGCAGATACAGATTTTACTTCATTTTGTGCCAGCAAAATTTTTGAAAATTGCATGAGGAGAGAGCAATTTTTGGCACTTTGGCTGGGAGTACAAAATGTTAGCAAATGGTGCTGAAAGGATCTTAAGTGTAATGTTGGAATAATATTCACACAACACTGGCTGCATCTTCATTTTTAACCTATTTACATATTCACAGGAAAAAAATGCTTAGTAGTTATTTGTCTAAAGGTGCCTATTTAAGGGGAAAATAGCATTCACAATTTTTGAATGCATTAGTCAAGAATGTTGCTGCATATAACAATTCATAAAGAAAAATATCATTTTAACTATCATAGAAGAATGTGGAAGGATATAGGTGGGAGAATTCTGGACATCAGTGTTAGCTCTGGACCCAGAAAGAAAACAAGAAGGGAAGGGAGTGAGAATCACAGGCTAAAAATTTCCACAGAGTAAGTAGGCATTGAGAGACTCACTAAAAAAGCTGAACAGAATTTCCAGAGTTCTAACATGGCTCTCCTAACTTGTGACCACTTGCTTAGTATAGAAGCCTCTCAAAAAGAGAAGCATGCTGTTCATCTGCATTAAAAACAAAAACAGAAACAAAAAACACATCATTTCATTCCTAATATATTTAACGGCTATATCCTATGTCCATTGCACAGCAATGGAAATTGTGGCATATATGTGGAAGTGTCTATATTTCTTGCTCACAAAGAAATTACAATCAAATTAGAGAGAGAATACTCTATTTATGAAACACTGAATAGACATTAGGAGGTGTAAAGAAGAAGTGCCAACCTCTGGCACAGAAGCAGAAGCTGAGATTTTTGGGAATCTATATCTGTAGGAAGTAGGTAAAGGTGTAAGATTGAGCAGAGGTGAAACTACAAATGTTCAATTATCTTGCAGACCACGGCAGGCTGAACTGTAATTCAGGCCTAACAAAGCCTTGGCCCACCCAGTGGGGCTGGGTGTTGAAGCACATACTGGCCATCAAAGTTATCTCACATTGGGCCAAAGGAATATTTTCACCCCTGCCTGGATCAGTCACTGGATGTGGACAATCCCGGGAAGGGTGTGACCTGAGGTGGGCAACTGAGATGGACCCTTCAGATGCTAAGAACTGAAGTCTCTGCTGACGGCCCTCCCAGATGTTGGGAAGCACACATGCTGGAAAGAGGCTCTGGGTGGAGCAGCTCCATCTACCATAACTCATTTGTAAGGCTCTTTGAGAACTTCTAATTAAAGCAGCTGTTAGTGGAAGTGAATGGAAACTCAGCAGAAAGATCTAGCAACGGACTCCTGGGGAGTTAACTATATACAGCTCAAGCACTGCATGTATACAGAGAGTTTAGTACAGAGACAGCTCATAAACTAATGTGTTTTTATTTAAACTAGAGGTTAGAAAATGAAGATGATTTTTGAGGTACAACAAAATATTCAGATGAAAATCGTCCCCCTAACTATGAAAAAGCCCCACAGTCGTCAACAAAAGATCTCCTAGTCAGTGGTAGCTGCATGGCTATACAAGGGGAATGATCACAAGCCAAAGCTGCGACTGAGAGATCTGTGTTTTTTGTCCTGAAGAAAAAGGCCACCAAACCTCTACAATCAGTGATATTGCTGACCTTCAGTGGAAAATACCGCTGGTCCAGTGTTGTGAGAGCAGTTAGTTTGATCCTTTGTGACTTTCAGATGGCCAGTCTTGACCGACTCTGAAGAAGGCCAACTATGTGACGTAGAAAAGCCTGCATTCTTTTCAAGTGCACCCAACTCATCAGTAAGCTAATAGTCCCAACCGTGCATGAAGCCATCACCACAGGGCATGTATGTGCATATCAGACAGCAGCAGGCCTTCTGTAGATTACTCTGTGCCCTGTATTTCATTGTGTCATTTGGCTCCAGTGTTCATTCTTCAAGAAGAGTCAAGATTTGACCACAATTGCACCAGCCCCATGGTCTCTAAAGCACTGCTTCCTTTTCATCCCACCAGTGCTCTGTGTAGTAGATAGTATTACTATTTTCATTTTTTTTCAAAACTGAATTTGAGAGAAGTCTAGAGATCTAAATTTAAAATTATTATATATTTTTTGGTAAACAGCAATTTGGTATGAACATAGGTCTGGGACTCCAAATCCATCCTTCTTCCCATTACAGCTGATTCATCCTCCTAACACTGTCCTTCAGTACATCCTGTGTATTTTCTGTAGCCCACCAGTTCTATTAAATATTAATAATGTTTCCCCCTAGACGATTCTATGGTCAAACAAGATTGGAAATCACTAAGTAAAACAAAGTTAAACAGAGTTATTTTTTAAACACAGGAAGTCTCAGAGCATGTTCATACTAATGTGCATTGTGAATCTATAAACAGCTCAAAGGCAGAGGTTACCATAACTGACTTGACCACAAAAATCTTTTCTCCTGTGGGCATCTTGCAAAACTAAGCATCCACAGAACAAATGATGGGAAGCTGCTGCATGAGATGCAATACAATCCTCTTTCAGCCAGATGTCAGAAAGTCCTCTTTGGTCTGGAGTGTTACACTGTTGCCAAGTTGATGAGAAAAAAGTTTCTCATCACTGACGGGCAACAGTTTCTAGCCTCCCAGGCATACAGTTTCTAGCCTCCCAGGCATGCTCTCCAGGCAGTCGGGGAGATACCTTGACAGTGGATCCTTCATCTGACTCAGTCATACGAAGCCAATGCTAGGAGACAAAGCCATTTGGGGAGACTGAGTTCCAGCAGCTTTAACATAAAAGATTAGAAAGATTTAGAAATCTGAAGACAGACAGATTACAAATAACCAAACAACTTTGTAGGGTTGCTCTGTCTCTGAAAGGCATTGCTTAGAATTCCAATGAGAAGCATTAGCTTCTAAATGAAAAAAGCAAGTGGAAGAACTTACATCACTCACACAAGCAGAGCTACAGATAAAATCCAGTATTCTCACCATGCAAAAAACTGGCCTGACAGCTACAAAATATATACATTTCCCTCTTTTTATTCCTACTTTTTAGACAGTGACCCTTTTTTTTTTTTTTTTTTTTTTTTTGGTATAAGCTTAGTCTCATCCATGCAATTTGATAGCAACTGCTTCCCAGATTTAGTCTGGCAGTAAGTTTGCCTATGGTGTGTTCAGGTGTGAGGGTCTGGGATTTATGTTTCCATTTGACTGTTGCCTTTGGACTTCTGTGCCCCTGGGTTACTAGGACTGAGAGGAAAGCAGTTACTCATGGAGAAAAATTAAGGGTGGGTGGGATGAATAACAACAAAGTCAGGAATCTAAGATGCCACAGTCTCCAACTCCTCCAGAAGAACAGCTTCAAACAGCATGTGGGTGGCAAGTCAAGGACTGGTTTTTATTAGTATTGCCATAAATTTCCCAAACCTCATAGGAAATGTCACCTCTGTGGCCAGAGTGGTAATAAATTAGGGATTAAGAGAACTTAAAATTCCACACTGGAAAAGGTGTTAGGCTCTTCCTTTAAGATTTCTATTTAAAATATTATATATATACATATGATTTCCCATATCTTATTAAAGTGGCAGATGATATTTTCCAAAGATAAACTATATTACTTAAAATAAGTATAATAAAATAACTGAGGAGAGCTTTCTGGAATATCCACACTATCAAGTGCAACTCATATTAGGTGGACTTGAGAGAAAGAACCATAGACATAGTCAAGGACCAGGTCATAGTGGACGCCAAAGTCTTTGTTCATGGGTAATGGCACGTGTGATCATCAAGACTGAAAAAGAAACTTCAACCTACAGGGCTGATGAAGAACAAGATGACAAAGGGTTTTAGGATGCAAAAAGGTGTGGTAAAAAGTTTTACCAAACCCAGTGTGGGAAGAAGCTAAAAATTATTCTATCCAGGGACTTCAGAGCACAGCAGATGGGCCTCATGTTTGAATATTTAACATATTTCTACTTTTTATTTTATTTCATATCGCTTCCCATATCTTTTTATTTCATAGGTTTTGGACAACATGTAAAATTGACATAATAAAGTTGTCTGAAAAGACATAATATCTCTCTTAATCTGCAGGTTTGTTTTCCATACAATTGAATCATTAACAATTTCATGGTAGAATGCATATTTGAGTCAAATAAGCTTTTTATGTTAAAATAATATTTGTTACTTCATTGTTTACTGGCCATTTGTATTTCTTGTAGTATGAATTTCCTGTTCATGTCTGTTACCCATTTGTTGTATGAGACCATTTGTATTTTTCTTATTCATTTTTATGAGCTAACTCCATATTAAGGTTAAAAATTCTATGTATTCTATACATGTTGCATATATTTTGGTAAACTAGCTTCAGAACATGATGAAATATCTTCTCTTTTTGCTAAAAATGGAGGAAAATCACAAAAAAATAATCACCAACACAAAAGAGAAGAGGGAAAATTTTATCTTTAACCAACCATTTTAGAGCAGATGGTACATAAATAACCCAATCCATTATTTGGGTCATTTCAATTTTATGGTAATCAAATATCAATTTTTCAAACTTTGCAAGCATAATAGATTCTATGTATGATACTATTTAAAATATCCAGTGAAATCTAAGCTATCTTAGAAAAAAACTTTCTTTTTTATCTTAAGCTGCATTTCCCAAAAGAAGTGTAGTTTTTTTCCCCTTTGTACTCCAATTGTTTGAAATGCAAAATGAAAAGTTAATTGTATGAATTAAACTTAAAACACACATACTCATACAGATGTTCACTCAAGCATGCATTGAAAAGAGTCTGTGAACAGAATAAATATGTTTCCCCCTTTCTCTTTTTATTTCCACTCTTTCTGTAATTTTGACAGCACCATTAGTGTTGATATACAAGCATGATTCAGGTGGATTTTCTAGCAACTATAGTACCATGGTTTTGGAGATTTCCTCAATTCTAATAAAAATAATGATAGAAATGGCTAATGTGCCAAGCAATGGGTTGCAATGCTTTCTGTGCATTAACTGATTTAATACAACAACCCTATGGTGGTGGGTATTGTAATTAGCTCCTTTATACGTAAGAACAAATGGAGGAACACCAGAGGCTTAAATAGTCACTTAACCAAAGTTACGTGGCTGGTAAATGGCAGGGCCATGAGTCCCAAGCAGGGCTCAAGGGCTCCATGTGCTGACTGACCATTATGGTACACTGCCTCTCAAAACACAGAATAAAACAATAATGGGAGTTATGATCATATCTGGCTTTTTAATACAGGAGGCAGATTCCTAACAGAAAAAAGGGAGGAAACATGACTGCTCCCTAAATTTGACTTATTTACAAATTAAGCACCTAAATAAGTATCAGGGTCTATAGAAATGATTATCTATACCTGAGTTCACATTATAACAGAGGAGACAGATACACTAACAAATAAATGTAATTTATTTTGACAGGCAGGATGGCATCCCAGAGGAGGTGACATTTCAGTTGAGGATGGGAGGAGATGTAGGAGAGCAGTGACTTTTGTGACCAGGACCCAGAAAAGGGAATGAGAATGGCATCAGGAGGGCAGTTGAAATTCGCCTTAGAAAGGAGGCGTCGTAGCGTTGATAGCAGTCCATATGGACTGAGTACATGTGATACGCTAGGTACAGTGCTAAGCATTCACTTTCTCATTTATTTCTCCCCCTAACTATGAAACCAATACCATTACTAACTCTGCATTACAGATGAGGATACTGAGACAGGTTACCAATCTTTCTGAGGTCACCATGCCGGGCAAGACGGGAACCCAGGCCCCCTCCTCCTAACCATTTTACAACACAGTCCCTTATTTATCTTCTGAAACAGAAAGGAATGAAGGAGCAATGAGAAAAGACAGAGATATGTTTGTGGGGAAAACTTACACTTGATGGTATCTGTATGTCTATAAATTTGGAAGCTAGGCTATTGTCCCAGAGGGGGGAGTATGATTAGGAGGGAGACGAGAAGAGAGTTGTAAAGCTTCACATCTAGTTAGAAGCTAACTACACAAGAGTAAGTCATTTGCAGAACAATTATGAGAGTGCAGTTGAGGAAGAAAGCCCTATATTTGTAAAGGAACACCTCAGCACAGTTACTCAATATTGTGCAGACAATGGCAACTGGCCACTATTTCCCAATCTCTTAGCCAGAGACCCCCATTGCTACATTCTTAGGGTTCTTAGTCCCTCATTCCTTAGCATTCTTCCCTCCAAGCTTGGCTCATCTCTCCAAGCTTGACTTAGCCCTTGTCTGATCATTGCTGCTTCAGCTGAATTCCTTCTTGCAGCCTCTGATATATCAAACACATCAACCTTCATCCTATCATGGCCTGCATGGTCCACCTGATCTGTCACCAACCATCCAAATCCCAGCATGACAATGTAATCCCCACGTCCATCCTGCCCTAATTAATTTTTGCATTTAAGCAGATTCCATGATAAATTATACAATTTTTCTTTAGTCCTCAAGAGTCTGTTTAGACCCAGTAAAACATAGTCATATTCTTTCACCTAAATGCAGGACCAGTGTTTAGAAATCTATCTTTGTAAATCAAAATCATCTATATTTATTTATTTAGTGATATAAGGTCAAGTGGGAAAAATAACCTCTGAATCCCATAAAGTCTGTAAGTGGAAAATGGATGAATAAGAATGCCACACTCTAGCACTGTTAACTAGTGTGCTCTTCAACTACTGGGGCTGATGTAGCCCAGCTGAAGCGTGCACATTATAAAAATGTGTTAAATATAAAAAGATAGATATAGATATAGATATTAGGCTTATTTATAAGTTGAGCCAATTTATAATTTGGGCAGTAGCTATGACTATAAAAATATGCAGTCTACAATATAAAATTGTTATTATATACCCTAAAGAAATATTGTCTTTAAGCCCTGAGAAATATGAAATATCTGTTATTCATCTCCACAGAGACAAGAAATTTAAATGGCAGCAAGAAAATTTAAGTTGGATGCACAGAAGAATATGGAAGAACAGTGAGAATGGTTAAACCAAGGAGCAAGTGAGAGCAGCCTTCCTATTTCACCAATGACCTGGACATTTTTTCTTAGATGATTTTAGAATTGCATTTATAGACTTGAGGCTATCTCAACACTATGGAGATGACTCTAAATTGGAGGTGGCTTATACCGGTAGGGGGTGTATTTCAAATGGAAATTTCCACTGCAGACAGAGATGCATGCTTAAGAATAGAGTACCTACAGAGATGAATGAACGTCATAAAACTAAATCTCCAACATCTTTCAATTTGTGATCCTAAACTTTAGCATCTTTATCAGGATTTGATGCCACTCTTTGATATTTTTGGTTCAGGCTATTTCCATCCTAAATAGAACAGGATTAAAAATAGGAACAGGAGAACCATCTCTTGTGACTCCAAAGGTGTCTGGGAGCAGGGTGGCTGCTCCCAGCTTCACCTCTCACTGGTAAAATCAAACAGAAGGAATTGCAAATTCTTTAGGGCCAGCTCTAGTGGGTTTTCTCAGTTGGCTGGAAAACCTCAAAGGTAAAGATTTAATTAGGAATTTAACATTGGCTTCGAAAAAGAAGTCACAATCTCTAAGTATTTCACACAGGGGAGAAGTCAAGCCACTCACAAAAGAGTTTCCTGCTGAAAATTCTTTAGTGGTAAGGAGTGTGTCTCGCTAATTGGGGTGATGGCCAAGAGGATGTTAGTGGCCAGCCCTTTGCCCAGGGTGGCTGCCTCCATTAGGAATGGCAATATGCCCTTTTTGTCTACTCTGAAAGGCGCCCAGTGGGGAGGCCTGAGGAGCTACTGGCTGCCTTTGTGGAGAGGGCAGGTCTGGGCAGGCCTTGGGCCAGCAGGGCTGAGCAGCCACCTGCTGATGGGGCCTTTCTTCTTCATGAAGGAGTCCAGGGGACTCTATTAGAGAAAGTGCTGCTTCAAGCAAGCCGTGGCCACCTTTAATGATTTCCAGGGAAGGAAATGAGTCCCCCAAATCAATTATGACACTCAATTAGGTTATTAGGTTGATGAATCCCAAGTGAAACCAGAGGATGACATGTGTGATTCAATGGCCTGCATCTCTCCCGGCTTCAGGCCCAGGAGTTACCATGTTAGCATCTTGCTGATATTCCCTTATGTACCCTTATAGTGCAATGGTTGGAGCCAGCCCAGTCCCAGGCACAGAGTAAGCACTCAGTAAAAATGGTTAAGTATAAATCTCAATGCCTTTCTTCTCTCTGGATTTGGTCAGTATCTAAGCACCCAATTGGGTGATCAGGAATGGTTGGTGTATATATTTTATATAGTGAAAAAGTGGGGAACATCTCTAATGTACACTCTTTCCATTTCTTTACTGATTAAATGGTTAAATCATATGGATGCTTTCAATAGTAAAAATGTCCAAATAATTTGTTCTCGTATGAACACATATAAAAATCTGAGAAAGAGTGCAGATAAAAAGAAACAAAGGTTAAATCCACACACAAGGACTATGCAATTCCTAGGAGAAGGGGCCCATAGCTTATCTCCATATTAGTAGGTAAGCCACAAAATGTGGCAGAGTTTCCGTGTGCAACTGTTGTTGAAGAGATTGCCTTGTCATCAGCTGTCTTTCCTTCATGCATAGCAAGAAGATTTCCCTGTTGTTCTGTAACCCTTTTGGGCTCCCTCTCTGTGCCTCTGATCCTGACCCTGCACCCAGCCACCACAGGGGTGCTGTGATTGGTTAAAAGAACACAGCTAAGGGCCCAACAAGCGAGCAAAACCCACCCTGAGCCCTGCTCACACAGGCGATGTTTTCTGCTCACTAAATCAAATCCTCATGAAAGGGGCTTTTTTTCCTAATTTGCAAAAAGGTGCTATACTATCCAGTGGAGGTCTGGTAGATGTGCTTAGTTGCATTATCGTGGTTGTCTCTAAATTATTTCTAACAATATAGGAACTTCATTGAAAGTGCTTGGTAGATGTCCATATCTGCAGAGCTGTACTGCACCAAACCCCAGAAAGAGACAAAAGAGACTATAGAGAAAGGACACATCCAAGATAAAGGCTCAGAATTTTCCAGCATTGTTCACAGACACCAGAAGCACGACACATGCCAAGAAAAATAAATAAAAAGAAATCCACAACTAAATACATTTTAGTGAAGATACAGAACACCAAAGACAAAGGGAAAATCTTAAAAGCAACAGGAAAAAATGACCCACAAATTACAGGGAGATTCTCCAATGCAATAAGGGAAGCCAGAAAACAGTGAAATAATATTTTCAAAGTGCAGGCAGAAAATAACTGCCAACTTACATCCTCGGAACAACTGTCTTTTAAGCACAAAGGCAAAAAAACAAAGACATTTTTGGCAAACAAAAGTTGAAATCATCACTAAAAGATCTTTACTAAAGGAATTTCCAAAGGATGATTGTCAGAAAGAGGGAAAATGATCCCAAGAAAGAAAATACAGCCTACACATGAAGAAAAGTGAGCACAGAAATGCTTAAACACAGAGGTAAACCTAAAAAACATTATCTGCATGAAATAGTAATAATTCAGATTTGATGGCTTAAAAAAGACAGAAACACTGAAGATGAGAGAGTGACTAGAATTAAATATGTTAAGGATCTGTGTATTCTTCCAAAGAGAGACAAAGGCATTGATTACTGACTTCTTTAAGCTTATTTCCTAATTTCAAGGGTGATCACTAAAACAACAGAAGTAAAATGAAAAGCTTTCAAATAAACAAAGGGAAGAAAATGGAATAAAAAGACAAACAAAATATTCCATCAACTGCAAAAGGCAGAAAGATAAATGGAAGAAGCAAAGAAAATATGAATCAAATAGAAGGAACAAAGTATGATGGTTAAAAAAAAAAGCCCAGATATATCGGTAATCACAGAAAGCATAATTGTATTAAACTTGCCAGATAAAAATAAAGGTATCAGACTAGATGAAAAATAAAATCCAACTACATTTTGTTTACAAGTGGTACACCAAAAACATACCTAAGGACATGAAACAGTGGGAAATAAAATGATAGGGAAAACTAACCAAGCAAATACTAATCAAAATAGAGTTGGGATAGCTATAATAATACAGATGAGATAGACTCTGAGACAAAAAACCATTCTTATGGATGGAGAATGTCCCAATATAACAACAAAAGTTTCAACTCCCCAGGATGATATAACAATTCTAAAATTGCATGTAAGTAATAAAATAGCTTCAAATGATATAAATCAAAAGTTGATAGAACCATAGAGAGAAATGGACAAATCCCTTCTCATAGTGTGAGATTTCAGCACACCTCTCTCAATTCTTGATAGGTCAAAGAGATTAAAAAAACAAAAAACTAGTAGAAATACAGCAGCATTTTGTTGTGCAATAATTTTATTTTTAAAAATCAGAAGTATAAATAACTGCTACTCTGAACATAAGGACTTGATCTAATCCCAGTAAAAAAGCAAAGGAACCTTATGCTTTATTTAAGCTGAGAAACCTCACGGTTGTTTTATATACATAATTTCCAGTAGGCATTGTGAAAATTTTAAACTATTTAGAGATCTTCTACATTACTAACTCAATTTCATCCACTGATCTAGTGAAACCCACAGACTTTAAATGTATTAACATAGAAGATTTGAACAATATAATTCATAAATTCAATTTAATTAATGTATAAAGAAATCTGTACCTAATAACTTAAGAATACACATTCTTCTGAAGAACTCATGGAATATTTATGAAAACTGCCAAATGTAGGCCATAGAGCAATTCTCAGGAAATTTCTAATAAATGGTATCTGACCACAACAGAATTAAGTTTTAAGTCAATATTATACAAAATGTAATTACAAAAAGAAGTAACTCAGGAATACTAGCAGCAAATACTTATGTTTCCTACTATTTCCCAGACCTGTTACTACATGTTTTACATATTAATTCGTTTTCTATTTACAATAGCCCTTTGAAATGAGCATAATTATACCCACATTTTAAAGGTGAAGAAACTGAGGCACAGGGAGGTGACATAAGTTTACACAGCTTGCAAATGACAGGATTCAAACCCAGGAAGTCTGGTGTCAGATTCCAAACTCAAAGCCCCTATTCTTTATTACTTCTCAAAAGACATGCAAAGTCTTTCTCGGTAAATCATAAAGCTTTATTGAAAGACACTATGATCTAATAAAAATATGGATATACTAAACTACTGGTTAGAAAGACCCCCAAATCATTAAGATATCAATTCTTCCCCCAAAATTGTTCCCTAAATTCAATACAATTTCAATCAAAATCTTAAAGTTGCTTCTAGGAATTCAACAAAGTGATGCTAAAATTCATATGAAAAGAACAAATGGTCAATAAAAAACTGGTTATAAAGAACTTTCAACTTGTGGAACAACTGCTCCATCAAAGTAAGGAATGAATTTGGTAAATAATTTTTACCTTTATCCTCACAGGTGGTCAGACACTAATTTTTACAATTCTAATTAAGTCTATAGATATAGTTGCTGTGGCCAGTTCTAGTTTAGAAGTATATAGAACTCCAAGACTTTTATACAGAGGGGGCTATACAATTTTTTTTTGCCAAATCAGGACAACTTTGAGAAGAAGGGGGAGCCCTATTTATAATTAAGTTACACCTGTCAAACCAGGATGGACAGTCATGCTACTTTCACTCTATTCTCCACTTTTTAAACAACTAGTGTGTTCTATGAGTTATGCCAACTATTTCTAGGCCAACTGACACTTTTCAAAAATTATTGGTAATTGACGGACTTAAGGATCATGGTATATATCTTTTTATGACACACGCACCTTGACCATTAAACCAGTTAGACACTCACATTTGAGCAGTGTATATGCAATGGTGCTTGAGACAATCATTCAGCAATCTCTTTTCTGGTTTCCAATCTGCTCCTGATTCAGCCCAGTTTCCATTCAGTTCTCCCTCATTTACAGTTCCACTCCTGCTCAGTGGACTCAGGATTTGCCTTTGGCTCTAAATTCTGAATTCTCAGTGCCCCTGCAGGCATTGGCCGCCAAACTTCCCACCGGTTGTCCCCACAATCCTCTATTCCAGAAAGGCAGCTCTACACTGCCCTCCCACTGGGAGCCAGTCCCTGACCCAGGCCTCAGGTTGTACTGTCGTCTGGCCAGAGATGGGTTTCAGACACAGCTTAGTCACAGACACTGCCACCCTGCAACACGAGGCCCTCCCAAAGTGGAGAAATGTGTGTGGGTTGGGTGGGGTTTCAGGGCAGGGGTGAAACAGATGACCTGTCTTAGAGGTATATGCCTATCCTTAAAAACATGCCCTGATTTCTCATTCCCATTCACTGTTCAAACTAATAGCTAAACTGGAAACCTAATAAAATGAAGGAAACGTAGTAACTTTGAACTTCTGAGAAGGTAAATATGAAAAGTTAGTTCGCCCTTTATAAATAGGAAAACACTCAGAGTTAATATTTAGCTTAGCTATAGTTATTTTCACTCACAAATTTCTCCAATTCTTTGCTAGACTAAGGAAGAAAACTACTTTTCAACTAAAGAAGAGAAAAATATTATTCAGCATTCACATGTTGGTGTCCAACCTTGGCTGTACACTGAAATCACATGGGGAGTTTTGGAAAAAAAAAATACCACTGTCTGGATTCCATGCCTAGAGATTCTGATTTAAGTGACCTGAAATGTGCCCAGCCATCAGGGGTTTCATAGCCCTCTAGATGATTCTAAAGTGATTAATGTAACTAATGTAATGTAGCGTTGAGGACGCTGACAACCTGTCACAAGACTTCATTGTATACTTGTACACAAGACTTCATTGACTCTTCCCAATAATCCTGTGAGATGCCAGCCCTGCAGATGAGGAAATTAGGGCTCAGAGAAGTTAAGTGAATTACCCCTGACCACGCAGCCAGTAAGGGTCTGAAACAAGATTTGAAGTTAAATCTGCATGACTTCAAAGTCTGTGTGCAGAACCACTAATGAGTGAGGAAGAGTTGCCGTTATGGGGAAGAACGCTCACACATGGGGAAGGCCCTGTTTAGCAACCTCAGTTTCCTACTCTAGAGCTGTTCCACTCCTGCTTGAAAACACAACCAAAGCCTAATCTCTAGAACCAACCTTGTTCTTAAAAAACCATATTGAGAGTTTGCCCAGTGCCTCTGTCAGCCTTGCTTCCCGGATCTGCTAACTGAGCTCTCACCTTCTGCCTTTGGGCTGAGGTGCTGACATGCCCCCTACTCCAGTAAGGATGAACAAAAAGCATGAGTCAGGGGATCGAAGTCTTGAATTCAAATCCTTCTCCGTCCTATTGTATCCCTGTGACTTTGGGCAAGTCAGTTAGCCCCTCTCTAAGTCTCAATTTCCACATTTATAAAAGATAAAAAACAAAACCTATATTGCAGGATTTTAGCTAGGAATGAATAAGGTAACAAATATAAAAAGCTAGCATAACAACCATCCCACAAAAGCTCAACAAAGAGTAGATATAATATAGCTACTATTGATATTGATGTAATGATTATTATTACCTAATACCCCATTCTAAAGGAGTAAGAGTATTGCTTTACTCTTTCAAAAATAGCTTGAATGTTGACATTGAAACCTACTCTTTGAGCCTCAGCCCCAAAGATGAACAGCCCAACCTCCATAATGCCTGAGACTTGTCTTTCAGAATTTCAGCCTGGTACCGACAGTCAGAACATGGTCTGCTGCAACTCCTGAAGACACGGAAGGTTTCCTCAATGCAAAGTCTATGCCCATTCAGATTACCTACCTCAGGGCTGTTCCAGATCACCGTGTGGTCGCAAGAAGTGTGCTCTCTCAGTTTCCAAGTCTCCAATCCGCTCCTCTCTGGCCCATCTTTCTATATCCATGGCAACACATGTTATGACTTCTGCCAAGTAAAAAGCATAATGTTAACACATTGATTTGTGCATTATAAAATGCAATACAATTGGTTTAAAAATTTGGGCCCAAGGATAAGGCATACTTTCCCAGTTTCCTAAAAGGGGCCCCAGCCTAACCCAAAACCACAAATGTGGTGGGGCCAAAACTCTCATTTATTCTAATCATTTCATAATCAACATAGATAAAGAGGCATAATTCCCTTGAAAGATTTTCAAGGCTTTCCTTAAAGTGTGTTTCCCTCACTATTGTGGTTCTAAACTATGGCCACGGCCTCAAGACCAAATTATAGCCTTTGGCGGCTGGTTTCAGTCTGGTGGTTACGGCAATGAATTTGGAGTCAGGAATCCTGGCATCTCAGCCAACTATTCCCTGGGTAACCACAAGCAAGTTAGCTGTTCTTGTCTCAGTTTTTCTATCAGTCAAATGGGGTAATTTTTCCTTTCTTCCAACTACTTCAAAGGCACATGTTACAGCAATTAATTACCGCATGACCCACTAAACTTGGAACTTTCTGTGCAGTAACAAAGCTACTGTCAGTTTTTTCCTTCAAAGTATAATAATTTAAGTTTAAGATACTGTAGGTTTTGAGTGTCCAGATGTTACAGCTGCAGGTTCATGTGGGGCTATTTATCCCTAGGGTGACTTAGCCATGTACCTAATTGCCTTATTGCTGGCTGATGGAGGTGGCAGTATCTTCCAAAACATTAAACCAAAGAGCTTGGGTTCAGCTCAAGAGAACAGCATTGCTAAATCACATGGGTGGCTTTCTTTAGTCTGAAATGCCCTGGCTTCCCTATAACATAAGCATCAGATACTATTTGAAAAATATTCTGAAGAATAGTTGGTATTTACAGGTAAACAAGGTCTGGTAAAAAAAACTTCCTGTCCTGTGTTGACACCAATATATTTCTTTGTTTGCTGCATTCCTATTACTTTTAGCTCTAATAGGATTCTTTTCTCCCTACTCCATGTTTTAATGATATTTTAACACTGAGAAATTCTATTAACTCTTTGCATACAACTATTGACAGAACTATGGGAAAGTGAGAATCCACCTAAAAACACTACTTTTAGAGTAGCTCTGAGAAAAACAACTTTAGGCTTCAGATTTTATAGCTGATAAAAGTGATAGCCATTGAGAAAAGAAAAAAATTATATAGTTAGCAGTTAACGTTATTTTTAAAATAACATAACAAATCATTATTTACATTACTGATTTTTCCTCCTTAGTGTTGTTTTATATGCATATCACTTCTGAATAAGAATATAAACGTTGACAGTTCAGCAGAATACTAAGGTGTTACCACATAATGTGGATTATGAATACACATTATCCTGTTTTCTAAAATGATTAGCCTGCAAATGAAATAGAAAGAAAATAACTCATCACACTCATTCTCTCCTGGTATAAATAAATAAACAATTAATTTTAGTACTGGGGATTTTAGCCAATGATAGTCCATAACTCAAGGAGTGATGGAAATGTTAGCTATCTTGATTGGGGTGGTGGTTTTAATGGTGTATATATCTGTCAAAATTCATCAGATTGTACTTCTGAAATATGTGTAATTTACTATGCAGGAATCAGACCATAATAAAGCTGTTAAAAAATAGTCCATAACTTTAATTAGCATGTTTCATTATTAATGCCTAAATATATATGTCCTAAAAGGGACTCAAAAAAGTTCTGTATTGCACACACATTAGATACAGGAGATTAATTCACTTTGAACCCATATAGTGTAGTGGAAAGATTATTCATTAAGTAGAAATTCAGCTTTCCAGGTTCTGGTTCAAGTCTGTATGAATTCCAAGTCTTGTCTTGGTTCTGCCACTAACTTTCTTTGTGACTTTGGGTGAATTTCTTCATATTTTTGGAATCCAGTTTCCTGATGGTTAAATGTTGAATTGTGTCTCCCTAACCAACCCACCCTGCAAAAACAAAAAGATATGTTGAAATCCTAACCCTCAGTACCTCAAAATATTTAGAAATAGGGCTCTAGTAAATGGGATTAGTTAAGATGAAGTCATACTGGAGTAGGTTATGATTCAATATAACTGATGTCATTGAAGACAGAGACACAGGGAGAATGCCATGTGACAAGAGACTAAATTTATGCGGGTGCGAGCCAAGGAATGCCAAAGACTGCTAAGCAAACCACCAGTAGCAAGGAAGAGACAAAGAAGGATTCCTCTACAGGTTTCAGAGAGAGCATGGCCCCGCCCACACCTTGATTTGAGATTTCTAGTCTCCAGAACTTTAAGACAATCAATTTCTGTTGTGTCGAGGCACCCAGTTTCTGGTACTTTGTTATGGCAGCCCTACTAAACTAAAATATGATCTTTAAATTGAGAGGGCTGGATTCTGAAAGCCTCATCCATAAATATATTTTTTTTATTTGAAATCAGGGGTTAACACAATTTTTCTGTCAAGGGCTAGATAATATTTTAGGCCTTGCAGGTCATGCACTCTCTGTCACAAGTACTCAACTCTGCTGGTCAAAAGCTGTTGTAGGTAACATGTAAATAAATGCAAGTGGCTGTGTTCCAATAAAACTTTATTTATGGGCACTAAAAACTGAATTTCATATAATTTATTCCTTTGATAACTATGTAAGTTTAAAAACCTAAAGCTCTAATCTGTTCTTAGAAACAATAATCAGTAGATAAATGTAAACTAAAAAAAAATGCAGTATACTGTCTATGTGTATTTACATGCAATATAATGTGTATGTGCAGTCGAACTGTAATAATTCTACCTAATAAAACTGAAAAAGGAAAAAAATTTTTCCTATGTCACAAAGTATTATTCTGTAAAAAAATTTCCATACCATTTAAAAATATATAAACCATTCCTAGCTCTCAGACCACACAAAAACAGATGGGCCTGGATTTGGTCTGTAGGCTGCAGTTTACTGAAGTCTGTTCCAAGTTGTTGACATAAGTTCAACAGACTTGGTAGAAAGCACAATAGAAAAGTAATATGCAGCCTTCCACCCAAGACACATGAGCTAAGCAGTGGATAACTTTCTGCAGGTGATAAAAATTGTATTCATGGAGCTGTATCTCTCTATAATAAAAATAGTTTTTATAAAACCACCTGAGAATCACATTTAAAAATAGAGTAATGGTTGTTTTAAAACTCCATTTCATTATTTTATCTCTTTACTTTAGCTGCCAAAGGTAGTTTGACCACTAAATACTATTAATGAAAACTATTCAAATACAAAAAATGAAAACTATTATCATTTATTGAGCACTTATTGAGTCTCAAGCACCCTGCTAAATGCTGTATATATCTACCTCATTAATCCTACAATAACCCCACAAGTTACACAGTCCTATATTGCCTTTACAGACGAGGCTTATAAAGATTAAGCTATGTGCCTGAGACCACACAGCTAGTACTTAACCGAGCCAGGAGTAAATGAGGTGATTCTGACACCAAGGTTCATTGATTAAGACACTTTATATACTGTTTTTAATTTCTTGTATTGGTTAATTTAAAATGTTCAATTTCCAAAAAATATGGTAATTTACTATAATAAGTTGTAATGTATTATTACTATAATTAATAACAAAACCTACATTTTAGTAATAACAAATTATAACCAATTAATTATCAAATACACTATTCACCATAGAATAGAAAGAATGGAAAGAAAATATACTATATTCATTAAATTAGATCAAATATAAAATTTGATTCATTTGCCTCAAATACTGGAATTACTAACAGCCTAACCTTAGTCTTAAACTGCTCAGCTCTGGAGAAAACATTGAGTACAACGTAAAACTAGATAGTGTTTTATAATATACTCTTTGATTACCACCCCATGAAAGAGAGTTGGAAAAAAAAAAACTAACCTGTTGATAGCATATGTGATTAAGTTCCTCATTCAGATTCATTGACAGATGGCAGAAAAGAAAAGAAAGGACAGAAATGCCAGGGAGATGGAGGATGGTGTAACCAAATACGAAACCATCTGGATCCTGTCCCTCTGTGACCTAGTGTTTGTGTTTAAGTTAAACCTTTTGTATCATCACCTGACAGATCACAGACTGAATTTCTAACCTGAAGCATTCTTTCAGCAAGCACAGAGCAGCAAAGTATTCTTTGAGGAAATTATACACTTCATGTATCTAAAGGTTAAGTCAATGAAATTATTAAAATAGTAGAACAGGATTTAAAGGCTTAACCTCCAAGGATGCCATCATACCTGGCACACGGAGAGCATACAATATGCCCAATATGAAATGTCCACAGAATGCAAACTTCGCAATCTGCTTTGTGTTACTTTCTAATAAACGTCAACGAGGAAAGTGTTTATAACCTGAAAAAGGGGGAGGGCGGGGTGGGGTGGGGCGGATCCAGTAGCTTGCCACATGGAAATACATCCTCTCTGTCAATTCCAAGAATATGTCAAATCAGTACAACTGCTCCGAGACTCTTGGTCTTCACTTCTGCATTTATTAAGTGCATGTGCTGTTTTTGGAATAACGAGCTGCATTTATGATGGTTGACATTAAATGGTTCAATAAGAATATCAGGCACAACATATTTCAATGAGATAAAATTCACAGTCATTTTGCCGTTGTACAAACTAAGACACATGGAATAAAAAACTTGCTTCAAAACAAGTTAGAAGTCAGCAATAAGATTCAAGTCTAGCTTCAGTTTCTTCTATTTAACTTCTCTGGAAAGGTTGAAAAGTGGAGCTTAATTTTGGTTCCATTGTTTCAATGGTGGCTAAAGATTATCAGTTCTTATTTCCAAAGCTACGAAAGAATTATGGAACTCTCACTACATCTTACTGGAAACCAGCTTTGGCCCATATAATTTGGCTCAACTGACATTATTAAGGACTTTACTAGATCTAGAGATGGAAAGACTGAATAAAGACAGACTCTACTCATGAGGACTTGAGATTTTAGTGAAGGGAGGGAAAAACCCTCAAAGCAGATAATTTCAGTTAAATGAAACTAAAAAACAAGATAAAGGTATTCAATGCAATGGGAAGCTGGGAAGGACATTGAGTCCAACTCGGGAGTCCAAAAGAGGGGATAATGCCCAAAATTAGTCCTAAAGGGTACTGAGGATTTAGCCAATTGAAGAAAGGAGGAAAGGGCATTCCAGTCTGGGAAATTGCATGAGCAAAGCCTAGAGGCTAGAAACAACACAGAATATGCTGGGAAAGCATGCTCTGGGGACAGAGAGCAGAGCCTGAAAACTCTAATTCATGCCTTCCTAAATAGAAAAAAATGAAATTTCTGAACAAGATTATTAAAAGCTTTAAATTCACAGTGTACACTGTAACTGGGAAACCTGTTGTTACTATATGATGCCCATATCAGGAAGGAGAATTTGATCCTAGAACTATCTTCTATAAAAATGGATTTATTTTTAGAAAACCAAAATACTCCTTTTGTCTCCTACTTGGTTACATAGCTCATACCAGTTCTCAGGTCAGTGCCCTCACTGAGTGAAATCTTGCTGTGACTCTAGGTAAGACAAATAGAAACTCAAAGTCCTCTCAAGTATAATTTTCTGAAAATTATTTACTGAACATCCTGCATACCCAGCATTTCTTCCCAGGGCTTCTAGGTGGTACTTCGCACTTGTATCCCCAAGTCACTTGCTACAAGGAAAGAAAAGTGGTGGGCAGAAAACTAAGAATGGTACGTATCCCTTTGCCCAAGGTCACCATTGGGTGCCAAGTTGTGGAATTTGGCAGGCAACTACCCAAAAGTTTGGAGGGGACATCCTCCATCATTAAGATACACTCAGACCCACCTAGGTTTTAGCCTTGAGGGGAGACACCCTCTGTGGGGAAAGGCAGTTGTCCAAGAACCTCCAGCTTCATCCCCATTGAGTTTTCATCCAGATTTCTATACTTTGATGATGGGTACTACCAGCCCCCCTGGATGGCACTTCTATAACTTGGGCACTGTAGCAGTGCAGGGTACCTTCAGTTCTCCAAATATGACAGGTTGAAGCTTCCAAAAACACTTAGTATGAAAGAACAACAGCAACAGTGGAAGGACAGTATCTAGTTAACAAAGTAATGGCTTCTCAAGATCCAAAATTCAATTCTTAGGATAAACACTAACTTCAAAAGGCAATACAACTTCTTTAGCACCTTACATTCATTCCTTTCTCCTGTCCTCTGTCCTGTGCTTATGAGATGCAATAACTCTTTCTCTTCTACACCTAGTCACCAAGGCCTTTTCTGGCCAAGACCAGGAAAACATTTTCAGTCTGCATTAGAGTTAGTAGTTAAATAGGCCCTGAGTCAGACTGCCTGGGCTTGAAAATGAGCTCCATCACTTACCAGCTGTGTGACCCTAAATAAACTACTCAGTCTCTTTGTGTCTGTTTTCCCATCTTTAGAATGGGAATAATGGTACTTAGAATTAAATGAGAAAATGCATATGCTATATTTATCACACATAGCATAAGATGAATAATTATTAGTACTTATGTTTCCCATCTAAGACTCCAAAATTTGGAAGCCCTTTTTTGTATAAAAGACATGACTTTGCACTGAACTCTAGTAATTGAAAAAATAAATGATGTCACTCTTCAACTGTGTACCTTCTCCAGAGCTAGAAGAGATGGCATAATTTCTTATGACCCAATGGTATGGCAATAGTAACTATAATCCTACCTCCAGACTTTCCTCTAGTTTGCTCTCTCTGCCTGGAATGTTCCAGTTCCCATTTAATCCCCATATTCTCTGAGGTGGACGTGCCTAGTACTCAAAACCATACAGCTCTCTATTCCTTCCTGAGCATCTCAGTTCTTTGCACTTAGGTAGGGCTGTCAACTCAGATCAGGTCAATGGTTTATTAGTGGCGGAGAAAAACACCACATGCTTTCCCCATTTTGGTGGAGAACATGGCAGTCAATCGTGGACATGGGAGTCCATGTGAAGGACCTGACTCACCAAAGACTACAGAAGTCTCGGAGAACAGACTTTGTGTGAGCAAGAAGCAAGTGTTAAGCTACTGTGATTTGAGGGCTACTTGTTACCACTGCTTGAGGCTAGCCCATCTTGAATAATACACACCACTTATACCCCACCCCTACACTAAACTTAGCTCCTCCATCCTCGACTCCCACCTCCCCATCCACCTGTCTAGCAGGTTTCTTGTCCATCTTCAGATCATGACTTATCTGTTCTCAGAGAAAGCTAAGAGCTATCCTTCATTAAGTAGGTCCCATCTTTATTATTTTTATTATTAAGTCCTATTTTTTAAAGTTATTTCTCTCATAATTTGGAATGACATATTTACACATTCGTCCACTTGTTTTTCTTTATCTCCACCACTAGACTGTGAGATACACAAGGAATCTATAAGAACATCTAGGTTTTATGTACCAGTGAAACAGATAAACTAGGGCTTAGAACATCGCTAGGTCTTAGATCAGTGTTAGTATTTTTTTTAAATAAATGAACATTGATCCATCAAAAGAAGTATGTATAAAATACCAGGAAGTTTGTTGTTTTGTAATATGGACAGTGGCGTTGGAAGAAAGACAAATTCCACTGGACTATGTGTTGGGCCAGAAATTTGTACAGACACTTGACTACAAAAACATTTTGTACACAGAAGAAACTCAAAGACATGAAAAAAAAATCACATTTAAGAGGAAAATCAGCAGAGAGCCAGGGGAAAGAACCGAAAATCAGAACCACTGTTATGCTCTTCCATTCTGGTAACCCTGGCCACCAGCACCAGCAGTCCTTCACAGCAGGAAGGAGTGGGGCCAGGGTCATGTGTGGAAGGCTCTGGATCTTATAAGAGCCTGGAGACACAGCACCTCACCCGACCCCAACAGATCATGTTGTTGACACAACAAGCACTTTTTTGCTATTCATGGGCAGGGAAGGAAGGATGAGAGGGAGGGAGGAAGGAAGAAAGGAAGGAAGGAGAGAGAAGTTTAAAAAAAGTGCATTCTATCTGTAACAGAAGAGATAACAGAAATTTGGAAACTTTTCTTCTTTCTCAAAGAAAACTATCTTATGCTGTGTGGGGTAGACTATAAAGAACCAAGAGCAATAATGAATTCATGATATGCTTTTTGAGTATTTCACTATGCATGTTCACCTGAGATTCTTCTTTCCTGGGTCATCCATTTTTGCCATCCCTTCTACTCATAGGGTAAAGGACATTTTCTACAACACTGGGTCAGGAAAACTAGTTACCTAAGTGCCTGTAGTTCTAACACTTCATGTTGCTGTCTTTACAGAAGTTTGTGTAACCAGAATTTGGACAAGATAACACCTTATCTAGGTAAGAATAGCAGGTATTATTATCTAAGCCCTTTACCAGACATTTATCATTTTGTGGTTATCCAGCACCCAACTATCTCTACACATACACACCTTCCTAATAGCATCCCAGTCTCCCCTAGGGGATAATTCAAGTGGTGTGTAGTCTTAGCAGGAGGGCACGAAGTGCCACCTCCCACTTCAGAAGAGGGGAGCCTGCTCCTTCCTCCACTAGCTCCCTGGGACACCCAGGGGCCAGGCAATCAAACCCCACTCCTGGGACTGCAAATCCTGAGTGAGTGTTACAAAGGAGGAGGTCAAATCCATTGCAACACTCGGTGTCCGAGGAACAGTCAGCTCCTGAATTGAAACCTTGGTAATGAGTTGAAACTTCCTGATGCCAGAGATGCCCTAGCTCATGTCACTTTCTCAGATTCCTGCAGTCCAACAATATCCTGCCAGTGTATTCTCCTTTGGCTTAAGATATTTTCTGTCGCACAAAACCAAGAATTCAAACCAGGGCTGCTATACACAGCTATGAAGGTTGTACTTTGTACAAGAAGACCCAGCAAAAGAAACCATGGGAGCTGAAATCCAATCTGTGCTCCACTTGCCAAGGGGCTACATTCTACTGGAGGAAGGGGTGGCATTTTTCAATTACCGTAGAGGTAGTGTATAGACAGGCAGTGGCCCTGTCCCTGACTGATACAACCATCTTTTTCAGTTATAAAACAGAGGCCTGGAGATTAAGTCATTGATGTGTTACTATGATTACAGTAATGCAATGTTATTGGGCAATTCTGCTGACTTTCTCTCCATCTATAGATTGAACCATCTATTTATTCCTAGAAGGAAAACGTGAAACAAGGAGTGTTCTTGGAACACGTCCATCCTTCTATGATAGGGCCTACACAGACACAGGTACCTGTAATTTGCCTACAAGTATTAAGAGAGTTACCTTAATTTTAAAATATGTGCAAGTATGTAACAGTCTGTGCTATAATACAGCTTTTAAGAGTTAACCCTTTATATTCATCACCACTGGCAGAAAAACAACTCAAAGAACTCAAGAACTTTCCAAGTATTTCCTGGAAGCTAGATTTTTCCGGATTTTATACAAATCATACTGGACAAAGTTCCATTTTAATCTCTTCCATTTTTCATAACTGTTTTTATGTCTCCCACATGTATTTTTCTCCCAGTTTAGATCATAAGTTTATCTAGAGAGTCTGTGGGCTACTGTACATACCATGCCTAGCATGTGAATGGCATTTATTATTAAGAGGGAAATTAGAGCACTACCACTCCTTCCATTAGAAATCTAACAGTTATGTTTCCTATTCTTTACAAAGGTTCCTTTTACCATGTTAAGTCCTCCAGTCTTTCAGGTTACTTTAAGACCCTGATTGAAATCTTTTGTTCCTGCTTCCCCTCCCAATAAAAGAAAATTAGATTTGTTTTCAGGCTTTAATCCTGCAAAGATAGAATGAATCAGCTCTGTTTTCATTACTGTCCAGTCCTCTCATCAGTCACTGAAGGGAATCACTAAATGCAATCAGCGGACGAGGTCAACAGCACTCAGCAGAGGGCTGGTGCAATGGTACTTTAACAAATCAAAATGAAAACTGGGAAAAGGGTGACAGTGCTTCTCAGCCCTAAGAGGCCCAGTACGGCTTCCTAGGAAGTCGCTTCTAAATGGGGAGTGAGAAGATAGGCGAGAGAAGGGAATTATCTTTATTGTGTAACAGGTCTCCTGATACAAAGCTTGTTAATGTAACAAAGAGCTAAGGGTACATGGGGTGGGGGGGGAGGTTAAGGTTGTCATTTGGTACAATGACTCAGGTCTTGGAGTTTGAGGCAAAAAACCTAAACTTTCATAGGCCCTGTTCTCTAGTAGTTTGTGTTGTCATGTTCAATAAAGAACTGCATAGATCAGTTAGGGCTAATTGGTTGTTAAGCGACAGAAACCAACTTTAATCAATGCAAGCTTAGCAGAATTTAGTGAAAGAAAATGAGTTATGAGAATCAAAGATGAGGCTGAAATGCCAGGTTTGAAAAAGGTAGGATCCAAGATGCTCTGGTGAGGAGAGGGTCTAAGAAGCAGGAACTATTCAGTGGTCAGGACTGAATGAAATCGGACAGTTTCCCCATCTTTATGTTTCAGATAGAAGGTCCCAGGAAAAAGAGTTTAACTTGGAATTGGCCATATGCTTTCACCCCTTTGGTTAGGGCTGGACAGGTGAACTTGATTTTTGGCCCTATGAAGACCGCAGGAAAATGAAGATAGGGGGTGAAGGTGGAGTGGGGAAGTGGTGGTGTTAATTACCCATAAGGAAATTTGGGTGTTGTTATCAACATAAGGGGCAAAGCATCCTAGGTGACCAAGATGAAAGCAATGTCCAAAATGGTGTTAAAACGGAAATTGTTTTAACCCTAAAAGCCAGGAGCCATCTACTCAACTTATATTAACACCACACACCACATAGAGCAGATGTAGATTTTTCAAATGTAAAAGTTAAGCCTCGTTTCAGTAAATAACACAGTGCCTGATGCACAGTAGCTTCTCAATAAGTACTTTTTGAAAGGATAAATTTCTTCTGCAATGTTAATTTGTTCTTATCCTTTCCCTTATGCCATTTATTATTTCCTAATATTTAACAAATACTTCTTATTCAAGAATTGATGAAACAGAACTCCTAAAAGAGAAAGTTCAATGCAGTGGAGTTTTGAATAGAATCTTCTTGCTTCTGTCAAATGTGACCTTGGGGACAGGTCACAACCACTTTGGACTTATTTCTTCCTCTGTAAAATGAAGTGGTAGAGATAGATTCTCTTTAAGAATCTGTCCAATTCTATAAGTCTAACATCATGGTCACAAATATATAGATGACAGACACTCAGCAAACTTAGAAAAAATGTTTATAATTTTCACAGTATGAAGTGGCTCTACCCTGAATCTGGACAGAAAGTAAAACCTAACTTACTTGGTAGTATTTAGGAGAAATTGCCAATATTGTAGAAAATCTAGATCACTGTTATCAAACTTTAAAAGAAAGGCAGTGGAATCAATTTTTCAAATAAAGCCTTACATTGAATCCCAATGTCTTAAACAAATAAAGTTCAAAAAACTCCAACTGAAACAAAGAGGGATGTGTGAACCCCTATCCTTACACCTTCCACAGACTCCTAGGAACACTATTTGACATTAACTCATCTAATTCCTGACTGAATATCCCTATATTTTTCTGTACCTTGTGGTAGTTCTAAAAATAAGACCACTGATTTCATTTAGACAGGAAAAATTAAGAAAAAAAATTCCCATGGAAAAGTATATACGCTCTCTTTCCATGGCTTTAAAAAGACTTAGACAATTGGTTAGTCTACCAACAATTTTAATTTGAAAGACAATAAATTTAAACGACAAAATCCAACAGCAATTAATTTACCCCGTATACTACTGACAATTGTAATATACAGACTAAGACTATTGTATCAAAGAGTAAAAGTTTAGCTTCCAAAACATTTTACTACACTTATTCATCAAGCTAAATTGTAAAATATGAAAATTCTCCAATATACAAATCAATAGCATTTAAAATTTTGCTTATAATTTTGATAAGCTTCAGCAAGACATCTTTCTCCTGTATAATTTTTTCCTACAATCCTGCTTCAGAGGAAAGATACATGTCTCCAAAGTCATTTAGCATGTTCCCTTTTTTTAATCACCAAAAGGGAAATAGACAAATATCAAGACAAACGCAAATGATCATTTTTGTTTTTAATGATAGTGACCTACGCCTTAGCAAAGAAAAGCAATAAAATCAGTGTTCTATTCATTCCTCTATTCAGAAATATCATCAAAATCATTAAGACACATCCTATCAAGATGGACCATAAGTTCCATGTCAACCATGAGTCTTTCAGTATGAGGACTGAAAATTCAAACATCCTTGTTAAAGTCATCTTTAGTTATTAATACTAATTTAGATAAAAGCTCGTCATTTTACCTTAAGTAAGGGATTAATCTCGAAAATACAAACAAGATTCATGTGATCAATTTATTGAATAGTTATCGAACTTCAATGGTGCCACATAGTTTCAAACAAAAATTTCTAAGGATATTTTCTGCAAAACATTAACAATTAAAAATATATTTCATAGTCACTGGTGATCCTAATAACTTCTTGTAGCAAGATGTAAGGTTTGAATTGTCTAGGTACAACCAATTAAATGACACGGCGTATTATATGGGTTTGTGTCTGATAACCAAGAAAGGCAAAAAGCCATCTCTCACTGTTAAAAAAACATCTCTACTCAACTTCCTGGTCTATGCTGATTCTGCCAATCCTCCTTCTGGTTTCCTAATCAATGGTTTCAAGATTTATTTTGTAGTAAATATTTAAGACACATCAAGGATAGCCTCAGGATGTATAGATGTTGTCAGGGCCCTGCCCTTATCCTTTCATCACTTACCATTTCCAGGGAGTACAGCCCCACTTCCAACTGCCAGTAGCTATGATCTGTCTTCCTCTGGCAGCCAGAAATCTATTCTACATGCACATGAGCCAAACCGTAAGTTACTGGGGAATTAACAATTTCCCTCTTTCAGACTAATCCTCAAACAATGACTGACTGGAGTTGATAGGTATATACCTGATCCCCTAGCCCCTTGGTTCAAGTAACTGAGCTATGTTGTAAACTGCCTCCCAAGGTTTCTAGCAATAATTAAGGTCTAATTACCCACAGTGATAACTTAGCTTGATACGCACTCTTTATTAGCTTCCCTCCATTTCTTGCCTCACTCTCCAACTCCCCTATACTCTGTAATAAACTACTCACATTCAATCCTTATCTCTAGGTTTGCTTCTGAGGGAACCCAAACTAAGACAAGGAGGCATAAAGATGAATACAAAATAATGGTTTTCCCTGTAACCGTAAATATTACCTTCACCAGAAAAAAGCTGCAAGACTACCTCTAATAGTCACTTTACTCTAAGATGTCATTCTACCTTGTTACCATCACTGATACTGTTCTAAAGCTTCCTGAATAATAAATTGTACCCAAAGGGTAACAAAGAGGGTAGGAGTATAAATTTAATTCAGTTCTATGACATTTGTGAAACAAAAGGACTTATAGTGATTCCACTTGGCAAGTGAATTCAAATTCTAACTATTATGAAATGAAATTTATCCTGCATTAACTTTTTGACAGTATATCAACCCACTAGGCAACTACAGAGAGAGCAAAACCAAAACAATATTCTGGCCATCATTCACCATTACTTTCTGATAACATACACTTTTCTGCTCATTTGCATTACAACATTAATGAAAAAATCAAGTATTACTGAAGAGCAATTTTTAGAAGGTTAACTTGTTATGGATTGACTGGGTAGATACTTTAGACTGAGTGATCAGGGAAGGCCTGACTTGTGAGGATGAGGAAATCAAGCAGGGAACAACTGGTACAGAGCCCTAGCACGTTCAGGCAACTGAGTGTAGTTTAATCACTTTCTGCTTAGGTGATCTATATTTGATTTACTCTTCAGAAGTGAACACAATATGACATTACTGAAAATCAAGTGATGCAAGTTGCAATAGGCAGAAGCCAAATCATGTTGGGCTCTATAAGCAGTTTAGATTTTATGCTGCTTCAAGAAGCCCCTGATGGCATTTAAAGGATGACATGATCTAAATTTTAACAAGATTCCCGTTTTTTTCCCAGAAAAGACTATAGGCCATAAAAAGTAGAAGCAGAGAGATCAATTAGGTGATCACTGCAGTTAAATCCTACTGAATGGTGGTAGTGGTTTAGACAAGAGACTAGTAAGTGAGAGTACAGATTCTGGATATATCAGTTAAGCTGTTTCTGGGTGCTAGTAACCAAATACCCAACCTGTCTTAAATAAAGGAATCTGTAGGCTTATTTTACAGGAAGCCTAGGGCTAGAGCAGGTTCAATGACGTCATCATATTATCATGTCCTTCCAGACTTTCTAATCATTTTAACCCTCAAACTAGAATGGTTGTTAGACAACTGCCACTAGCAATTGAGACTAAATGCTCCCTTATTCATATGAAGAGGGAGAGGCTCAATTTATGTGCTATTTCAGAAGTTGGAAATCTTCTTTCCCAGATGACTCTAGTCCATTATTTCACTGGCGCACACTTACTAAGCCTGTCCATCCCTCATCCATTCATTTGTATAGGAGATGAACTGTGAATAGGTTGGCTTGCCTTGAGTCATATGGCCTACATGAATGAAGGATGGATATCTGAGCCGGGGGGTGGGGGATGATTATTTGTTAGAAAAGAGGAAGTGGGGGAATAGGTGCTGAATAGGCAAGCAGTGGTACCAACTAGATGGAATATTCTTTGGAGGTGAAGTTGACAGGGATTGCCAATGGGTTAAACACTGGGAGAAGAGAGAATTCAAAAATAGTTTTAACAGCGTTGGCTCCAGCAATTGGGGAAAAGGTGGGGGCGCCCACTAAGACACAGAAGATGAGAAGATCAGGTTTGAGAAAGATAATCAAGGTTTCCATTCTCATCAAGTTATCTTTAAAATGTCCATTAGACACCAGAGAGGTGATGGGGTCATTAGTTGGTACAGGAGTTTGGGGTTTCAGGGAGAGGCCAAGACTGAGAATAAAGATTCGGACAAAGAGATTTTTTCAACTAAGACTGGATGAGATTACTGAAGAAAATGTATGAATAGAGCAAGAAGCAGACCCAGGGCAGAGAGCCTGGACCCAAACCAAAATTTAAAGGTTGTACAACAGGATCCACTGAGGTGGCTAGAACACTAGTCCAATTCCTTAGTGTCATATGTGTGGCTGGATTGAGAGTAGAGCAAATTGTTAGCTCACTGACAAAGAGTGGAAGATGTTCCGTCTTTCAACTTGGTTATATATGGGACAGAAAAGACACTGATATCTTTAAAAAATTTATGTAGGGCAGATCATGACATGCCATAAAAATATTAATACACTATACAATCTTTCAAAAGATAGTTGGCTCATTATCATAGTCCTCTAAACATTTAGTAGCTATAGTATGACAAACATGACAGACAATGGCAACAATCCAAGCAAGGCCTGATGAAAAACACCAACCATTATTACATCTACAATTTGAATTCAAAATGATTTCAAATTTAATTAAGTGATTATGGAAAATAACAAGGGAAAAAAACCTGGGTTCTAGTCTGTATTTGAAAACTGTTAGCTATGCAACCTAGGACCCTTTCATTTCCTAACTTATTTTCTATGAGACTCAGTTTTATCTTGAGCCCACTTCCCTAGTTTTGACAGACATTATTCTTAGAACTGTGATCAAACCACTCTAGATTTTAATAACAAATAATACTTTATCAACTATTAATAGTATTAATGGCTCAGGAACTAATTACAGCAATTTAAAAATCATTAATATTTTCAAAACACAGGTTTTGAAGGGTCACCTTACAAATGTCAGTAAATACCTAAGCTTTGAAATACAAATGAAATTAAGGTTAAATCGTAACTTAAAAGAAGTACCTTATAAATATAAGACCAATGTGTGGTTTAAGGAAAGTACCGAACTTATGATCAGATGAATTCTAGCCTCAAACCATTTAACCTCTCTGAGTCTCAGTTAACATTAAAAAAAAAAAAAAGTAACTAATAGGAAATTTAGCTGTCTCTATAAAATGAAGTTCTGGAAAAACCATAAATAGTATGAGAAAATTAATGATTAGAGGCAAAAGATCAAGACTTCGGAACCAAACGATGATTAGATGAAAACATTTATTTTTTGAGCTGCAAAAACAAAAATAAACCCAAGCAGGTAATGAAATAAACATATATTTTTTAAGTGTCCCATCCTGGGTTCTCTGTTCTAGAATTTAGTAAACAGTTCAAGTTTGAGTTGCTTCAACACTTCTTCCGGATGTTATGAGGTCTCCATTTTATAACCATGTTTCTCTAGTTCAGCTCTATTAAAAAAAAAAAAAAAGAACATCAATAGACAGTCTTTACGATAAATTAAAGAAACAGATGGTTTTTAAGAAGTAACACAATTAATAAATAAGCTAAGCCTAAACACCAATTTAAAACACTACCAAATAGCTTTACTTTAAGTCCTTAAAAGGAATTCATATAAGGAAACTGGGTGTGAATCAACATAATGCTAATAAAATTTTGTTTTCTCATTAGTAAACTTATGTTTTATATTCCTTATTTTTCTGATAAATCGATTTATGGAAGAAATGTGAGGGATTTACTGTTATTTCCACATACTGTACAATTACTCTGTTCATAATAAATATTTGAACATAAATTTTAAGAATCATTAACCATAAGCCTATATGGCTAAGAACACAAGACACTGCTATCAAACTTTTAGAGATTTTATAATCCTAATATGTATTACTGTTATTTACACATAAAGAAAAAACAGATTGTTTTCCATACTGACATACATTGCCCTTATCAAAATAAAAATTATTAATCAAATTTAAGGGTGTGTGGGAATTATTCTGTATTAACTATATGTAAGCAAAATAAATATAATAAATAAGTTACTGAATATTAAACTTCACTTTCTTAACTTTATATGTGGATAAAAATCTCAAAAACTGGTATCAGTATAAATACAAATACTTTAAAACACTTTTTAAAATAATTTTAGGTTATTTCTTCAACCTGAAATTTCAGTCATGCTTTAAGAATGTCAACTGCAGTTGATGACCTGTCTTGTATAAAACATTTACACAAAAAGTTTAGCCTTACAATCAATTTCAGCTATTTAAATTACCATTCCAAATATCACCAGCAACTTATCTGGCCACAATTCAGACTTTATAAAAGTCACAACAAAATTATGTGAGGGCCAATCTAAAACAAAACATGGTATATATGTAAAGTATGATTAGTGTGCCTTACCTGCATCATTACATACAAGATAAAAAGATAACTGTTCTCAAGAATAATTTAGCTTAGACACTATCCTGTCCAATGTAAACACAATGCAAAAAATACACAGTAGGAATGATGTATATTTATTATTCATTTCCCCAAATGCCTTCACGTCCTAAAAATTTTTAGATATTTATAATACAAATACTGACCTAAAATCCATGAATAATATTAAGGCCAGAGATTATTCCTATGAATCATCTTTGTCTTCTGCTGAGGTGTAGAGGGCAGGATGGGCTGGTGGTAAAACACTAAATCAAGAGATCAGCACAAGCTTCTGACTCTACCCCTTCCTTTGCCAAATTTAACCAAAATGCTTCCTTTATCTCCTCAAACCCAGGAAACTGAAAATTACAATACTCGTCCTCTTCATGTTTCCTATTTAAAATGGAAATAATTTAAAAATTTTCTTACACAACAGCTGTCTGCTACTGTTAACAAAATCAATATAGATTATTCACTTTCTCTTCTTTTACAACAACAAAAAACACTCCAAAACTCGACCTAGGATTTAGATAATAAGTTACCATATCCATCAGGTTTGTGTATGTTTGCCTTTCTGACAGGAAGTGGTGACCAATTACATTTGTAAGTTGTTTACAAACACAAAGGAGATGATGTCAATCAGCTAAATTCTTAGAAAAGATAAAAGAGTTCTTTGCTAGCATTTATAAGAGGTAAGAAACCAAAAGGAAAATAAATCAAGGTCATTAAGTACAAAACAATACAAAAACACTATTATCATGAGCCTGTTGAATGGAAAAATCCAACAGACACGAAAAGGGGAAGAAATCCAGCACAACTAGATGATATCACAGGACACACACAGTGAATATATACTATTGGAAACAAAAACAGCAGCATTCCTTTTACAAAGGAACAAAAATAAGACTAACAGCCATTAGTAGGTTTCAGAACTCTTACTAATCAAGCAACTACCCTGCTGTATGATAGTGGCTATATTTGACATGGTAAATCAGGAACTATATTGGCTTCTTGGAATTTTTACGTAAAATGTAATGCAAAAAAGAAAAATCTCATAATCCTACCTATTTCTACTGATATATAGATATATGTTTCAGAAGCAGCAAAAACAGTGACTTTTAGTTACTTGGACACACTTCTTGGTTGCCTTCTTTCTATTTCTACTTGTTAAAGGTAAATTACAGAAAGAGAAACATGGAAAGTAGAAGGCTAAGTCCTTGCTAATAAGTCCATGCAGCTAAATAATAGGCAGACTGGAGTTGGAAATCAGGGAATCTGAGTGACTCTAGAAAATGAACTGCCTCTCCACAGTTAGATGGAATTAGGAAGCAACAATATCAGAAAACAGTAAAACATGTTCTTTACCATGGTTTATAACATCACATTAAGGGCCTCAATACATTTTATAAAAACTGAGAACATCTTCATAGGAGACTTTTTAATCAAGATAATCTTTAAAAGTAAAAATATAATCTAATCATCATCTGATACTGTGCTGTCCAATATAGCAGTCAGATGTGGCTACTTATAAAAATAAATTAAATTAAAAATTCAGTTCATCAGCTGGACTAGCCACATTTCACATGCTCAACAGCCACATGTGACTAGTGGCTTCTGTAATGGATAGTGTAGCTTACAGAACATTTCCATCACTACAATAAATTCTACTTGACAGCACTGGTGATGATATCAACACTCTTGTTTTAAAAAAAAACTCATGACACAGAGAAATAAAAAGAAAAATCTTATTTGGGAATAGAGTTATCAAGATTTATACACTTATGGAAATCCACAAAGGCAGAAACGCAATAGAGAACATAAGGGCACTGTGAAGGTGTATTATAAAAACAACATGCCACAAAGAATGTATGAATAATGCTCTATTTCCAAATTCGTAAAAAGGCAAGATGTAGTAGTGATAAGAAATCCAACTATCAATACATTTACTACTAAAAGTCCCCTGATAAAATCAAAGTATTCAATAATACCTTGATTTAATTGTTAAGAGAAAAGTGCTATTTTCTGAATAATAAAAGACAAACAAACAAACAAACAAAAAAACCCCAAAAAGCCCAACAAGCCACTTCGGAGAAATTTGACTCTTATGCATATAGCAAAGGAAGAAAACTCATCTCGCCTCAACTTTAAAAATTTCAAGAAGATAACAGAAAACAAAAAAACTGATATATGATTAAGAACACAGAATACAGATCAACAGAGTTGTAAGGCCTGAAAATAAGTATTCTAAACCATAATATGATTAAAATGAGAAAGAAAGGGGGGATGCATTAAAAAAAAGGTAGTTGGTTGCTTTGCTCTGATGTGGCAACATAAATAAATCAATAATACACACAAAAAGAAAATAACAAAAACTTACATGCATAGAATTAACGTAATCCCAGAATGAAATACATAAAAAAGAACAGATTTTTGAGAGCCATATATGGCTAATGAAGAATGAAAAGAGATAGACCCTTGAAGTAGATTTTAGAGAAAAATCAGGATTACTGTTCAACAGTTACTGTTACCATCTTGTCCATAAAACTGCTAAAGGAAAAACATCATTAAGACAAAATTGAAAACTAAGACAGGTAAGATAACTCTAAACTGCATTAAAGTAGCTTGAAGTCTCAAGGTTCCGAATAATTACATCTAAGGATACTGAAAGAAGAAAAACATACAGAAAAAAATTAGAGTCAGCAATTTTGAGAAATCATGGAGAACTGTAAAAGAACCAGAATAACAGCGAAAGGCAAATTGTACTATTTCCAAAAAAGAGAGGAAGCAGATGGGTAGAATTGTTACTAGTCTCCAGTAAAATACTAAAAAGTCTTTTTAGAATATAGGGTTTTTGAGCCCAATGCAGTGTACAACAAAAGCTATTATACCACTATTAAAAATAAATTTAAAAAATTAAGTATAAATTATCTCAGTACCTTTTAGAAAAATGTACTAGAGACTAGGAAATTAAAAGATTGCAACAGAATTTCTATATGATGATTTGAACAAAGCATGTGACAAGTCTACTTAAATATCTTTGTGGCCAAGACAGATATGTATGGGTTGAATCAAAGCAAAATTAGGGAGGAAAGAATTCTCTCTACAAATGGTACTGATATAACTGGATACCCACACGCAAAAAAATGAAGTTGGACCCCTATTTCACTCCATAGACAAAAATTAATTGAAAATGGGCTGAAGATCTAAATGAAAAGCTAAAATTCTGAAGCTGTTCGAAGAAAACATAGGGATAAATCTTCATTATCTTGAATTTGGCAAAGAAGTCTTAAAAAACAGACAAATCAGACTTTTCTTCAAAGAATACTATGAAGAAAGGGAAAAAATCCTAACAGAATGGGAGAAAGTATTTGTAAACAGTATGTCCGGTAAGGGCCTAGTACCCAGAATAAAAAACTCTTACAACTCAACAAAAAGATGAACTTTGAAAATGGTCAGAGGACTTGAATAGACATTCTCCAAAAAAGATAAATAAATAGACAACAAACACATGAAAAAAAAGCTCATCACTGTCATTAAAGAAATGAAAATCAAAACCACAGTGAGATACCAGTTCACACCCACTAGGATGGATTATAATTTTTTAAAAATAGGAAAAATAAAAAGTTTTGGTGAGGATGTGGAGAGATTAGAACCTTCACACATTGCTGACAGTAATGTAAAATTTTTCAGCTGTATAAAACAGTTTGGCAGTTCCTCAAAATATTAAACAAAATTACAGTATGACCCAGCAATTCCACTAAGCTCCCCCAAAACTGAAAACATATTCAAACAAAAAGGTGTACATGAATGTTCACTGCAACACTGTTCACAATAGCCAAAAACTGCAAACAATCCAAATGTCCATCATCCAATGAATAGATAAACTGTGGCATATCCTTACAATGAAATATTATTCAGCTATAAAAAGAACGAAATACTGACACATGCTATAACATAGATGAAATCTGAAAACATTACACTAAGTGAAAGAAGCTAGACAAACAACACAAGACCACTTATATGATACCACTTATATGAAATACCCAGAACAAGAAAATCCACAGAGACAGAAAGCCAATCCGTGGTTGTCAGGGGCTAGAGGAAGAGAGGATTGCTTAATGATGCTTAACGAATACGGTGTTTCCTTTTGAGATGCGGAAAATGTTTTGGAATTAAATAGAGATGATGGTCGCATGACAATGTGAATATACAAAATGCCATTAAACTGTACACTTTAAAATGGTTAATTTTATGTTATATAAATTTTACTTCAATCAATATCTTATTTTAGGTAGATCTGTACATGAATATGAAAAAGTGCACTCCCATTAACCCAATCTCCATTCCAGTTTGAGAATCACCAATATGGTGGGTCTGAGCACTCTATGATTCTAATTTCTGCCAAGTTATTCAGTACTGGTAGAAAATTAACACTGACAGAATTAAACCCACAAGGATAAAAAGTTAGTAAATATGCTTCCATTTAACTACTTTTGTCAAGAGACTAGGAAGAACAAAAGCTCTATGCAATTACACAAGTATTCATGTTTAGAATCAAAGGAGATGAAGGCAATATATCTTACTTTTCATAATTCAAAAACATATTTCAAAGGTTAATTATCTTTTAAAAGGTCAATTATCATATGTAAGTTACACATTCCATGCTCACAATTGATATTAAGCCTTATAAAAGTCTGGCTTAAAATTTACCGTAACTGATTGGAGAAGTCATCTTCTACATTGTCATCATCCCAATTATCCTCCCAGACATGTGCATCTTCATCTTCATCTAAACCAGCCCAGTCTAAAAATAGAAACAAATGTTGTCTTAATATTTCTCAGAATTTCCATAATTACAAAAACACCAGAAAGCTTGCTACTGAAGACTCTCTTGGTTCAAAACATCTAATACCATATCTATGAGAAACGGGAATCTTTCTCTTTAAATTTCAATTTACACTATCTTGTTTTCTCAACTCTTGATTTTGCAGATAATTTAAAATAGTAATTAATACAAAAAATTCTATTTGCCATGGAAGTTTATTATAACTCCAGGAGGATATTTACCTTTGCTTATTTTAACTTGGGCTAATTTTTATAATCTTTCAAAACACAGCACCTATAACACTAAAGCAAGTTGAGTAGCAGAAAGATACCAGCCTGGAATTTTAAAACTGCTAAAGAGAAAAAAAAATAACTTATACATGGATAATAAAAAGTAGACCAAATTCTTTAACATGACTGTAAAATTATTTTAGAGAATATTCTTATTCTTTAAGACATGCATGATGAAATATTTGAGTCAAAGGTCATTTTCTTGACAGTTTGCTTGTAAATGCTTCCCAAACATATGTATTATTTTATATCATATTTCTAGCATATATATGCTAGAAATAAAGTAAATATTAAAAAATGTTAACTGATGAAACACGGGTGTTTGCTGCTCTCTTTTTTTAAATTGAGGTATAATTGAAATGTTAGTTTCAGGTATACAGTATAATTCAGTATTGCATACATTGCAAAATCATCACCACAATAAGTCTAGTTAACATCCATTACCAACACAGTTACAAATTTTTTTTCTTGTGATGAGGACCTTTAAGATCTACTCTCTTAACAACTTTCAAAATGCAATAACGTATTACTAACTATAGTCATCATGCTGTATATTACATTCCCATGACTTACTTTTATAACTTCAAGTTTGTACCTTTTGACCCTTTCACTCATTACACTCCTCTTCTCAATCTGTCCTCTTTTTTAAACTTTCTATAGGGTTGAAAGTTTCAAAATTAAAATATGGGGAAAATAGTTAAACAAAAAATCATTTGGAAATCACCTCTGGAAGCCATCCCTATTCCCACTCTTCCTCCTTCCCTTCAGAGATTAGGTTCCCTTTTTTTGTGTGTATCTCTATCACAACATCTATATACCGCACAATCATAATTATCAGTTTATATGTCTCTATCCATTACTAGTATTTGAGCTCCTTAAGAGTTAAAAACTTTTTTATCTATCTTTGTATCCTTATGCTACAGACAATACCTAAGGGCATATACAAAATAAATTGTGAAAGATACAACAGAACTCTAAATCAGATTTTGTATATTTTTGCTTAATCCCCTCCCCTCCAAAAACAGTAATATGAGTTACACACTCTCTTCAATATGTCCTAGTAGCTTCACCTTGGTAGTTACTTATTAGAAACATGGCTAAGAACATTTCAACCTAAAAAAAATAAGAAGAAAGGTATGACTTAGGATTTTCTTATAAAGCACATAAAGATTTAGGCTATTCAACAATGATTCATATGGGTATTCTATTTGTTACATTATGTATCTAACAAAAAATTTTAAATGCCATATATGTCATTATGATTTAAGAATAGAAGAAATTACCTCCATTTAACTGGGCCCCCAAACCAGAAACTTGGGAGGCATTTTAGCTATTCCTCTCTCCTTCAACTATCACAATCAATCATTATGTTCATTTCAGCTCCCAAGTCTCTCCAGAGTTAGTCTCCCGCTCCCTATTCTTGCTGCTAATTTAGGATTATTCCTTTCATGGACCAGTACTATGGTCTCTTTCTCTGTCCCTTCCTCCTTAATCTTACATAGTTTATATCCATCTTTCATTGATGCCTAAAATGATCACCACCATTCCTGTAAAGTTACTATTCAAAACCTTCAGGTGGGAAGCACATTTCATTAAATTTGCAACTCTAATGTCTATGGCTGAGTGCTGGGCACATAGAAGGCACTCAATAAAATGGGTAAACGGAACTATTTTTCTCAAGTTCCCTTCTTCTGAGTGATCAATCTGAAGAAAACAGACTGTGTGTGGTTTCAGTGAAGCCAAGAGTATATATTTTAAGGTAGAAGAGAACAACAATACCACGTATTATAAGAATACTTTTGAGAACTGTGATCATCTCATTGAATGCTCCCTGAAAAGAAATCACATAGGAAATTTCTTTAAGACCTCAGTGCCTGAAAATATAAAGATTTCTCTTAGGCAGTTTATTCCACGTTGCCAGGAAGCTCAGTCAAATATATACTCAACTTTGTATAGGGTAGTGAATGTATATTCATTAATAGAACTTTAATAAATAAAATACTGATTTTTATTTGCATAAATGTTCTTACATCTCTTAGTAATACTATTATCCTCAAAAAGGAAATATTGTAATGATCTAAATTCAAATCCTACACTATTTTCTTAAGTCCTTAATAATACTAAGAATTAATTACATCTCAAAATTAAGTTGACTGGGCTAGAGGTATCTTTACATGTTTTCCTTTTTAAAGAAGTAACTTGAAGCTCAAAATGAAAATTTTTATTCTGTTTGTGAATCCATCTATATTTTATAATAAGAATAGATTAAGTAGTTAAAGAAAAGGAAAACATTCAGAACTTCCCTCAATCTATGGAAGAGTGATCAGAAAGATAATGTAACCAAATTTTTACAAGTAATATATCTACTCCCAAAGCTAAAGATAAACTGAAAGAATAACATTTCTGCACTTTTATAGACTAGCAAAGTGACTTATGAGTTAATCAGTAGGTATAAGGATAAAAGAGTACTATTACTCTCATATTGCTATTGCAATCAACAATAAACTGTTTAATATGTACACTATTATACATAAACTTTCATTTTGTTTTTCTAAGAACAGAGAAATCTCAGAAGAAAGAGAGCTATTTTAAGGCAAAAATAAAGGGGGCAGAAATTGCAGTATTAAGTATACAAGAGAGGAACATTTAAAAAAGATGGTATGGGGTGTAGTTAAGATCAAATTTTAAATTGAAAAGGAGCTCAAACAGTAGATACATTTCTCTAATACTAAATCACCAAAAATCAACTATATGATTTCAATTTCTTAAATTAAAATTCAATAAAGCACTTCAAATGATAGAAATTCAGATTTTTGTATGTTGAATTATAATGAAACAACTAAATCAATTATTCTTTTTACAGCAAGTAAATAATGACTATAATGCTATTCCTCCACATTCCCTCCAGCCTTACTATAACCTACAACTCTGAGCCATCTAATAATATTAATGGACAGTGTAGGATTTTTTTGTTCTTTGTTATGCCTTAATGACACTAAGGCCTTCCAGTATAAAAAATTCACATAAAACTATTTCATTAAATTGCAACGCAACAAACTTTGGCTTTATACTTCAAGTTTTTAATAAAATGGCTAAGACTGAAGATGATTTAAAATTACAGGATTTTGGAGATAGAGAAAGCTTTAGAGGAAATTGTACATCACATCTCTGTTTGTTTAAAAAACCACCACCATTACCACCACTAAAAAACAGAGAAAGTGAAGACCATTACACAAGAAAATATTTATTAATTTTTTTCTACCATTATTTCATGACTTCAAATCCTAGACTTCAAATATATTTGGGTTGAACCTAGAAATAGGAATTGTCAAACTATCTGTTCTATTGATATTTTAAGGAATCTTTATAAACATATCTAATGGAGTTTAATGTTCCACAAGATAATTTGAATACATTAAGACTGAACAAATATGTACTCGAGTAAAGGAGGTGACATAAATCAAATCACAACTGAACTTTAAGGTTCTAAGACACCATGCCTCACATGAGCCTGAACCACTTTTAACTGATCAGCTTCCTCAATTGTTAAGGAAATGATACTGTGTCAAAAGATTCAAGTTAAAAAAAGTAACAAGAATATTTATTTCACATTTCTCTGCTAACTCTGTAAACCTACCCTTTCCAGAATGATAAAAATACAGGGCCCACAGGAACTTTTACTCCAATTACGACTTGATTCAAAATGTTGATTTCAATATTGTTATTACTTCATGTCACTCAAATATCTTTAGGTTGGCTTTCTTTTAACTTTTAGAGACTATTAAAAAAAAAAAACTTGTTAATTTGTACCCAACTGCCTCAGAGAATCTTGAACAAGAAACAATGAATTCAATAACTTATTTTGTAGGTATTCCAATCCTTAATTCTATGAAGATTTGAAAAAAAAATCAGAATTTGTAACATAAATGGGAAATAGTTGTTTGAACAATGTCTTTTTAAAATTTTAAGACTGGTACAATTTTTAGTTTATCAAGTTGAATTCTGACCCCTTAGCATAATGATAAAACATGTCTCCCTCCTTTAGTAATCATCTCATGTTACTTTAATGGCAAGGAAAGGAAAAGGAAGAAAGTAGAAATTAAGTCCCAAGAAAAAGATACTGGCTTATGAATGGAAATCAGTATTGTAAGCAAGATTTGAGGTAGAACACACACAAAAAGATTTTAGATAATAGCTCTATATTTCTTTGGTATCATTATACAGTACTTCATAATTATGACACTATTGAGTATACAAAGATATAAAAATGGAAAAGCTGGTTAAATTCTTCATTAATCATCATATACTCTTCAACATTAATGTCTTATCCTAAGAGTAAGATGCAAGGATGCCTATATGTCATGCTATCCTTCCAATTATCATAGATGAAGAATCCAAACAATAAATAACTTTTTGAATTATAATTTATTAAGTATTTTAAATTATGTAATAAGAGCATCATTAAGAAACTTAGTGTTCACACTGACAACTCAGAATCTATAACCTACTTTAGGTGGAAACTATAAAGATTTTCTTTAGGAATGTACTGAACTATATCACATAAAAAGTTTAAGTGATAGGGTATAACACCCCCAAATTTATTTCCAATACTTAAAAGTCCTCTAAATTGTACATGTTACAATATATATAAACTACAATATACATAAACTCAACTAAGTGAATGTGTAACATAAAAAACATGTGACTGTTATAATCTCTGGGATACGGCTGATTTCTCCTGCAATACATCTCTGAATTGTGTTTTAATTTTCAATTATAACACTCCACTGATAACCAAGCAATTTTATTTAATTGCTTAGTTTTTAAAGTCTTAAACTCAGAAATAGCCTTTTTAAAAAGGACAAAATAATAAAATCAAACAAGGATACCTGATTTATGTCTTATGTCTTCCTTCAAGACTTAGATAACTATAAAGTACACACTATACTTTATTCTCAGCATTAAATGCATTGCCAGGATTGTGAGTAATCATTTAAATAACCACAGACGTGTTTACTTCAGTGTGCAGTCCTCCAGATGTGTACTGATTAAAAAAATTACCATATTTTAAGGAGTCAGAATTGGAAATAACCAATAACAGATGCCCAACACACTAAAGTTTCTAGAATTCTAAATAATTTAAGACTTTGCCGCCAAATTTGGCTTTGTTCACATTTGTCAGGGTGAACTACATCTGTGACTAGCTTTAAATTTCAAAGATCTGACTTATCAAACTTCCCACTTAAATCATCTAAGTATCACCTTGACATTTAAGTGTGAAAAAGGGTTTTCTCTCAATATTTTTATAATTACTTACTCTCCCCATACTCCAACATACATTCTGACATTTCTTAAAAGTATGAAGTATACATACCACTTGGCAGAAAATTAAAGAGGAAATTCCATTTATACCAAATAGGACTGCAAATGTTCTTTTCTATAGCGATTTTCAGGAGCATCAAACTCTCATTCATTCCTTAGTAATAAAGCTACTCTGAATGTAAACAAACTAATTTCCAAGAAAGTTTCTTCCAATAAAAAATGTGCATGTATACACAGAACTTTACATGAAGAAAAACATACATACATAAAAGAAACAAAGGAAAGTTCAAAAAAGTTCTAAATTGTACAGTCACCACCATAAAGTGAGTGTAAAAGAAAACAGCAATAGCTGCAAACAGCATCATTATACTCATGAATATGATAATGAAGCCACACTAAATCTAGTCACTCAGATAAATTTACATGTGTTCCTGCTTAAGCTGTATAAGAGATTACAATTTTTTATAAAATTTCATTCCTATAGGTTATCAGTATACAAATCATCTATATACCCCAGAAATCTAATGTCTACTCAGTGGCCAAAAAATCACTACTGTACTAGATTGTCTCCAACAAGGACCAAAAATGTCAGTGGGGAACTTCAGAGTAAATAACCAAAAGCAAGTCATAAATGATGTTGCTACCAGACTACTGGTGACCTTTCAGTTGTTTGCAATCAAGAGTCTGACACAGAGGCCCAAAATACCTTGCATAACCATTTGTAATTTTTCTTCATTTAAAAGGACGTTCAAACACAATTCTTTTCATCAATAATTAAAAATATCTAGCTAGCTAGTTAGTAGAATGATTCCACTACAAAGTCATGCTGACTTTGTTTCTCTTTGTTGATTAGTGCTTTTCTTTCTAATTCTATAAAATTTCCCAAAGCCATTAATTACTCTCAGCTTTTCCAAGCCCTCATGCTCTACACTCAACTTGATTCTCTCATTCTGATCCTCCATATTACTGAGTCAAAGGTATCCAATGTAAACTCCACCATCAGTCTTTCATTACTCATGCAAGTGCAAAAATCACAACCCCTGACTTCTTCTTATTTCCAACACTCCATATCAAACTAGTTGCCAAAGCCTCCTTGTAATTCTTGCATCACTTTCTTCACTTCTTCCCTAATACCAACCTCTTTCAGTTCCTTAGTCCTCACCTAAGCTATTGCAACAATTAGTTAATTAGCTTCCCTGACTGGCTTTCTATCCTCTCAAATTAATTCTGCCAGACTAATTTTTCCTAAACTGTCTACTGCCTAAGAGAAACTCACTTTTATGAACTGCACTGACAGTATAGATGATTATCTCAAAATAATCTTTAAGGCGCTCCCAATGGACTCAGGGCTTTAGGAGTTAGTTCCACTGAATCAGACGTTTTTAGTATTCATGTAACCCCATTCCTGAATAACTAGTTGTGATTCTTGAGGACACATCCCATATTGCACATAGGTACAGAAGATTTTGACCTAGCTACAGTAAGTTACAAAACTCAAAATACTGCTTTGAAGATGGCATTTCTGGGAATAAGCATGGGGCTCCATGAGTCTCCTTATGTCCCTGCCAGTCCCTCTTCCACCTGGTGACAAGCCATGGACATGTCCTGGCATGTATGCGATACAGCAAGACCAACACAAGAGCAGTACTGAATAGTTCATTAGATCTGAAATTACATTGCTATATAATATATATAATTTATCTTCCTGCAATTTTGAAGTATAAAGTAGTACACTTATCTGTAAGCTTATATATTTGTTTCACCCTTTGTAATATTTAAGAAATGCTCATTCTTTACAAGAAAAAAGTATTAAATATCAAAAAAATGCTCTGTGATATTTAATTCCTTTTTTTTTTTGAAATTTGTAATGTGTTGCTCCTACACAAGCTTTCTGGAAGTACCCATAACTAGCGGGACACGTGTAAATTCCCGAAGATCCATCCTGGAATTCTGTGCCCCACAGTGTATGGCCAGAGCATTTACAGAGCATGACTTTCATACACGTAGGACAGCAATGTGTATATTTATATTTAAGGTGTGTTTACTGTTACAATTCCATTATTTATTTCATTTACAGTTATAAAAACCACTTCTGGATACAAGTTTCTAGTTGCCAGTGACAGTCTGAAAATAATAAGCATATTAAAATAAAGCATATCAAACAAAAAGAGTCCCAACTTCTCATTCACCTAAGGATAAAGTCCAAATTGGTCATTTGGCTTAAAGCTTTCCACGATTAGGCCCCAAGCTACCTATACTTGCAACCACTATTTCCACCAAATAAAATAGCCAAATAAAACACACATACACACTGAGTTTCCAATTCTAAGCATCTATTCTTCTTCCCTTCTTCTGGAAACCTCTTTCCTACATTTCTACCTTTTGAAAATTCTGTTCAAATGTTGCTGTCTCACATGGTACACAACTGGAAATAATTTCCCCTTCTTTTCAACTGCTGTTTTACTTTACTATCAGGTATTTAATTCCTACACCCCACCCACCCCACCACCACCAGAAGGAAACCAAGCGAAATCTTACCCAGAAACCCAACAGATAGACAGTCAAAAGCAAAGTTGCTCTGGTTTAACTGCGGTGGAGCAGTAAGGACTCACAGTCCCACCTCCCAGGATAAATACCTCCAAAATACTAAAAAGCTCAAGGCTGGTATGAAAACTATTGATTCATATCTTTGTTGACATTTATATCACTAAGTTCAAAGACAGTAACTACCTAATGAGTCAAATTTGCCTCAATACAGCCTCTAGCTAACTGTGTCCCTGGTAAATTATCTTGCTAAGCCCCAAGTATAAGATCATCATAAGGATACTATGAGGATTCAATGAGACTATGTATCTAAAGCACTCAGTGCTGATAAATGGCAGCTAGAATCATTTTCACTCTGCACCTTTTAGTGCCAGATTTATAGGAAGCATTCAACAAATACATATTGAATGAATAAATCATTTCTTACATGCTAATCACTGCAAGGTAACTTAAGGGGTGAGGGAAGGTAAAGAGAAACAGGTTCCAGAGTAAAGACAATACCATTTCTACCAAGCATTACATCAACAACAGAACACAAAACTAGAAAAAAAAGGTATTCGGTGAATTTTTAACACTTCAGAGAAAGGGTGTAAGTAGAGTTTTTGAAACTTACCTACCCCTCATTGTTTTCACTGTTCATCACATCTTTCAATGAGTTATGTTTAAAACATTATGTAGTAACATTGAACATTATTTAAGTCATAATTGCCTAACCACTTCATTTCATTCGGTCAGTTAAATAGCTTATCAAATCGTTGTTCAAAGAAGTTTTTACTGTTTTAGTAGCCTGAGTCACACTCTCACTAGCTCCTCTCAAGTCCTAGAATCTTGATTTGGGGTTTTTCATCCATTGTATTTCTTTATGCCTCTTGAACATTTATATATATCCTTAAACAATGCATGCTATTGTTTTATGTACCTTCATATTTTATATGATTAACCACACTATTTTTAAAAGTACTTTTGGAAAAACTTTTGACAATATTCTTTAACTTAGAAGTTTTGGGGGGAGGAGGGTATAGCTCAGTGGTAGAGTGTGTGCTTAGCATGCACAAGGTCCTGGGTTCAATCTCCAATATCTCCACTAAACATAGTAACTTAATAAACCAAATACCCCCCCACCAATTTTTTTTAATTTAAAAAAAAGAAGTTTTTAATACTAAAAAATAATCAAATAACCAACAAGCCCAACAAGCTTAATTTTGGATACACCTAAAATTACAAAAATATTTGTCCAAAATCATTCAAATTCTAAATAAATATCAAACATCAAGGAAAATCCAAATCCTTAAGTAGTTAAAGGGGAAGAAAAGAAAGGGGACTAATGCCTATTGAACACCAGTTTTGCGCCAAACTCTATGCTATGCACTTTACATGTATCATTGTCATGGACTGAATGTTTGGGTCCCCCCGACCCTGAAATTCCTACGTGGAAGCCCTAATTGCCCAATACGCTGGTGTTCGGGGATGGAGCCTTTAGAAGGTAATTAGGCTGTATTAAGTCATAAGGGTGGATAGGAAGAGACTCTACCAGACAGCTCCCTTTGCTCTCTCCACCTTGTGAGGACATAGCAAAAAGGCGACAGTCTATAAAGCCAGAAACAGAACCTTCACCAGGTACTGAATAGACTAACATCTTGACCTTGAACTTCCTAGGGTCCAGAACTGTGAGAAAATAAATTTCTATAGTTTAAGCCACTCAGTCTATTTTGTTAAGGCAGCTCAAGCAGACTAATCCAATCATATATTCTTACATGACACTAATTGTTATCCACGAATTACAAGAAACTGAGGATTAAAAAGGTAACAATTCAAGTCAAAACATAATGGTCAATCTCATTCAAAGAAATCAATCCAAATCAAAATGATGCAATTCCATTTTTCATCCCTTAGGTTTGCAATGACTAAAATTTTTACTATGGAATGTAGGCAACCTTATGAGGGAAAGGTTAACTGTAAATGGAAATGTTAATTGTTGTAAACCTTGTAAAAGGTTTTAGAATATATGTCAAAATTCAAAATGCATGGTCCTGAATGAGTTGTCAAGAGTCCAAGCAGAACCAGGGCATTCCTGTGGAGGAGCAGTGTTGTGTGGTTGGTGTGTCAGAGCTAGACAGGGTGAAGAAGCCATCCAATGCTGGAGTAAGGAGGGGATACAGTGGCCTGGCATAAAATGTTGAAGCCCAAGTGGGATAAGGAGGGGATCTGTACGTGAAGAGGGCAACAAAGATTGGTTAGGGAGGAGGATGACCAAACAAACAATATATTTAAGATAATGGAGGCCAAGTTTTTCACTGTTGAGGAAGAAAGTTAAAAATGTGGAAAGGGAAAAAACTAGAATGAATCCCGTGGTATTGAACTGTAAATTAGAGTTATCTGCGTGAACTCATGATTTTATACAACCACATACATAAATAGATATAAAAGTGTATATATGTATACACACATTTGTATATATATTCCTTCCACTGAGAGGGTGCCAAAAGCAATTAGCACAACTGGAGTTAAGATCTTGCCTTCCAAATATCATTCTCCATCAAAAGGAATCTGCCATGAAGAAATGGCTGATTCAGGAGTGGAACAGGAAAGGTGTAAGATTAGCTTGCAATACCTTCTTGTGCCAGAAAACCAGTAAACATGCACAAAGAATGATGGTGACATGTCAAAAGATCACAGAAGACAGCTTGACGAGATTCCCCATGTCCAAATTTGGGACAATCTGAAGATCAAAATATATAGTAGCAATAAATTAAAACCCACTGAATTGGAATCTACAGTCTGTATGATATAAATAAGCAAATGAATAAAATGAAAGTTTGATGATGAATGGAATACTATATTTACATAGTTTCAAAGCCCCTCCTAATAAAATATCCATTAATTACCAAGGAAAAATTAGTAAACTAACAATGGAAAAGTCTCACAGACACCACCTTAAGTTAATATCATCAGCAATAGAACAAATGAGAATCATGTACCACCTGATAGGATGCAATGGGAACACAGTAGCACCACAAAAATATTCCTGCCAAGGTGCAGAACCTGAATCTAATCATGTAGCAACATGAGACAAATCAAAGTTGATAAACATTCTATAACTGGCCTGTAATCTTCAAATGTGTCAAAACCACAAAAGTCAAAGCCAATCAGAGATCTGCTCTAGACTGAAGAAGACTAACAAGGTATGATAACTGAATATAATCCATGATTCTTAGTCAAGACATTATTGAGACAATTGGGAAAACCTGAAACGGGTCTGTGGATTAGATGACAGTAGCATGTCCATGCGTTAATTCTCAATTTTGATGATTGTACTAAGGTTATGCCTTTGTAGAAAATATACATTAAAATACACAGGGGTGATAATGAACATCAGGCTGGCATCTTAGTCTCAAATGGCTCTGGGTAAAAAAGTTGTCCATACTGTATTTTCAATTATTATATAAGTTTGCAATTATTTCAAAATAAAAATTGTATTAAAAAATTTAAATGAACCTGCCAATTTGACCTGCAATTTCCTCAGTTTATCTTAAATAAGCACAAAAACTAAGATGTAAGAATATTCACTGCAGCATATTCTATACCAGAAAAAATCAAAACACAAAAACAAGCAAAAAAAACCTAAAACCACCTAGATATCTATAGATGTTTATAGACTATTTAATATGCATTCAATGGGCAAGTCGTACACAACTATTAAAAAGCATGAGGTAGATGTTTATATTAAATGTGAACACGTTTAAGATGTATAATGTAAAAATCAAGTATGACTATAGTATATAAAATATGGCCCTTTGCGTGTATTTAGAGGATATACACACACACACAAAATTTCTGGAATGGTAATTTAAAAAATGTTTACCAGTGGTTACCATTAGAAGAAGGGAAGTTTTGGGGGGAAAGGTGGGGAAAAACAGTGCTTTTACTTTTTATTTATATCTTTTAATAGGTTTAAACTTTAAACAAGCAATTAACTTGTACAACTGTTCTATATATTATACTGCAAAAATATTTTAAAGAATTTAAGTAACTAGTACAAGTTGACAAGTTAAAAGTTGATGATTGGTGGATTTTGAACCTAGGTCTGATTCTAGATTCATCATGCTTATTCCATCTCGGGGTACAAAAACTTTCTTCTTGTATATGATCAACCATGAGGTACTTTGTCATTCGTTGTATTTATCTATTTTTTAAAAAAATTTAAGTAACATTAACTCTCTGTTTCTTGCTACCACCATGCAACTAATTTAAACATATGATGTTGTTACTTACATGTCCACTATACTACATTTAATAACTGAAAATACTTGAGCCCCTTCTGGCAGTAGGTAAACTGACAAGTGCAGTATTTGACATAGTCAGTACTAGCTGTATCTACTTTCTACATTTAAGACTCTGAGGAACCCTTCTGTTGAGGGCTTAGTCCAGTTGGTATTTGATACTTATGTAAATATTTCTCAGTGGCATTTTTCATAGGGCAATTTTTCCTTGAGCAGGACTGGCCTATGCATAGCACACATTTAAACTCCTTGGCCTTTACCCACTAAATGCTAGTATTTATTTTATTTTGTCACTTGTCAAGTGAATGTGCTATCCAAAAATATTTCCCTGTTTAAGAACCACTATAAGATGTTCTACTTTGTTAGGCTCAGGTGAGAGTGCCACAGTTATTCCAGAATACTGGCAGCATTAGGGAACCACCAGCAGCTTCAGATAATATAGCAGTCCCACTAACTAAAGAAAAGTTACAGAATAGTATATACATTAAAACAAAAAACAACAAAACAAAACAGAACTCTCAATTCTGGCACAGAAAGAAGAGAATAGAAGAATTTAAAGGCTCATTTGTTCTTCCCATTTTTACTCATCTACTTCTAATTGTAAGAGAAGGGAGATTAATGAAAATATTTTACTATCCTTTCAATATGTGTCTGATATGAAAAATTCAAGTTTAAATAAATTATAGAGTATCTCAGTTTTAGACTCCACTCTACTACCTAGCTGTATGATCTTGACAAGTCTTATTTTCTCTAGACTTCAGGTTGCTTTCCAGTTCTAATACTTTAACCATGCCAGCCTCCAAAATTCTATTATAATCAATTGTTTCCAGAAGGTTGAATGTTTTCCTAATAAAGCCTATTCTCAGTCAGTTTAAATAGTCAAGAAGTTACAGAATTCACAAAGATGCTAAACATGATTTTTAACAGTTCCCACTTAGTGACCAGATTACAGACACACTCACCAATTATAATTGTGAGGAAATGCCAATGTAACAGATTCAGTCTAATAAAAAAGGAGCATTTGTTCCCTTGCACCTTCAGAGAAATCATCCCATGTTTCACCTCACACTGAAGAAGAGCTATTCAGAAGAAACAACGAAGCTTCAGTGAAAACACATCACCTTAGTTTCCTTTTTAAAACAGAAATTCCCCTTCCTTAGACTGAACTGACATCCTACCAAACAAATTTTTATCCAGGATAAGTTGTAGCAACAACACTAATAAAAGATCAACAATCCTTTAGTCAAACCAGAGATACATAATTTCAGTAATGGTTTTCATGTAGCAGGCTTTTATGTGCAAGCTACCCTAGACATTGGACATTATTCACTTTCTGTGAAATATGTAATCCTATAGATTGACTAGATGATTACAGGCAATTTAAAATTGTATCTGTTAATAAGTTTGTCCATGGCATATTTCCCATAAAGACAATCACAAGAAAAAGAATTTCCAAAGGCAAAGAACTTGGAAAGTAATTCAGGGCGTTAATAACTGAACTGAAAGCTTAAACACTCAAAGATTCAAAACAGGCAGTTTTAAAGTATTGCTACTCCAACTTTAATGTGCATATAAATCTTTTAGGAATCTTGGTAAAGTCCAGACTGACTCAGTAAGTCTAAGCTGAGATGTTGCTTTTCTAACAAGCTCCCAAGTAATGCCAAAACTACTGGTTCACACATCACACTTTGAAATGAAGTTACACCCAGACAAAAAAAAAAAAAAAAGGAAAATGAAAGAAATGTAGTTTCAAAAGACAAATGATTTTTCTGGTGATATTTTTTTCCAAGTAGTTTTTCTTCTAGTTTTGCTATTTATCAAAGCAGTTTTTATTATATTGGTTGGTTTTACATAGTGGCCTAATTTTGTATCCAGCAAATCTTATTATTTCAAATTAACACAAAAGGAAAACCTGTCTGAATTATAAATCAGAGAAGAAATATACAAAAATCTGAACAAAACAAAGGGATTTAAAATATTCCTCATTCCAAATGAAAGTTTCCTGGATGAATTAGATTATATAATTGAAACCTGAAGACAAATTTTCTGTAAGGTGACTAATAAATGGTGGCTTATGTTAAAAAAAAAAAAACCAGTCTGTTGTTAGAGGCCTTTGTCTTCAGAAAAAAAGTATTCTTTGCTTTTTTATTTTAATGAGTTTTTTTAACTATATGACTACCAACATTTTGAACAAATTGATGCTCTTAACAAACTTAGAACAAGAACAAACTACATATTCTACAAAAGCTGATGAAATGAAAATTGCTGAAAAGTCATGTGTATCATCAGGTACACAGTTATCTTTATATTCTTTTTAAGCAGTCAATTCTCAACTACATATTTTAAACACAGGTTCACTGATTCAACAAGCATTAACTGACCACCTACCATGTGCCAGTCCCTTTGCTAAATGTTTGAGATTTGGGTTGAAATTGGCTTGGGTTGGGGACTGGGAAAGACCTTTCACAACCTGGTTTTATCACTTAATTGCAAGTTTTTTAAATCTCTGAGCCTCAGTTTCCTCAGAGTTGTGATAATTAGATTGTATAATATAAACAAAGTACCTAACATTATACCTTGTATATGACAAACAATGAATAAATGCGAACTATCTCAAGTATCAAGTTTGAGTTAGAAGTGGATCCTGATCTCAATAAGCCAGTGTTCTACTACATAGCTCAATGCTGGAGGATTATGAACCATCCTGAAAGTGAGATAAAGAAAACAGGTTTGGCCAGATAAATCCACTACCAAAACGAAAAAACAAACAATCCCCACAATACATAATGAATCCCAAACTGAACATAAATGTGCTTTGGGTTAGTTTGAGTTTGTGTAGTACGCACTCTAATGTCTTCCACAAAACAGAGTACACTAAGAACAAATGTTACAACTATGGTTTTATGCACAGTGGGATCATGATGGGGTACAACTTGGACAATTTTAGTGAAGCAATAATTGCTTCATGTAACACATTTGTACACCATTAACCACAATGCTCTTCCCACCGCCTTCGGAAAGGCTACCCAATAGTAACCTCCTTTTTTTACGAGGTAAATATTTATCCTATGCATAACAATTAACCAATAAAACAATTAATTGTGAAAACCTAATTGGCAACAACGACCTAACAGAAACAGTACTGCTGAAGAGTTTAAGAGCTCTAGTGTCAACTGGGCCCGGTGTCCAACATTTCTAGCCAGTTATGTGACACTGGGCAAGTTTCTTAACTGTTTCAAGCTTCGGCTTCTTTATCTGAAAAATGGTAATACCGGTACCCACTTACAGATCTGTGAAAATGAATTAATACAAGCAAAGCACTTTGGCAAGCAACCACCCAATTAATCTTAGCTATTTGTTGTTAACTACAATAAGAAAACTAAAGTTCCTCTAAGTAAGCACGAAGCTAATAAAAATGTAGACGTTTTAGGGTCTTACTATAAACTCTTAAATTACGGTAGTTTGAAGTGAAGTGACCAAAAATGAGTGAGAAACAAGAGGAAGACAATAACGTGAATTAAGCAGCAACGCCTGGTCCTCCCATCCTACTTAACGGGATTCATATGCAAAGTCCTAAAAATAAGCTGCACTGGCCTACCTAGGAAGAACAATTTAATGCTGGAAGGTTTAAAGGCAACGGAAGGCTACTAACTCCAAAAAATAAAGAAAGAAAAAACAAAGGGAAAACAGATTATGTAGACACGAAAGAGGTGGCGGGTAGCCCCGCTGAAGAGTAAAAGGACCAACCAACCCGCGTTCTGGCCTAGGGACCCAGGGTCACCGTGGCTCCTCCCAGTGAGGAAGCAGAAGGCATTCAGCCTCACCGGCAATGTGGGTCCCACCGTGACACTCGGACCCGAAGCCGGCCATGGGGGTCGCGCGCGAGAAGCCTCGAGAGTCAGCCGCGGGGGTCCAGACCTCCCGCGGGCGCCTCCCGACCCGGCCCGTGCGCCTGCGCCGCCTCCACTCAGAGGCCTGAGTCACCGTCCGCGCGGCCGAAAGGCCGTAGCCCAGCCGGTTACCTTCCGCAGGGAACTCCTCGAACTCGTCGTCCTCCTCCAGGAGACCCAAGTCTACCGGCTGCTTTTTCTCTGACATTGCGACCCTCCGCGCCCAAAACCTCTCAGGCCAGTAGGAGAGTCGGAACCCCTCACTCTCCCTTCCCCACAGCCGCGACCGCCGTTGCCGCCTCTGAGGCCGGTCGTACCATAGAGACGCGGGAGAAGAGTAACCAGAACGGCGCGAGGAATGCTGGGATACTGGAGGTCCGCCCAGCGCTTCCTGCGGGTTTAACCGTCCTTCAGAGTTAGAAAGATGGATTAATTTGTGTTTTTGCCGTCTTGTCCGGACTCTCTGAATTGACAAGAGTTCAGGGTAGGTTTCTCTGACTGGAAAAAACTCATAGTGTGTGGAGAAAATAAACACCTTTACCCAGTTTAGGCTGAGGAATGAAATGTCGGCTAAAATGCATTAAAGGCTTGCCAAGTGCCAGGCCCTGAACATAAATTAGCTCCGTCCTTAAACCAATTCACTATGTATGGTATTAAATGTCTCTACGTCACAGAAAATTCAGGTTCAGAAAGAAAAGCCAACGTCACTTAGGTAGTGCTAGACAATCCAAATGCAGATTTGTTTGCGTGACTTTAATCTCCAAGCTTTCCCATTATTCAGTGTTCCTCTGCGTTGTAAGCTGTGGTAAACACCTTGTTAAATAGGGTGTGTTTGTGTGTGTAAAAACCAGTTTGTAGGTTATTATAAAATAGTACTATGTAAAACTCGATATATGTAACGTATTATGGTGTTCAAGATACGTAATTTTGAATTTTTCAAATATTATTGAATATCATTTTGAATGTAGTGTAAATTATCTAGAACTATATGGTGTATGTGTGTGGCATGTGTGTTTGTAGTATTATAGAAGAATATTATGTAATAATATATGTAATTGGGTATTATTGGAAAATTTGATACATGTGTTTGCTTATATATTTAAATCCCATTCCCTCATTCAACAATATTAATTTATACTATGTACTAGGCACTGGACTGGAAATCAAACATTTATAGACAAAGGCCTTCCCTTCAAGGAGTTCATATTCCACTCAGAGACATGTAAACAGATAAATCACCATGAAACATAGTAATACACTTGAATCTGTATTTTAAAAGAAAATTATCTGAGAAATGAACACAATGTATGGGCATACAGAAAATGGAACAACTAAATAAGAGCACAAATTTGGACTAGAATTTGAGAACCTACAACTAAAACTACAATTTTTTTTATAAAGCACTTAATTTTATTAATTTTTGGCATTATATTTTTTATTTTAAATGTATTTTTATTGAGGTACAGTCAGTTTACAATATTGTGTCAATTTCTGGTGTACAGCACAATACTTCAGTCACATAGGAACATACATACATTTGTTCTCAAATTCTTCTTCACCATAGGTTACTACAAGATATTGAATATGGTTTTATTATTTTATTAATGTTTAATTATTCTGTCTTTGTAAAAAAATTTTTAAACAAGATGGTTCTTACACTATTTTGATTTATGTTGTTACTGAAAACATCAGCAATCTTCAAATTAACTTCAAAGTGTGTAATTTGACATGTTATGTAAGTAAATACCAAATAAAAGAAAAGATGAGGAAAATCTAAAACTGGAAGTAAATGTAAACAGTGAAATCTCTTAGAGTTTCATACTCTTTATTATGCCCTCTATCACACATATTTCATATACCACTGGCAACCACTCATCAAGGTGAGGTTTTGGGCAGGCAGTTTGATTTAGGCAACAAAGAGTAAAAATCACAGATCTGAGACAGTCATTTTGTGCAAAGATAAAAGATCTGACCAAGGACAAATCTGAAGAGACGGAAACATTAATGACTACTAGTATAGACAAGGAGGGATGTTTGGGACTAACTGCTGATAGGTGCAAAGTTTCTTTGTTGGGTAATAAAAATCTTCTGAAACTGGATAGTGATGATGGTGGCAAAACACAGTGAATATGCTAGAAAACATTGACGTGTACACTTCAAAACAGTGAATTTTACGTTATATGAATTATGTATATCTCAATTTTTAAAATGCTATAAAAATTTTGACCAAGACAAGAATTTCAAATTCTTGTTTGTGGGCCTATTTAACCTGATATATGATGGCATTTGTATCAATTCTTAGCAAAAGAAAAAAATCAGTGGCAATATAGTGATTTTCCCCTAAAACTGAATATATTCAATTTAAAGGAATAATTTAAAAAACAACAACCTTATGTTAAATCCTCAATTTAAAAAATTACTGATTCAAAATCTAGAATGCTGGAACCACTGAAATAACTTCTCATTTTAATCATCGTGGCACATAACAAAGTGAGCAGCTTCTCATTTTGATGATCATGGCACATGGAAAAACTTTGGAAGACAGTAGCTTTTAACGTGTAAGCAGCATTATTGCTTAGTTAAACACATACAAATATGTATTTGATGGACCAGAATATATATACAGACTCAGTTCCTACTAAACAGGGGTTTAGGCAAATCACTTAATTTCTCAAATCTCATTTAAATGAGATTATATATATAATATGCATAGCTTAATTCCTGGCATGTAGTAAGTGATCCATCCATACATGTTACCTATTATTAAATAAGGGATTTACATTTTAAAATATCTCACATCCTCCATACCAACCCTAAAATTCTGTAAATGTGGGTTTTATTTCTTAGATGTTTCTTTAGTATCTTGGTGATACTTTGCGAGGAAGTCAGTCCCCACACAAGTTATGATAACAATAGCAATAATAATAAAAATAAAATAAAATAGCTAACATGTATTTAGTGTTTACTTGGTGACAGGCACTGTGCCAAGCCCTTTCCATGTATTTACTTACTGAATCTCCCTCACAACAGCCCTATTAAGTGAGTACAAAGAAATCCATTTTGTATTTATGGGAACTGAGGTACCAAGAGGTTTCGATATGGCCAAAGTTACAGTATTAAGACATGGTGAAGCTTTAGATCTTAAGAGCTTTCTTAAAGGTTGGAAAACCAACTATCTCAGTTTGTGAAGAGGCAGACAATCAACACAAGAATCCTGGAATCATTTCTTTTTAACACTACTAAACATACACACAATGTAGAAAAATGGCAAAAACATATAAATGTACACAGGCAAGCGGAGAGCAAAGAGGTGGAATGAAGAAGAAAACTGAACCTCAGGATTGACTCAGCTCTCTGTGGAGAAACCGTCCACAACTCTGATGTGGAGCATTTTAGTTAAAACTATGCCTTTACCTACGTATCATATCATATCTGTAATTAGCTGATTACATTTAGCTTCACAGGAAATCAAATTAGGAGCAGATTTTATAGTAGATAATTCCATTTGTCTCAAGCAGATGGAACCTAATTTGGAATCCACATGATATAAGTTAAATCACAAATACCTGGATCCTTAAGTTTGCTATGGAGTGACCATTCAGTAAGTAGGCAGAGTGGATCATACAAGACTGACCTTTCTGCATCTATTTCTATCCAGGAAGAAGCAGTAGGAGACTGTTAAATGGCTGATATCTGAAAGAAGGACTGATTTCAAAGGCACCTTCCTTTTGAATTGAGGAAGGCACAGCTAATTGGCTGTGAAGAACTGAGGAGGCAGACCTACACCTCAAGTCTCTATGACGTCCTTTCAAGGTATGTAAAAAGCTTTGGCTCCACAGTCACTGTACCTGAGTTCAAACTCCAGCTCTGCTACTTACCAGCTGAGGAGTCCTGGAAACTTGCTTTCCTTCTTGGGCCTCAGTTCACCCATCTTTGAAGTGAAAGTAATAAATTACTTTCCCCATGAGATTGTTGTAAGGATTAGATGAGCTATTTCATGTAAAACGCTCAAAAGTTTCTTGGCATATGGTATATAGGCAATAAATAGTAATAGTTTGAAGTGGAAAGGAAAATAATGCTTCTTTCCACTCTCTAGCAATTCATAAAACTCTTCCAGTTTAGAAGAAAAATTTATTCCAACAGCATCCTTGAGTGTCATTATGAAGCACTGAGCTTTTGCTGTGCTGTAGCTATCTTTTTATCTGACTTTTCTAACATCCAAAACACAACCATCTGCTGCAGTTTCTCTCTGTGTCTTCAAAGGACAGGTCGTAGGAGAGATTAAATCCACAAAGCACATCATCAGGACCCTCCTTGTCCCACCAGGTCACAATATTTAGGCAGCTACCAACATCATCATCAAAATTGTACATACATTTGTGATAAAAGCAAATGTAACTCTATTAGGAGAAAATGGAAATTCGAAAGGGTTGGGTGAACCAAACCATTTGCAGCAATAGAAATGAATCAGGGGAAGGGTAGAAAGATAAGATGTTAGGAAGTAGAGATTGGGATTTTTTTTGTAGAATACCTTTTATTTCATATAAAGCCATAGCTCCCTGTTCAAATGTCTATTCATTCTCAACCTTTGGGCATTCACTTTCCCTTGAAACAGATCTTGAAGGTCTTTAAGGAAAGTGGACTACAATTATTCTGGACTCTTGTATCTAGCTCTCAACCCTACTGTGATATATGTTATTTCTTTTTAAATTTATTTATTGTAGTAAGAGCACTTAACATATCTAGCCTCAATTCATTTTTAATGCACAATACTATGTTGTTAACTATAGGCATGATGTTGTACAGAAGATCTCTAGAACTTACTCATTTTGTGTAACTGAAATTTTATAACAGTTGAAAAACAACTCCCCATTTCCCTTTCCTCCAAGTGCCTGGCAACCACCATTCTATTCTCTGTCTTTATGAGTCTGACTGTTTTACATGCCTCATGTAAGTGGAATCATACAGTATTTGTCCTTCCATGACTGGCTTATTTCACTTAGCATAATGTCTTCCAGGTTCATCTATGTGGTCAAATGTGGCAGAATTTCTTTCTTTTTTAAGGCTGAATAATATTCCACTGTATGTCTGTATCACATTTTCTTTCTTTATTCATCTGTCAATAGATATTTGTTTCCATATCTTGGCTATTGTGAGTAATGCTCCAGTTAACATTGGAGTGCAGATATTTTTTCCAGGTCCTGATTTCACTTCTTTTGGGTACATATCCAGAAGTGGGATTGTTAGATCATATAGTAGTTCTATTTGTAATTTTTAAAGAAACCTCCATACTCTTTTCCATAGTGGCTTAACCTTATACATTCCTACCAACAGTATATAAGGATTATAATTTTCTCTACCTCCTTGCCAATACAAGCTACCTTTTTAGAGTTTTTTTTGTTTTTTTTTTAATAATAGTCATCCTGACAGATGTGAGATAATATCTTATCGTGGTTTTGATTTAAATTTCCCTGATGATTCATGATGTTGAGAATCTTTTCACATAACTTTTGGTCATTTGTATATATTCTTTGGAGAAATGTCTATTCAAGTCATTTGCCCATTTTTAAATTGGGTTATTGGTTTTTTGGGGTTTTTTTTGCTATTGAGTTGTAGGAATTCCTTATATGTTTTGGAGAGTAACTTCTTATCAGTTATATATAGTTTGTACATATTTTCTCCCATTCTTTAGGTTGTTTTTATACTCTGTCAGTTGTTTATTTTGCTGTACAGAATTTTTTAGTTTTATGTAGTCCCACTTGTGTATTTTTGTTTTTGTTGCTTGTGCTTTTGATGCCACATCCAAGAAATCATTATCTAGACCCAGTGTCATGAAGCTTTTCGTTCCCTGTGTTTTCTTCTAGGAGTTTTATGGCTTCAGGTCTTACATTTAAATCTTTAATCCATTTTGAATTGATTTTTGTGTGTGATACATGTTTGATGGTTTGGCTTATGGGGAGTGGGTAAAAGTAAAATAAAAGATCAATTTCTATTAAAAATATAAGACTTGAAAACATATAATTTTTGAAGTTAAAGAGATATTTTTCATTCTCTTTTCTCAAAATTATTTTACATTGTTTATGGATTCTGCTCTGAGCTACATGCTGTGCAGATGACACATGCAGACACAGTGTTTCCCCTTTTAGAATTTATATTCTAGTTAGTAGCTTCTTTAGCTTCCATCAGTCCACCAGAGTAAAGCTTCTCAAATTTTTCTGGAGCAAATATTTGGGACTGGCTATGTTTCTAAACTTTAATGTGCATTCAAATCTCTATTGATCTTGTTAAAATGCAGATTCTGACTCAGTGGGTCTGCCTAGGGCCTGAGAGTCTACATTTTTAACAAGTTCCCAGCTGATGTCAGTGTTACTGGTCTGGAGGCTACGTTTTAAGAACCAAGGATTTGGATGAAATATAAGGGAAAATATCTGAGTTTCTGCAAATTGATCCAGGTAACAATACTGCATGTCTAGTCCATAACTTGTGATTCTTTTAACATTGTGGAAAGAAAAGAGTTTCCCTGTACCCTCCTAGGTTCAATAGCTGGGCCTATAAAATAACTTTATGACAGGCAGATTAACAGCAGAAAATGTAAACAAATTAATTGATTTTTGTTATAATGCACACTGAGACATCACAGCAAAAAAAGTGAATACCTCAAAAAGCAGTGAGATTTGAGAACTTAGATACTGTCCTAATATGGGAAGGTGAGGGGTATAGGCAACTTAGGACAAAGTAAATGATTTTCAGGAAAGATGAATGGGCTCTTGGAAGAATAAATGCAAGATATGATAGTTTGTGACGGAGTTTTTCTGGGTTTGGAGATGACATCTAGTCTCTTCCCAGGCGATGTGTCAATTGTGAGGAGGGGGTTTATAACATTTGAATGTTATAAGGATTTGGAGGATATGTCTTTAGGCAGGTAAGGGGAGTTCAGAGAAAGGCTCTCCCTTGAGCTTGTCATTTTTAAAGTGCCTTCAGCTCAAAATAATCAATGTACCAAAGTGACATATTTTGGGGTGGCATGTCCTTCAACAGCCGGGCTACATTCAAATGTTTGCTTCTCACTATTGGAACTTTTCCTCTGAAACATTCTTGCTCCTTAAACATTAGGAGGTTTAGCTCTTCTTAGAGGGATGTATATCTGTAAACAATTCACATTCACATCTTCATTAATATTATGTGTACTCTATACCCAATGATTAGTTCTGGGCTTTGAGAAGAATTACAGTCCCAAATAAAAGATTTCTTCGCTCTTTTATCATGACAAAATGCTTGGACAAATAAAAATGTGAAAAATTGTAATTGTAAAATAACTCTCTAAAATATCTAGATCTCATTGTAGAGCAATTAATAATGAATGGAGAAATGGTTATTTAAAATTCAAAGGCTAACAATAAGTACTTAATCTACCATAAAGTGAAAGCCCAGCCAAGAAGAGCCATCTTGCACCAAAATACATGTTCAGAAATCAGTATTTGCGTGCCCAAGACTTGTTTGAAAGGCAATTATGATCTCACAAGTAAATCATAAGAATTTTTAAAATTTTGTAAATGCCATATTTATGTGACAGACAAGAACCACTCTGAAGGAATCATTATGGTTTGGGAAATGATATGCAATTTCAAAATCATCTGAATCATTTCAATTGCCTGTATTTACATTTATATAATGGGTATTTATAATGGTGATTATTTTAGAATTTACCTTGTTTTCCTGGATCTCACATCGGTTTCTATGGGAACGAGAATGGCTCTGAAGAGGAGCATTTTAAGAACTCTTTTCACATTCACTGACTGCTAACTGAACTGCAAGTTCTGTTTGTCTATTAATGGTTTTTAACTCTTAAATTTTAATACAGAAATAAAATTGGGCATCTAGCTTCATAAATCATTTTAAATAGTAAAAACTATTTTTATGAAACATCTGGCACATTGAAACATTTGAAAACAAAATAACTAGGTTTAAGAGCTAATAATCTGTTCACTTTATTAAATTCATTAATGATTAATCCACATCAGCCATGTGCTTGCTCTTGGAAAGCTGTGTAAAGAAAACTTCATCTGATATATTGTTTTAGTACATTTTCTCTGATACTGATTTGTATGTTTGTGTGTATATTTTTTTCTTACTTTTATGAAAATCCCTTTAAAAAGCAGTGTAAAATGCTCTGCAGTTAAAGTTTCCCTCTGCCAGTGGCTCACCTATCCTATACTATTATTTATCCTGATACTGTGTTGTACCTTTTACCATATTCTCACGCCAGCTAGAACTTATTTTTTTACTGTTTTTTGAAACAAGCTCATAAGTATTCAAATTTCAATTTTTCTTTTCCTTGGAATAGATTTTTTGATCATAAAGAGCTCAGTGTCTAACATATATTACCTTTGAGCGGTTTACTATATTTAAGATTTCCCCACATTTCATGTTTTCCCATAAACTTTATTTTTTTAATTCCTTAGAGAAATGGTATTTCAGTATATTTGTATTTAATTCCCCTCACAAAGTAATTAAAACCCACTAAAAATAAGAGAAGCCTATTTCAGAAAAGAGTGCTAAAACTAAATTTTTGTTATGCCCACACTGTAAACGATGCCAGTTGAAAGCATATGGCATCCCATAACCAGCTTATGTAATAGCTACTCCAGTTATTGCTGACATATAATCTGTGTCTTAAATCCAAAAAGCACAGGTTGATGGCAGAGTGCCAGACAGGGTGAAATAAGCAAGAGTGTTTTTTTATCTTTCCTGGATTGGTGGATTTCAGCCCACTATCAATGTGGACTTGGCTAGGATTGGCAGAGACTAGTGAGAGTTTGCGAAGTAAAGCTACTGGTATGTGTGACCTAGAGACCATCCTATAACTCACTGACCTAGTATAAGCTCCAAGAAATTGTTTTTCTCTTTCTTAAAAGTATTTTTCATTCAGATTTGATTTTAGGAAATAAATTGAGGATTACTACATGTTGAAAAAGTAAAGATAAATAAATAGGAAACAGGTAGCCAAATGTTTTGGGGGACATGGTTAATTGATTGGCTTTTCTATTTTTTAAAAGTTGACTTTGGAGGGTAGCAGAAAACAAGCTGAAAAGTCAAAGCAAATACTATGTTAATCATCAAAAGAGAAATATTTATCTTAAAAAGTATTTGAATCTGAAGATAAGGAATATGATTGTCCATCAGGGCCTCTCAAAGTGGCAGGGGGCAGGTTCCAAGAAAACCAGTGCCCATCTAAGACAAGAGAAATACAAAAAGTGAGTACAAATTTGAAACTCTTAGAGCAGTTGACATTACTACTTTATCAAACCCTATGGTTTTGTATTTAACAAAAATCAATTCATGGCATCTGGGAATTTTAAAAAGTTTCCCTTTACTACAGTTAGTTTGAGATGCATTGATCCAGCATCAACTACTATAAACCAAAAAAAAAAAAAAGTGCCATTTGAACTTCATAGTGTTGAAAATTACTTATCCTGTGTGATTCTGTCTGAAAGCTGGGAAATGAAGTGTTTTTTTTTCTTTTTTAAATCTCTGAAAGGTTTCTTTCTAGCCCTATAAGCATATATTTATTTTCATAAAATTACAGCAGAGGAGGCTAAAGTGGATATTCTCTCCTTTTGCAGATATAAAAACAAAAGTGCAAAGGACTTAAGCGAGATATCTGATATTATGCATATATTGATATACTATCAAAATTTTAAAGTTAAGTGAAGAGCATTGCACAGAACTTATTTAATATTCTGGTGAGTGAAATAAAAACACCCTAGGTTGATTGTGGCAACAAATTGGGTATATTTGCAATTTCACATGGTAGATGGCAGTGCTTTGTCTTTAGGTTTCAGAAGGAAAAGCATGGTGTTATGGTTGTTCAAGGGATGGCTAGTGAAAGTATGTATACCAAAAATCAAGGTGAAGAGTTAAAAGGAATTCAATAAGCGAAAGCAAAATTAAACAAAGAGAATGTAGAAAGATTTAGGGAGGAACTATTCATGAATAGTTTGGCTAAAGAACCTATAAAGCAGAAATGTAAGTCCATACTTCTCTGAAAGGTATAAAATCCCCAAAGAGAAAGGGCTTGCTACCTTGGACTACCAATAGGAGAAATAAAATTAAAATACGAAAGGGAAAGTTTAGACAAATATTGGGAGTTTTTGTTAATTGTTAAGAGTATTAGGTTAGTCGAGTGGGCACCCAAAGGAATCTCTGAGGACATTTAAAACCTCTTTGAACAAAGCTGTGGACATTGTATTATGGAGAGCAAGACTTCAACGGCAGTGGATCAACTGTGAGGTCTTTTCCAGCTCTAATTTCTACTACTCCATAGCTCTGTGAAGAATAGTTGCTAAATTGCTTGATCAACACAGACAAATAAAACTGAACACAAGAATAAACCCCTAGACAAAATAAAGTCAGCCAAAATTGAAACATGCCCCTCCAAAAAGAAAAAAAAAAAAGAACCTAAATCTTGCATCATAACCCAAGGTGGAAAAATTTAGGCTCTGGCAACCTGCCCAGAGGAATAAGTTCCAGAGACAGGACCCTTTAGTGAACAAGCCCAACCAACAGGTTGGGAGAGTTCAACTTCTCAGACAGGTTTGCAAAACCTCCTGACTGATCTTAATACTAGAGCAGGCTCAAAAGGGAAAGAAATCTATTAAAAACCCTGGACTATGAGTGAACTAATTCATTTATTCATTCTTCAAGAATTTATGGAGTGCCTGCTGTAGGCTTGCTGCTACTCTACGATAGGGTATGTTGGTAAACAAAACAGACAAGATCTTTGCCCTTGTGACTTTTACATGCTAGTGTGAGGAACAATAAACAACATAGGATGTTATAAGTTAAAGGGTGGGAAATGCTAAGGAGGGTAAAAAGCAGGGTAAGGAAAATAAGGGGCAGGAGATGGAATTTGGGCAGCTGGCTGTATTTAATGTGCAACCAGGCTAGATCTCATGGAGGAGACACATCTGAGCAAGACTTGAAGGAAGCAAAAGGAGGTAGTGAAACGGATATTAGGGGAGAGCATTCCAGCACAGGAGAACCTAAAGCACAGCAGGAAGGTTGGAGCAAACTTTTTGTGTCTGAGTAACAGGAAGGTAGACAGTGTGGCTGCAGGAGAGTGAGTACAGGGGAAGACTGTAAGAGTGAGGTCTGAGAGGCCTTGTAGATTGTTATTAGGACCTGTCTTTTATTCTGTTTGAGCAAACTATTCACACCACCCTGCTTCAAGAATCCTAGGAACTCAGTGAAAAAATGAATTCATGCCAGGTGTCAGGCCCTCTGGGAAACCACTCCACCCACACATCAGCAGTGTTTCTATGTGTTCCTTCAGTCCATAAGTTTTAATAATGTCAGCATTATGCAGCAGTGTGGGCCCTTAATGTATAAATGTCCCAAAGTTATGTTAAGAATGAGGAATACTCATCAGTATTGGAACTCCAGATACTTGCTTCCATTTATTCTTAGACCTGCAGTAAAAAAATCCAAACAAAATTTTGTTTGTGACTTTTGTGTGATGTTTTTACATGAAATACGCATTCTGTCACAGAAAATAAACCCCTAATATCAGCAATTCTTTTATGGGCTCATGCTCTATGAAACCTGATCTTAACTAGGGGCTTGGTAAATATTTGAGGATGAGGAGCTTAAAAATCAATTTAGAAAACAGAATGGATCTGCTTGTGAGAAATAAAGGCAATATTAAAGGAATTATTAGATGTTTTTGGATATTTGAAAAAAATGGTTAATAAAATTAGAGGTTAAGTTAGAAAAGCACTGTTAATGTTCATTCATTAATTGAAAAAAATGTGTTGAGTGTCTGCTCTGTGCCAGGCAAGTTTTCTAGACCTTGTGCATATCAGAGTGAACAACACAGAAAAATCTGCAATCAGTTACTCTGTTAAGATTCTCCTAAAGCAGTTTATCAGATCATTTTTGTATAAAAATACGTAGTTGAAGACGGGGGTTGGAGGCTTATCTGCAACCCAGCTTCATCTGTCAAGATGGGACATGGTCAGGAAAAGATGCTACTTGACCTGTCCGCAACTGGCTATCCACTCTTTGAAAATTCTCAGGGAGAGACTGCATGCTGGAAGCTCAGGAACTTTAGAGAGGGAAAAGAGCACAGCATTTGAGTAAGAGCTGGGTTGACCAGTATGATAGCCGCCAACCACAAGTGACCATTGAGCAATGTAGCTAGTCCAAATTGAGATGTGCTCTAAGTATAAAATACATTAGATTTTGATGACTCAGTTTGAAAAAGAGAATGTAAACTGTCTAAAAATTTTTATAAAATTGCATATTGAAATGTTATATTTTTATTATATTTGGTTAAATGTATTATTAATATGAATTTATCTTATTTCTTTTTACTTTTTTATGTGACTGTTAGAAAAATTAAACATATATGGCTCAATTCCACCAAGTTAGGGGATCTGTATTTGATTGATAGAATAATAGCTGATTGTTATTGAGTATTCAGCTCAAGTGGCAAGCTCTCTTTCAAGTATGTTACTTGTATTTAAACATTTATACTCACAATAACCTTGTAAGGAACCATTTCTCCAGATGAATAATTTGAGGCACAGAAAAGTCAAGAAACTTGCCGAAGGCTACAAATCTAGTGAGTGGAAAGGCAATGAGATTTTTAAGTTGTAACTAACCCAGTAGCTTTCAAATATGAGTGTTCATCAGAATCACCTGCAGGGCTTATAAAAACATAGACTCCTGAGCCCTACCTTCAAAGGTTCTCATTTGATCTGAGGTGTAACCTAAGAATGGGCAGCTCCAACAAATTTCTAGGTGATGTTGATGCTGGTGATTTGCAGACCACATTTTGACACCAGTGGGTTTAATCAATGCACTATACATGTACCTCCAATCTTAATAAAGACTTTAAAATATAAATATTTCAAACACCTACTTCACATATCATAAAATTTATCATTTTAAAGTGTACAACTCACAGGTTTTTAGTGTAGTCACACTTTTGCCACTATCATCACTATCTAATTCCAGAACATTTTCGTCACTACAAAAAGAAACCCAATACCCATTAGCAGTCACTTTCCCATTTCACCTTCCCCTAGACCCTGGCAACCACTAATCTATTTTCTTTCTCTATGAATTTGCCTTTTTTGGACATTTCATACAAATTGGAGTTAGGTAATATATGGTCTTTGTGTCTGACTTCTTCCCTTAGCATAATTTTTAAAGTTTCATCCATGTTATAGCATGTACCAATACTTCTTTCAGTTTATGGTCAAAATATAAAATTGTATGGGCACATAACATTTTGTTTAACCATTTATCAGTTGATGCCCATTTAGGTTGTTTTAACTTTTTGGTTATTAAAAATTTATGTAGATTTATGTTTTTATTTCTCTTGAGATATAACTAGGAGTGGATCCAGTAGAAGTGGAATTGCTGAGTTGTATGGTAACTCTATATTTAACTTTTTGAGGAACTATCAAACTGTTTCCAAAATGCTGTACATTTTACATTTTCATCAGCAATTTATGAGGGTTCCAGTTGCTCCACAATCTTGTCAACATTTGTCATTGTCTGTCATTTTGATTATAGCCATTTCAGTGGTTTTGAAGTAGTATCTCATTGTGGTTTTGATTTGCATTCCCTAATGACTCATGATGTTCATGTTTTCAAATGTTTATTGGCCATTTGTGTATCTTCTTTGGAGAAAGGTCTTTCAAGTCCTTTGCTCATTTTTAAATTGGGTTATTTGTCTTTTTATTCTTGAGTTATAAGGGTTCTTTATATATTCTAGGTATGAATCTTTTATCAGATATATTTGATTAGCAATATCTTCCATTCTGTGGATTGTCTTTCCACTTTCTTGATGATGTCCATTTAAGCAAAAACATTTAAATCTTTTTTAATTTATATATTTTAAATAAAAACTGTATATATTTAAGGTGTACAACATGATGATTTGATATAAATACACATTGTGACATGATTACTGAAATTAAGCTATTTAATATATCCTCTCACAGAGTTACCATTGAAAAGTTTTTAATCTTAATGAAATCTAACTTATCTGTTTTTCCTTCTATCACTTGTACTTTTGGGTCACATCTAGAAACCATTGTTTTTAATCCAAGATCTTGAAGATTCAGGTCTATGATCCATTTTGAGTTAATTTTTTGTATATGGTGTGAAATAAAGGTGCAACCTCATTCTTTTTCAAAGATGAGAATATCCAGTTATCCCAGCACCATCTGTTAATCCCAGGATTCTTTTAAAATTCAGGTAAAAGTACTTCAGAGGCTGTATTAATTATATTTAATAATATTAATATTAATTACAGTACTATTTTTTCCTTTTTGGGTGCTTTCTTGCTATTCTGTAAAAGCTTTGTGAGCACTGTATTTAGAAAAAAACAAATGTCCTCTGAATTAAAGCCTCAAGTCAGTAATGACTGACCACAGGATAGACTTGTTCAATTGTTACTGTTATATATTAAGGTACTAGGATCCCTACCATTATGTCATCCTATATTAATTCTCCCACTCACACATACAGGACAGGGAGCAAAGCAATGTTTATCCTATATGATGCTTTTTTGTGATTTTATAATACCATTTTGCTTATTTGTGCTTATGGTACCCATTCAACTGATGATATAAATACAAATTTGAAATGTAGTGAGTTATTCTCATATGCTATTTTTTTTTAATTTTTTGAGGAGGAGGTAATTAAGTTTATTTATTTATTTTTAATGGAGTACATGATCCACTCATAGCCAGTCTTGGAGATGAGAAAAGACAGGAGCCTCTAGGAATAGATGCAGTAGGAACAGTATTAAAGAGAAAAGAAAGGCAGGCTATGAAATTCAGTCTTAAAACTTTCAAGTCATATAATATTAAAAGTCCAAGCCACAGAGCCTGGTGAATTTATTTTCCATGAAATTCTTGTCAGTAGCTACCATGAGTCTTAAGGCTTTATTAGTATGAGTTCCACAGGTCTACATGAAGGATGAAAAGAAGCACTGGTAAATCACCTTGGGCCAGAGACTGAACCTGGTAGATTCCACAGAAAAATAGTCTGCCTGTGTCCTGTTGGTCCCACCACGTGAGATTCTCTTGAATTAGGCACTGATCACAGAAACCCTAAGAACAACAGACACCAGAGAAGTGATGACTGTACCCAACCCTGGCCGCCTTGTTTCTGGCACAGACCTAATCAGGTCTCCTTTCAGAACCTGCAGTTGCCCTTACTGTCTTGTGACTTCTTCTGATTACACATGGGGTTGTTTCCACACTCACACCTATGACTAAATTGAACAGCTGATTGCCCCACTCTGCCTCATATTACCTGATGAAATCAAGCAATGGTGTATTAACTCCAAGGGCTCAGGGATGGCAAGCAGAGGCAAAGCAAGCACAAATATGAAAGCCAGCACCTAGAGTCCTATGAAAAGCATGAATTTTTAGGATATTAGAAAAGGAAGCTGTAGTTAGCTTAATTCTGAATTCTGAGGCCGATTCCAAGCAAAGCAAAATTCCCCACGTCCTGAGCAGAGCAGGTCTGTACACGTGGTGGCCTTGATGTCTTCTCCCTAGGCAATTACTTCTCTTACCTTAGAACAGCACAGCCAGGCTGCCAAGGACTTTTTCCCTCACATCGAGGGGCTGATTCATGAAACAGTGACTTGCTGGGTTACACTGTGTCTTGGATTTTAAAAACTGAGCAGAAACCAGGATGTGGATTGTCTATGCAATTCTGCTTCCAGCTTGTGTCAGCATGTCCTGGTATTTAAGCAAAGTGTAAGTGCGTGCTCATTTGTGTGAAGAAAATCCAACTAAGAAATAAAATCATTATAGGCATCTTCATTGACAGGAAAGTCAAATCCTCTGGTCAGCTCTTAAGATAGATGAAAATTGATTATTTTAAAAAGCTCTGATATTAGAATGTTAGCCCTAAAGTTATTCTTTTTATGTACAATCTGTTTATTTCATTTCATTAAACTTTATAAGCCTCCCACAAGGTAGAATTTTATCTATTTTATTAATGGAAAAATGACTTTTTTAAAGATCGTAATTAATCAATAATAAAGCTAAAGAAAAATAGCCCTGAATTTCTTAATCTCTATTCATGATGGCAGGATGGAATAAGTCTATTATTTATTACACTTCATTTATTACACTCATGAAAAACACATTTCCTGTGAATTTTTGAAAATGCAGTTCTTTCTGTGTCCTTGAATTTTTTCAAGAAACATAAGAACAAGAGGAGAATACACGTTTTAAGGAATTTGTTCAAAGCAAAATCCTACTTACATGCTCTTTTGTTTTAGTTATATTTTAAATAAACTTCATTTTTTAGAATAGTTTTAGATTCATAGAAAAATTTTCAGGAGAGTAGGGAGAGTCCCATATACTCCATACATAGTTTCTTCTACCGTTAACATATTACTTTAGTATGGTATTTTTGTTTTAATTAACCAATATCAATACATTATTGTTAATTAAAGTCCCTACTTTATTCAGATTTCCTTACTTTTTACTTAATGTCCTTCCATTCCAGGATCCCATCCAGGATATCACATTACATTTAGTCATCATGTCTCCTTAGGCTTCTCTTTAACAATGACAAACTCTTAGATTTTCTAGGTTTTTGATGACCTTGACAGTTTCGAGGAGTACTTTGGTATTTTGGTTTTAGCTGTATCTATATCTATATTAGTTTTTTTTAATAAAATGTACCTCTTAAAGATTTTTCTAGTGTTTTTCTCATGATTAAACTGGGATTATCATCTTCTGGAGCAAGACCACAGAGATAAAGTGCTATTTTCATCCCATGACATAAGTGATGCTGTCAACATAACTTATCACTGTTGATGTTGGCCTTGATCACCTGGCTGAGGCAGGTTTGTCAGGTTACATGCTCTTTTGAAATGTTATTTAATTTTACAGAAAGATCTCTTCATTAAAAATTATTGACTTCAATTTTAAACATAATTTATCCAAGTAACAGTAGAATTAGAACTAGCTGCACAGGTTACAAATACATAAGAGATGACATTGCATATTTAGGAGAGTGATAGGAGGAGAAATTACACAATAGAAAAACTGGTTTAGTGAGTCTTAAAGTTCATCATATGCACAATTCCTATGGAGCAGGTCGATACTATCTGTTCTTCACTAACATATTTTACTTTACCAAACATGTTGCAGTCATTCTTTGGTTATTTTCCCTACTATATCTCTAGTAAAGTAGCAAAGTAGGGCTTTCTTTTTTCATTTTCAACAAATAAAGGAAGGGCTTTGGAGTCAGAGAGACTCGTGTTAGATTTTGAACTTAGCCACTTTCTACTGTGCGATCTTTGGGAAAACCTTTTGGAGCACCTGGTCTATAAAAGGGGACAGTGGGTATATGTACAAGAACACAAAAGTAGTAATGTGAAGTAGGTTGGGCAAGAAGGCCTGGATTACTACAAGGTGAAAAATACGAATTCTTTGGTTCTTATACATCCATAAACATGTTTGTTTTTAATGCCCATATGCTTTATGACACAATAGAAAATATGAAGCAGATATTTTGCAAAGGCATTTGGTGTGGTAGAGAGACTCAAACCCACTAACTAATCATCTTATCATCTTGCAATTAGGTGAATAACATTTTAAAAGCTCAGAATTTGGAGTCAAAAGACCTGGGTCTATATCCTGAGTCTGTCACTTCATACTGTGTGGCATTGGACATGTTACTCAACATCTCTTAGTCTTGTTGTACTTGTCTATAAAATGAGTAAAATGTGGGGATTAAATAAAAGCATCTTATCATATCAATTAATATTAATTATATCTGAATTTTAATCGACTTTGAGAAAGCTGAGTCAACCTGCCTCTGGAATAACTAGCAGAAAGCTAAGAGCATTCTTAGCTGCACTTTCAGTGAAAGAATTGGGCTAATAATGTCCTAGAAGGCCATTATTTTGACATTTTGTTTAAGGTTCATTCTTAATTTGACTTAGTTATTTTAGGCAAGAATGTTTTCAAAAGACCTAAGTGATGTTATTAACAAATGGGTTACATCTTCTCTTCACAGAGTTAAGCCTCTAATTATACCTTGAGCTGATTTATTAGTACTACAGGCTTAAACATTTCCTAACTATTAAGACTGACTACAGACTCAGAGTAACTGTCCACATGCAAGGGATCTGAATGGCAAAAACACCGCAGAGGAAGAGGTGATATTTGGTGAATGAGTCACAAGGAAAGGCTCAGAGAAAGGTATTAATTAGGGTAATAGGAAATTATAACAAGTAAAATATGGGTTAAGTATCAGTGAATTTCCCTTAAGGACATACTTCCTATGATAGGAGGGAAAAGTCTTCTAAAGGAGATGATTAAAACCTCCAAGCTTAAGACCTTTAAAACGAGACTGAACAGAGTCCTGTGAACATACCAAAGAGAAGAATCCTGCCTGGTTGGGGGAAATGGGTAGGTGGTGGGTGATCTAATACTCTTTTGCACCGCTAAGGACTTTGAGTCGCTAATCTGCCTAGTAATTGAATACATTGCAAACAATCAGGTATGCAGTTGCCTCCCTTGAGTTCTGTAGCTGTCATCCCTATGGGCACTATTTTCTTTTGGGGAAGGGTTCCAGTGTCACTGATATTAATATAAAAACTCTGTAAATCTGCCTTCATTTTTAAGATCCAATATATGTTTTCATTGTTATTCCAGCAAAGGAAATTTTATTTCTCAAGATATACAGGTTAAATATTACTTTCAGTTTCTTTCAACAAAGAAAACCTGATTTAACTTTCTCCGACTTAATTCTTTCTTTTCTTATTTAGTAGAATACTATCAGTTTGGCAATATCAAATGAGTAGAGATGAGCTGCATCTCTCAGAAACCCCACCAGTGGATATGTATTTTAAGGAATGAGTTATTGTTAACAACTTTCACTATTCTGAGTCCAAAAAAGAGAATGCACAGAGACCCACAGTCTTACCTTCAGCAGCCTTGTGCCCTGCCTGTAGTAACCACAACTGGGCTGATCTGTATCTCAGGCAACACTGAGCCATAGCACTTCTCCCAGGCTTATTACAGCTTGAATCTATGCCCCACTCCCCGGACATGAGCAGGCTAGACAGCCACCTATGTGGAGTGATTTCAGGGATGCTGGGATATCTACAACAAGCATCATTCTTGTACTTGCTTGGTAATATCCTCAACAAAAATCATTCTTTATTTAGCATCAAGGTGTGGCACCCTGTCCCCACCATCCTTCATCATCCACCTCGTCGTCCTGCTCCTGCCCTACTCTGTACTTCTCCTTATCTCCTCTCCTTCCTCTCAGGTTCCCCAAACTACTAGCACCACTCTTTGCTTTGTACCCCTATTTCATTTAATAGCCAAGTCCTGTTAAATCCACTCCAGATATCTCTGAAATCATCTCTTTTGTCCACTACCTTAGTTTGAGCCACACTCCTCTCTCTCCTGGATTATTACAGTAGCCTCCTGACTGGCCTCCTTGCATCTCATCTCCCTTTAATCCATGGTCTACAGATCTGCCAAGGTGGTCTCTTTTAAAAACTAATCTATTTTAAAAGATTTAAAACAAGAGATTGTGGAGAAAAGGGAACTCTGTGCACTTTGGTGGGAATGTCAATTGGTGCAGCCACTATCGAAAACTGTATGGAGGTTCCTCAAAAGTTTAAAAATAGAACTACCATATGATTCAGCAATTCTGCTTCTGGGTATATTTCTGAAGGAGATGAAAACACTAACTCAAAGATACCTGCATCCCCATGTTCATTGTAGCATTATTTGTAATAGCCAAAACATGGAAGCAACTTCAGTGTCCATTGATGGATGAATGGATAAAGAAAAAAATATATAATATTATAATTATATATAATATATAATTAATATAGTTGTATAACTATATATACATAATATAATATTATTCAGCCATAGAAGGAAATCTTGCCATTTGCAACAACATGGATGGACCTTGAGGACATTAGGTAAAATAAGTCAAAGAGAAAAAGAAAAATACTGTGTGATCTTTCTTATATGTAGGATCTTAAAAAAAAAAAAACAAACAAAACAAAAAAACCCATTGAAACTCATAGATACAGAGAATAGATTGGTGGTTGCCAGATGGGAGATAAAATGTGTGAAGGGAGTAAAAAAGAACAAACTTCTAGTTATGAGATAAATAGTTGCTGGGGTTGTGATATACAGCATGATGACTATAGTTAATTGTATATCTGAAAGTCACTAAGAGAGTAGTCTTAAAAGTTCTCATCCTAAAAAAAATTGTAACTGTGTGTGATGATGGATGTTAACTAGACTTGTGGCAATCATTCCACAATATATACAAATATCAAATCACTATGTTGTATACCTGAAACTAATATAATGTTATATTTCAATTATATCTCAATTTTAAAAACAGAACAAAACCCCAGACAATGATCTGATTATGTCATGCCCCTGCTTAAAGACACTACCTCCCAGATGCGTTCAATATGAATTTCAGCCCATTATACACAGCTTTCCTCTCCAACCTTATCTCCCTCCTCTCTCTGTCTCAGATTCATTGCTCCAGCCACACTAAATTGTGGGCAGCTCTCCAAATATGCTAGCTCTTTCTTCCTCATCTTAGTTCCTTTTACCCTTAATACTTTCTACCAATCCTAAATAGCTCTCACTCATCACACCAACTTAACCATAAACAAGTTGTTCTCCAAATATCTTTCCATAGTCCCCCGAGATAGGATGAAGTGCCTGTGCTGTGTACTCCTACACCCTCTATGTTCACTTCTCTGCAGCTCTATCACATTCTAACATTCCCTAAGAGATTGTCAGCCAGCATGTTGGATGTAGACTGAATCTTTTTCCCTGTGTCATCTCCAACACTTACTGCAGTGTTTGACATCTAGTAAATACTAAGTAAAACTTTGTTAAATCAATAAATGAACAACAGGTCTTCCCATGGGAGAAATAGCACATTGATTCAAAAGCATAAAAGGGAGACAAGTTAGGGAAAACTACCTAGGGGACTTTGTGAAGGACTAGTAATTGAGACTGAGGAGAGAAGATGGCATTTGGGGTGAGAGGAACTGCTATGAACAAAGGTATCTAAATGAGAATGGGAAAAGGCTGTGCATGAAGTATTAAAAAGAGTCTGACTTTGTTAAAGTGGAGGTTATATGTTGAGGAAATGGAGAATGGCCAGATTATAAAAGGTTTTGAAAGAGAGGAAGAAGACTTTGGACACAGTCTATATATATATATATATATATATATATATATATATATATATATATATTATATAATATTATTCAGCCATAGAAAAGAAAGGAATCTTGCCTTCTTTTGATAGTTGGAAATTGTGACTCATTTATGATTTTAAAGCAAATGAGTGACATGGTAAAAGTGGTGTTTCAGGAAGATTAATCTGGGAAGCATGCACAGGAAACATTAGACAGGATAATTCTACTTTTATCAAAAGCAGCTAAAAGTTTGGTATTCCATAACATGAGGGGATATGGTAGGTTATATTACTGTTTTAAACATTCACTTTGTCTCTCTTCCACCCTTTATCTCCCATCCCTTGGCTCTGGACTTGGCCATGTGGCTTATTTTGCCAAATAGAATGTTAGTGGACTCAAGAAGCACTTGTGTGATTGAACTTTCTTTTGCCATCACCAAGAGAATGGCATGTCTTGGCTAGCTGAGAGAGAGAGAGAGAGAGAGAGAGAGACAGAGACAGAGACAGAGACAGAGACAGAGACAGGGAGAAGGGGAGCAGTTGAGCCTCAATTAACCCCAGCCAGCCCACAGACTTGACATGATAAATGTTTAATGTTATAAGCCATTAAGTTTCAGGGTGTTTTATTATGCAGCAATAGTAACTAATACAGGGGATAAAGATGTGGTAGTGGTATAGAAAGGGGGGAGGGAATGATTATGACATACTTTGGAGAACAAATTAATAGGTTGAAATATGTTCTGATCATAATGAAATATAGATATAAGAAATGCAAAAGAATAGCTTTAAAAACTATTTTTTACTATTGAATAAATTGAGACTATCTGAATAAGAAAATCTGAAGTAAATAAATAACTATTATTCCTAAGAAGTGGATACTTAGATATATTCTTTCTCTTTGGGGTAAATTTATTTTCTGTTCAGTGAGTGTGTGCTTTGTGCATTTGCATTTGCATTTGCAAAGGCCCTTATTTGGTGAAATCCTTCTTTTGGGAAGTGTACCAGTCAATTATCTACTTAAAAAGGAGGGAGGATGATGTCATTGGAAACCATTTATTCTTGTAATTTTTACACAAATGTAGAATTCAAATAAAATGACATCTTCTGAATAGTTCTTTGCACCTTTTCATTTTGGGAGAAAATAAAAATTGTAGATTTCTGGTGATTTTTTTCTTTTATAGACTTAGGTCATTTAGAGTGACTAATTTGGCTCTCTTCAATTATCTGGCTTGCTTCTGGCAAGAAGCACATTAATGGTAGAAATCAGAAGGGACATTACAGTTAGAAGAGCAAAGAAGAACCATATAATGCTTTGCTTATAAAAATCACCTATTGTTGTTGGCAAAATTACATTGCAACATTTTAATTTTGAAGTCAAATCAGTCACCTTTGTCTAGACATAATCCTCTGACCATATAGGAAAGTGTTTCCTATGCCTTGGCCTATGGCACTACTCTTTGTCAAGATTAGCCTCTCTGAATCGCAATCACCTGTCCCATGGAAAAGAAGAGTGGTAGAGGGAGGGAAGAATACTTAAGGGCTGGCCTCACATACATGACTTTTGAGACAACATGGATGGACCTTGAGGGTGTTATGCTGAGTAAAATAAGTCAGACAGAGAAAGACAATGTATGATTTCACTTATGTATGAAATCTAAAAAAGTTGAACTCATAGGAACAGAGAGTAGTGTGGTGGTCTCCAGGGGCTGGAGGAGAGGGGGAAATGGGGAAGTGCTGGTCACAGGGTACAAACTTCCAGTTATAAGATGAATAAGTTCTGGTGATCTAATGTACAGCGTGGTGACTATAGTTAACAATACTGTATTATGTATTTGAATGTTGCTAAGAGAATAGATCTTAAATAGTGTCATCACACACATACACACAAAAATGGTAATTATGTGAGGTGATGGATGTATTAACTTACTGTGGTAAATCATTTCACAATTTAGGTGTTTCAGATCATCACACTGTATACCTTAAACTTACACAATGTTATATGTCAATTATATATCAATAAAGCTGGGGAAATAAGCAAAAAGCAAAACCAAAACCAAATAAATGGAGGAAAGGAAATACCCGAAGAAATTATAAACAAGAATTTTTCAGAACTAAGGAAATATATAATACTGTAGATAAAAAAGATCCATAAACTGGTAAATAGAATAGATGAAAAAGGAAATCAAACCTAGGCACAATATACTAACATTTAAGACCATAAACCAACAAAAAAATTCTACAGGCTTTCAAAATGGGGGTGGGAGATGGGGACAGGATTATACCTGCAAAGGAATAAAACTGAGATTGCTATCACCGACATTAAATGAGTTAATATATGTAAATTGCTTAAAACATTCCCTCGAACGTAAGTAAGCATTCTATGTTACTATTATTATTATCTAACTTCTCGACAGCAACCCTAGATGGAAGAAGACAAAAGAGTAATATTTGTGTTGCTGGCTAATACAAAATGTTAAATGAAAAGATTACGGTTTTATATTCTCAGTGATGTAAGGCTGAGAAAATACATAATTCTCATTAAACATACTCTCAGACAAATATTTACAGCAGGAAGAGAAATAGATCTTGCAGCATTCTGTAACTATACAGGGAGTAAAGTTTGATTTTATATTAAACTGCAAGAGTCAAGAAGAGAAACAAGATATATCTATAGTAATTCCAAATAAAATTTTATGTGATATCAAAATGACCAGGAACAGAGCGACCAGAGAAAAGTAAACATATGCTAAATTACATCTGTGTTTTGAAGGGGGGGCAGTTATTAGATATTATTACCTCACGAAATTGATGCGGAAAGCATCCATTTTAATACATTAAGTATCAAATGAAATATAAAAGTGAACAATATGTAACTTTCAAACCAGCTGAAGAAAATTCCATATTTCTAAGAACATCAGGAGTCAGCCTAAATATCCTCGAGAAAGCAGAATCTGAGACAAGGGCTTACATGTAGATAATTTATTTGCGAAAGTAATTGCAGTGAGCAGGAGTTGGGGGTGTGGAGAAGTGAAACAGGAGGAAAGGAGGAAAAACCATAATAAGGATGCATTATGGAGCTGTGGACAGATGAAGGGTGGTCCTTGTAGGACGCTCTTAGAGCTGTGAAAAATGTTCCTCACAATTGTCTGGCTTCCCAAGAGCTGAAGGAAGGAACTGTATTGTCCCATGAGGGAAAAACACACTTTCAGCCCACCCATAAATAAACAGCCCATGCCATGCTGCTGCTTTAGATAAACCTTGGGGCAGAAAACAAGAAGCAAGAGATGTAAGATACAGGTAAGGCAAGGTGCTGTTAGGTTATACACCTGTAAAGTTGATCACTCCAGAAAAGACTGGAGTAAAAGGTAGGATGAAAGTATGTAAAGCAGGGTGCAAGAGCTACCTAATACAGTAGGGAATAAAGAAGAAATAAAACACAAAAATAATGATAAAGAGAACACACAAAATTGTATTGTAGAAATAAGTCCTAGTAGAAAATAATTACAATAAACATGAGTAAACTCACCAAAGGACTTAAGTATTCAGGTTCAATCAAGGAACAAAACTGAGCAGCATTTTTTTAAAAAGAGGTAGATTTAAAATGAAAAGATTCAAAAGAGTTGCAAATAAAAGATTAGAATAGTACCTATCAGGCAAATTCCAAACCATTGAAAGTAGGGTTAGCAAGCTGAAGTTTCTAAAATACAACTTTCAGGAACTGATCCACCATAAGAAAAATAAGAAACAGTTTAAAATATTTAAACAGCCAGTACATTTGAAATAATAGATATGTAGAGAAATTTATGCTCCTCAAACCAAAAAAGCGTATTCTTTTACTTTTATTATTATTACTTTTGTTGAACTATAGTTGACGTAAAGTATTGTATTACTTTCAAGTATACACATAATGATTAAATATTTTTATAGATTATTCTCCATATAAACTTATTATAAAATGTTCACTATATTCCCTGTGCTGTACACTATATCCTTACATCTTATTTTATATCTAGTAGTTTGTACCTTTTAATCCCCTTCACCTCTCTTGTCCCTCCCCCACTCCTCTCCCCACTGGTAACCACTACTTTATTCTCTGTATCTGTGAATCTATTTTTGTTTTGTTATATTCTTTGTTTTATTTTTTATATTCTATATATAAGTGAAAACATGCAGTATTTGTCTTTCCCTGTCTAAGTTATTTCACTAAGGATAATACCCTCTAGGTCCATCCCTGTTGTTGCAAATGACAATATTTTATTCTTTTTTATGGCATTATATTCCTATAATGGAATATTACTCCTGTCATGGAATATTGCTTCTTTATCCATTTGTCTGTTGATTGATACTTAGGTTGTTTCCATGTCTTGACTATTGTACTTACATGTTCATGCTGCTATGAACATTGGGGTACATATATCTTTTCAAATTAGTATTTCTTTAGATAAATACTAAGGAATGAAATTACTGGATCATATGGTAGTTCTACTTTTTAATTCTTTGAGGAACCTTCATACTGTTTTCCACAGTGGTTGTACCAATTTACCAACAGTGTACTAGGGTTCCATTTTCTCTACACCCTCACCGACATTTGTTAGCTCCTGTATTTTTGGTGATAGCCATTCTGACACACCTTATCTCATGGTTTTGATTTGAATCTCCCTGATGATTAGTAATGTTGAGCACCTTTCATCTGCCTGTTGGCCATCAGTATGCCTTTGGAAAAATGTCTATTCAGTTCTTCTGTACATTTTTTAATTGGGTTGTTTGGTTTTTTGATATTGAGCTATAGAAGTTCTTTATATATTTTGGATATTAACCCTTAGCCAGACATATCATTTGCAAATATCTTCTTGCATTCAGTAGGTTACGTTTTTGTTTTGTTGATGGTTCCCTTCACTGTGCAAAAGCTTTTAAGTTTGATTAGGTCCCATTTATTTATTTTTAATCTTGTTCCTCTTAATTGTGGTGACAGATCCAAAAAATGTTACTAAGACCTATTTCAAAGAGTTTACTCTCTGTACTTTCTTCTGGAAATTTTATGATTTCGGCTCTTACATTTAGATCTTAAATCCATTTTGAGTTTATTTTTGTATATGTATGTATATTTTGTATACGTTTTATGTAAATTTTTGTAAGAAAGTGTTCTAATCTATTCTTTTACATGTAGCTTTTCAAGTTTCCTAACACTAATTATTGAAGAAGCTGTCTTTTCCCCATTGTATATTTTTGCCTCCTTTTTTTAGATTAATTGACCGTAGATACATGGGTTTATTTCTGGGCTCTCTATTTTGATCCATTGATCTATGTGTCTTTTTTTTTTTTTTTTGTGCCAGTACCATACTGTTTTCTGATTTCTGTGGCTTTGTGGTATATTATAGTATAAAGTCAGGGAGTGTAATACTTCCACCTTTGTTCCTTTTTCTCAAGATTTCTTTGCTATTATTTAATCAGGTAAATTATTTATCTCTTTTTAATTAGGGTTTTTTCTGAGGTTGTATCTTGTTCTTTCATTTGAAATATATTCCTCTATCTTCTCAATGTGTTTGACTTTCTCTGTTTTTCTCTACGGATTTAGGGAAAGCAGTTACCTATCCCAGCCTTAAAGGTATGTCCTTGTGTGGGAGCATCCCTATGCAGTCTGTTTGTGTCCAGTGGCTTTGGTGGGAGAGCTGGATCTGAAGTGAGCTCAGGTCACATCTTCTCGTGCTGGCAATTTCTGCTATGGTGGGAGGTAAGGCTGGAGATAGAGGGACTAGAGCCAGGATCAGCTGTGAGCTGGAGCTTCTCTTAGGCTCAGTGGTGGTCACTGCTCTATGAGAGAGTGGGACTGGAGCCCAGGGGGTTAGAGTAGGAACTCTGAGATTATTGGGCTTCTCCTGGGTCTGATGGTAGTCTCTGCATTGGTTGGGAGTGTGGCCAGGCCCAGGGAGTTGAAGCCACACTTCTGAGCTGGTTCTGGGTCTCTGCCTTGTTCAGAGGCTGGGTTGGGGCCCAAGGGATGGAGCCACACTTCTGAGATGGTTCTAGGTCTCTGCCCTGGCTAGAAGCAGGGCCAAGGCCCAAGCTGATTTGAATCCTTCTCCAGTGTGTGTATATGGGTTGGTAATGGTGGTCTCCACCTTAGCGAAGAGCACTGCTGGAGTAGGAAGGGCTGGAGCAGGAGCCTAATTCAGGCTGATATGTGCTGGGATGGTCCTGGCAGGCCAGCCAGAGTACCAGGCAGTTTTTAATCTGTTGCTTCTGCAATGGAACTGGGAACGAGCAAGTCTGCCCATGAGCTCTTTGAGAGCAGAGTCTTGATTTCTTACAGCCCTCCAGTAAGCCCTGCTGGTTTTCAACTTAGCTACTGGGGCTTGTCTTCCAGTGTCAGACCCTAGGGCTAGGGTACTTAATATGGGGCTTCAACCCCTCAGTCATTATGGAGGATCTCCTAGCCTGTAATATCCCCTTCCTGTTCTGAAGTCACCCAGTGGTGGTGTGGATCCTCAGTAGTTCACTTTTCCCCTCCTACCAGCCTCCATTGGTTTTTTATTTATAGCTTTGGTTGTAGAAGAACTGTTCTGCTGGTCTTCAGGTCATTCTCAGTGAGTTGCTCTGTGTGTAGTTGTAGTTTTCACGTGTTTGTGGAAAGAGCTGAGCTCAGGGTCTTCCTACTCCACCATCTTGATCCTGCCCCAAAGTGCATATTCTTTTAAAGCACAAATAGGCAGTCTTGAAAAGTGACTATGTCTTAGAGGAAGAAAACTCAAAAAAAATCCAAAAATGTAACATTACACAGGCTACATTTTCTGACCATGATGAAATAAATTTGAATGTTTAAAAAGGTAAAATAATAGCTTTAAAAATGTTATGTGTGTGGAAACCATATGTATGGTATACATATACAGCTACCAAATAAACTGAACAACTATTTGTGTGTGTGTGTGTGTGTGTGTGTGTGTATACCTAAATAACTCTTAAAGAATCGATCATAAGAAAATTTATAAACACCTAGAAGACACTATATATCAAAATTTCTGGGCTATAGCTTGTGATGTGAGGCCCAAATTTAAGGTTCAGTTTTATGTGGTACCTTGACATCTGAAAGTGAGAGGTCTTCGAAAGGTCTAGCCATGAGTACCCCTATTCTTGCTAAATACATGGTAGAGTGGGAAAGTCTCCTCACCTTGCTAGTTTCATCTGGACTAGCTACACCTCACCTGGTCCTCAACCAAATGGGTTTTACTCCCCTGTCAGCCCATAAATTATTTAAGCAAGGCAATCATATCCTCCTGTGGGAAGCAAGGGTCCTCTCTTCCTCTTGCTACTATAAAGCCTGCCTTCCCAGCCCCTGTTGTTCACTATGTTCCGAGTACAACTCCTATTGGACATAGGTAAGAAAATTCTAAATAAAATTATTTGCTTATGGAAGCAAGCAGTGTATTAAAAAAAAAACAATAGTGCCATGATAAGGAAGTTTTTCTCTTGAGAACACAAACGTGGTTTAATGTAAGAAAATCTATATATTAAGGGTCTAGAAAAAAAAAGTCTATGTTACTAAAATAGCTGTGGAAAAAGAATTTGATAAAGACTATTTTTAAAAAACTGTTACTAGAAGTTTTCCCTAGATAAAGCCTATCCACTAAAATTTACAGCCAACAATATACTTTATGGGGAAACTTTGAAGGTTAGCTGCAGTGGTCAGCATTATTTGGTATGATACCAAAGTTCTGGCCAAACAATAAGATTAGAAAATGAAATAAGAGGTCTAGGATTAGAATGAAACAAACAACTGCCATTTTTCATGTCTACATAAAAAAAAAATCAAGGGAATTAGCAGACAAAATATTAAAGTAGAAGTATTAAAACAGCTCAGCAAGTTTGCCAAACAAAATCAGCTTAAAAATTTCAACCAGCATAATTAGTTAAAAATATTAATAGAAAGGAGATGCCATTTATGGTAACAATCAAAACTGTAGTGTCTAAGAACTAACTTAACTATATAGTACACAAGACCGCATGGAAAATTTTAAAGCTCTATTAATAATGTAAAAGAAAATCTGAGTAAATAGAAAAAAGACAACATAATATTTTTTCTTTTAATATTAACTGAAAATGTTAATGAAATTCTAGCAGTATGTTTTAGGAATTTAACCAACTGATTGTAAGATTTATATGGAAGGATAAAAGTCCCCACATTACTAGGACAATTTTTAAATAGGTTAGCAAAGCTGGATGACTCACCTTAAGCTTTAAGATACGCTCCTGACCTTAGCAATAAAAACAATGTGGTATTGGTACAAGAACAGACAAAAGGCTAGTGTGATTGAGCAAGGAGCTTATAAACAGAACCCTAAATATATGAAATCTAGTTTATGATTGAGGAAGCATTATAAAACAGTAGAGAAAAATAAATTGTTAATACATTATTTGGGCTGTGCTGGTTTACTGTATGAAGAAGAATAAAGTAGCTGTCTGCTTTAAACCATACATAAAGATGAACTCCAAATGAATTAAAAACCAGAAAGTGCAAGGAAAGCTAATATATAAAATGTAAAGGAATATTTTCTAGCTTCATCCTAAGAAATGGCTTCTTGGATCAAATACTGCCCAAAATTGATGGCTGTAGCTATATAAATTTTAAGAATTTCTGTTCAGTGAATGGTACCATAAGCAAGGGTAACAGAAAAATCACTGGAAGAAACTATTTGCTAGCTCTAAAACGATAATAAACAGAGAGCTTCTCTAGTAACTACAAACACAAAAATGCAGGAAAAAAACCCCATGGTTATACAAATGAATCACAAAATGAAAAATCCAAATAGCTAATAGATATATGAATAGATGCTCAACCTCACTAGTAATAAGAAAAAATAGAAAATTAAGACAATTAAATATGATATTTTCCTGATCTGAGAGGCAAAAATTAGAAATAAGATAATATCAAGTATTGGTGAAATCGAGGTGGAAACAGGATACAGGAAAACTAGAAGTAAAGATGAAAACAGGAAGAGCCATTCTGGAGAGTAGTCTGTCATTACTTGTGTTTAAAAAATAGATAGATAGATATAGATATATTCTATTCAGTGACCTATAAGTCCTGTTCCTGAGTTTATACTTCAGAGTATATTCTCACAGATCCGTAAATAGTTAACATAGGAGGCGGTATGTGATAAGAGTGGGAGGTAACCCAAGTGCAATTGCTAGGAGAATATATAAATAAAATGCAGTGAATGCTTATTTGGAATACCATGTAGCAGTTAGAAGCATACTGTAGATGTACATACAGCCACATGAATAGCTTTTAGAAACATAACTGTTGAGTGTCAAGAGCAATGCACATATTAACACAGTTTTCAAAAATATGTGTATATCCATGGACATATTAAATAAACTGGAATGTCTGTCTGTTGGTGAAGGGAGTGGACATTGGGGTTGAAAGGGGAAAAATAAGAAAACAAGAGAAAAGATCTTCATAGAGCCAAGAACCCAAAAGTATAATGAGCACAACTGTGCTTCCAGAATCCAAGAGAAAAACAAAAAAGTCCTTATTCTCTAATTGTTCATAGAAACTCTCCTATAATCCCAAAATATGGAATATAACTGCATGCACACACACACACCCACACGCATACCCTGAAAAAACCAAGCCAAAAAAAATTTTTTAAAGGCTTAACTGGAAGAGCTTATTTTTTTGTCTTACAACTAGTCGAATAAATTAAGGCAGTTTAGTTGGTTTGTGATTTTATTTCCCTCTTTTTGTGAAGAAGTCAGCACCACATCCCTACATCATTTACTCTGCACAGCTTTAGTGAATTAATAGTATTAAATACTGAAAAGGAACTTGTAAAATTACAATATAATTCAAAATAACTTAGTCAGAATGTATCTGTTCCATATGCTGGATCTTTGTACAATTTAATTGGAAAATCGCGTAATTAAACAATGATTTTGATTAGTAGGTTGCCAACATGAAATTAAACCCCAAACTTCTCCTCTTGCTCAGTGGTAAAATTCTAGTCTAAAATGTCAAGGAGATGTTTCATCTAAACTATTGAAAGAGAAAATTCAGTTTCCAAGCAGAGTTTATTAACTCCTTAAGAAACTGAAAAAATATAATGGTTACTTAGAGTATTGCTATCCTGCAAAACAATACCATTAAAAATATTCAAATGTTAATAGTTAACATTTAATAAGAGCTTACTGGGTTCTCTGCAATAGCCAAGCATCCTGCATGCACCTTATGAGGCAGTTTTCGTTATGATCTTTTTTACAAATGAGGAAACCAAGGCTTAGAAATGGAAAGTGTTTAGCTGAGGATTACATGGCTTCTAAATGGCCAAAATGATAAAATGCAACCAGGTTTAAGAGATGTTTCCTTTTTCTCACTGGTATACATTTCTGTAGTGGGGCAGAGCAATTGATTACGAATCACAGGGTTAATACCAGGTTGAAAGAAGGTGATGTGTAGACACGTCCCTTCCTGGTAGGAGATGAGGTTTTGCCCCCTTGCTGCCAATTTGCTTACCTGGTAATCATTTTGACCTCGTATGAACATACACACCATTTGTATTCTCTGAAACACATGCTATGACCCCAACTTGTTAGACCTATCCAAGCCAGACCTCAGTGCACAGTCAGCCCGGCTACCTGCTGTGGTCTAATGCTAAGTTGTTTTCACCCAAGGGAAAAGGACATCCACAGCAACCCTTATTTTCTAAGAACTCAATGTTAAGACACTGTACAAGGATCCTTTTCCAAGGTCAGTAATTATTACTCACTCATTGTATTGTCTATCAATCAATCTTCTTTCTTTATCCCTCTCTCTGTCTCTCCTCTCTCTCTCTCTCTCTTTGATCAAATCTCAAGATATGGCAGGCAGTTTCTATTACATACAAGAGCTAAAGTTTCTTAAGAAGCAAAATGGGCAATGAGTAGGATGTCATGACAGTTAAAACATTAGCTTATGTGCTAAAAAGTAGCCTAAACTGGGAAACAAGAGACCTGGTTTTGATCCTTGCAGTTCCCTGATATTGAACGATTAACCTATTTTGGGCCTTCATTTTGTCATCTATAAAATGACTGCACTAGACAAATAATTTCTAATGTCCCTATTAAAATTTAATGTGATCCCGGTAAATTGAGTGCATAATTAGAAATGAAATCAAAATGGAATGAGATTGATTAAGAAAATGCTCAGTATACTGTATTTAAAAGCTACCTAGGTGTCAGCACAGCAAATGTGACCTAAGGGTCGTGAACAATAACAGAACAATGAGAAAGTCAAAGGCAGGAGGCTCTGGTTATAAAAACAAGCACTTTGTGGTTCTTAAATTTGGGTATAATGAGTCAGAACCACAAGGTAATCTTTTCATGACAGACAGGTATAGCCAGATGTTTCCTAGAAAGAGGGGCTGATACATTAATTATCAAAGTATGACTTTTAACTAGCATATTAAATTTGATTTTTAACATTAGAGTAATAACCTTCATTAGGAATCTGAGGGGGAGGAGGTTATAGTTCAGTGATAGAGTCTGTGCTTATTATGTAACAGGTCCTGGGTTCAATACCCAGTACCCTCATTAAAAATAAATAAATAAACCTAATTACCTCCCCCTAAAAAAATTAAATAGTTGGACCAGAAAATTAAATAAATAAATAAATAAATAAACGAATAAACCTAATTACCTCCACCCAAAAACCAAAACCAAAACAAAAACCAAACCAAACAAAAAAAAAAGTAAGTTCCCATTCCTTAAGGAGGTGGGGATAGCTCAGTGGTAAAATGTGTGCTTAGCATGCACAAGGTCCTGGATTCAATCCCCAGTACCTCCATTAAAAAATAAATAAGTAAAAACCAAATTCCCTCACCCCCCAAAAATTTTTATCAAAAAAAAGAAGGAATCTCATAAAATTTAGGTTCTCTACTCAGAAAAAAAAAATGCAAATATGAATGTACATCAATTTTCATGGCATTTTAGACAATCAGACACATGCATTCCACCACCAGTTTTGCAGTTTTACAGTATAACTGGTCTCTAGATCATCCAGAGGTTTGGTTGACTATTTCCTTGTAGTTTTAATGTTTATGACCCAACTCATTCATTCATCAAGTCTTCAAGAAATATTTATTGATCACCTCTAGGTACTGGAAATCTAAAATTGAAACAGAAAGTGCCTGCTTTTGGGACTCTAAGGAGATAAGGATGGGAGAACACAAACTAGGGGCAGTGTATGCCTAGGGCACATCAGCCTTGGCACTAATGACAGTTTGAGTCAGGTAATTATTTATTTGGAGAACTATTCTATGCATTGTAGGATATTTAGCAGCATCCCTGGCCACTACCCACTAAATGCCAGTAGCATACTCACTCCCAGTTGAGATACCCAGTTGTCTCCAGATATTGCCAAATGTCCCCTGGGGCAAAAGTATCACCCTTGGGATTTCTGGTCAAGATGGCGGAGTGGTAGGACTATGAGCTCGCCTCTCTTCACGACTACAACAAAGCCGCAACTGACTGCTAGACAACTATTGAAACAAAGACTGAAACCTAGCAAAGAAGATCATCTTCAACTGGAAACATAAAGAGGGAACCACAGCAGGATGGTAGGAGGGGCGTGCTCATGATATAATTGGGCCCCATGCTGCCGGGTTGGCAACCCGCAAGCTGAAGCATAATTAAGTCACAGAGTCCTCCCAACAGGAGTGAAAGCTCTAAGCTCCACATCAGGCTCCCCAGCCTGGGGTTCCAGCATTGAGAGGAGGAGAGGACCCCAGAATATCTGGTTTTGAAGGCCAGTGGGGCTTAACTCTAGGAGCCCCATGGGACTGGGGGAAACAGAGACTTCACTCTCTTGGGAAGCATACACAGAATCTCAAGTGCACCAGGTCCAAAGGCAGAGGCAGTGATTTCATAGGAACCTGGGCCAGGCCTGCCTACTGGTTTTGGAGAGTCTCCTTGGGATGTAAGGGATGGCTGCAGGTCACCAAGGGGACATAAAAGCTGGTGGTGGACATTCCGGGAGTGTTCATCTACATGAGCTTTCCTGGAGGCTGACATTTGATTGGATCATTAGCACCAAGACCTACTGCCACCCAACAGCCTGTAGAGAAGCCTAAGGCCAAACAACATACAGGATTGGAACACAGCCTTACCCATCAGCAGACTTCCTAAGCCACAAAGGTCTCTAGACAAGGCCTTACCCAACAGAGATCTAGGACCAAGTTTCACCCAGCAGTGGGCAGGCACTTACTCCTCCTGCCAGGAAACCTGCATAAGCCTCTAGTCCAGCCTCATCCACCAGGGGCAGAAACCACAAATAAGAAAACAACAATCCCAAAGCCTGTGGAAGGAAGCCAGAAACACAGACCAGACTCTACACTGGGACCAGCTGGACCCTGGCCCTTGGGTGATGAAAGAAGTGTGCTGTTGGGACGCATAGGACAGCTCCCTCAGAGGGCCACCTCTCCAAGGTCGAGAAATGTAACCTACCTAAAAATACAAATAGAAAGATAGACAATATGAGGTAGCAGGGGAATATCTCCCAGGCCAAGGCACAAGATAAAATCCCAGAGGAAGAAATAAGTGATAAAGAGATAGGTAATTTATCTAAGAAAGAGTTTAAAATAATGATGGCGAAGATGTTCAGAGAACTCAAGAGGAGTATAGATGCACAGAGTGAAGTTTTTAGCAAGAAGCTGGAAAATATAAATAATACCCAGAGTTAAAGAATAAAATCACTGAAATGGATACCACATGAGAAGGAACCAAGAATAGACTAAATGAGGCAGAAGAACGGATCAATGAACTAGAAGACAGATTAGTGGAAATCACTACTGCAGAACAGAAAAAAGTAAAAAGAATGAAAAGAAACGAGGATAGTTAAAGAAAATTCTGGGACAACATGAGACATGCTAATATTTGCATTACAGGGGTCCCAGAAAGGGAGGAGAGAGAGAAAGGACCTGAGAAAATTTTTGAAGAGATAATAACTGAAAACTTCCCCAACTTGGGAAAGGAAACAGTCACCCAAATTCAGGAATCACAGAAAGTCCACACAGGATCAAACTAAAGAGGAACACACCAAGGCACATAGTAATCAAATCGACAAAAATTAAGGATGAGAAGAAGATATTAACATTAGCAGGTGAAAAGCAACAAATAACATACAAGGGAACTCCCAAAAGGTTATCAGCTGATTTTTTAGCAGAAATTACGGACCAGAAGAGAGTGGTAAGATATATTTAAAGTAATGAAAGGGAAAAACCTACAACCAAGAATACTCTACCCAGCAAGGCTCTCATTCAGATTTGATGGAAAAATCAAAAGCTTCACAGATAAACAAAAGCTAAAAGAATTCAGCATCACCAAATCAGCTCTACAACAAATGTTAAAGGAACTTCTCTAGGCATCAAACCATAAGAGAACAAAAAGAAGAGGAAAAAAAAACAAAAAAAGACTTACAAAAGATTGCTTCAGCAGTTTGCTTTGGCAGTTTGGGGTCTTTTCTGGTTCCATATAAATTTTGGAATTATTTGTTCTAGTTTTGTGAAAAATGTTCTGTGAGTACTTTGACATGGGTTGCATTGAATCTGTAGCTTGCTTTGGATAGCACAGCCATTTTGATAATGTTGATTCTTTCATTCCAAGAGCACAAAATATCTTTCCATTTATTTGTACCATCTTCAATTTCCTTCATCAGTCTTTTACAGTTTTCAGAGTATAGGTAACATCCTTGGTTAAATTGATTTCTAGGTATTTTTTTCTTTTTGATGCAATGGAAATGTTTGTACCAGTTATAAAATTCTGGATTTTGAAGTGGGAAAAAAAAAGTGAATGAAGGGCTGCAAATGGCAAAATACCCTTCTTTCTTATGGGTGAGTTGCATTCCATTACATATATATGCTGCATCTTCTTTATCCATTCATCTATTGATGTGCACTTATGATGCTTCCATATCTTGGCAATTTTAAATAATGCTGCTATTAATAGTGGGGTATATGTGTCTTTTTGAATTAATTCTTATTTTGTGGTTGGCTTTATTCCTTTGATAACTGTGTAACTTTAAAAAATTAAAACTCTAAACGTTCTTAGAAACAATGAACAATACATATGTGTTAATTTAAAAATATATGTGCAGTAAAAAAAAAAAAGATCTATCAAGCCATGAAAGCCATGAAAGACCATGGAAGAAACTTAAAAGACATGTCACTAAATGAAAGAAGCTAGTCTGAAAAGGTTACAAACTATGATTCCAACCAAATGACATTCTGGAAAAGACAAAGCTACAGAAACAATAAGAAGATCTTGGTTTCCAGGGGTTTGGGGAGAGGGAGGGAGGGAGGAATGAACAGATGGAGCACAAGGGATTTTTAGGGCGATGAAATTATTCTGTATGATACTATAATGGTGGCTACATGTCATTACGCGTTTGTCAAAACCCTCAGAATGTACAGCATCAAGGGTAAACCCTACTGTAAACTATGGACTTTGGTTGATAATAATGTGTCCATGTTCATTCATCAATTGTACCAAATATGCCACTGATGAGGGGTGTTGAGGGTAGGGAGTATATATGTGTAGGTGGGGAGGGCTGTGTGCAAACTCTTTCTATTTTCTGCTCAGTTCTGCTGTGAACCTAAAACTGCTCTAAAAATAAAGACTATTAATTAAAAAAACTTTTTGAAGTACAAAAAATATGTATATATAAGTTAAATGTAATTATTAAACGATGGTATTTTGGTGTTCTATAAGCTTAATTTTTATCTACTTGACCTGTGATCATAGAGAGTTGAATTAAAGCTTTTACTGCTGATGTATCTTTTTAAAAGGATCAAACTCTTGGAACTCAACATGCTAGATACGTTTGTAAATAAACTAATGGCATATGTAAGTTAAAAAAAAGAAATTATCAGAACAGATTATATATATGTGTAAATATATATGTCTCACCCTTGGTTGAGAACCACTGACAAAGGAAAAGAGCCTCTAAATCTCTAAGCAAAAGCAAGAGGATACACATGGGAGTAAGCACTGAAGTGTGAGGCCTGAAGAATGTTAGACAGAGCTGGCTTTCTCCCAGTTCTTGTGTCCCATGGAAGGATGTTTTAAAGCACATTCCTGGCCTCTTTAGCTGCCTCTTTACTTACTCTGTCTTAGTGAGAAGGCCTAATTGGAAAGTTTGCAAAATATCACTGGGCTCACCAGGCTCAGTCTCTCTTTTCCTCCTTCTAGGATCTGCCTGCAGGGCACATATGTCACAGTGCTTCTCCAAGGTCCCCTTCAGTCAGTGGTGAAGGCTTCCCCTTGGTCCCTGGGCAACACTTAGTCCCACCCAGTGCCTCTTCAGTAGGCTGGTGAGCTGCCCAACTCTGCAGTTCTTACGAGCATCCTCACTGGGTTCACAGACTTGAAAGTCATGACATCCCATCTGGGTTCCAAGAGTAATCAGTGTGCTATTTTGATCCCCCATACCCTTTATCTTTTACTTTACTTCTCAATGTATTCAGAACTGAGATGGGAAAGAGAATAATCTATACTGAGTCCTTTCCAGGACTTCCCTCCCAAGAGCTGATTAATAGTTAAGCAGTAGATAAGTTGGGAGAGGACTGTTAGGCAAAGGAAACATCATAAATAGAAACAAGGAATTATGAAGCTGTGGTGTACTCAGGAAACTCTAGTTAGTTCAATAAGCAGAATCTAAAGTTCAAGTCCTGGGAGGAGTAGGTGATGAGTTAGGCCAGACAGGGAGACAGAGGCCAGATCAAGAAGGGCCTTCTATGACACCCTGAGAGTCTAGTTTTTCTTCCTTTCTTTTCTTTTTTTTTTTTTTTTGAGGTAATAGTGGTCAATGTGGAGGGGAATTTGAAGGGGTTGTGATGAGACAAGGAAACTATTAGGGTGGCTGCTACAGAAGTCAGGTCAGGAGAAGCTGGGGGCCTAAGCAAGGATGGTGGTGTAGATGAAGCTGTTTTGTGATATTTATCCTAAATTGATATAGCACAAACTCCATGCATTGTGTTAATTATGAGGACAGCTTACAGTGTTAGATAAGAAGGGGTGTGTGTTTTTCTCCATTTGTCTCACTGAAGTTGTCTTTGAGTTATCAAAGCTTGTGCCCAAGAGAGAATTTCTCACTAAAAAGAATACTAATCTTGAGCACAACTGACAGAAGAGCCACAGAGGTACTGACTAAAGAGTTGGTGAATCCAACCTTGGAGGAAGAGTTAGGAGAAGTAGAATGATTCAATTTGGAGAAGAGATTTATAAAGGTGCCGATTCTACCCATTTTCACTGAAAACAGACACAAAGAAATAGGCTAAAACAGAGGCCTAGAAGTCTTAGATAGCGTCATACTCCATTTAATTTGCTATAACACATAACATAGACTGAGTAGCTTATAAACAACAGAAATTTATTTTTCACAGTTTTAGAGGCTGGAAGTCTGAGATCAGGGTGCCAGCATCATTGAGTGAGGGCCCTCTTCCAGGTTACAGATTTCTCCTTGTATCCTCATATCACAGAAGAGGGCAAGGGAGCTCTGTGAGGTCTTTTTTTTTTTTTTAATAAGAGCACTAGTCCCATTCATGAGGACTTCACTTTCGTGACCTAAGTATCTCCTAAAGACCCCACTCCTAATACCATCACATTAGGCATTAGGATTTCAACATATGAATGCTGAAGGGACACAAACATTCAGATCGTAGCAGATGGGCTAGAATAAAAAGATTTTGATGATGAGAATCAAATATTAGAGTTACTGAGAGAATTGTGGAATCTCCTTCTATAGAGACCTTTAAATAGTATATGGTTAAAATGAGGCCCTTTAAAAATGCATATATAAATAAAGATGCTAAGTATATAAGCTTTTAAAGCATTGATTTGTATTTTGTTTAAAAATAAAAACAAAAAGATGACTTTGAACTTGCAGTACAGAAACAACAAAAAAGCAAAATACATTCCACTCTGGAATTTTGCTTATATTATCTTACATTCATTCACTCAACACATTTTTTGAGTGCCAACTATGTACTAAAAACTTCTAGGTGCTGGGGATACAAGACTGAACAAAACAGATAAAATTCATGCTACATGGCGCTTATAATCTTATTCATGAATAAGTGAAATAAATTTGTAAAATGCATGGGATTCTAGATAGGTATCAGTGGTAAGGAGAAAAAATAAAAGAGAAATGGAAATAGGATGTATCTTTCTGAGGAGGTGGGTTCACATTATGTGGAAGTTTAGACAGAGTGACTAGAGAAGGCCTCATTGAATAGGTGAAATTTGAGTAAAGCCTAAAAGTTAAGGAGACAACTAGGTGGATCATTGGAGGAAGAGCAGTCCAGGCAGAGGAATTAGCAAGTGCAAAGGCCCTGAGGCAGGTTCATGCTCTTTGAGAAGTTCAGTGGGGAAGAAGAGAGTGAATAGAATAGAATAGGAAAGGTCAGAGAGAAAATGAGTGCAGATCATGTAAGGCCCTGAAAGCCATTAGAAGGGCTTTGGTTCCAGTTTTTATTCAGAGATAGAGAGACAATGGATTTTCAGCAGAGGAGTAACCCTGGAGCACCCTGGGTACTCCTAAGAGTAAACTTTAGGTACCCAGGAACAGAAACAAGAATATCAGTTAGAAGATATTGCAATAACCAAGAGAGAAATGATGGTGCCTTGGACTAGAGTGTTGTGGGAAACAAGTGGTTAGATTCTAGGTATTTTTTGAACGTAGAGTCCATAGGATTTCTTGATAGACTGAATATGAGGTGTAAAAGAGAAGAGTGGAGAATGACTATAAGAATTTTTACCAGAGCAATTGAAAGAATGGGCTTGGTATTTACTAAAATAGAGTCTTTTATAGAAGAAGGAGACTTGGGATATGCATATCAGGAGCACCATTTTGGATAGATGAAGTTTGAGATGCAGCTTGGTGTAGATGCTTCTACTACAAAGCATTAAGAGAACAACATTATCTAACTCTACTCCCTTTCCCCATCACCACTTTATACAACCTTCCATTTATCTATTGCTATAAAACAAAACAAAAAAACCTTTTTTATTCCAAGTTTTAAAATTCACATTATGATTCTGCTTTGCTTTAATTTTGCTCTTTAGTTTTATTTTTGTCTAATAAAATGAAATATGCTTTAAAATGCCTGGCACGCGGTAGGCATTGAATAAATATTTGTTGAATGAATGAATGAATGGTAGTGGGGAAGCAACAGGGTAATTACCCTTTCCTGAAAAGGCCACACAAGAGTGGAAGGAGAGCATAGCAATGTTGTTAGAGTCTAACTAGGGACCACTATGTATCTTGGGCATTTTCAGAAAACCAGTGAGAGATGAGAAATCCATAAATCCTTTACCTCTATGGACCCCAGAGACTTGGACAAAAGCCTTCAAACAACATACTCCATTAAAGAAAGAACTTTTGAAAAGAAAAATACTGTTTTTTCCTTCCTTTCTTAATCTCAACCTTACAACTCAAACGGAGCATAAAGAATTGGCAGTACTTTTTTTTTAAGCCTTCTTACAATGAGAGATTGAAAATTCAACAGTGTTTCCAGCCAACAAGAAAGTGATTTTGCAGCGTGATGGGCAGAGATATTTATTTGGGGGCTATGCAGCTGTAAATTGACTCATGGGTAATAGAAAATGTAGTCTTTGGGAGGAGAACTAAAGATCCATGTGCAAGACCAACTCACTGGATGAGATTTGTAATCCACACATAAGAACACTTCAGAGCTCCCTTCTGGACACAGAGGCAGAAACTCACAGAGGAACTGACTCCCAGAACTGAAGTAGGATGTGCCATGGTTAGATATGAATGCTTAAGAAGAGGAGGAGCTTTTACTTTCAAAGGAAGAGAAAGGCCACTTCTTGAGTGTGAGAGGAATGTTAAAATTTAATAGGCAAGACAGCAAGGTTAACTAAAGCAAAGATTCCAATTTCTTCAAATGTATCATTAAGTTGTCAGTTACATCCTCTGAGAAGCAGATGCTGAGATGGAGTGGAGTTCAAGTGGCTTATGGAGGAGGTAAGGGAGTGGAGGAGGAACATGTGTGAAAGTTAAAGAAGGAAGCAATCCAACTTGGGCAGGGGAAGCTTCAGAGTGAGATACCATTCTGATACCTGTGCAAGGAAAGGGGCCTGGAGAAGCCAAATCCAGCAGGAAGAGCCTCAGACCATGATAGAAATACAACAAAGTCTTGGCCAACCCAGGAGGCAGTTCTAGAGCACAGATACCTGGTTAGAGGAAGTCCCACTGGGCAGAGTGGCCAGGCCCTAGAACCCTGCCATGCTCAGTCACTGGCTGAGGACTTCCCAGGAAGACCGCTGCTTCTGCTCAAAAACTAAGGACACTGAAGCCTCTGCAGCTAGAAGCTGCTAATTAACCACATTCCTGGCAAATGAATAGGATGCTGTTTCTTGAAGGGAGATATAAGCAGGGAACCTCCATGGCTGCCACACAGAATGTCATGGTCTAAATGTCATGGTACCATGTTGTGGCCTGATACACCCTGGTATTAAATATGCTAGAAACCTAGCCTACATTGTAGAAAATACATGTGTTTGCTGGAACTACTTGCTATGAATAAAACCAGATCTCTTCACCCATGTTTTTGGAATGATGCTGCTGTACCTATTTAAAGTATCAGTAGTTCTACACAGCTTTGTAAGTTAAGAGCAAACAGATGTAGCAATAACAATTGGAAAATAAAAAATTTTAAATACCACTTATGATAGCATCATAAAACATCAAGTATCTAGTAATAAATCTAACAAAGATACATAAAACTTCTACTTGAAAAATTATAAAATTTTTCTAAGTGAACGTAAAGAACTGAATAAATGGAGAGATAAACCATGCCCATGGATTAGAAGACTCAATATTTTTGAGATATCCATTCTTCCCAAGTTGATCTACAGACACTATAGTATCCCTGCAGACTGTTTTTATTTCAAACCAACTTTATTGAGGCAAAATTAACATGCAGTAAGATGCACTCATTTTAAGCATGCTTTTCAACACATTTTGAAAAAGTATACTCCAGTATATTCACCACAATCAAGATATAAAACATTTCCATCATTCCAAAAAGTTCCTTCACGTTGCTTTGTAATCACTTGCCACTCTGCACTTCCAGTGCCAGGAAACCACTGATCTGCTCTCTGTTTGTCTTACCTAGATATTCATATATATGGAATCAAATAATCATACTCTTATGTCTTGATTTTTTCACCACAGAATGTTTTTGAAATACATTCATAATGCATCCTTATTGTTGTGTATTTCAGTAACTTGCTTCTTCATATTGCCAATTACTATTCCATTGTATGAATACACCACAACTTGGTTAAACAGTCACCTGTTGATGGATATTTGGGATTTTCCAGTTAGGGGTTAGTATGAATAAGACTACTTTGAACATTTATTGACAAGTTTTTATGTAGACCATGATTTCTCAACCTCAGCACTATTGACTTTTGAGGTGGAAAATTGTTGTGGGGATTGTCTTGTGTTTTAAGTTTGTAGGCAGCATCCCTAGATTCTGCTTACTACATACCAGCGGCACTCCCTAGCTGTAGCAATCAAAAATATCCCCAGGCGTTACCAAGTGTTTCTTAATTGGAGGTGGTGGAGAGGGCGGGGTGGGGGGGGGGTCGGGGAAGGTTCGTCCTCAGTTGAGAACCACTGCTATAAACATTTGTATTCATTGTTCTTGGGTAAATACCTGAGTGGAATTGTTGGGTCATATTGCAAATGTATGTTTAACTTTATAAGGAAACGAAAACCAGTTTTCCAAAGAAGTTATTCCATTTTACATTTCCACCAGCAATGCATGAGAGTCCTAGTTACTCCACACTTTTACCTACTTTGGACACTGTCAGTCATTTTTATTTTAACAATTCTAATGAGAGTAAAATAGTGTCTTGTTAAATTTCCATGATTACTGATGCTATGAAGCATCATCTTTTCTTGTTTTTATTAATATATATTGGCTTTTTATTAAGTGACTGTTCAAGTCACTGTGCAAGTTTTATGTATATACTGAGTGTTCAAGTTCATGAACTGTTCAAGTTTATGTATATACTAATTGTTCAAGTCACTGTTCAAGTTTACATATATACTGTTTATGTACTGTTTGTATATATATGCTTTTTACATGAAAAGAATAAGATTTTTTTTCTCCAGGAACCAATTTTCACCCCTTAAAGGTGATGTCACTCCCATTGAGCATACATAGTCTATTCTTACACTAATACCACATTATAGCTTAGTAGACCATATCGAAATGAGGTAGTGTAAGTGCAACTTTGTTCTTTTTCAAATTTGTGTTGGTTATTATAGATCTTTTGCTTTTACAAAAAATTTTAGAATTAACTTGTCAATTCTTTTCTAAAAATATATGGTGAAATTTCCCTACTGCCCATGGTGGAGTAACAGGTACTACATTTACCTTTTCACATAAAGCACATGGAAAACTGCAAAATACACAAACATTTTTTTCAGACACTGAACAACAGAAAGTACAAGACTGGGGTCCTCAAGAAAAGGGAAATAAACTAAGCTGTATAATCACCTCAACTTACTGCTTGGAGCACATTCTGAATAGTGGAACAGGAAGAAGGATGTCAAAGAGAGCACAGCAACTTTGCTGGCTAGAAGAGATAGAGATGAGAGTTCAGGAATTCTGAGGTGATTAGAAGTTGCAGAGAAGAGTTCCAGAGAGAAGGCAGCTAAACAGAAAAAGAGCTTCAGAAATCTGCATAGTTTCCCTTGGGTTTTTGCTGAACACCAACACTTGCACACATAGGGTAAAACTCTCTGAGCTTAGGAAAAGAGCAACAGAGCCATAAGCTAAACTGCTCAGAATTCACACAGAGTTTGGAATTGTTTGTGTTCTATTGGCCAAATTGGAGATTGGAGCATTCAGTAAAGATCCCAAAAGTGTCACATTTTTGTAGTGGGTCTAAACTATCTCTAGACCCACTTTAAAAACTCTTAAAAACAAGTCTCATAAGGATCAAACTAAAATGCAAGTAACTTAACTGTTTATCAGAACTAATCTAATACTCTTTAAAGAAAGGCAACAAAATTCAACACTAAACAACAGAACATCCACATTAATCTGCAAAACAGACAGGTATTCTTAGACATGCCAAAATCAGGAGATTGCATGCATTATACTCTTTGCTATATGTATGTTATATCTTAATAAAAAGGTGAAAAGAGGAAAGAAAGTTTTTGGTAAAGAATATTGTTGGAGGAAGCATAGGGTAATGCAGTATATATCAAACTTTCAGAATTACTTGGCTTGTATCATTAAAACACAGATTTCTGGACCAACCGCTAGAATTCCTGATTGCTAGGTCAGGGAGTGTGAGAATATGACTTTCTAGCATATTCTCAGGTGCTGCTGCTGCTGCTACTCCAGGAACCACTCCTGAGAACCACTGGGCTATCCAAGTGATTAGTTTTAGATTCTAAAGTTAGACCTATTCAGCTATATATTAATTTTGAGATCTTGGTTACATTTCTTGACTTTGGTTTCCTTCTTTGTAAAATAGGGGTAATAAAAGTACCTAGTTTATATAATTGATGTGAGGATTAAATGAGATAATACAACCAGTATTGGCACACAGTAAGTGTGCAATAAAAGCTAGCTATTTTATTATTATTAATACTGTCATATATATTGCTCTCTTTTTTTATTGTCATCATCAAGATAAACTAAGAACAAACTAATGTTCTCTATATTCATTCTGTGGCCTTAAATTAGCTGGCATTGCTGTTAAATATGAAAAGCCTTTCTAATCCCGAGTTCTTTTTTCTTTTGTTTATACAACTGTCTTCCAAAATATTCCTTTGAGGCTAAGATTTTCCATGCTTGGTTTAAATCAAAAGAAGAGATTTTTTTTTCAAGGCAAATGAATAAAATCCCATAGCTCAACAAGAAAAGGGAAAAAAATAATACTTTTCATTGCTTTAGAAAAAGAACCTCACAGAAGTATCTAAAAAATAATGTAAACGTAGAATATGTTCAGTTTTGGCTTAAATTAGCAACATTAGAAAAAATGGATTTTTTTAGTCTAGGGTATTGTTGGGTCTAAATTAATTAAATTTAAGCTTCCTAGAGGAAAACTTAATAGGATCCTATAGACAACAAATAGAAAACCTTCTCATTCAGCAACATTGCACTACAGACCAATTAAGATAGTAGGGGAAAAGCAGCTATTCAAGAAGAAATCCTTCTCTGTCCAAAAGTGTCCAGTAATCAGCTGAGTGGCACTTCATTCACTTAACCATGAAAGGAGATTTTTGATGTAGCTTTAAAATATAAATTAGCACACCCTTTAAAGAATAGACCTAAGATATACCTTTGGTCAACTGTAACTTTGACACTACAACTGAGTCTACATGTGGTATGGTAGCTATATCATTATTCAGAATATCCCCTTCCTGTGGAGGTTGATGTCAAACCTGATCAGGTGACTTACTTTGGCCAGTTAAACATGGGTGAAAATGATATGTGCTATATCTAAGGAAAAGCTTTAAGAGCCATCGTGTGGCTTTGCCTTTTTCTTTTCCCTCTGCCACAGACTATGTAGTGTCCCAGGGAGGGAACTGTTCCTTCAGTTGGGGTCCTAAAATGAAGACAGTAGGGTAGAGAGTCTCATGTAACTAGTGACAGATAAATAGTATAAGGAAAAAATAAACCATTTTTTCAATCTAGGTCACTGAGATTTTAAGGTGGCTTATTATTGTAGCATAACTTAAGCTAAGCCAATATATATACATATATACATTATATAAGCCCCCACACAAACATACATTATACACCCACCCACACATATATGTAGTGATGCTCTTTGCAATATGGAACTTGTGTTGGCCAGCCCTAGGGGTACATATCTCAGATTTTTAAAAAGACTTCTCAACTGTAACCTCAACTGGGAGGATGAGAGGCAGGGGAAGATGAAAGGTTGCTGTGGAAAGGTAAAAAAGACCAGAATTCTGAGTCTACTTCCAGGTTAACTTTTTGCCATTTTTGAGAACCTGTGGTCAATTCAAATTTCATGTACTAACTCCTAAAAGAAATTGAATGACATTACCTATTTTTGTACTACCAAAAGGTCTAGCCCAACACTGAAAATAGTACGTACTTAATTATATCTGGACAAATGAATGACTGATAATGGTACTGACCGTAGAAAACAGAGGCATTTTTTCTCCCTGAGTTGTGATGAATCTATGAAATTAACACCATGCATATTTTTCTAGTAAAATATTCTTAGAGACTCTCTGGTTAGGGGAAAAAACAGGATGAGAAAGGGAGCAGTGGGGAAGCATAAGGAGAACTAGATGGTATCAGCCAAGCAATTTGGATTAATTAAATACTTTTTGAAAAAAAAAAGCTTTGAAAAAAACTACAACAAAACATAACAGCTAACAGCTCCTTACAAACAGTTTCACAAAGTGTCAAGATTGTCTGGGAATGTTTCCAATATTAATGCATGTTGCCATTCTTTAAAGAGGCTAAAGATGATCTATAGCTCACAAAAAGAACAGATCTGAAATCCCAAATGGGATTTTTCTTGGGTCTCAGTTTTGAATTGTGTAGGTCTGTGGAATCCATTAAGTGAATTAAATGAACTCTCTTAAAGTCAAACTATTAACATTATTTTATAAAAAGTCAGAATTTTAGTATTTTTTTATTAAATATCTTTTTTGGCTTTTATTTTTTAAAAATCATATTTTAAATAAGCATAGTTTGGGCTCATCAGGCAACTTAACTATTTTTGACAAATTTTAGGTTCAATAAAACCCAAGCTGCTTTTTTTGCCAAGCATCTTTTCCTCTCATTTTAAAAAACCATATGTATTTTAAGGAAAATTTAACCCATGTGTTTTTGATTCATTTAAATTTAAATAATCAAAATGGTGTTTTTTTTACAAGCTAGTTGATGTCAAAGAAGGCTTTTGAGCCATTTAAAGAAACATTTATTCTAAAAACAAGGCAATGATTTGCCAACTGTAAATGCATTTCAACACCAAGAGGCTTGTATTCATTTGTAACTGTAAACCACTGATTTTTTTCTGTAAGAAGTTTTATTTTATGCGATTTTTTAATTGAAGTATAGTTGAATATAGTTTACAATGTTGTGTTAATTTCTGGTGTACAGCAAAGTGATTCAGTCATATATATGTGTGTGTGTGTGTGTGTGTACACACACACACACACACACACACATATTCTTTTTCTTACTCTTTTCCATTATAGTTTATTACAGGATATTGAATATAGTTCCCTGTTCTATACAGTAGGACCTCATTGTTTATCTATTTTATATATAGTAGTTTGTATCTCCTAGTCCCAAACTCCTAATTTATCCCTCCTACATCCCCTTTCCCCTTTGGTGACCATAAGTTTGTTTTCTATGTCTGTGAGTCAGTTTTGTAAATAAGTTCATTTGTGTCGTATTTTAGATTCCACATATAAATGATACAGTATTTGTCTTTCTCTTTCTGACTTACCTCACGTAGTATGATCATCTCTAGGTCCATCCATGTTGCTTGCAAATGTCATTATTGCATTCTTCTTTTATAGCTGAGTAGTATTCCATTGTGTATATATGCCACTTCTTCTTTATGCATTTATCTGTCAATAGACATTTAGGTTGCTTCCATGTCTTGGCTGTTGTAAATAATGCTCCTATGCCCTTTGGAGTGCATGTATCTTTTCCAATTAGAATTTTCTCTGGATATATGCCCAGGAGTGGGATTACTGGATCATATAGTAACTCTATTTTTTTAGTTTTTAAAGGACCCTCCATACTGTTTTCCATGGTGGCTGCACTGTTTTCCATTCCCACCAACAGTGTAGGAGGATTCCTTTTCCTCCACACCCTCCCCAGCATTTGTTATTTGTAGGCTTTTTGATGATGGTCATTCTGACTGTTGTGAGGTGGTTCTTCATTGTAATTTTGATTTGCATTTTCCTAATAGTTAGCGAAGTTGAGAATCTTTTCATGTGGCTGTTGGCCATTTGCATGTCTTCTTTGGAGAAATATCTATTTAGGTCTTCTGCACATTTTTTGATTGAGTTGCTTGGTTTTTTTGTCATTGAGTTGTATGAGCTGTTTGTGTATTTTGGGAATTAGTCCCTTGCTGCTCTCATCATGGCAAACCCCTGATTAAGAGTCCCTTCTATATCTAGCAATGATAAATCATTAATGTTCGGTAATGCATGGGGGCGTAGACTCCCCAAAGTTAGCTGGCTTTTTGATGAAATAAATGTAGTAAGGCTGTAAAAATAAGAAAAATGGTGATAACTGTTAAAATGTTTCAAGAAATCATTGGTGTTGTAAGAAGCTGTGTAGCCAAATGGAAAAATATATATATATATGAATCACTATGCTGTACACCAGAAATTAACACATTGTAATTTGACTATACTTCAATAAAAAATTTTAAAGGTTATAAACAATAGTGAGCTTAAGAACTAAGAAATTCTGCCACTGTGTTAAATGAGCAGCCTTGAATACGTCATCCCAAAATAAAAGAATTTACAGCTTGTAGCCAAGCATGGTAAACATTACAGAACATTGAATTTTGGTCAAGGGACCATGTTTTTAGAACTGCTGCTCTAGAATGTATATCTACCACTTTGTGTAGAAATCCTTTTTCTTGCTAAAAAATATAAAAGGGAAATTAAGAATGGAATAATTCTGCTTTCTCCCTATAACTTAACAACATCACACTTTCTTTACTAAGTAGTAGAACTCTCTCTGGATTCATTCATTCATTTAACAAATGTTTATTGAGTACCTACTATGTACCAAGCACTGTACTAAGCACTTAAAGGAACAAAGATAAAATAAACCTTCTGTTCATAAAGAAGCTCATATGGAGGGAGACTAATTAGTATGCAAACAGAATCCCTCTGGGAAGTGCTGTGCTGAGGTCTGCTGGGTCTTATGAGAGACCAGACCTATGTGCATTATTCATGAGTCTTTGTAGGGAAGGGGCAGCTCCCCCAAAGGCAAGGATTATTCTGTTACCAAAGGAAGTGATGCTAGGCAGACCAAATTCACACTCCACTTTGGGAGTTGAGGAAGAGTTTGCAAAAGATATTATACTATAAATTATTCCTATAAGTCTTTCCTAAATTTTTTACTGCATTAACTTTTATTATAGTAGTTTTTGTTTATGTCTCTTTTACATTTAAAACCATTGATAATCTTACAAATAATTATAAGAAAATGAAATTTTAAGATGTTTTGAGTATTCTTCCCTTAGGAATTAGAGATAAAAGACCCACTTTCCTAAACCTGCCTGCTGCCCCCTGCACTGAGGTAGAGCAGAGCCAAGGCCCTGGAATATGTTGCACAGCATCATACCTTCACTGCCAGAGTCAGGTTATATTTGTCATCTGGGAAGCAGAGACATGGAAGGAGGAAAGGAGGTCACAGTAAATATACTGGGAGCTCTGTCTAATATTATTCTAGAAATCCAAACTTCAGAGTGAAACTGAGTCAGAAACCAAGAAGGGTTAGACAATGTCAGAAATTAAGGTTCTAGCTGGTATTAAATAATTTTTCTGGAAGACTTCTTTTCATCCTCTAAGTGATTTGTGTTGGGCTTCTGACTCTACTGAAGGTGGAGTTCAGCCTTTGCCACAATCTCCAATGCCATGTTCTTTTTTGGGTGTGAACAGGCCCACAGCATGGCTACTACATAGCTTCTCACACTGTGGCTTCACCTCCTCCCAGGGGTACCTTTGAGGTAACCCTCTCCTCCATCTCAAGAGCAGCAGGAGAACAGGCTATAGAAGAGAGAATTCTCAGCTTTGTCTTGTACACATTATTTTTACCTGCAAAAGTATGAGATTCAGGATATCCCAAGCCTTCAGCTTCTGGTAGCCCACTTGGCCTCTCCCTCTTTCTTACACACACACGAAACTATAAAATAAAAGCTGCAATTGCCTCTGGGTCAGGAAAAGCATTGGGACTTAACCATTTAACAAGTATTTATTGAGTTCTATGTGCCAGGTCCTGTGTAGGTGCTTGGGATATGTCAATGAACAAAACAGACAAAAAGTTTCTCTGCCCTTGTAAAGCTTACATTCCAGTGGAATTTTTTTTTTTAAATCCTCAAGTGATGTTTAACAAGGAGGGGCACAGATAAAGTGGAATTCTATTTTTAAAACTAGGATGCTTACAAGTAGCCAAATTAAATAAGTAAAGTGATTTTCTTTTTCCTCCTAGCAAATCTCTTTCTGGTTTTCAAGTGTTAACATGATCCACCTACCAGTCAGTGGGTCAGTCAGTCACCACATCGTACTCATCCTTTTATAGTATGGCACTTCCCAGATAAGAATCCCATTTTCCTTTTTTCTTACATGGTTTCAAGAGCTGTCTGGCAGTCAGGCTGTTGAATTGAATTCAAGGATTCTTTCAGATTAGTGCCGTGAAACAGGTAATTCACTATATTTCCATAAGGCACATTACTGTCCCCCAGTGAATGATATCTGACAGAAACAGTAAAGAGCAACTTATCTAGCATCTAACAAGCATTGCTTTTCCCAGGATGGGCAGAGAAAGAGATGCTGGAGGGAGGCATCGTGTGCAAGTCTTAGCATCATTGAGTAATCACAATGAGTACATTGTAAGCAAGTCAACCCACACCCACCATTGTGGCTGGAAAACTTGTACTGTGGCACCTGTCCTTGCAGAATTCAGACAGGTGGAATTCCATTTCAAGTGAAATAGAATAAAAAGTCCAATTCTCTGGAAGCTCCAAAAAGAGATGCCTCTGTAAGTTGATTACTGGGGAAGGAGAAGTAGCCCCTAAAACTATGCATGAGACCAGTGTAGCTGTCTGTTGATAGGCTTTTGTTTCCAAATCTTACAGAATTACAGAGCCAGAGTTGCTACCAAGCATTTGCATGGAGAAAAGTACTGCCGTGAGTTTTCTGTTCATTTAGGGGTGTGATCTTTCAGAAGTGCCTACGCAAGTGCTATAGCAGAAAGACCTTGCACAGGGACAATTAACTAGTCAGTCAACAGCTCTATGGCTGCTGTTTTCTGTTGGAAACATACTGAAGCCTCAGTATAAGTAAATAATCTCATCCTGAGGCAGAGGAAGACATTTCTAATCCTTAACAGTGTCCTTTGGGACTTGTTTTAAGTTTCTTATAGTCACAAGGTGGGTATCACTGGAAATCAGTTCCAGATTTCCATTGGATTCTGTATTGTGAAAATTGTTACATCAAACGAACCATGAATTGGTTCGTGGCAACTTTGGAGTAGATGGGTGGGAAATGTCATCACAATGGTTGTTTCCCAGTTTACAAACCAGTAGGAGTTTTTTTCTTGGAAAATTGAACACATATGTAACTGTAACTAGTCTGGTGTTTAGTATTCCATTTTAAAAAATGTATGAGTAAATGTCTACAATATACAGTGCTTTGTGTGCTAACGTCAGTGGAGAATGGATTTGGGCAGGGTTGACACCATACTATAAAATGATAATTAAAAATCTAAAAGGGGTGTAAATTCAAACAAATACTTTTCCTGAAGTTGTAGATTCAACCTAAAATTAAATCCACAGTTATTCCACTGTAGCTAGAGGTGGTAATCAAAGATTAAATGGATTGCTTCACAAGGAGTCCCCAGTTACCACCAAAGCACCTCTAATTTCTGAGATAAGTCCTGTTTCTATGATGAAACTCATTTGGTTCTTTCATACTTTCTCCCTTCAACCTTAATATATTCCTGTGGCTTGTGTGTTATATTTTCATCGTTTTGATCAAAATAATTATTCCCATCCCATCTTACTCATGCTTTTTTGCATCATCTCTTTTATTGCAGCTTTAAACTTACACATACTCCTTCTTGTCTCCTCCCTACTAATCCTGCCCAGAAATCATTCTACGGGTGAATAGAAGGTGTTGATTGTTCAATATGTTCTCCGTGTATTGTCAGCTGCTTTATTACTGCTTCTCTCCAGTTCTTTGCTGCTATGAAGGATGGAAATGTTCATTTAAATCGCTAGGCTTCTGTCACGTCACAATGCCTGGAGTGGAGTGGATGCTGAGAGTAGTACTGAAAGCTGTGTCTAACGTGTGTCAGCAGTCAAGTGGCAAAGAATGCAGAAATACCCTTTTCAGAAGATACAGAAAAATCATCCTCAAAGTGGAACTATTTGCTCAGAAATACCAGGCTTACTAATTTCTAGTTTTCAGGGACTTACAATCATGGTGAATGAGCTTGAAGTTTAAGATTCTGTGGCTGTCATTCAAAGAATGTTAGGGATCCAAGATATCTTCTCAAAGTCTTTGCAGGCACAAACTGAGTTTACTCCAGTATTCTCCTCTCTTGCTTGATATCCATCAATATTATTTATTTATTTCTGAGCATATATCAATTCAGGGTTCTATGAAACACCATTGAAATAGGCAGCCACTAAAAGTAGGCTGTTGAACATCATGACAAGGAAGGATATTCCAGGTATCTTGTTAAAAGTAAATACAATGTGTGCTATGTGATCTCATTTTATTACGCACACAGCAGGCATAGACACACACAACCTGGGAACAGAGACTGAATTGATATACACTCAGACATTAGCTGGGGGTATCTCTAAGAACTGGATTACAGAGGATTTTTGTATTTTTCTTTATGGTCACTTTTTTCACTATAAATGAAAACGGTGAATATTACATATTATAAATTAAACCACAAGCAATTTGACTTCATATACAGAGGGCTCCCAAGAGGTTGGGACTTACATTAGAAACAAACAGAACAAAACAGAACAAAAAGTCCATGTTAGAGGAGTAACTTAGAGGTTTCATAATGAGTTACTGGTTCTGAAGGTGGAAACAAGTTCTAATAGATTTCAAATTAGTTTAACCTTCATTGAGGCTTTCAGTGTTCCCAGTCAGTGTTCCAATGTGTGCTTTGCTTATGTCTAACACTATTTCCAGATGGTTTGGGAGAGAAAAAAATAAAGCTTTTTTAAGGCAACGTCATCACATTTTATTCTCATATTTGGAAACAAATAATTTTATTGTGCCCTTCTTTTACGCATACATATACGGCCCTCTTTTGACATATTTAAAGAATATTTTTCTACTTCCTCTTATACCTTTTTGCAAGTTGGATTTTTTTAAAATTATTATTTAGTGTTTTTTGATCTCCATCCAAAAGCTGTATGACAGCTGAGTTTAAGTGGTTGCTTCAGGCTACAGAAGTCAAAGATGAAATTGAATTATGCTTCCAGGCTTGGCATACAAAATCAGGAAAAATTTCATTCATTATGATTAATTAATCCACAAGCACAGTGGTAGTATTATGGTTATATTGTATCTGGAACTTGGCATATTTTCAACTGACATTTACATGGTAAAGGAGAACAGAGAATGGCAACTCTGTGCCTGGCAAACTGCTCCATAATAGACAGGCTGGTCAAAAAAGAAAGAAATTTTTAAAAAGAACAGGAGATCAGGGGAAGAAAAGATGTACATATTGCATGTGAATGGTTGGATTTTTTAAAATTCTCTCACTGTTATTTTCTAGAAAATTCCATAATATGGAATAATGGCTTCCAAGTCAGAATGAATGGCTTACAAGTTAGAATTACCCTCAATATCATCTTTACTATATGCCTCGATTTGTCTTACATGGTGTCACAGTGAAAATTAATCATAATGATAGTGACAGTCAAAAGTGAATAATAAAAACATTTCAAAAACTCTTATTGCTGGTAAAAATTGCCTACTCAAATCCTTTTTTTTAATTAAAGAGTTTTTATACAATTTTTAAAAGTGACTTTCCATTTACACTTACTATAAAATATTGACTATATTCCCTGTCTAGTACAGTACATCCTTGAGCCTATCTTACCTAATAGTTCATACCTCCCATGCCCCCAACCCTATGTTGCCTCTCCCAACCTCTCCCCACTGGTAACCAGTTTATTTTTGGTATCTGTGAGTCTGCTTCTTTTTTTGTTATATTCACTAGTTTGTTATTTTTTTTAGATTCCTCATATAACTGATATCATACAGTATTTGTCCTTCTTTGTCTGACTTATTTCACTTAGCATAATGCCCTCCAAGTCCATCTGTGTTGCTACAAATAGCAAAATTTTGTTCATTTTTATAAATGAGCAGTATTCCATCGTATATATATATTCTATGTCTTCTTTATCCATTTATCTGTTGACACTTAAGTTACTTCCGTATTTTGGCAATAATGCTATTATGAACATTGAGATGCATGTATCTCTTTGAATTAGTGTTTTCAGGGTTGTTTTGTTTTGTTTTGTTTTGTTTTGTTTTGATATATACCCAGTAGTATTAGTACAATATGGCTGGGCCATACTGTAGTTCTATTTTTAGTTTTTTGAGAAACTACAGTACTGTTTTCCATATTGGCTGCACCAATTTACATTCCCGGCAACAGTGTATGAGGAGGGTTCCCTTTTCTCCATATCCTCACGAGCATGTTGTTTGTGTTCTTTTTTGTATGATCGCTATTCTGACAGGTGTGAGGTGATGTCTCATCATGGTTTTGATTTGCATTTCCCTGATGATTAGCGATGTTAAGTATGTTTTCATGTACCTGTTGGCCATCTGCATCTCCTCTTCGGAAAAATGTCTATTCAGTTCCTCTGCTCATTTTTTGATCAGGTTGTTTGCTTTTTTGATGTTGAGTTGTATGAGCTGTTTATATATGTTGAATGTTAATCCCTTATTGGTCATATCATTTGCAAATATTTTCTCCCATTCAGTAGGTTGTCTTTTCATATTGTCAGTGGTTTCCTCTGCTATGCAAAAGCCTTTAAGTTTGATTAGGTCCCATGTGTTTATTTTTGCTTTTATTTTCTTTACTTTAGGAGACAGATCCAAAAAAATATTGCTGTGATTTCTGTCAGAGTGTTCTGCCTATGTTTTCCTCTAGGAATTCTAGAGCATTCAGTCTTACATTTAGGTCTGTAATTAATTTTGAGTTTATTTTTGTATATGATGTTAAAGAATGTTCTAATTTCATTCTTGTATATGTAGCTGTTCAGTTTTCCCAGCACCACTTATTGAAGAGCCTGTCTTTTCTCCATTGTGTATTCTTGCCTCCTTTGTCATAGATTAATTGACCGTAAGTGCATGGGTTTGTTTCTGGGCTTTCTATCCTATTCCATTGATCTATGTGTCTGTTTTTGCACCAGTACAATATTGTTTTGATTACTATAGCTTTGTAGTATAGTCAGGGAGTGTGATTCCTCCAACTCTGTTCTTTTTTCTCAAGATTGTTTTAGCTATTCAGAGTCCTTTATGTTTCCATCCAAATTTAAAAATTATTCGTTCTAGTTCTGTGAAAAATGCCATTGGTATTTTGATAGGGACTGGACTGAATCTGTAGATTGCCTTAGGCTGTGTAGTCATTTTAATATTGATTTTTCTAGTCCAAGAACATGGTATATCTTTCCATCTGTTTGTGTCGTCTTCAGTTTCTTTCATTGGTGTTTTATAGTTTTCTGAGTACAAGTGTTTTGCCTCCTTAGGTAGGTTTACTCCTAGACATTTTATTCTTTTTGATATGATGGTAAATGGGATTGTTTCCTTAGTTTCTCTTTCTGATAATTTTGTTGTTAGTGTATAGAAAAGCAACAGATTTCTGTCTACTAATCTTGTATCCTGTTACTTTACTGAATACATTGATGAGCTCTAGTAGTTTTCCGGTGCATTTTTAGAATTTTCTATGTATGCTATTGTATCATCTGCAAATAGTACAGTTTTACTTCTCTTCCAAATTGGATTCCTTTTACTTCCTTTTCTTCTCTAATTGCTGTGGCTAGGACTTCCAGTGCTATGTTGAATAACAGTGGTTTGCCTTGTTTTTGATCTTAGAGGAAGCACTTTTTCAGCTTTTCACCATTGAGTATGATGTCAGCTGTGTGTTTGTCATATATGGCCTTTATTATATTGAGGTATGTTCCCTCTATGCCCACTTTCTGAAGAGTTTTTTTCATAAATGGATGTTGAATTTTGTCAGAAGCTTTTTCTACATCTATTGAGATGATCATATGGTTTTTATTCTTCAGTTTGTTGATGTGGTGTAGCACATAGATTGATTGTGGATATTGAAACACCCTTGCATCCCTGGGATAAATCCCACTTGAACATGGTGTATGATCCTTTTAACATATTGTTGGATTCAGTTTGCTAGTGTTTTGTTGAGGATTTTTACATCTGTGTTTATTAGTTATGCTGCTCTGTAATTTTCTTTTTTTGTGATATCTTTGTCTGGTTTTGGTATCAGGGTTAGGCAGGCCTCACAAAATGAGTTTGGATGTGTTCTACTCAAATCCTTTTACATGGACTTCTTTCTAGTAATAAAATTCAGAAGTTGATTACCTGGGATTTATGTTATTATCTACCAAGTAGCTGACACACCTAAGGGACAGATACCAGCTAAGTAGGGGTACTTCTCAGGATGAGAAAGATGGAGAAAGACAGAGAGAGGAGGAGAGAGGTAGAAGAGAGAGGGAATTATGAGTGAATATATTAGCCACTGCTGTGATGAAACAGAATAAGAAAAAAAATCACAAAATCTCAGTGGCATACAATAATAATCACATATTTATCACATATCTGTGGGTCAACTCTACTGATCTCTATTAGGCTTACTCATACATGTACATATCAGGAGAAGGTCAGTTGCCCTAGGCTGGCTGGGACCTACAGGGCTTCTAAGGTTCAAAGTGCAGGTCTGTAGGTCAGCCAACAGGCTCTGTTTCCCATATTTCTCTGAATAGCTTACTAGCTGAGGCATGTACTTCTGATGGCAAAGGTAGAGGCCCAAGAGAGAGCAAACTCTACCACACCAAAAGCTTTAAGCCTAAGTGTCCTTGACCTCTGTAAACATCTGTTGATCAAAGAAGTCACATATCCTGGATGTTAGTAGAATGGGGAAATAATAGAGACCCTGGAGAAAGGGAGTAAGAACTGTAGCAGTAACTTCATTATCATAGGAGGTGAAATAGAAGGGGGAGTGAGAGTAAGAGAGACCTGAAAATAAATAATTTCCTTTAGATCTCTGACCCACAGCAAAGCAAATGAGGAACTCATTGGTAGTGTTTGAACCTTCAAGGTGTTGGGAGCTTTATTAGAATTTATGTTCAAGAATTCTTGCTAATAACGTGGTGGTGACTTTGGGGAACACATTATGTTGTGGGTCATAATCACACTTTGACAGCAACTTTTTTTCCTAATATATTGGCATGAAGTTTTTTCTGAGCAGTGTGGGAGAAACCTTCTTTTCTGAGGGCCTGTGAATTTCCACTTACCATTAATCTGGAATCATGCTGTCATCATGACAGCTCAGGGACCTTACAGATGCACACATCAGATAAGGCAGGTAGGTGTAAGTCAGGTTGCTCTCTGAAATGTACTGTGCCTAAGTGCTATATATGGATGTGGATCCAAAATGCACTTCCTATGTAAGAAAGCCAGTTAAAGAGCTCTTTAATTATTAAGGCATGTATAGCATCACTCCCAAAAAAACTTGCCTCTGCAATTGGTTCTATATCCATTTGTGTGACATTATGCAAAGGAAGCTCTTCATGCTCCTTGAAGTACCTTATTTTCTATACCTATAAAATGAGGTATTTAAAACATGGAGCAAAACTTACCCATATAACTAAAAGATCTATACTAAAATATTCAAGTCTGTAATTTAGACAAACTAAATGTGTTCTACTTTGAGGGTTTTACAAAAACTTTGTTGCATAATCATGTATTCCAACAAGTATATGGCTTCTAGCCAATGTCAGAATCAGACAACTAGAACAGACAACTAATATATTTTGTCTGCCCAGCACCCTTTCCTTTGTCCATCAACTGCTTCTTTACTGTAGAAGATTCTGTTGTTAGTCAGAGGACTCTGCCTCCCACCACTTTCACCACTACTAGAGAGACCATGTGACCCTAACTGGGGCAATGAGACTCTCTCTTCTGGAAATTTGTATCTGAAGGGTGATGTCCAGGGGTGGAATCCTGGAAGCAGATGTAAAGCAGATGAAGCTGAGCAATCCAGTTGCAGGGCACTAAAAAGAGAGAGAGCATTATTAAATTCCATTACCTAGGTCCTCAGAGCTGCCTGGGTTTCCACCTTTTTCAAGATTTGATTGTTCCCTTCTTTGGCTATTTACTCTCTTGATAATAAATTGCTTTTTCGCTTGTGTTAGAGTCCTTTTTTTTTTTTTTTGGCTTATAACCAAACAAACCATGCTTAATAATATGGATGAAATCAGTTGGCCTTCATTCCACTCTCACTGTCCTTTGGAGAGGCTTGAAAAGCAATACCTTCATTTTTCAGGTTCCCTTGCAGCTAAGGTTCTGGTTGTAATTCAAGTTCTACCAATTTGATGCATTAGTATATAGTTTAGAAGATTGAACTGAGGGAGAGGCCATTTTCCTATTCCTTTTTGACTGTCTCTGCTCATAAACATGATTGTGAAAATCAGATTTCTCTGCAGCAGTGTTCCCCTGTTTACAGCTTCTTTGGTTAGAAGTGATGGTGGCATTAACAGCAGCAGTGACTGCTTGCTCTGCCCTCCTGATCTCTGCATTTTAGCTTCTTAGGTACTCAGAAGCCAGAACAGCAGTGGCAGCAGATTGCTAGCAGGTTCTTGACTCAGGTGTGGCTCCAGTGGTGCCTCAGTGGCAGTAGCTGGTGAATCCATTCTGTATTATTGTGTAATCATTTCTAAAGACCTGGAGTATAGCCTGATCCTTCCACACTTCTAGTGATTTCGTAAGAACTCATTTGCTGTATTAAATTCTTATAAATAGCTAAAATGATCTCTCTTTCCTGCATTTGAACTTTGACTAATATAGAACCCTAACTTATACAAATATATAAATGATCTAGAAAAGGATCACATGAGCCAATCAAGTAGGAACTTGCAAATAAAGCTAATATAGAACAAGGATGATCAAATTAATTTTGAAATTGAATTTCCTCTATATACTTATCAACAAATATGTACTTATGTCATCAAGAATACAGGAGCTATAAAATTTGTATGATAAAGATAAATACTGGGTTATAAGAATTCAAATTTTACAAAATAATTAAGGAGATTTCCTTATAACTTTTGCCTGATATTAATATATTATAGCAAATAGTTTTTTAATTTTAAAGTTGATTCTAAAATACATTTTGAAGAACAAAGAACTAAAAATATCCAAGATACTTCTGAAGAAGTAGCGGAACAAAGTGAGGGGACTTGCCTTACCAGATATAAATTAAATCTAAAGCAGTGACAAAAAGGTAAAGTGATACTGTTACTTTGGGAGAACTGACAGAACAGAATGGAATATCTAGAAAGAGACTCACACAATATAGAAACTTCATATATGTCAGGGCTGGCAGTGAGGCTCAATGGGGAAAGCATAGACTAGTTGTTCCAATATGCTAAGAAAACTAGTTACATTTTTAAAGCCCTCCTTCACTCTGTGTACACACACACACACACACACACACACACACACACACACTTCAAAATGGTTTGATGATTTATCTATAAATGGCAAAACTTCAAAATTTTAAAACTTTGAGGAGAAAATACAGTAGAATAGCTTTAAGACTTCTGAATAGTATTGAGTAGGGAAGACATTCTTAAACAAAGATTCCCAAATCCAAAACCATAAAAGAAAAGATCAGCCTTGTCCTTGCCTACAGTTAGTTCTTTAAAAACATAGATGTCCTGTCAGATGCCTCAGAGGTTGGTCCTCCACACCTGGCAGCAAAGTCACATCCAAATGACTGGAACATAATAAGAACATAGAATTAAGGACTAAGAGGTGTTGTGTTGACCTGGTCTGTAAGCGTGGGTGGCCAGATGTCTGCTATGTAAGAAAGACCTGCTACTATTCTAGAAAAAGGCAGGATATGTAGGAGGGATAAAATTCAACACAGAATTTCATGTCAGATCTCATTGTAATGTCTTGTTATTTTCATTTCCTATTAAATGATCTATGGTGATAAGGCTTTATGGCTTTATTTATTATAGATTCTGTTCAATGAAAACATATGAAGAACATGTGTCCTCTCTAGTTCCCATCAATGTGAAGCATTTAAATACTACAATAGTTACTGACTTTTTTAAATAACTGGGTGTCTGATTGTATTTTAATATAATATAAGGTGTCAAACTGTAATAGACTTAGTGAAAGTCTATTGAAGTTTTAAAGGCCTAGGGAAGAAACTGGTGAAAAGTTCTTTCCTTGGGATGAAAGGACTGTTTTAGGGGGGATGGAGAGGAAAATCATAAGGCAAGACGTAGATGTGGGGAAGCAAAAATGAGCACACTCTCAGCTAGAATTCATGGACCGGAATAGCAAAACCCAAGTATTTGAAATGAAAAACAGTTCCTCACTTTTTATACTAGAGCGAAAATACTTCTAAAAGAAAAGAGACCATTTTAATAAAATGGAGGTCTATCATAATAACAATTTAGAAACAGGATGACTGATAAAACAAGCTCATGCTTTTTAAAAATGTGTTTCTTAAAAGTATATAAACAAAACCTCCCATAGGCTAATACCCTTGAACACGTGTAGGTGTTTTGCTTTTTATTTTAACACTTTTTTAAAAGTTGGGGAAGAACTTTCTTGCTCAAAAGTTTCTTGACATATTAAATAAAAATGCAAATAAAGGGGAATAATGTCTTAAAAGGAAGGATCTGATGAACTTAGTCCAACAATATAAAAGCATGTATGTCTCAAAATTACTAGAGTTCCAATACTAGAGTTGGAACTAAATATTGGAACTAGAGATCCAGTAATTAGTGTTGAGACCTTGGGCAAATCTCCCAACCTTCTTGTTTTGATTTTCTTGTCTGTAGAAGGAGAGCATTATACAAAATAATATTGAAAACAAAATGAAAAATCTAGACAAGCATTAAGCACCAGAAAAGCTGCAGACTCTGAGTATAACAGGAGGCCAGAGAGGAGAAATAACAAGAACACAACAGAACTTCACTCTTTAGGAGAGACCGGATATCTAGCAAGCTGAAAAGACAGATGACATCTAACATAGGAAAACATTAACTCAGATTTAGGAGACAGAATATGAACGAGATAAAACTCCAGGTTGCAGAACTGGGGCCTAAGGACTAGGCTGCTTTCACTGAAAGGATACACATGCTGCTGAGTGTGGGGCCAGTGCACCTTACAGCACTCCTGTCTAAAGTCCACCATTAGTGTTTGGGATTAGGAGAGCCTGGTCTAAAAAATCGGTCAAGAGACTCTAGGAAGGTGAGAGCAGAAGCTGGCGAACAAGGAACCCAAATAACACTGTGATTTTCAAGACATTAGGTCTCTCACTGAAAGTATCCAACAGAAGAATGAAGATTTCATTAGCACTTTCGTAGAACCAGAAAACATAGTCCTAGACAGGCTGTATGGCTGTCAGCCCAGAAACTTCACTGTAAATCACTTGGAAAATCGTGTTTGTCAACAGAAAATTAAAATGCCTTTAATGGTAGTTGCTTAAATGCTGTCTCGCATTTTCACCACAGCCTCTTCTCCTGGGGAGAAGATTTCAAATTTGTCATTATTATCCTCTCTTAGAAGTGGCTCAGGGCAGTTGTTGTATGTAACATAAACCAAAACACAACAAACAACTTCCGAATGGGATGCCAATGTTGTATATGGAAGCAGCATGTAAACCACAAAGGGAGGAGGGCAGGCAGCAGATTTGTCAGGTTGCCAATAAAAGACAATGTCTAAATTCCCATAACCAGATCTGCCTTTAGAATATTTTATGTTTTCCAAATCAGACCTGGGGTTTTCTGGAATGATGAACAGTAACAATCTAAGCAGCTAACTCAATCAGTGCTACTTTGAAATTTGTAACTGAAAATTAATCAGGTCACCCCATTGAGGCTAAGAACATGATTATGTGATAATGTTGCTCATTTCACACATGGAAAAATCCCAAGGCAGTTAGGGGTCCTGTTGAGCCATTTGTATTTTTTAATTGCTTATTTAGATTTGACTTTTTAGAACTTGGTTTATATGTGGTCACTTTCTGTGTGAGTTAATCTCTACATCACTCTGCCAGGTTTTCATACAATATCATGCAGTGGAAAGAATGTTGGATTATGTCTCATCTTTCCTTGCAGAGAACCACTAAGTCAGGCATTTAAACTTTCTGAGACTCTCTTTGATCTGTAGGTAAGGAGAATCATACTCACTTCCAGTCGTGTCATGAAATAACCTGAGGGAAACTGTGCTGAGCCTGGCACTTCACAAACAGTTTCCTTTCTTGGTCTACAGCTGGCCCCACCCTACCTACTTAACTACATTTCCTACTCACTTAAACCTGCAGCTCTTACTCTAGCAAGACATTTCTTCTTAATGTTCCTGCCATTCCAATTTTCACTTTTTGCCTTGGGTTATACTAATGTGGCCCTGTCCTCTTTACCTAATTTTTACTCATCTTTCTGGTCTAAAAGGCAAACATGTCCACACATAAACATCAACAAAATGGAAATGGATCATGTTATTTTATTTTACTCCTACCTCTAACACCTTTTCTTGGCTACATTTTTGTGTAGACAGCCATTCTTTAACTTGTGGATATCATGTGAAATGCATAAAATAGATTTACTGAAGTTTATCTATGTAAAATTCATTTTTAATTCTACAAATATTCATAGGAAGACATTTGAGTGATGCTTCATGTTATATTTTTCTCTTAGCTAGGGCAGCTATTAAGAAGTATCTTGTGTCTTCATATTTGGTGAAATTCAGGCCATCAATAGCCTTTTGCTTGTATTTTCTGGATAGTAAAATGAGATTATTTAGTCAATGCTTCAAATAGTGTGATATGTGATGATTTTTAAACAACATGCTGTAATTTTCCATCAAGGCTATTTTAAAAATAATATTGAGGCAAAAATGGAGTTTTTTTTGTTTTTGTTTTTTTTTGCCAACGCATTATGGTTTGGTAAATGATTTGTTAGGAGTTAAGCAAAGGGCTTAGTGGTAAGGTGATATAACCAGAACACATTCTCAAGAGGTGAATTACATTTATCAATCAAATGAAAAATGTGTTTGAGTACTAGAACACATGTCAATCCATGTGATTCCTTGCCTTCAGCCAATGGAAGGTAAATCTAGTTATCTGTGTTTGAGTGTATTTTGTCAGCTTTGTTCACATGGTTTATATTTAAATTCAAAACTACTACCTTTCTTTGGAGGAGGGTAGGTAACTAGGTTAATTTATTTTTTTAATGGAAGTATTAGGGATTGGACCCAGGACCTATTGCATGCTAGGCATATACTGTACTACTGAGCTGTATGGATTTGCAGATACTAACTACTATATATAAAATAGATAAACAACAAGTTTATACTGTATAGCACAGGAAACTATATTCAATATCTTGTAGTAACCTATAATGAAAAAGAATATGAAAATGAGTATATGTATGTATATGTATGACTGAAACATTATGCTGTACACCAGAAATTGGCACAATATTGTAAACTGACTATACTTCAATAAAAATATATATACAACAACAACAAAAACCCCTGCTACCTTGATTTATTAGTTCCAAGCTGGAGACTCATCCTATCTTCTTCTAGAACATTCTCCATCTGTACTATTAATGTCTCTGTCTCATAGACTAAACCTTATTTTCTGTGTTTACTGAGACCTTATTCTTTAGAAAATAAAAAGGGAGCAGTGACATACTTCCTGGCACTATTTTGCATGGGCTGTTATGATAGGGGATTTTTAGTGTTTTTTTTCCCAGGTGGAAGACAGACATGCTCTCCCTGTGTTAGAGAAAATACTTGGGGGGATGGTCTTTAGCCCTTTGAGTTGCCCATCTATTTGAGAACCTGCTGAGCATGATTACAAATCACGAGTTGGTCTTGGGTTTTCCCAAGCTGGCTGCAGAGACAACTTGTCTAGGCGCCCAGTGAATAGCCACAGCCCACAGAAAATGTGTGTTTACCCAGACCTTTTCCATAGTTTACTTCTGAAAATTGGTTCAGCCACATGGGAATCTAGTTAGACTCTTGGAATTACAATCTTTGACTGGCAGTAGCCCAAAAAAAATTTTTGTAGGATTTGGAAATCAGATTGGGGCTTAGAAAAAGAGCAAAGAATAGTAGGAGTCCAAATCTAAGCTGCTTTTAGGTCCACCTGAAATCCATAGGCTTTAAAGCATACGTTTCCATTACCGAATCATCCATTTCTACTAGATGTAAGTAGGAAGCAGAATTTTAGTGTGACAGTGAAAGATAATATTTCAGTTATGCAGCTCACTTGAAAGATAAAGGTATATGAAAACTTCCCTGTATATGATCCACTATTAAACTAGACATATTTCACTCAGTTATCTAGAAGAATAGATTTTTGTAGCATAAGGTCAATTTTATAGTATACACCTGTGTTATTTCAGACACAGATCAAGGTCAGTGCAATGGTTGATAAACTGAAATGTAAAGTTGATAGATAAACTCTATCCTTGGGAATCTTCATACTATTATATCTACATTTCTGAGTGCAAGAAGAGAACAATTAAGTCATGCTTTATTTGAAAATGTGTTGCTTTTCTTGTTAAGGATAAGCCATAGTTGCTAATAGTAAGAAAAAGCTTACCTATAGTAGAAACCTCAAAAAAAAATGTGCTATGCAATGAAGAACTTCCTTTTCCAGTTCTAACATTCAGTAGCTGAAAGCAGATCGTTGCCATAAAGAAGTATTTACCAATTTTAAAAGGTCTTGGCCCATCATAGCTAGTGTTAGATTTGGAATATAGCTTTTGTTGCCAAGGTGACAAACACTTATAAATATAACACATCTTCTAATGTGCTTTTAACTTGGTATTTTTATGGCTTTTAAATCAGATACCATTAGCAAATATATTAGGTAATTTAGCTGAAAGACCATTTTCCTCTAACACTTTTTGTTACATTTCCCCAGGTATTGTAGTAAATGTCTGTTGTGACATTCTACTCCTGCTAGGCTTCCAGTGTAAGGGGATACATAAAGTACATCTGGTAAAGATTAACATATATTACCTTGCCTTTTTTGTATTGATCACCAAAAATGTATAAAAGAGAGTTAAATTTATAGTCTCCTTGAAGAGCAGTCATTGTTCCTGTTGTTATTTTGGGGTCTATACCCACTCCCTCAAATAACAATCTGGTTTTAGATTCCATATACAGTGGAAAAGGGTTTGGGACAGAGTAAAACTATATATTAACTCTCCCCAAAACCTCTACACCTAAATGCTTTCTCTCAGATATCGAAAAAAGAAGGCTATGGGGAAAATAATTGCAGTAGACCATCTGGAGCCCTAGTATATTTACAAGTCAGTTTATTGTTCCAAAGAATAAATTCAGCAGTCCAAGCAGGGAAGGAATTAGCTCTAAATGTATTCACTGGATTTTTAAAAGAAGACTTGTGAGGTGGGCAAATTTGTCAAGCAAAGATTAAATCAGATGAGACATATTTAGTTTAAGCCCAAATTTGCATTTATTATACTGTATCAGAAATTCTTCTTAGAAGATTGTCCATTAATTCATTCATTCTCTTTTCTTTCATTCATTCAACTAACAGACATTTAAGAAGCATCAACCATTTTTCAAGCATTGGAGTTACAAAGATGTGCAAGTCCTGGCCCTTGAGAAGAATGTGATATCAGGAAAGAGGTAGGCAAATAAATGAAGTATTACAACACTCTGATAAGTGCTAAGGTAGAGACTGCACACAAGAAGGGGTCAGAGATTAGTCCCCCCAAAGGAAAGATTCTTTGCAAATTGTCTTTAGAGAATTAAGATGGAAAAGAGGAATATATATTTTACTTTACAGCAAAACTCTTGAAGTTAATGTTTTGTATAGTGAATCAGCAACTGCGACTTCCTTGCTGTGTGATCCTGAATGCTTCTCTGTGCCTCAGTTATTCCACCTATGTAATGTAGATAGTTATCCTTGCCACCTGCATAGCTCATAGAAGACTGTTGGTAGGAATAATGGGATACAAGTGGTGGAGCTCTTTGAATTCTTTGGAAAAGAAAAATGCTATGTAAACACACAGCATCCTTATTATTCCAAGCGGTAGCATTTTGGATAATTGCCTTATAATACTGCACCTTTGTGTGTGTGTGTGTGGTTTGTTTCTTTATAGAAAGTGCTAATGTTGAGTTTCTCTAATAACTTTGGAAGCAATTTTAATCCAGCAGACAAAACATAATAATCTTTAGAGTAAGTTAAATCCCTTTGTATTTGAGTAGATTTTGTTATTTACCAAGGTCTTAGGCAATCTTACCACCATTATGAAAAGCAGTGCCCAGTGATCCCCATTCTCTCAGTGAGTATCAGAAAGACACTATTGTGAACGGGCCAGAAGCTTCTTTACAATAGACGAGACACAGAGTGTGCATGTGTGTGTGCGCACACACTTGCATGGTGTGTGTGCGCTTGAGCCTGAGGCTTGCCAGAAAGAGCTGGGAACGAGCTGAGACTGGCTAGCATACCTGAGGCAGCTGTTACATTGTGGCGCCTAGATTCTTCTCTCAGACTCCAGGCTGGCTCCCCTCCTCCTCATTTTCCTTTTCTTAGTCTCTCTAACTCTGCCTCACTGTCTTTCTTCCTCCTCCCTGTGACTTAGTGGGGGATTTCCATGGCCTAAGACTATGCCCCAGTCCTAGTGCCTGGCATTCCAGGACTGTCTGGCTAATGGAAGAACACCTACTGGTCAGGACATGAAGTCTCAGAGAAAAGTGACCCTCAGCACTCTCACCTGTTTTACCTTTTCTTTCACCCACTCATTCTCTCTCTGTATTCTCTCTTTCTCTCTCTCTCTCAACCCCACCCCCCTTCACATTCCCTCTCTATCTCTCTTTCTCTCTGGTTCTCACCTTGATTTTTGTGCTGGGGATTAGCCATGAATTACTTGGCAACCAGGGAAAGTGGCAGTTCAAGGCAGATCTGCTCTTGGGTTCTGAAACTTGCTTCAGGCTATCTCAACAAGACCCATCTATCAACTCGACCCGGGATTTGCCAAGGCAGTCCAGTCATTCATTTAATAGAAGAGGCAGCCTGTATTAAGGAGCCTGTATTAATCCTTCCTCTTCCCCTAGAAGTGTGCTGCTTAGAAAGCTTCCTCCAGGAACAGTGAGGTTACACAATAAATAGCTACATAGCTGGCTGCAGGAATTTAAAAAACTATACAAGAAACTTTACTTTTCAGTTTACTATGGCCTCTCATGGTTTGAAGTAGTTTTCCACAGGCCACCAGGAATTGGACAGAATTAATATAGCCAACCAGGGTGAATTTTCCTAGGGAAGAATGCCAGTGCTAAACCAGCATGAGAAAGGCAAAGAACCCTAGGCCTTTGACAAGGGTATCACATGTATCACCACTGGAAAGGCCAATGATATTAATCCTAAGAGATGGTCTCTGGTTACATTTCATGGACTTGGAACCCACTGACAGAAAAGAGCAATTACTTATAGTCATATTTTTTAAAAATTTGACAAAAATCCTAATCATGGGGGATTAGGTATATTTAATATCTCAATTAATAAGCCTTCTACAATAGTAACATGTCAACTTTGGTTCAAGAAATCCACTCCAGTTGATAGTCATCCAGGAAACATCTTTCATGCCCACATATTAAATTTAATCTGCCACCCCTGCTTTATAAGACTTTGTATTCATCTGCTGAAGAAAAGATGCTTATTTTATCATTCGAACTTAACAGCTTGCTTTAGCAAAGCTGATAGGTAGGAGTTTAGAAGATATTCATTGAATGCCTATTTTGTATATTTACAAAAGAGGTAGATTTAAGGGAGTTACCCAAAAGCAATATGTTTTTTGTCCCACCATTATCCTATTGGTCTTCCTTTCATTCAACAGATTTATCTGTCATGAAGAATTTAAGTTTCATATTTTCCTCTGTCAGTTGTGAAAAGGCCTGTCAGCTGGGGCTTATACTACAGTTTGCCAAAAGGCCTATAGCATACAATGACAATACAATCTTATATTTGTGCTCCCAGTCTCCAGATAATCCCTCACTTTCCTCCTCTGCAGCCTGGTTATGGTCGGGCTTAAGTTGCATATTCTGTTTTTAGCCAGATTTTGCTGATAAATGCTATCAGCAAGACTGAAATGAAATGCAGCAGGTTTAGCTCTTATTACCAGTGTAGAACATGCCTTGGGAGTAGTGTGTGTCATACTGAGACAGTGGTTGTATAAAACCATTTAATTCACAGAAACTAAATAAAGGAATGTTAATGGGATTGGCTTTTATCTGCTGAAAGTTCCAAGGTCTTTTATTTGTGCACCTGAAAATACAGACCTTTGATTAACATTCCAGGAGATGTGCCAGAGATACCGGGCCATTTCCCATATCATTTACGATAAGGATATAATCTTGAAAGAAAACTGTGCAAAGTCTTAACATTGGTCGATACCTTCAAATACAGGAGACTTTGTTTTTGGTGTTTTTATTTTCAGTTCACATATACCCCTAATGTAAGAAAGATGTAAATTCCCCACATTTATACAAAAGCAACCATAGTCTTATTAAATTGAAACCATATAAATAGTTGGAGGCCTACAAATGATTCTTTTCATAACCTGCTGGGTCTGCAGCAAAATGTGAAGGACTGGTATATTAGAAAAATTCATCATTGCCTCAGCCAGGGAAGAGGGAAGGGTTAATCATCATTCCTAGAACTCTGGACTGAAACAAAAGCTTGCAGCCTGACACCAAAATAACATCACAATGAGAAGTGAAATTGCTTCTAAGGCTAAATTGCTTCATTTGAAAATTGTAGTGATACTGAGAACAATTATGTCACTTAAACTTTCACAGTTTTGTTTTTATAAATCAGTTGTAACACTATCATGTGGTTTAACTGCAATTATTTAATAAGGGCATTTGTAATTGTCCAACATAATCAATTATGCTTCAATCAGGTTCTTCTCTGAAACTCTGTTTTTGTTAGCGGCTGAGTCATTCTTATGGTAATACATACTCTTTGAAAAAGCCAAATAAAATCATTGTTTTCCAGGAAAGTTATTCCCCACTCTGACTGCAAAGCATTTCCCCAACTGCAAACTGAGTCTTCGAGTTCTTTTTTTTTCTCTCCTTGTCTTAAAAACTAAACATCTACTCAAAGCATATGAAGAAAAAACATACTGCTGAATAATAGGGGAAGTATAAGTTAGTCCTTTAAGAGTCATGGTAGTGTTGTCAAGTATGTTTTCTAAGCTGAGACCAGGGCCAGAGCCCAGGGGAGCATGGAGTGGTGCATGTGAGTTACCCAGCAGGAGCCCATACAATGTTGGTACCACAAGTCGCAGATCATGACTTTGATTTTCTAAGGAGAGATTAATCATGGGCTGAGTCTAGGCAGGCTCAGGCCTCCCAGAGACTAGAGGATGTCTGTTGCTGTGTTGTGCAATTTGTGGGCTATTTAGTCCACTTTGGACTGCCTAGAGAGCTATGTTTTCCTTCCAGATTTCAAGTAAGTCTCTGCTAATGCCTTATCTCTGTGTTTTGCCTGGTTCATTCTGATCTCTGTACTTACTGGCTTGACCAAGAATTTTCTCATGAAGCTAGGCTCTCAGCCTCTCTTTCCTTTCTCCTCCTTTTCTCTTCTTTAGACAGATTCTCCCTTACTTTGACTCCTGTTTTATATTTTCTGATTCTCTAGATTCTCACTACTTCCTGAAAGATACCAATGCTTTTCCTCTCTGTGCTGTACATCCTTCCCTTAGAGCAGATGCTTCCACTTAAGAGCATTTCCTCATTTCAATCACTCTTCAAAAGAATGACTGAGTCCTGCCGGTGATATAAAATGTTTAGTTTCAGCCACATGGATTCAGCAGAAACTGGAGTAGGAATCCAAACAAAGGCATCACCACACTGGAACCAGTGAATTTGTTGTTTCAAAATCCAAATCTGAGAGTATCACTTCCCAGTTTAAGAGCAGTCCCTGGTGTTCCTTTATCTTAGGCTAAAAGCCAAAGGTTCTGTGTGCTCTGTCCCAACAAGTTCTTGAGTTTTTCTCACACCTTCTTTCCCTTCACTTTTTGTCCTAACTACACAGGCCTTCTCTCTAAAATGGCCACTTTCTCTTCCAGCCCAAGGGCTGTACATCTGCTGTTCCCTCTGTTTGTGATGTTCCCCAAACCAAACTGCATATCCCTTACCAGGCATGTTCTCACTCATTTCTCTTACCTCTTTCAGACCAAGCATCACTGCTTCAGGAAACCAACACAGATGCCCTGAACCACAAACACATTCTCCCTGTTGTATGCTTATAGGATGACAGACTTTTCCTTCAAGTTCTTTTTCATACTTGTAATGTTATATTTATTTGTACTAATATTTGATAATTATCCCATTCTAATAGCCCCTCTTCAAGAGCAGGGGCTTTGCTTTTGCTTTACCTGGTGTCTCTACACTCAGCAGGAACTCAGTTTATTTCTTTTGAGTGAATAAACTCTTTGGGGTTCCTTGAAACTTTATATCACAAAATAAGGGAAGCAGATTTCTTAAACCAGGGTCAAGCAGCAGGGTTGAAAAAACACCTTCATGTGTGTCCATGGAGAAATGCACAATGACAAATTGAAACTAGCCTAAGCATCAATAGAAGAACAAATAAGTAAATTGTGCTATGGTCACAAAGCATAATACTATGCAGCAGTTAAAAATAATGAGTTAGTATCATATGTGTCCACATGGCTAAATCCTCCAAAGATACACATAAAGAAAACTGGCATAAAAAAAAATACATGTTTGTTTATTTGTCTAAAGTCCATGGAAGAGTACTCAGAAACAAGAGTGATAATATAAGTAAGTACTAGATCTGGGGATGAAATTTAGGAAGTGTGGGAAGATGAGGCCTGCAGAGTTCTGTCCTTCCTTTTCATGTCATTCCCCAGCCAGATTACAGTAAGAGGAATGTAATCAATCCCTGTTCTTTTTTTGGCCACATTGCTACTATTTACTTTCTGGGGTAGTCCTTAATTGCATGTGGGAACAAACATATCTCCAAAGGGTAAAGATTAGGGAATCATAATCATTTATAAATAGAAAAAGTAAAAGGAAATAAACTAGAGAATAATAACAATATAGAAGAAAATCAGTAATATACCAAAATAATAAACTTTAATAACTCTTTCAAAATATTATACGGGACTAAGATTTTAAATATAGCAAGATACAGAAGATCTCAGAGGCCTAGTAGAAAGTTGAAAATTAAGTGAAATAGGTAAAAATTCTCCAAGACTCATACTCAACTCTAAGTGGGAGACACTAGAAACAGAGAATCTAAAGCATTATGGCTTTATTCGTAGTATAAGCTAACTCTCTCCCTTTCTCTTTTTTTCTTCTTTTCTTTTCTTTTCCTTTCCATTTCTTTCTTTCTTCCTTTCTTCCTTCCTTTCTTTCTTCCTTTCTTTGGTGGAATTGGAAAGTTTTAGAAGCCACTCTTTCTCAAAATATGTTCCTTACTCACCTTAATACAATACCTTCAAATTGTTTCCTTATTGACTCCTGAGTCAGTGCACTGAAGAACACTCTTAAACCTATAGGATTAGAATGACAAGAGTACCTTATTATTTTAGATTAGATGAAGAAACTGATGCTTGGAGAGTTAAGGTAACTTTCTAAGGCCACCCAGCTGTCATGCAGCAGCCTGGGTACTAGAACCCAGTACTCCTCCTAGGGGCCATCATACAAAACCTATATCAATTGTTAATGCTGCAGTTTGCATTTATTTAGCTAAGTAGTCATTCAGCTGGTACCTGAGGGACAAAGACAAAGGAAATATCAGATAAAAACTGCTATACACACACACACACACACACACACACACTGGAATATTGTTCAACCTTTAAAAGGAATGAAATTCTGACACATGATACAACATGGATGAATCTTGAAGATATGCTAAGTGAAATAAGCCAGATACAAAAGGACAATATTGTATGATTCCACACATATGAGGTACCTAGAGTAGTCAAATTCATAGAGACAGAAAGTAGAATGGTTGTTGCCAGGGGCTAGGGAAAGGGCAGAATGGGCAGCTATTGTTTAATGATTACAGTTTCAGTTTGGAAAATGGCAGATTCTAGAGATGGATAGTGGTAATGTTTGCATAACAGTGTCAATATTCTTAATGCCACTAAGTTGTACACTTGAAAATAGTTAAGATAGCAGATTTTATTTTATGTATATTTTAGCATAATTTAAAAGAAATCAGATGAGAAATCATGAATTATGGATTGTAGCCCAAGAAGGCAAGTGTGGTAGGAATTTCAGGCATACAGAAAGGACTAAGAAAGTACTAGATAATTGAGGTGGGTGGGAAGTGGAAAAGGGAGAAAGAGAGGAAAAGTGAAGGACCTGTTGTCTAGACCAGCTGTTCAATAGAACTGTCTGTCATGGTGGAAAGGCTCTTTATCTGTGTTATTGTGGTAGCCAGTATACCCTAGCCACCTTTAAGTGTTTAAAATGTGGTTGGTTAGTGCAACAGAGGAACTGAATCTTTCATTTAATTTGATTTTTAATTAATTTACATTTAAATAGCAGAGGTCTGGGCATTCTATTATTGGTAATTTAACTTAAAGTACCTGCATTTCTGCTTCTTCTAGATCCCTTTCTATAAATTCAAGCACCATTCACGTATTCATTCAGTCACTTGTAGGAGATGTAGTATATCTCCTGTGTGCTAGATGCTTGCTAAGCAATAGGAATAAAAGAGAGTTAGAAGAATTCTCTACATTACTGGGAAATAAATAAGTGTAATCACTCTGACAAACAGTGTGGCCATGTGTCCTGAGGTTAGAAATTTTCATACCCTGCAACCCAGTGCTACTACATCCTAAAGAAGTTTTCATATGTACTCAAGGGGACATGAACTCTCAAAATCATAAAAAGCTTGAAGATTAATGAAAAACAGATAAATCAGGCTTTGTTTATAAAACAATACCATGCAGTAGTTAAAATTAATGGAGGAGTGGCATACCTACCGATACAGCTAAACCACCAAAACACAACAGCAGAAAAAAATTCAATTGTAGAAGGATACACATAGGATGATGTGATTTTTAAAAGCCTTTTTAAAAAACTTGCAAAGTTATTCGTTATGGCTACATAGATACATACACATGTAGTAAATGTAAAATATGTGTGGACACGAGAGACAACACATTCAGGGTAGTGGATACTTCTGCCAACCACACACTATATCTCAGAAATGGGTCTAGAAGCCTCTACTCCAGCAACAGGGGAGCAGACCTGGCCCCTGTCAAGGCTGTGAAACCACAGAACAAAAAAGGAAGCCTCACTCAACAACAACAATCAGGGCAACACCAACACACCCCCAACACCACAACACCAACCACACCCCCAATAAAAGGAATAACAGCCAACACACACAGAAGAAAGATGTGGCAACCATCATACTAAGAATAGCCCTTGCAACAAAACTGTCTCAAACATTTCCAAAAGATTGAAAAGGAGGGAATACTCCCAAACTCATTCTATGAGACCACCATCACCCTAATACCAAAGCCAGACAAAGGCACTACCAAAAAAAGAAAACTATAGGCCAATATTCTTGATGAACATAGATGCAAAAGTCCTCAACAAAATATTTGCAAATGGAATCCAGCATGTAAAAAAGATCATACACCATGGTCAAGTTGGTTTCATCCCAGAGACACAAGAATGGTTCAACTTTTGCAAATTAATCAGCATGATACACCACATCAACAAGAGAAAGGACAAAAATCACATGATCATCTCAATAGATGCAGAAAAAGCATTTGATAAAATTTAATACCCATTTATGATAAAAACTGTAACCAAAATGGGTATAGAGGGATATACTTCATATAATAAAAGCTACTTATGACAAACCTAGAGCCAGCATAATACTCAATGGTGAAAAGTTGAAAGCCTTCCCACTAAAATCTGGAATAAGACAAGGATGCCCATTGTCACCACTTCTATTCAACATAGTATTGGAAGTCCTAGCCATGGCAGTACTATACATAGCAATACTATCTATCGAAAACCCTAAAGGCTCCACACAGAAGCTACTGGAGCTGATAAAAGAATTCAGCAATGTAACAGAATAAAGATTAACATACAGAAATCAGTTACATTTCTTTACACTAACAATGAAATATCAGAAAAGGAAAGTAAAGAAACAGTCCCTTTTAAATTGCATCCAAAAAAAATAAATACTTAGGAATAAATCTGACCAAGGAGATGAAAGACTTATACATGGAGAACTGCAAAACACTGATTAAAGAAATTAAAGATGACTTAAAAGAAATGGAAAGCTATCCCATGTTCTTGGATTGGAAGAATTAATATTATTAAAATGGCCATACTACCCAGGGAAATCTACAGATTTAATGTAATGCCTATTAAATTACCCAGGACATTTTTCATAGAACTAGAACAAATAATCCTAAAATTTAAATGGAATCACAGAAGACCCAGAATTGCCAAAGTAATACTGAAGAAAAAGAATGAAGCTGGAGGAATAACCCTTCCAGACTTCAGTCAATACCAGAGAGCTACAGTAATCAAAATAGCATGGTGTATTGGTACAAAAACATACATATGGATCAATGGAACAGAATAGAGGGCCCATAAATAAACCCACAAACCTTTGGTGAATTAATCTTTGACAAAGGAGGCAAGAATATACAATGGAGTAGACAGTCTCTTCAGCAAATGATGTTGGAAAAACTGGACAGCTGCATGTAAATCAATTTAATTAGAATACTCTATCACACTACACACACACACACACACACACAAACTCAAAATGGCTTTAAGACTTAAACGTAAGACAAGACACTATAAACCTCTTAGAAGAAAACATAGGCAAAACATTCTGTGACATACATTGCAGCAATGTTCTCCAAGGGCAGTCTACCCAGACAATAGAAATAAAAGCAAAAATAGACAAATGGGACCTAATTAAATTTACAAGCTTTTGCACAGCAAAGGAAACCATAAGCAAAACAAAAAGACAACATACAGAATGGGAGAAAATGTTTGCAAAAGGTGAGACTGACAAGGGCTTAATTTCCAGAATATATAAACTGCTCACAAAACTTCATAATAAGAAGACAAATAACCTAATCAAAAAATGGGCAGATGACTGAAACAAGCAATTCTCCAATGAAGACACAAATGGGCAACAGACACATGCAAAAATGCTCAATATCGCTAATTATCAGAGAAATGCGAATCAAAACTATAATGAGGTATCACCTCACATCAATCAGAATGACCATCATTCAAAAGTCCACAAACGATAAATGCTGGAGAGGCTGTGGAGGAAAGGGAACCCTCCTACACTGCTTGTGGGAACATAGTTTGGTGCAGCCACTGTGGAAAACAGTATGGAGATTCCTCAAAAGACTAGGAATAGACTTACCATATGACCCAGGAATCCTGCTCCTGGGCATATATCAGAGGAAACTCTAATTTGAAAAGATCCATGCACCCCAATGTTCATAGCAGCACTATCTACAATAGCCAAGACATGGAAACAACATAAATGTCCATTGACAGATGACTGGCTAAAGAAGTTGTGGTATATATATTATACAATGGTATACTACTCAGCCATAAAAAATAATAAAATAATGCCATTTACAGCAACATGGATGGCCCTGGAGATTGTCATTCTAAGTGAAGTAAGCCAGAAAGAGAAAGAAAAGTACCATATGATACTACTTATATGTAGAATCTAAAAAATAATAATAATAGTAACAAATGAACTTATTTACAAAAAGGAAACAGACTCACAGACATAGAAAACAAACTTATGGTTACCAGAGGGGGAAAGTAGGTGAGAAGGAATAAATTGGGAGTTTGAGATTTGCAGATACTAACTCATACATATAAAATAGATAAACAATAAGTTCATACTGTATAGCATAGGAAACTATATTCAGTATCTTGTAGTAACATGGTGAAAAAGAATATGAAAACAAATATATGTATGTTAATGTATGACTGAAGCATTATGCTGTACACCAGAAATTGACACAACATTGTAAACTGACTAAAGTCCAATAAAATACATATATATGAAAAAAAAAAAAAAAGAAACTGATTGGGATTGGCTCAGGCCTGGCTCTGTCATCCAAGCCAGGGCAGTCATCTGTGTAAAGGGGGTGGAGTGGGGAGTGATGGAATAGAACAGGGAGAGACTTGAACCATGGGGACCCAAAAGGAAGCTCTTGTAAGTGTCTGACAGAGGTGGCAGCCTGAATTGTGGTAATAGCAATGAAGACATGGAAGAGGCTGGTTGATGGGATGCCATGGTTGACTCTGTAGGGCTTGGTGCCTGGTTGAGTGAAGGAAGTGCTCTTACCATAATAAAATTAAAAACTTTTAACCTCTAATGCTGGTACTTAGTATACATTAAGTGCTTAATAAATACTAGTTCCTTGTCCTTTTCTTCACTCTTATTCTTGCTACTGCTTAGACTTGCCTGAGAACATTTTAAGTAAATTGCTTTTGCCTCAAAATAAGCAAAGTACTCTTAACCACAGAAACTCTAGATTCCTAGAAAGCAGGAATCATATCTTACATTTTGATCCATCAAATGTATATTGGGCATTTACTATTTTCCTAACAAGCTATAGATTACCAACAGCTTGTAGTACAAGGCTGGTGCCTAGTAGGTGCCCAGTAAATAAATAAATACCTCCTGAATTGAAGTGCACTGCAGCACGGCCAATAAAAATAAGCATAAAATGCTTTATAATTTAGGTTGATACATAATCACTTGGTAACAACCTTGTTAAGCCTAACAACATCCACAGGCAATAACCATATCATTTTATAAGGAAAGGGAAATCGTTATTTGTTCAAGTTCACAGAAAGAAAAAGTCATTTCAGAGCCAGAAATAGACAGCAGTTAATCTAACTGTCAGTAAATACGGGGAAAGCTCCCAGTGGTATTTCAGTTATGGGCCCAGTGAGGCGTGAACAGACCATCCCTTAGGATTTCTAATACAGAAGAACAAAAATAAAAATAGAAGATTGCCTTTCATGTAGTAAGTCCCAAGTTTTCTAATCATATTCTAAGCAGCAACCAGAATAGAAGGCCTCTGGTCAACAAGGAAGTAGGTTTGGCTCAGAGGAAGTCTGTCTGGGTTCAAGGGAATGGACTATACAAATGATGAAATGGGTCCATATTTTTAGGATCCTTTTTTATGACTGTGCTGAAAAATAAACTGATAGCATAAAGAGCCACCAAATAGGAAGGGGATCTGGTTTAGCTTAGGTTGGAGACTTTCTGCTTAGATTTTGAAAAAAGCGTGATTTAAGCCAGAGTCTAAGGTGTACTAAAATTTTCCACCTTAGAGATTAATAAATTGTGCCAATAAGTACTCAGAAGTGAGTTTGGTGAATTAGTAAAAAGCACTGGTGTCAAACTGGCTAATTGGGATATGAAGAAGATGTGGGAAGATAGCAAGTAAAAGAGAAGAGATGGCTAAATGAGGCAGAGTTTGAAACAGAGATATCTGTGGTATGCTAAGGTCAGAAGTTAAAACAAGAATAAAGTTAGAGACTCCTTTCTGGAGCAGATAGACAGGGAAGGGTAGGTTCCATTTCTCTCTGGACTATAGTATCCTCGTTTGCAAAATACATATATTATAAATGCATATATACAGAGGACATCCTCTGTAAAATTATTCCTCCTTTAAAAGATCTGTTGCTCTGAGATCCAGAGGTAATATTTGGGGTTGAGGGATAGCAGAAAAGGCGATTATGTCATTAAGCAGAAAACCTGAAAAGTCAAGAGGTTAGACAGCAGGAGGGATTTCTCCCAGGAAGCAAAGTACAGAGCTAATCCTTGTGTTGTGGGTTGAACTGTGTTCCCCAAAATGACACATCTAAGTCCTAACCCAGTACCTGTCAATGTGACCTTATTGAAAATAGCGTCTTTGCAGATGTAATTGTGGGCCCTAATCCAATCACTGGAGTCTTTATAAGAAGGGGGAAACTTGGACACTCAGCTATACACAGGGGAGAAGACCATGTGAAGATGGAGGCAGAGCCTCGAATTACGCAGCTGTGAGGCAAGGAACACCAAGGAATACCACCAACTACCAGAAGCTAGGAAGAGATAAAGATTCTTCCCTATAACCTTCAGAGGAAACATGGCACTTCCAACATGTTGATTTTGGACTTCTGGACATCATAACTGTGAGAGAATAAATTTCTATTGTTATAAGCCACTCAGTTTGTGGTACACTGTTACAGCACCCGTAAGAAACTAATGCACCTTGCTATCTGAAGGTGACTTCCAACTGAGTGTTTCCCAGTTTTATGAGTCAACTGAGAAAGTGGGTCTTCACACTCTATGTCCTCAGCTGAGACCCTGACATTAAACTCCCCTCAAATCCTACCCTTTTACCTTGCCAGGTCAGGAATCCCCTGGTGGAACAAGGTTTGGTGAGAGTGCTGTCATGGAAGACCTCTAGTGTGACTGGAGGGTTTAGGCTTGGCCTTCTGGGCCACATCTTTTCTGGGTCCTCCTTCAGAAGCAAGAGCACACAAATACCAGCTTCATATTTTACTAGTATAAGAGGCAGATATGGTGTTTGGCCTAGTAGAGGAATAAGCATTTAAATAAGTAGTAAATGTTTTGAGTTTAGGGAAACCACTGGATCAGTGGCTGGGCTTTAGAGTCACTGAGATTTTAATAAACACCCAAATCTAAGTCCTACCTGCAGAGATTAGACTGAGGTACAGCCCAGGTACTGATATTTTTTTAAAAGCTCTCCAGTATTCAGCACTGAAAACTTATACAAGGTGATGACCTGGGTGATAAGAAATGGGGTCTATGACGGGTCCACCCAACTTCTTGCCACGTTATGTAGAAAGAAAGTCACTAATTTATTTATATGGGTTATTATACCTAGTTCCTGACTGTCAAAGTTCTCTCAAAACTGCTTTTTGTGTTTTAGATCTAACATCAAGCTTTTCCCCAAACTCCTCCTCCTTCATCCCCCATACCCAATCAGTCATCTCAACAGTTTCTTTTTTGGAGGGAGACCAGTCTATCACATCATTCCTAACAGCAGTATACTCATAATGACTGTACCAAATCAGAAGGCAACTTTGCTTTCACTCCCTCTGGATTCAGACTAGTTTGTATGCCCCCCTGCAGAGGTCATTTGGTATAAACAATTAATGTACATTATCACTCTCTCATTAGATGGTGATGGTGTTGAGAATTAGTAGTCTTTGTATGCTCATTTGCTCACTTTTATGTTGCATAAGAAAAATTGGAACCAAAGAAGGAAAGAGAGAAGGGAAGATGAGCCCTCACTGTAAATCTGCCTCCATGAACTTCTGGAGGTGCTCTGTATCTGGCTTTTTTTTTTTTAATTATTACTAACTATTGTTGTATTTTACCCTGTTTTAAGGCACCACACTAAGCTCCTTGGATATATTGCCTCATTTTATGCTCACAATGCATCTCAGAGAAATGCATTGCTACTGGCTCTATCATACAAATTTTGGAATTTGCTAGTCAGTTGTAGAGTCAGTTCCATAAGAGGATATTTAAGATCTGCTCAGATCCATATCAATCTCAGTGCCATTGTTGTGGTGGATAACATGACCTAGAACTCGTGGTGCATCTAGAATTAAGTCCAGATCAGGTTTGGCCTGTATAGGTGAGTCATTAGCAACCCAGGGGGAACATGGGTAGTGTTAGTAAAAGCATGCAGACATCAAAATCAGTTCTCAGGAATGCCATGTCCTAGGATTCAAATGATCAAGTTAGGATTCAAATCCAGGAAAATCTGGAAAGAGAAGGAATTAGTGATACAATTCCCTCTTTTTGGTTCCTAATAGTTGTTGGATTCTGCTCTTAAAAGGCTAGCCAAAAAGAAAACAAAAGAAAAGAAAAAAAGGCTAGCCAGATGAGGAGAATGATTTCTATAAGAAGTTAGAGATCTGGGAATTAAGTCACAATCCAGATCAATGTAGTCTAAGTATATAGTCTTTGAATGCTACATCAGAATTTCTCACCTAAGATGTCCCAAGTCAAAATCTTTGAGAATATCACGTGGAAATGTGGTTAGAATAAAAGACAAGACGTGTTTTTATTCCTGTTAACATACAAAATCCATAAAGGCATCCAATCAAATATATGCCCATTAAAAAAAAGGCCAAGGGCATATTTTTGAAACTGTTCTATGGTTATGGATGTTGTGAATAAACATGCTTGTGGGAATACCCATTATTTTCCTACTTTGTAAAGCCTATAGTTCTGAAGTGATTGATTGCCATTGCATTTTCTCCTCCTTTACTCACAAGTATGAACTGAATAATAAATGAATGAAGCTGACATAGGAAGCTTGTATGAACTGCATGGAAGAGGGGAACTGGATCAATGGAATTGTGCAAAGACTTTTGTGGGTTACAACTCACTTTGAATCTCTCTATCTTTTAGAAAATATCAAATTCAGACAGTAAGAAGTATGCATTTGGAAGATTCTAGTGTTTACCTTAAGACCAAAGTTCTATTTCTTTTACACTCAAGTTTTACCAGAAACAACTTCAGGATTTTTTTTAACATTTTTATTGAGTTATAATCATTTTACAATGTTGTGTCAAATTCCAGTGTACAGCACAATTTTTCAGTTATACATGAACACATATATTCATTGTCACATTATTTTTTCACTGTGAGCTACCACAAGATCTTGTATATATTTCCCTGTGCTATACAGTATATTCTTGTTTATCTATTCTACATATTTTTTAAACATTTTTTATTGACTTATAATCACTTTACAATGTTGTATCAAATTCCAGTGTAGAGCACAATTTTTCAGTTATACATGAACATATATATATTATTTGTCACATTTTTTTCTCTGTGAGCTACCATAAGATCTTGTATATATTTCCCTGTGCTATACAGTATAATCTTGTTTATCTATTCTACAATTTTGAAATCCCAGTCTATTTCTTCCCACCCCCTACCCCCTTGGCAAACACAAGTTTGTATTCTATGTCTATGAGTCTATTTCTGTTTTGTATTTATGCTTTGTTTGTTTGTTTTTTAGATTCCACATATGAGCGATCTCATATGGTATTTTTCTTTCTCTTTCTGGCTTACTTTACTTAGAATGACGTTCTCCAGGATCATCTAGGTTGCTGCAAATGGCATTATGTTGTCTTTTATGGCTGAGTAGTATTCCATTGTATAAATATACCACCTCTTCTTTATCCAGTCATCTGTTGATGGACATTTAGGCTGTTTCCATGTCTTGGCTATTGTAAATAGTGCTGCTATGAACATTGGGGTGCAGGTGCCATTTTGAAGCAGGGTTCCTTCTGGATATATGCCCAGGAGCGGGATTCCTGGGTCATATGGTAAGTCTGTTCCTAGTCTTTTGAGGAATCTCCATACTGTTTTCCACAGTGGCTGCACCAAACTGCATTCCCACCAGCAGTGAAGGAAGGTTCCCTTTTCTCCACAGCCTCTCCAGCATTTGTCATTTGTAGATTTTTGAATGATGGCCATTCTGTCTGGTGTGAAGTGATACCTCCTTGTAGTTTTGATTTGCATTTCTCTGATAATTAGTGATATTGAGCATTTTTTCATGTGGCTGTTGATCATTTGTATGTCTTCCTTGGAGAATTGCTTGTTTAGGTCTTCTGCCCTTATTTGGATTGGGTTGTTTGTTTTTTTCTTATTAAGTCGTATGAGCTGCTTATATATTCTGGAGATCAAGCCTTTGTAGGTTTCATTTGCAAAACCTTTTTCCCATTCCGTAGGTTGTATTTTTGCTTTACTTATGGTTTCCTTTGCTGTGCAGAAGCTTGTAAGTTTCATTAGGTCCCATTTGTTTATTCTTGCTTTTGTTTCTATTGCTTGAGTAGACTTTTCTAGGAGGATATTTTTGAGATGTATGTCAGATAATGTTTTGCCTATATTTTCTTCTAGGAAGTTTATTGTATCTTGTTTTATCTTTAAGTCTTTGATCCATTTTGAGTTTATTTTTGTGTATGGTGTAAGGGAGTGTTCTAGCTTTATTGCTTACATGCTGCTGTCCAGTTTTCCAAACACCATTTGCTGAAGACACTGTATATTCTTGCCTCCTTTGTTGAAGATAAGTTGACCAAAAGTTTGTGGGTTCACTTCTGGGCTCTCTATTCTGTTCCATTGGTCTATATGTCTGTTTTTGTACTAATACCATGCTGTCTTGATGACTGTGGCTCTATAGTATTGCCTGAAGTCTGGGAGAGTTATTCCTCCAGCTTCTTTCTTTCTCTTCAGTAATGCTTTGGCAATTCTAGGTCTTTGATGGTTCCATATAAATTTTATTATGATTTGTTCTAGTTCTGTGAAATATGTCCTGGGTAATTTGATATGGATTGCATTAAATCTGTAGATTGCCTTGGGCAGTGTGACCATTTTAACAATATTGATTCTTTCAATCCAGGAGCATGGGATATCTTTCCATTTTGTAAAGTCTTCTTTAATTTCTTTCATCAATGGTTTATAGTTTTCTGTGTATAAATCTTTTATCTCCTTGGTTAGATTTATTTCTAGGTATTTTATTACTTTGGGTGCTATTTTAAAGGGGATTGTTTCTTTACTTTCTTTTTCTGTTGATTCATTGTTAGTGTGAAGAAATGCAATTGATTTTTGAACATTCATCTTGTAACCTGCTGCCTTGCTGAATTCTTCGAACAGCTCTAGTAGTTTTTGTGTGGACCTTTTAGGGTTTTCTATATATAGTAACATGTCATCAGCATATAGTAACACTTTTACCTCTTCTTTTCCATTTGGATCCCTTTTATTTCTCTTTCTTTCCTGACTGCTGTGGCTAGGACTTCCAAGACTGTGTTGAATAGGAGTGGTGATAGTGGGCAGCCTTGTCTTGCCCCAGATTTTAGTGGGAAGCTTTTGAGTTTTTCACCGTTGAGAACTATGCTGGCTGTAGGTTTGTCATATATAGCTTTTATTATTTTGAGATATGTTCCCTCTATACCACTTTGGTGAGAGTTTTTATCATAAATGGGTGTTGAATTTTATCAAATGCTTTTTCTGCATCTATTGAGATGATCATGTGGTTTTTGTCATTTTTCTTGTTGATGTGATGTATTACATTGATTGATTTGCATATACTGAGCCACACTTGTGTCCCTGGGATGAATCCCACTTAGTCATGATGTATAATCTTTTTTATGTGTTGTTGGATTCTATTTACTAATATATTGGTGAGGATTTTAGAGTCTATGTTCATCAGTGATATTGACCTATAATTCTCTTTTTTGGTAGTGTCTTTGCCTGGTTTTGGTATCAGGGTGATGGTGGCTTCATAAATGAGTTTGGGAGTATTCCCTCCTTTTCAATCTTCTGGAATAGTTTGAGAAGGACTGGTATGAGTTCTTCTTTGTAGGTTTGGTAGAATTCCCCGGTGAAGCTGTCTGGTCCTGGACTTTTATTTGTAGGGAGGTTTTTTATTGCTATTTCGATTTCATTTCTAGTGATTGGTTTGTTCAAGTGGTCAGTTTCTTCTTGATTCAGTCTCGGTGGACAGTATGTTTCCAGAAACTTGTCCATCTCCTCTAGGTTATCCAGTTTGGTTCCATATAGTTTTTCATAATATTCTCGTATGATAATCTGTATTTCTATTTTATTTGTTGTAATTTCTCCATTTTCCTTTCTTATTTTGCTAATTTGTACTGTCTCTTTTTTCTTCTTTGTGAGTGTGACCAGAGGTTTGTTGATTTTATTTACTTTTTCAAAAAACCAGCTTTTGGTTTGATTGATTTTTTCTATGGTCTTTTTAATCTCTATTTTATTTATTTCCTCCCTGATCTTTATAATTTCCTTCCTTCTGCTGCTTTTCGGGGTTTTTTGTTCTTCTTTTTCTAGTTCTTTCAGCTGGTGGGTTAAATTGTTTATTTGAGATTGTTCTTTTTTGAGGAAGGCCTGTATTGCTATAAACTTCCCTCTTAGCACTGCCTTTGCTGTGTCCCATAAATTTTGTGTGGTAGTGCTTTCATTTTCATTTGTCTCAAGGTATTTTTTAATTTCAGCTTTGATTTCTTCATTGACCCATTGGTTTTTTAATAGCATATTGTTTAATCTCCATGCTTTCATTTTTTTCTCCTTTGTTTCTCTGTTGTTGATTTCTAGTTTCATGGCATTGTGGTCAGTAAAGATGCTTGAGATAATTTCTATCTTCTTAAAATTGTTGAGATTTCTTTTGTGCCCAAGTACGTGATCAATCCTAGAAACTGTTCCATGTGCACTTGAAAATAATGTATATCCTATTTTGGGGGAGTGTGTAATGCTCTGAAAATATCCACCAAATCTAGTTTTTCTATTGTATTATTTAATTTCTCTGTTGCTTTATTTATTTTCTGTCTGGAAGATCTGTCTAGTGATGTTAATGTGGTGTTAAAATCTCCAACTATGATTGTATTCCCATCAATATCCCCCTTTATCTCTGCTAGTAATTGTTCTATGTATTTAGGTGCTCCTATATTGGGTGCATATATATTAATGAGTGTAATATCTTCATCTTGTATTACTCCTTTAATCATTATAAAATGTCCTTCTTTTATCTTTCTTTATGGCCTTTGTTTTAAAGTCTATTTTGTCTGAAATCAGTACCTGCTTTTTTGGCTTTTCCATTTGCATGGAATATCCTTTTCCATCCTTTCACTCTCAATCTATATGTGTCCTTCTCCCTAAAGTGGGTCTCTTGTATGCAGCATATTGAAGGTTCTTGCTTTATTATCCACTCTGTCACTCTATGTCTTTTGACTGGAGCATTTAGTCCATTAATGTTTACAGTAATTAAAGATAGATGTGTATTTATTGCCATTCTAACTTATCTTTGCAATTGATTTGGTATTTCCTCTTTGTTCCTTTCTTCTTCTTTTTGTGGTTTGGTAATTTTCCTTTGTATTATCATGGATTTTATTTAGTTTTTGTGACTCCCTCGTAAGTTTTTGGCTTGTGGTTGCCCTTTTTTGTAAGTCTATTAGCCCATTACTATAACTATTTTTATTAAATTGATAGTAACATGATCTCAAACCCATCCTACTGAGAACAAAAAATTTAAAAAAGAAAGAAAAAAAATTCTATATTTTCCTGCCTCCCTCTCCCACTCTCAAATGATTTAGATGTCTTTGTTTACAATTTTGTGTTTATTTTATTTGTAATTTATGAGTTATCACCTTTCCAGTTGTGAGTTTCTCATTTCTGTAGCATCCTGCTGATTTTCTATTTAGAGTAGACCTCTCAATGTTTCTTTTAACATGGATTTAGTGTTGCTAAACTCTTGTAGTTTTTTCTTGTCTGTGAAAATCTTTATGTCTCCTTCTATCCTAAACGGATAGCCTTGCTGGATGAAGTATCCTAGGCTGCATCTTTTTTTCATTCAGGACTTTGAATATATCTTGCCACTCCCTTCTGGCCTGTAGTGTTTGTGTAGAGAAATCAGCTGAGAGCCTTATGGACGTTCCCTTGTAACTCACTCTTTGCTTTTCTCTTGCTGCCTTTAGGATCATTTCTTTATCCTTGACTCTGGCCATCTTGATTATGATATGTCTTGGTGTGGGTCTATTTGGGTTCTTCCTGTTTGGGACCCTCTGAGCTTCCTGTACTTAGAAATCTGATTCCTTCTTTAAGTTTGGGAAGTTTTCAGTCATGATTTCTTCCAGTACCTTTTCAATCCCCTTTGATCTTTCTTCCCCTTCTGGGATCCCTATTATACGAAGATTGGCACGCTTTATATTATCCCATAGGTCCCTTATGCTCTATATTCATTTGTTTTTATTTGTTTATCTTGTAGCTGTTCTGATTGGGTGCTTTCCATTGTCTTGTCTTCTAGGTCACTTATTCGTTCCTCTACATTATCTAGTCTGCTTTGTACAGCCTTTAGATCATTTCTCATCTCAGCCAATGAGTTTACCAATTCTACTTGGCTCTTCTTTATAGCTTCCATTTAATTTTTGACATATTTTATATCTCTAAACACTATCTCTTTTAGTTCCTTCAGTACTTTGATCACTCCTTTTTTGAAATCTTGATCCAGTAGGTTATCGATGTCTATTTCATCGATCGTTCTTTCAGGGGATTTCTCTTATTCTTTTAATTGGGAATGGTTTCTTTGCTTTTTCATCTTGCTCATAGCTCTCTGGCACTGTGGTTTATGGAGTATCAATTATCTCTTGTGGTCCTTAAGGAGTTTATCTAATGCCTATGCAGGAATAAAACTTAAAAAAAGAGAGAGAGAGAATTTTAAAAGAAGGGAGAAAAAAGGTTTGAAAACAGTATATAATGAATAATAGAAGAGCAAGTTGAAGCAGAATAGCAATCGGGTTGAGACTCCTTTAAAAACCTTTAAAAAAGAGAAAAGAGGGAAAAAATGTATTTGAAACCTATGCATAATCAATAACAGGACATCAAAAGCAAGAGAAATAAAAATGAAATGTGGATTTTTTAAAATAGTAATAATAAAAATATTTTTTAAAAATTTAAAAGGGATTAAAACTGGGGGCATATATAATTGTTTAAGAAGTAAAAATTAAAAGGGTAATAGAAAATAGAACAGGTAAAAACAGATTTTAAAAAGGGGGGGCAGTGTTCTCCTGAAGACTGTGTGCTCTTAAAGCGAAGTCTTTGTGTCTTCTTCCTGTTTTGGAAGCTCAGCTTGCTGTTTCCAGAGGCCATCCATTGGCGCCCTCATCTGTGCTGCTCCCAGTGTGTGTTGGTAAACAGATCGCGCCTCCTCCCAACACTGGGTCAGGTGCAGCTTTCCTTTCCTGTGGGCAGGCGGGTCACTGCCCCTCCTGATGCCGCAGTCAGATGTTGCAGACTGTCCAGGTAGGAGGGCGGGTCGCACCCCCTCCCAGCACTGCGGTCAGGGGCTGCATTCCTGCACCTGCCCTCTCCCGGCTCCAGTCACTCCACTGCTCTGTGCCACTGCGCGCTCCACAGGCGGGCTCGAGAAAGACCAAGGAACAGCCATGCCCCTGTTCCGGGCCAAAACCCAGCTCCTTGTTTGTCTTGGTGGAGCAAGTTCTCTGAGGTACCAGGACGGAAGGATCCTATCTGCCTCGGGCTGTAGACAAGTCTCTGTCTAGCCCTTGAGGCTGCTAAGTCCTTAGGTGCAGACGCAGGTTTTCCACCGCCCCTGCCTGGGTGCTAAGCACTGGAGGATATGGTGGCTGTGCCTGAGTCCTGCCTCTCTTCACCCGAAAACTCTCTGCGGGTTTTCAGAGATGGGGGTATGCACCCTTCCCCCGGGGCACATCAGCCTGTTTTATGGAGGGCCCAGGTTGTTCTGCCCTGTGCACCCACACCCCCGGCGCGCAGCCCCCTGCAGTCCCCCGGGGCTGCCTCAACGCAGTCACCTCCCTGTCCTCCGCCCGGCTCCAGCAGCCTGTCCCGGCCCCCAGCTGCCGGGCCGCGTCTCTGGCTGGGTGTCGTGGGTACCCTCGGTGCCCGTTTAACTTAGTTCTGTTGGTCAAGGGCTGCTCTGTACAGATCCGAGCCTCGGAGGCTCCCCCTCCGTCCCGCTGGTCTCTCAGTTGGAGAGGGGAGACCCAGCGAAGGAGCGCTAGTCCTCCTTTGCTGCTCCCTCCCTGCGGGACTGGTCCAGCACTGTTTTGCCTTTTCTTCTTTTTTTTTTTTTTCCTTTTCTCCTACCAGATTTTTGGCGTCTTTATCTTTTGAAGAGAGCGATGTTCTGTCAGAGTTCCGCAGGTGCTCTGGTTGGCTGAGTGGGCCTGTTGGCTGATGTGTGCCTTGATGTATTTGTGGGAGAGGGTGAGCTACGAGCGTCCTTCTACTCCACTGTCTTGGCCTCCTCTAACTTCACGATTTTTAAGCAGACTATAATTTGCTTCAGTGGTCCTCTCTTTATTCAGTATTTCTTTAGAATTGTTAGATCCCTGGCTGGAAGAATTCATTCTGCTTCTTGGGCATTATTTTAAAAATCAAAAGTATCAGTGAAAGACATGAGTTGTCTATGCAGAATCAAAACCTGCTTGTGTATGTATACTTGAATGGACTGATTTGGAAACAGGTAATAAATTTCAGGACTCTAAACAATTAAGAAAATAATACCAGTCTGAGATTCATCTGAAATTTGTTATAAGCTCCTTTTAGACATCACATCCTTTTGAAGGGGCACTAGCTAAAAATTTAAAGTGGGTCTTTCAGTAGTGATATTATGTATAACAAGTTGTTTCTTATTTTTGTGATTGACAATCTAGAGCACTGATTCTCAAACTGTTTCCTCTTGGAACTTGCTGAACTTAGATTTTTCTGCTTAGTTTTTTTACTCTGAATGGAAAAATTACTTAAATTGTTCCTTATTATTTGTTTATTAATGCAGTTAATCTGCTCATGAATGCTAATAGTCAGAAAATAAATGAACATAACAACAAATGAATGGATAAAGAAAATGTGGTGTATATGTACAATGTAATATTACTCAGCCATAAAAGAAGAAAATCCTGTCATTTGAGACAGAATGGATGGACATTGAGGGCATTGTGCTAAGTGAAATAATCAGACAGAGAAAGACAAATACTGTGTAATATCACTTAAATGTAGAATCTGAAAAAATACTCATAGAAAAAGAGAGCAGAATGGTGGTGGCCAGAGGCCGAGGGATAGGGGAAAGGGAGAGATGCTGGTCAAAGAGTACAAACTTGCAGCTATAAGATGAGTAAGTTCTGGGGATCTAATGTACAATGTGGTGACTATAGTTAATACTGTATTGTATATTTGAAAGTTGCTAAAAGAATAGATCTGAAATGTTCTCAGTACACATACATATAAAGGCAATTATATGAGATGATGGAGGTTAACTAACCTTATTGTGGTAATCATTTTGCAGTATATACATGGATTTAATCATCATGTTGTATACCTTAAACTTACACAACATTATATATCAATTATACCTCAATAAAGGTAGGAAAAAAGAAATGAACAAGTTAAAAACAAAGATCCTCAGAAAGAGATGATCCTTGTATGCCAGCTTAGCTTTTTTGACATGAGAATCATGGTGTGTTATCATATAACCTACATAAAATGTTGTCATACCATGTGATAGGAAATGTGTTCATATGATAGAATTATCTTCTGCAGTATGGAATAGGGTTCCCCAAGGAGCGCCGGCACCTGCGGGAACACCACCCACACCAAAAGTTTGAGAATTATGGATTTTGTTATGCATGTGGCCTTTGACCCTGTTTTTCCACTTCTGAGTATCATCCATATCCACTGCACAAAAATAATTAATCATGTGCCCATAGTGCTTATTATAGCATTGTCTGTAGTATTAAACAATTGGACTAACTCAAACTTCAGAGAAAGTTTTAATAAATTTTAGAACATCCATATAGTAGTTTTATAAAACCAAATAGAACTATTTATATTGTTATGAATGATCTTCAAGATATAAGGATAAATAAAAGCAAGCTATAAATAATCCATATATTTGACTCATACATGGAAGAGGGGGGAGAAAGGAGGTCTTAGAAAAAGGTCAAGAATGATACACATACCAGACTTGTAATAGAGGTAGCCTCCAGGCAGGAGAGTGAGATTGAAAGGGTGAAGGAGAACTTGAACTTGTAAATCTGTATATTTCTGTATTATTTAAATGTATTCATGCATCACTTGTGCACCTAAAAAATAATTTTCAAAAGAGAAGTAAGTTATAGCTGAAAGAAAGGTACATGCAAAGAAATCTTTCCTTTAGAATTTAGTACCAAAGAAACTTTACCTTCACAAAGGAATTTGTTTATATGCTTCTTCATTTCTAATGATAATAATTCATGATGCTTCCCTTTGAATTCTGCCTTTCAGGAAACTCAGAATCAAAACTGATGCTCACACAGAACAGCTGTACTAGACTGTGAGGTTAGCATATTTGTTATTGCCTCTTTTCAGCGATCCCATTTCCAATTCCTGGGGTTTATTTTATCAAATTTATTTTATATGTGATCCTGGTTATAAGCCACTTCGTATGTTTTAAGAAAGAAACGAGGAATACATAAATAAACAAATAACCTAATAATTATTTTCATTGAATTTGAAAGTCATTTCATGTTTCAGAATTTGTTAGTGATGGTTTACTTGTACCCAAATGTAACTCAAGTTTAGACATTCTTATTCTGTAGCATGTAAGTCACACCTTAAAAAAATAAGCAGAGGGTTCCAGAACTTGCAGGAAAATATATATAGTGTTTCACTTTTTCCTCTTATGCGTTTGAGGTAGTTGTTTAGATCTAGTGAGCCATCTAAGTTAATTATACCCCGAGGAAGTCCACAGACCTCAGGGATTTGACAGCAATGTATCTATTTATTGAAGTCCTCTGTGGGTGAAGTAAAACAGTCCTTAAAGAATAATCAATGGGAAGACCCCAGTACAGATTTGTACAAGAAAACAAAAAGCAGTCTATTTCCAATAATAAGGCTTTAAAACTGTACATTCGTTAGGATACTGATAATCATGAATACAAGCACACCTTCCCTGACTCATTGCCACACAGCAACACACACACTCTCATACAGCATCCTGTTTTGCAAGTCCCAAAGATGGCTCTATCCCTGTTTTTTTAAAAATTAGATCATTTTTGGTACTTTTTAGTGTGCTCTTTGTTTTGAGTGTCTTTTGAAACACATCCTGCTGTGTTCCAGAAATAAACTGGCAGCTCCCTCTCTTGCCTTACTGAAACTGCTCACCCTTCAGTTCCCCATGCAAACAAAACTATGAAAAAAGTGTTTTGGATATGGCTTTTCCGAACTAACGTTTTGAATGTGCCCTGGGAACACTAACATGATTTTTTAATTAACATTAATTCTACTTAACTTCAACTGTGAAAGAAATGGGGTTTCTTCAAGCACCAATTAACAAAGCAAACCCCAATAAAGGGAAAATACTCTCCCCCTACCTCCAGCCCCCAACAGGAAATTCCCCCTGCTGAGTTTTCCCCAAGGTCTCTATAAAGTTTTTCTGATGAACTTGCTAGAGCCTTAATGAGAATGAATCAGCACAGATTTTCCATCATATAAACAGAAATATTTAATTTCATGAAAGAGGACAGCGTGCTTGACTCTGCCCAGCCTACTACATAATATCTTCAGTTTTTACCCTTCCCTGGTAATTTATTTCTCATAGTATTTTCATTACAGTAATTCCTCAGGGTTTCCCAAACCTGAGGACTATACCTAAACATCAAAGGTGAAACAAAAAGACTTAAGCCTTTACTTCATTGCTGACTCCATTTTGTTACTTGAAGCAGAGGGAAAATATTTGTCCTCTTTGTGTTTGCTTGGAATAAATGTTCTTGCATGGCCCCTCCCGGAATCCAGAGGGACAATCATACTTCCAGACATGCCCAGGGGGCAAAGCAACATATCCAAAGATCCCACTAGGACAACATTTCTCACACCATGTTCAGAAAAAAACACAAGATGGTATTCTGTGTACCATCCAGAAGGGGTTCTGTGGTCAAATAAATTTGGGAAGTGCTGCAAACCATGTTCTTTTAGAAATTCACAAAACATGTTAGCATGTTAAAAGCTCTGAAAAGAGTTTTAATTAAAAAGAAAACCTAAGTAACTTTGCTTAACTTTTTATTTTTCCAATTAATTTGACCACAACACCTTGCTTCCTGGAACACTAGCATTCTATAAATCACTGTAAAAGTTGGAAAGGAAATCTATACTTACTAAGCACCAACTACTTGCATTGAATGTCTGAATTAATCCTCTTAACAACTGTATGAGATAAGTATTATACCGATTTTACAGGTCAAAAATGCTTTGGATTTCACATACAGTTTTACATATATAATTATAATAAATATGTAATATATAATAAACTATAGAGCTTGCATTCTAATCCAAGTCTGTCTGACTTTAAGACTTATGTTCTTTCTACTCTATTACATTTACTGTTTAATCCCCAAACTGTTTTGGTGAGGCAGAAATTTGACTTACCTCTTACCTGTATTGACAAGATTGATTATAACTAGATGTCAGGCTTTGTGAGGGCAGAGGCTGTGTCTGTTGTGTTTATCTGTGCCTCTCCAGTGCTCAGTACAGTGCCAGACACATGGCAGACTCTCAACAGCTACTGGACAAAAGAATGAATGTGGTCTCAGAACAGCGGACAGTACTACACTTGTCCAGACTATGCTGTTTTAATGTGAACTAGAGAACTTTCCAGGGACAGTAACTTGAATGGATGAGGAGATTTGAGACTACATCACATGAGGATAAATTGACATTTTTAACTGCTAGTTTGAATTGGCAAAGTCTCTTTGAATATTGACGTGTAAAACTGGATTATTCAAGCATTAGGTGGAATGAATTTATGACCTTTAGGATTCCACTTGGGCCTGGAATTGTATGAGCTTTTGGGCTGTTATAGATGCACAAATGGATGGTGTAGTTCACAGCCACTGGTGATCAATTATCTTTCTAGATGCTCAACACTAGAATCATGTAACTTGGAATTCCTGTCAGGGTTCTCCAGAGAATAAGAACCAATAGGAGAGAGAGAGAGAGAGAGAGAGAGAGAGAGGGAGGGAGAGAGAGAGAGAGAGAGAGAGGGAGAGAGAGAGAGAGAGAGAGAGAGAGAGAGACTTATATGTATTTATTTTTTCCAAGTAGAAAAGTAATCATAGTTTATTTTATTTATTTATTTTTATTTTTTCACTAAGGTATAGTCAGTTTACAATGTTGTGTCTATTTCTGGTGTACAGCATAATGCTTCAGTCATACATAAATATACATATATTCATTTTCATATTCTTCTTCACTGTAAGCTACTACAAGATATCAAATATAGTTCCCTGTGCTATACAGTATAAATTTGTTTATCTATTTTATATGTACCAGTCAGTATCTGCAAATTTCCAACTCCCAATTTATCCCTTCCCACCCTCTTCCCTCCTGGTAACCATAAGTTTTTTTCTATGTCTGTGAGCCTGTTTCTGTTTTATAAATAAGTTCATTTGTCTTTTTTTTTAATTCCACGTATGAGTGATATCATATAGTATTTTTCTTTCTCTTTCTGGCTTACTTCACTTAGAATGACATTCTCCAGGGCCATCCTAAAAGGAGATTTATTATGAGGATTTGCTCATGTGATTATGGAGGCTAAGATATGCCAAATATGCCATCCACTAGCTAGAGACCCAGAAAAGCCAGTGGTATAATTCAGTATGAGTCTGGAGGCCTGAGAACCAGGGATGCTGGCAGTTTAACTCTCATTCCAAGGCCAAAGGACTGAGAATGTGTGGGGAGTGGAGCTCTGATGTCCAAGGAAGGGCAGGAGAAGATGGACATCCCAACTCAGGAAGAAAGAGAGAATTCACTCTTTCTCTGCCTTTTTGTTCTATTTGGGTTTCCAATGGATTGGATGTTGCCCACCCACATTGATGAGGATGAATCTTTCAGTCTAATTCAAATACTAATCTATTCTAGAAACACTCTCATAGACACATCAAGAAATAAGTTTTACCAGCTCTCTGGGCATCCCTTAGCCCAGTCAAGTTGACATGTAAAATTAACCATCATAATTCTATAAGGTGTCCATACAACTTATAAATGTAACTAAGGGAAGGTAGTATCAAGGCCATTAACACAACAATTTTTCAATTATACAAAAAGAACCCCAGTGGTCTGATGATAGAAAAACCAAAGCTTTACTGTACCGTGATTTGTCAAAGAATGAGATTTGACATAAAACAGTAACATCTTTATTGATGTTTAATTTTTTCAAAATATATGGAATAAGTGAGTGTCTTGGAATCCTGGATAATCCCCATTATTTGAAATGTAAACATTTACTTAATTTGTTTGCTTATAACTAACAGGAATAAACTATAGAATGATTGTGGAAGAAAACATATATCTTAAAGCCTTAATAGTATATAATGGGCAGGCATTAGTAAGTGAATAGACCCTATTTTTATTTCTACTGCTAGATTTTACATGGTTTTCTAAATATATTCATAAGAAGAAGCTAGAGATGAATTACCTTAAAATGGATAGTGTGTATGCTGTTTAATTGCCAGGAACTAATAAGCACTTTGAATCAAGTAAGACTGAAGGTTCTTAATTCTGTAGCTTAAACTTGTTATATATTTCAAATTAAGAAACATAAAATTTTTCTTCAAAGAATAACTTCATGCTCAGAATTACTAAAAGCATGTAGCATAGAATGATTCTATCTTTTCCTATTGTAATCTTTGCATTCTTTTTTTCCTAAGACATAGGTGACATGACATATCCAAGTGCTTGTCCTTCATCAGATATTTCTATGAGCAGCAGAGCAGAAAGCTCTAATATCTATTCATTCGTAATGTCATTCTGAATCTATTAAGGACAATTGACTTCACATGTCATAGGTAATTAGAAAAATCACCTTGAGTTCCAGATTTTTGAAGTACAGCATCATATACTTTTAATGAGTACATGTATTGATGTCTTTCAACATGTCTGAATTTCTTTCCATCTCTCACTTTTATGGTGGGTAAATTATCTTCATGCCCATTTAGTTTAAAAGATTAATCAAAATATATTTCCTTTCAATCCCTTAGCTGGGATTGTGCAGTAGAATTTTACTGTTTTTCCCTGCAAGCATGAAAATTTATTTCTGTCCTGAGATTCAGTAACCCAGAATGTTCTGTCCCTAGAATAATTTTTAGAGGCTCACCTGAGAAAACAAGAAAGTTGAATAAGGTGTAGGTGAAAAATGGAAAGTTGATATGTCATGTTCAGACAGCAGGGAATAGTAGGCTTGTGAACGTTGTGCTTTTTAGGAAGGGCACAGTTAGTTCAGGTGTGAATGGCCAACTAGCCTCTCTAGACTTATTAACAGCAGTTCATAGACCTGTCTGCTGATGAATTCTAGTGGGCTGAGCTGGAATCACCCACATGTCCAGGCTTATGGACATGTGTAGGTCAACACTTCAGTATTGAACTGTGCTTTTACTGCTGTTCAAGGGCGTGGGTGGGCACCTTTCAGACTTTTTACACATTTGACATATTGTTTAGCAGAAGATGGACAGTTAGGGCAGCATTCACTTTTCAAATAAGGTATCTTCAGTACAGGAAAACTTTCTAATATACTAAGCCATTTTATATAAGAGACTTGAGCATGTGACAATTTTAGTATCTGCAGGGGCGAGGTGGGTGGGCAGGGAGAGGGAGGTACTAGAACCAATCCCCCTTGGATACCGAGGGACAATAGTACTTCTCTAGTGGAATTCTGCCTGCAGGGGCATCTTTGCAACAACCAATCATTAAAACATCTGTTAGTTTTCAGGCCTCTTCAAACTAGACCTCTCTACAGTATGAAATATGACTGATCATGGCCTGTTTCTTGAAGCACTCTTTTCCTCAGCATCCTTGATGCCTCACTATCCAAGTTTTCCTCTGATTTCTCTTCTGAGACTCTGCTTTACATGTGCATCTTTCCCTAAGCTGCCTTTAAAAAGACACTATAGATGTATGGTCAACTACAAATTATAGACTGGGAAGAAAAAAGACAATACACCTGCATTACTGTGGACTAACTCACAAAACAAATAGTGCATCCCAAAAATGTACTGCAGCTCAAGTATAATAGAGGCTTAGTTCCTGCTCACCTAACAGTTCAGACTGGGGGTCACAGTTGGCAGGGAACTACTCCACATGGTTATTCAGGGACCCAGGCACCTTCCATCTTGTGGCTGCACCCTCTCCGTTGTCATCTGCATGCACCCAGCAGAAGAGGGTAAAAATGCAAATTGGGGGCATAATACAAGACATTTTGGTTCATAATCCATTGTCCAGAACATAAACACAGTTAATCACACACACACACATATTACTGCAAAGGAGACTAACAAATGTGCTATAGCCTTGTGTCTAGGCAAAGTGGAGAATTAGATTTTACGAGATGCTAGAAGACTCTACGACATCACAATAGATTAATATCATTTATACACAAGAGCTTGTACAAATTAAGTAGAAAGAAATACGACAGAAAAATTAGTAAAAGGCATACACTTACATACACAAAAATAACACCAAAGCAGAAGTGCATATCCCCAATAAAGAGACTTTCCATCTCAGTAATTGTCAGGGAAATGCAACTTAAAATGACAATGGTATATCATTGTCAAATATTTTGAAAAGTAATACCAAGTGCTGGTGAGTATTCAGGGAAATACACATTCTCGTATATTTTGTTGATGAAAGTGCAAATTACAATAACTTTTAAGAAAGATAATCTGCAAACATGTATTTAAATATAAATTTATACTCTCTAATTAGTAATCTAACTTTTGGGAAACTGCAGTGGATGCTGTGATGCATCCCTCTGGATTTCCCTCCAGGACTGAAGCATTCATTCACCCAGCTGCCAGCAGTGTTGCCTGCTGCTGGCTCACAGCTGTGTTCCTCTTCAGGAATTTTTCCTCCACAGAAGGACACTGTCTTACCCTAGAGTCTCCTCCCTCATGGCAGCCCGCCTATACTGACTGGTGAACTCAGAGGGTGTAAAATGCTAACCTCCTTATGTCTTTTGAGGGTATCTTTCAAGGACTGGCTCAGTGAATAGAAAATACATGCTCTCTCACAAAAGTATCTGCAAGGGTAGTTACATATCAGAATGGCATAAGGTTGCTTTATTAGAGAGTTGTCAAGTCATAGAAAAAGAGCTTCAGGTTTTACCTATTTTGGAGACTAGTATTAGATAAGTAACTCAGTTTGTCTGGAGGGACTTAATGCATTTATTTATTTGTTTGCTTATCTCAAGACACAAAGTTGACTTCCTTGAAACTGCATTATGTATCTTTAAGGTTTCATCTCATTACATCAGAGCAAATTGCCAATTTCGCTTTTTCAACCATTTTCATCTACTACTAAAGTACAATTAGGCATAGACAGTTTATTTGTACTTCAGCCTGGATGGTTGCAATGGTTAATTTTATGTCAACTTGACTGTACCATGGGATGCCTGAATTAAACATTATTTCCAGGTATGTTCTGAGATGGTGTTTTCAGGTAAGATTGGCATTTGAATACGTAGACTCAGTAAAGTAGATTGCCTTCCCTCCCCTCTGTGAGTGGGCATCATCCAATCCGTTGAGGACTGAATAGAATGAAAGGCAGAGGAAGAAGGGATTTGCCTTTTTTGTTTTCTACCTGCCTTGAGTTGAAACATTGGTCTTCTGCCCTTGGACCAAGATTTACACCATTGGCTCCCCTGGTTCCCAGGCCTTTGAAATAGGACTAGAATTTCAATACTGGCTTCTGAGGTTCCTTAGCTTGCAAATGGCAGATCATGAGACTTCTCAGGCTCCAATAGTCATGTGAGCCACTTCCTCATAATAATTCTCCATAGATAGGTAGGTAGGCGGATAGATAGATATAGAGACACAGATATATAGATATCCTGTTGGTTCTGTTTCTCTGGAGAAACCTAACACAGAGGTCTGCACTTGACCTTCATGACAATTTTGGGAAGTCCCTATATATTTATTTATGTGCCCATTTTACATATATGGAAACTTTTTAAGGAAGATTTAAAGAACAGACAAGGATGTCACAAGAAAACATTATAAGCCAATATCCCTGATGAACTTAGATATAAAAATCCTCATCAAAATATTGCAAACCAAATTTAACAATATATTAAAAGGCTCATACACCATAATCAAGTGGGATTTATTCCAGGAATGCAAGACTGCATATCAGGTCAAGCAATATACCACATTACAAATTGTAGGATAAAAACCATATGATTGTCTCAATAGATGCAGAAAGAGCTTTTGAGAAAATTCAACATCCATTTATCATAAATACTCTCAACAAAGTGGGTATAAAGGAAACATACCTCAACATAATAAAGGTCATATGTGACAAGCCCACAGCTAACATATGCTCAACAGTGAAAAGCTGAAAGCTTTTCCTCCAAGATCAGGAACAAGAACAAGGATACCCACTCTCACCACTTTTATTTAACATAGTTATTGGAATTCCTAACCCGAAAAATTAGGCAAAAAGAAGGAATAAAAGGCATCCAAATTGAAAGGCAAGAAGTGGAACTATAACTATTTGCAGTTGACATAATAATGGATGTAGAAAATCCTGGAGACTCCACCAATAAACTGTTAAAATTAATGCATGATTTCAGTAATGTTGCAGGATACAAAACAATACACAAAAATCTGTTGTGTTTCTATACACTTATAACAAACTACCAGAGAGAGCAGTTAAGAATACAGTCTCATTTACAGTTACATCAAAAAGAGAGGGGAGAGTATAGCTCAGTGGTAGAGCACATGCTTAGCATGCATGAGGTCCTGGATTCAATCCCCAGTACCTCCATTCAAATAAATAAATAAATAAACTTAATTTATTCAATCCCCAAAAAAGTCAAAAAAATTTAAAGTATAATTACATCAAAAAGAACAAGATGTAAACAACAAAGACCTGTTATATAGCACAGGGAACTATATTCAGTATCTTGTGAAAACTTATAATGGAAAAGAATCTGAAAAATAATATATATATGTATAAGTGAATCACTTTGCTGTGCACATGAAATTAACACAACACTGTAAATTAACTATACTTCAATTTTAAAATGGTTAAAATAAATAAATTACCTTGGAATAAATTTAACCAAAGAGGCAGAAAACCTGTATGCTGAAAACTACAAGACATTAAAGGAAAGAAACTGAGGACACAAATAAATGGGAAGATATTCTGTGCACATTGATTGGAAGAATTAATATTGTTAAAATATCCATATTACCCAAGGTAGTTTCAGTGCAATCCCTATCAAAATTCCAATGGTATTCTTCATAATAAAACAATCATAAAACCTGTATGGAACCACAAAAGACCTTAATAGCCCAAGAAATCTTGAGAAAGAACAACAAAGCTGGAGGCATCACACCACCACTATACTAATTAAAAGTAGTGTGATATTGGCATAAAAGCAGACACATAGATCAATGGAACAGAATAGAGAGCCCAGAAATAAACCCACCCATATATGGTCAATTAACATATGACAAAGAAGCCAAGAATATACAGTAGGGAAATGGTGCTGAGAAAACTGGACAGGTACATGCAAAAGAATGAAGTAAGACCACTACCTTACACCATACACAAAAATTAACTCAAAAAGGATAAAAGACTTGAATGTAAAACTCGAAACCTTAAAACTAGAGGAAAACATAAGCTATAAGCTTTTTGAGGTAGGTCTTGGCAGTTATTTTTTTAATCTGTCATTAGAAGTAAAAACAACAAAGGCAAAAATAAATAAGTGGGACTACGTCAAATTAAAAAGCTTCTGCACAGCAAAGGAACCATCAACAAAATAAAAGGGCAAACTACGGAATGGGAGGAAATATCATATATCTGATAAGGAGTGAATACCCAAAATATATATAAAGAACTCATACAATTCAAGAGCAAAAAGCAATCCAATTGAAAAATAAGTACAAGATCTGAAGACATTTTTTCTAAAGAAGACATATAGATGGCTTTCCATGGGTACATGGAAAGATGCTCAACATTATTAATCATCAGAGAAATGCAAATCAAAATCACAGTAAGATACCACCTCACACCTGTTAGAATGGCTACTATCAAAAAGACAAGAAATAAGTTTTGGTTGTTGGAAAAAGGGAACCCTTGTGAACTGTAGCTAGGAATATAAATTGGTGTAGCCACCATAGAAAACAAGTATAGAAGTTCCTCAAAAAATTAAAAATAGAACTACCATCTGATCCAGCACTTCCACTTCTGGGTATTTACCTGAAGAAAATGGAAATATCAATTTGAAAAGATATATGCACCTCCATGTTCATTGCAGCATCATTTATAATAGCCAAGATGTGGAAACAACCTAAGTGTCCATCAATAGACAAGTGGAGAAATTGTAGCGCATATATATATATATAAAATATTCCATTGTGATACATATATATATGTGATATATATACATATATATATGATATATATATGTATCACAATGAAATATTTTTCAGCCTTGGAAAAGCATGAAATCTTGCCACCTGGAGGACATTGAGCTAAGTGAAATTAGTAGGACTGACAGCATTGTGCTAAGTGAAACAAGTAGGACTGAGAAAGACAAATGCTGTATGATTTCATATGTGGAATCTAAAAAAAAAAAACAGAAACAAAAAATCCAACTAAAATCGTACATAAAAAGAATAGATTGGTGGTTGCCAGAGACAGGGCCTTGGAGGTTGGGGGAAAAAGAGAAGGGAGTCAAAGCAGTGAAAGAAAAAAAAAAACAAAAAAAGAGTAAGAGAAACCACTCACAGCCAGTTCATTATAGAACTGAAACAAACTGAAGTCTCTGTCTATAGTAGGTGTGTCCTCTTAGGCACTTTTTTCATGAAAGTTTGAAGTTATTTCCCTTATATAATGTTCCTTCCATTTCCTCAAAACTAGTGGTTGTTCCAAGTGGGGACTTGCATCCAAGTCATAGAATTTTAAGGACCCTGTATACACTTAACTCTGTTGGGGAATAAAAGAACAAATGATTCTTGAGCAGAAGCTACATCTTCTTACAAGTTTTGTAATGGGTTCAGAACATTTTGTCCATGTCTGCATGATAAAAATAAAATGATTTCTCCCCAGAAGCAATTGGAAGTGTGTGTGTGTGAAAATAAATAAATTTTTGAAACTGAAAAGCCCTTGCTCACAACTCTAAGGGTCTACCAGCTGCAGGGCCTGCAGCAGTGCTTTGAGGCATGCCCAAAGGACTGTCAGGTCTGTGTGAGGTATGCTGCCCCAGGGCACCAGCCCCTGTGGAATTCAGGCCTATTACAATGTGGGTATCATTCCTCCTTCTGAACATGCATCTGACAATGATCTTTCATTGTAATAATTGCTGAGGAAGTAACCAAGGTGTGGCTTTAGAACAATCAGTTCTTTTCAGAATTGTAAAACTACACTAAGGAAGTCCTAATTTTGGCCCCTAGAATTAAATTTAGGGGGAAAAAAAACCCATGTGGTATCAAAAAGGTCTTTGTTCTGACTCTGCAACTCTCCTCTCCTGTTAGCCTCCCAGCAGCTGGGTCTAGTCTGTGAGGTAGGCCTTCCTGCACAGTTGGTGATACTTCACTTTTCAGCTGTAACTATAGAATCCCACCCCTGACCACTTGGTATTGCTTTGTATTTTGTCTGGTATAGATTCTGATGTATCTTAGCACAGATTTAACTTTTACTTATTAAATTCCTGCTAACGGAGGCAAGTGAAAAACATATTCCAAATCTTTTATTTTGAATCACTAATTCAAGATGTATGTATTCACATCAGTGCCCTTAAATGTCTAGGAGTGCATGAAGGTGCACCCCTTTCCAGAAAGAAAATAATTCAACCACCTAATCTCAAGTGCACAAAGGGCTTAGGGGACAATGTGAGACCTCCCATTGGTTTGTCTTTTGGTTGTCTTTTGGTTTCTACCAAGTTGGCCTCAGACACGCTCTCAAGAGCCTCATCCTCCCTATTCTCCTTCCCTCTTCCCTTTTCTTGTCCCATAATTGGCTCAACCTCCCAGTCTCCTTCTTGCAGCTGCCTCACATAGTCAAGACCATGAAGGCCAGTGTTTCTGTTTCCTTCCTGGAGGGGGACAATGATACCACACAGTGTTGAGGGCAGTGGTCCTGGCACCTTCAAATTACTCAAAGTGAAGGATTTACAGGATTAACCATTCTACTAACACTGATGGGCTCTTATAGTGATCACGTTTGTGTATTATGGTACTAAGTGACTCCTCCTCACAGAGGTGAGGATGGAAATGGGTGAAGGGGATATGGAGGACATCTTGTCACCTTCTTCTTCCTTCCTCCTTCTTTCTTCTAACAATTCCTGACAATTCTTGATCTAACCTTAAATTAAGTTTTCAACCCCCAACTAGAGCAAGGAATCAGGCTGACAACAGAGTATAAACTGAGACTAAAACCTGATGCCAGAGAAACAGCAAAGCAGGCCATCTGCATTCTGAAAAATCAGGAATTGACTGAATTTTGTAGTTTGTTTGTTTCCTAACACCGAGTTTATTGTTTTTATAAAAGGCAGTAGAGACGAAGGAGAGAGAGATCATCAAACAGATTGAAATTTTACATAAATAGCAAGCAGATGAATATGAGTAAGAGAATTCTCTGAGGTCCTGCTCTAAATGCTCTCCAAACTTCCCCTTCTGCCTGATGCCAGTAGAGAGCTCTGCTGACCCTACTTCTTCCCAGCCAAAACACAGCTGCCTTCAAAGAGCCATATGTTTGACAGGAAAAGTTTATCTCTTACCATACCCTTAGGGAAGTCTGTACTATATGTTTCTTCAAACAGAGATGCAAGGAGGGACAAAGGCATCAATATAGAAGGACTTACTGGACACCCAGGAGCCTGTCTCCACAACGCCAGCAAGTTGAAATTAACATCCCATTTTAATAATTTTCACATATTTAGATGACAAGATCTTGAATAACATTTGACACAATAGTACAATTGGCCCTAGAGATTCTAGATATTTTAGGAAATTTGTTTCCATCTTCCTGGAATCAGCATAAACAAGTTGCCCATTAAAAATTGATATATCAACATTGAAAAGAACATACCTTAGGAAAAAACCTATCTTATTAAAATAAAACAAGCAAACATAACAAAAAAGAAAGAGACTCACAAATACAGGAAACAAACTAATGGTTACCAGAGGGGAGAAGGTTGGGGTGAGGGCCAAGATAGGTGAAGGGGATTAAAAGATACAAACTACTAGATATAAAATAAATAAGTTACAAGGATATAATATATAGCACATGGAATATAGCCAATACTTTATAATAACTTTATATGAAGTATAATCTATAAAAATATCAAATAACTGTGTTGTACACCTGAAGCTAATATAGTATTGTAAGTCAACTATACATCAATTAAAAAATAAGTTAAAAAATTTAAAGAATCAGAAATAAAAATTTTATAAAACAAATAAAAAACAGTCTCATTTTGGGGGCAGAATTTCCATGACTTCTGAATGAAGAAATAACTATTCTCATTCTAGACTAAATGGATTTTACTAAGAGAAAGGAACATTCTTCACATTTCCCAGAGATCGCAAAAGAAAATTAAAAGCATTACAAAAGTTGTGTGGGTGCCTTATGAATTAGTCCTTTAATGTTTTAAAAGCAAGTACAACAGATAAGCTTCATAGCAGTGCGTTTTTTCTTCTAAGGGACCAATGAAGATCTCTGTAGTTTGTGATATTCTTAATTCAGCTCTGGACTTTCTCCAGGAAATCACTTATAATTACTAATTGTATTTTTGTAAGTTAATGAAAGGATGCAGGACTTTTCAATGCCTCCTTTCACTTGTATAATTAATGATGTTGCTTTTTTACATGATTGAGTAAAGCTACAATACAGAGACATGGGATTAACTGAGAAAGCTCCTTTGTGCAGTCTGATAGAAATTAAGTATAAATCCTAGTCATTCAATTGTCTTAAAAGAAACTATTCCTGCATCATTTTCTGCCACTTAGATTTATAATAAACACTAGCAAAAAAGGGAACCATTTAGTGAGGTTGTTCTAAACATAGTTTTCCATTGATTTGTGGACAATCATATTTGCAAAAATATTATTAATGGGATTTCCTTAGAGAACTTTTTCACAATGTTGAATTTAACTGAACGTCAATAAGAGTAAAGCACCCACAGTATATTTTCTGATGCCTCCAAGTTTTCCAGACTGCAATTTCGATAGCTCCTTAAGTTTGTGAAGTCAGGTCTTTCAATAAAATCTCCAGTTCTTTTATTAGATTGAATGGAAGTTTATGATTTGGGGGAAAACCTGCTAGGAATAATAAGGAGGAAAAACTAATGTTTTGCATCAAAAGGTGTTGGTTTCCCTTTCAAACTCTTCTGATAATTAGAAGGGCACCATCTTAGAAGCACACAAGTAGTGTCACAAATGGTATGTGATTCTGAGCCTCTTTCATAAAGACTGTTACAGAAACTTGACCATGCATTAGACTCTTCTTTTGCCTTGCAAGCTCCCTGCTGTGGTGCCTTCTCACGTTTCCTTCTTTCCTTCCTTCCTTTCTTCCTCCCTCCCTCTTCCCTCCCTCCCTTTCTCACTCTCGCTTTCTTTTTTAAAATTCCTTCTTCCCTTCCTTCCTTGCTTTTATTATTATTATTATTAGATTTATTTTTCACAGAGGAGATATATTCCAGCCCTTGAAGTCAGTTTAAAGCCAGGCATTTATTCTGTTTGGGCATGGAGAAGGGATTCATTACTAGATATTTAAAAATCAGCCACACATTCAGTCTGTGATTGGAATGTTTGGATTGTAGGCTGATAGCTGGGACATTAGGTGCAAAGTAACCCAAAACCTACTAAGGTTAGGTACCAAGAGTTATATGTCAAGTGAACATCAGGTACTTACTACCACAGTCACATCAGGAGAAAGGCACGATCAAATACAAGCATTATACTGCTATGTACTAGCAAACACTTAAATAGCACGTACTGTGTACCAGGCACTTAGTATATATACTCATATTTTTTACAACAATCCTATGAGCCAGGCACAATTATTTTGCCCATTTTATAGATTGGGAAGTGGAAGCACAGAAGAGATAAATAAACTTGTCTAAGATCACACATTAGAATAAGGATTTAAATTCAGGCTTTCTGGTTTCAAAATCATCCTCTTAACCACTATAATATACCATCTCGCTGTAGATTGGTTTCTTCCAGGTCAGTATATTTTAATGAGATAAAACAAACACCCACTCTGAAGGAGCTATTTGTTATTTGCCATGACTCTGCCTTTGATTAGTCAGTGCATGTTGTGAACACAGCATTATCCCCACCAAACTCCTTGAGCACTCTGTTCCAAGAAAACACGTGTGGCCATTCATGCTCCATCTGTCCTTCTATCCACCCATCTCTCTGAGATCCATTTGATTCTCACTATGAGATCTCCATCTAGCAACATGTTTATACAGGCAAAAATCTGGTTAGGATAGACATTGAAGGCAGCCCTGAAAGGGAAAGAGGCAATTAAAAGGGAAAGATTTCTGCAAACAATGTTATGCAACCTGAGAGGAGTGCAAGGAAGGAAAGAGTGTATCATGTTAAGAACACTGGCTCTGGAATCCAGACAGACCTGGGTTTAAATTCTGCTTCTGCCTCTCCATAGCTGTGAGACCATAGGTACGCAGCCTGGGAATTTCTAAGTGTGAAGAAATGTTCTTTATTTCTGTAACAAAGAATACTCATTGGTTTTTGCCTATAGAGGTGTTGAGTTTTAAAATAATTTTTAAAATTAGCAAACTCTTACTCAGTTTTCAAGAATTTGTCTGTACTTTTGGGGCTACTTTAGAAAAGGCACAATGCCTGTAACTATGCAAAACCCTCGAACACACACTCATGTGCACACACACACACACACACACACACACACACAATATTGAGACAAACCTTTTTGTGGCTTGGACCTCTTGCCAAGAAATATAAACAGCAGAAAGGATGAAAAACACTGGAGGTGAAGACTGTGCCCAACTCCCCCAACCCACAGCCAATGCTGATGCTCTTATGGTTGATACGCACTTTAGTTAAGGCAGTAAACAAACGTCACAGTCCAAGAATAATTTTGGATTATTTACTTCAACGAACACATTCCCACTGGGTTCCTACTGATTATGAATTAATTTCACTCAGGTATTTCTCGAAGGGAGTGTTTTATGAAATTATCATATGCAAATAGCTCGTGGCATATTTTCCCTTTTTATTTATTTATTTTTTTATCTGCACCAGTTATTTTATGGAGTGCTTCTCCAGCAGCACAACAAAACTTGTGTTTCAGTCACTAGGCACAAAATAAAGACTTCTGCACTTGGGATTGGTTCACAAGTCTTGGAACTAGATGACTAATTTTCTTATTTTGGAATCTGAGAGTCCAAAAGTATGAAGGCCTGTTCTTTGCATATTCATTTATGCCTGGTGACTCACACAGGTACAGGGGAGAAAAAAATCACCATGTGGAATAAATTGCAGTATTGTTAGTCTCAACATGCAAAGTTATTCTATGATACCTAATTTCAATCTGTTATGCCTAATTAAAGCAGTGATAAAATGAGAAACAGGGAATCTGAATTTTAAATAAATTTTAAAATATAAAAGAATTTTTAAAGAACTTAGTGGTGGAACACTTCCAGGTAAAATAAACCATCATGCTTAAAATAATCTTCAGAATTTTTCCTTTTTGTGTGGGATTGGCAGACCACCCTTCGGAAAGCTCAGGCTGGACAGTCTCAAATTGGACCAAGAAGTTGGTCTGTTTTAAAGGTAGCAAATAGAACCCATACTCCATGCTGCCTGTAGGGGTCTAAGTGGTGCATTTCATACTGAAGTATCTTGTGAGGCTTGGAAAGTCTAGGACTTAGTCAATTCCATATTCACATTTAATACCAAGATGCTCAGAAGCTTTGTGGTGGAAACTTTTGTTTCTATCAGATTCAAACTTGTGAATGACCAGACTGTGTAAGTTCATGATGGTACTTTCTGAGAAAGATAGTTCTTTGGTTAATCAGGTCTGAAGCAAGTGACAGTATCTTTTGCCCAAATATTTCCATAAATAAAAATTTAAGTGCAAAGAATATTATTCATCAAGATGCTAACAGTTCATTAGTAAGCAAATGTATCTATGTAAAATAAAGAGTCTGGTTTCCAGATTTGCTAGGAAAACCCAGAATCACATGTTTAATTATTTGCTAAATAGCAACATAGGTCACGCCAGGGAATCTCTGTCTATTCTCAGTAATTCCTTAACCTAAACCAACTTCACAACTACCAGACATTGCCGTCAAGTTTCCATGGCAGCTTAATTTGCCTTAAAATGCTCATGAGCTAAAAGACATGATAGAAAAGGTGTCTGCTAAAGAAAAGGCATGCCAATCCCTGTACCTCTTGGGGTTCCCAGGGCTGAGCTAAGCACAGACAGTGCTGAAGTCTTGTATTTGCCACAGTATCTACTCTGTGAGTTCTGGCCTGAGTGGAATCCCTTTTTTTCTGTTGGGGGGGTCTAAGTAAGAAATCTTAATTTCTCTAAATAGAATAGATGTGGCTCAGAATCAGCCGCCCAAGACCACTGCCAGTATTCTTTCTTTTCTCCCTTCCCTGCTATGGAAGCTGCAAGACACAGTGGAGGTGAGGAAATGCATTTTTCAGAAAAGCAGGAAGATTCTCCTAATAGGGGAGGTACTGGCACTGTAGATCCTCAGAAGTGGGAGACCCGAGACCAGATGAAGTCCTAGCTGGAATAATTAAGGTAAACAGCTAATTAGAGGCTTTTGAAGCCTGAGTGGATGGAGGAAACGAGAAATAAAGGTGAAGCAAGCCAAAATGGCAAGCTTTCTTGACAAATTGCTGCCTGAAGCCAAGAGGCATGAAATTCTGCCAAAGAGAACAGAGACTGGAAGGTTTCAGACACTAAGAAGGGACTCAGAATTATTGCTTTTTAGGCTTAAGAAGGAAGGGCCAAAATCTAGTGATAGAATATATTTAACCCATATTTAATCACTTACAATCTTTAAATACTGTTTTTTTAATATGTATGCCTTTTCGTCCATTAGGCTGTTAGAATAAGTTGTTCCAGGTATTTATTTCTTTAATGAAACAATTGTATTTATTAATTCTCAGTAAACTAACTAACTTGGCTATTCTTGGGAAAGTCCCACCAGTTGCTTCTTACAGCCATAAAGTAAGGCACCATTATTCAGGGCAGGGGCCTCTTGAACCAAAACACTGAAATGGGGAAAAATTGCCCAGCCCAGGTAATTTACCAGGTAATTCCTGCACCTTCTCAGTAGTAAAGACCATAGACGCCTGCCCATCCCAGAGAAAACCCCTAGCATCGCCCTGAATTTGGCTTTGTCTTCCTGGGTACATGGAGGATGCTGAGTCATGCCCCAGCTCAAAACTTTATTGTCTTTCCACCTCAAACCACAGAGAATTTATGTATTAAGCTCAATAGCTTAAACTTTCCTCTGTGGCCTTCTGCATACTCCTGGGCCCCAACGCAGCACGCAGCGTGGCTTTAACAGTTAAAGTACGTTTCTTTATGCTCTACCAAGGAAGCAGGAAGCCATACATAACTCTGGTTGTATTAGCACTAAAGAAAAAGCATCTCAGCCTAGTTTCACATGCCTAATTCAGATAGAAAAAGACAGTCTTAGCCATAAATTCCAAAAAGAAATCCAGAAGTAAAAGTGGAATCAGGGGAGTGACTGAGAAATACAATGCTTAGAAATCTAGATGTAACAAGTGTATATTTACATAAATGTTCATTGCAGTATTTCTTGTGATCATAAGAAATTGGAAACAGCTTGAATATCTATCAGTAAGGTGATTGTTAAGTAAATAATACAGCCACCATACCGTGAGATGTGGTAGATAGGGAAATTATATAAGATAGAGTGGAGTAGATAGGGAAAAATCCCTAATACATATTGTTAAATGAAGGCAAATCACAAAGCAATATATATTTTATAATCACATTTATTTCATAATCAACATTAAGCATTTATGGAAATAGTATACATCCATCCTTAAATGCATTTTTTAAATGGTCTGAAAGAATATTCTATTAGTGGTTACTTCTGAGGTGGGAAGTGAGTTGGAGAATGAGGGGGAGAAGAAAGACCTAGAATTTTTTTTTAACTTCACTGATTTAGGCTTTTTAAAAATGTTTTTACAATGAACTTTATCTTTCACATACCATTTATTTATATAAAACGTAAAGGTGAAGGGCACCAGCTAAATGGTTCCTTACCTATATATAGTATTATAAATGTTTTCTTTTCACCTAATCCCATTTTCTCTTTCTCATTCTCCTATGGCTTTTATAGGTAGTTCTTCATTTTTGTAACACTTGATAGAATCATAGTGCTATGCTTTTTAGACCAGCAGAAGATTGATGGTTTAATATATCAGGGTCTTAGTGGTTATATTAATTTGCTAGGGCTGCCATAACAAAATACCGCTGATTGGGTGATTTTAAACAATAGAAATGTATTTTCTCACTGTTCCAGAGGCTACAAGTCTAAGATCATTTGGTTTCTTGTGAAGCCTTTCTTCTTGGCTTGCAGATAACCGTCTTCTCGCTTTGTCCTTACGTGGTATTTCCTCGTGCACGCAGTCATCAATTTGGGTGTCCCAGTTTCCTCTTACAAAGACATGAACCAAATTGGATTAGGGCCCACCCTAAAGTCTCAGTTTAACTCAATCCTGTCTTTGAAGGCTCTATTTTCAAATATGGTCACTTCAGATGGACTGAGTGTTAGAGTTTCAACATATACGTTTCAGGAGGACAAAATTCAGTCATAACAGTGGGCCTGGAGATTAAATTTTTCTTGAAATATTCCCACTTATCCACCAGAAGAAACTGTAAAGACCTTGAGTCTTTTAAGTACAGATCTGTATTCTTAAATGAGGGCTCCTGGTCACCTCCAGGTCACTCCAGGGGAATGGACATGCACAGGAAGTTAGCACTTTGAGACCTCTCCCTCACCTTGCTGTTCCTCTAGGGAGGTGGTGCAGCACATCATGGTGAAGAGAGGATGGGCTCTACAGTGAGACCACCTGTTCTGTCACTTACCAACTCTTATTGGACTCTAGTTTCTCATCTGAAATAGGAGGACAGTAATACCTGCCTCACCATCAGGGCCTCCTACATACATTTTTGGCCCCAGAGCAAAATGAAAATGTAGAGCCATGGCTGGGGTGAGGCTGTCATTCTCCCCAACCCACTGGCAAATGAGAAATCCCTAAGGGATTGTAAGCTCTGTGCTCAAACATGGGTGGTTCCTGGATCAGGACTGGGCAAGAGGCCTCCAAGCAGTCATGCCAATTGCTGGCTACCTCCTTGCTGCACTGAGATTTCCCAGGGGCACATGCTCAACCCTGACCCTCCCCACGATCATGTCCAGGTCCCCAGCAGGGGCAGAGGGCAACAATGGAACATAGCCTCCCCTTGTTGATACAGGTTGTTGATACAACCTGGTGCCACCCCAGGAGAAAGGTGGCTATATTTCCTATGTGTGGAGAGGGGAAGTAGGGAGGCCAGGTGATGTGTGCAGTTCCAGGTAGTGGGGAGCTGGGGACTGAGAACCTATCCAGGGAGGTGTAGAGGTGGTGAGATGTGGGACAGCATGTGAGTCAAGGCTTCAGGTCCTCAGTGCATGTTCCAATGTTCTACAAACCACAAATTCAGATAAAATTATTAAGAATTTTAAGACACTAACTGCAGAGCATCAAGCCCGAGGTACAGGGCCCTTCTGAGCACAGTATGCTCATACTCATGAAACCACTGTGCTCACTGCTAAACAGCCTAGGAAAGGCTTACTTGGCACAGAGTCTGATACACGATATGAGTTCCGAAAAAATGTCTCTCTCTCCATTCCTATTCATTAAAGGAAACTTAAAATTACTCTTGCATAATTCACTGCCTTCAGAGGACTTCTGTCACTTATCAAGATGAGTTTATCAAAGGATCCAAACAAAAGTATATTATCCCCTCTTATCCTTCAAGGCCCAGTTTAATTCCCACCTACTTCAAGAAACCCTTGCTTTGGGATAACCTATTTATTCCCTCGGGTGGAAATTCTCCAAGAACTTTGCTTGTTCCAGTTTTAAATTATGCCTTAGTCCTACCCAGACATGTGTCTGTAGACATCAGAAGGCCCTGGGAGACAAATAAGCCTCATCTGATTGTGTGTCCTTTGTAATACCTAGCACATGGAAACTAAGTTTGGGGTTTAATTAAATTCAATGGAATTGAAATAGATTCTATTTATTCTAAGTAAACACTTTTTTAATTTCTGAGTTTCCTATTCCCAAATTTGGTTATACATTTTTAAAGTACGTCTAAATGAACTAAAACAAATACAGGAAAAAGACAAAGCTCTAAAATGACTTTAAACAAATTCTGAGTTTTATTTGAGATTTCAGAAAAAAGTTCTATTCCAGCACAAACACGATGTTCTTATCAAATGACAATTAGCCAGATTGATAAATACATACATGAAACTCCATAAATCTAAGACACTGAATAATTAAATGGTCAAATGAGAAAGCTTCCAGTAAGTTATTATTTAGGAGAAAAGTATTTATTCTAGCACACTTGCTAATATTCTAAAAAAAAAAAAAAGCATGCATACGGACTTGAAGAGAATGTAGAAATATGAAAATACATTGATTTGCCAGGGTGATGGAGTTGTAGAGAAATTATTCCTTTTATTTACTCTTAAATGTTGAATACATTTAGAAAATAAACTAAAACAAAATATTTGTACTCATACTGTTACTTACTTTAGTCCTTGAGTAGTTATTTCAAGAATACAGGTCCCACGGGAAAGGTAAGGTTTTTGATGAATTAAAATTAGTCACATTTAGAAAGAAAACACAAGAATAACAGAATTCCCCTACCAAGTGATTTTCTAATATTCTTAACTAATCAATTTCTAGGATTAAAGGACTTTCCTGTTACTTTCTTAAGAAGTCTGAGATTTCCTATGAACATTTATATCTTTTTAAAAACATACTTTTGGCATTGTATTCAAACTTCATTCATTACCCCCATGTGCGAGGAGATGGATTCTTATGGATTGTTTTTCCTAGAATTTACTTCCTGCCAACAAAGCATAAACTACCACTTGTGGTGTTCCCTAAATATGTGATGGTTATCAGGGGCACTTTTCGTAGAGTTGTTTCGGAAGCTTTTGATTAGGCAAGGGCCAGCTCTTTGAAAATATCCTTTAACTAATTTATCTTAAACCAGCTTATTCTTTTTCAGACAACAGCCTTAAAGAAGTAGGATTTTTAATAAGCCAAAACATTCCTTGTACTTTGAGAGTCCTTTGGCTTAGATTAGCTTGTGGTCTCTTCTCTCATGAAGTTTTGGCAACCCTCACTTTTTAAAAAAACTCACAAGAAATTCACATCTGGATTCAATTGATTGGACTTTAACCAGCCTCCATTTGCATTGATATGCAAATAATCATCCTCCGTGATATGTACTTCATGGCTGATAAAACTGAGGTGTCTTATTCTCAGAGCTCCAAACTTCTTTATTACCTTCCTCTGATAGGAAAACCTTTCAAACAGACAGATGTTTTCATCCAGAATGCATCTCAAATGCTGGCCAATATTGCCTAAAAACGTCAATGCTGCACTGCACACATAAAACAAGCAGATGTGAAATTTCATTAACAAGGTTGCTTCGTTGTAAGGCAGGCAGACCCCTTCCAACCACCTGCATTCATGGATAAGAGCAGACTTAGAACATGGACACAACTCTCTCCACATCTCTTTTCCTCACTTAATTCCTCACTTTTATACTGACCCATGCTCTCTCCACCTCCCACTCACCCGCTTGTCCAGAACATCAAAAAGTCTGCTTGTTTTTGCAAATCTAAAGGCCATTAATCTCTTGCTTTCTTTCAACTCTTCACTGCTGTCTATGTTTTGCTTCAATGACTTGTTTATTTTTAATGATCTTTCTTAAGATGTCTAAAACACGGAGATTGTTTTCATACTTGGAAAGTGATTCAAGATACCCAAAGTAGGTAAAGTAAAACTTTTGGCGTGCCAAAATTTCCAGAATACTTGGTAATCTGAGTTTCCTAAGATCTGGAGCCAGATGCTTCTAATAATAAACTTGAGAACTTGAGGACAGCTGATCAACATGATTATATATCCTTAATTTTAGTTCTAGATGTGAAACAATATGCCTACAAAAATGTTCCCATCGATGGTCTCTGTGTTGGATGCTAGTCCATTTGAGAATTCAACCTTAGATATATCATCCTATTAGTTTCGCTGACATTTATCCCCACCCCCACACCCCCAATTTCAGTTCCATGTGAATTTAACACAGGTGCAGACCCAGGCTTAACATAAGGGAACAATTTTCTGATTCATTCGTGTAAGACCCCGAGGGAAAGAGAGAACAAGATGTACCAAGGTAATACTGCATGGTTAAAAAATTAACTTAGCTTGTTTTTCTACTGAAGCAAGGATACCCACACTTAAATGCTTAGATATGTAAACTAAGTATCACATACACCGTTCTTGTCTTAGTCAAAGTGTGGCAGCATTTTGAAAAGTCATTCTTAAGAAAATGATTTTAAGGGAATATAGATAGATGATTATTTGTATGCTTTTTCAGGTAGGAGGAGTCAACGTACATTGTTGTTTTAATTCTGTTGGGGGCAGAGATGCAACAGCAAAAGTAAAGTGATCCCTGCCCCCCAGGCACATTGCTCTGCAAAAGCTACTCTTGTTCTTAAAGGAAATAGCATGTTGAAACACGGTTTTTATTATTATTTATATAAATTCTTGGGTTTTATTAGTCCAGAGCTCAGTGAGTCTTCTAGCTTGAACTATACAGTTATTCAATGCCTAGGAGCAGAATGGAGGGAGAGACTAATTAGCATAGTTCTTACATCACCGCTAGAAATTCTTTATTTGCCCTCAGGATCCACATTGCTGTGTCTGATCAACACTGTTAAATATGACAAGGTCAGTAACCCTGTTTTTGTAACAATGAATGCTAACAAACTCAGGCCTCACATACGTTGTCATTGTTTAACAGGGTCAGCTGAGTTAACTGAGAGCATTATGCATGTACAGCTCCAAGAAGACCCCATCAACAGTCAAACATACAATGTTATCATATTAGCATAAGTAGTGGAGCAACAGATGGCCCAGCTGTGAGCAAGTCAGGTTTACCCAAAGATTCTGCACCAACAGTTGAGCCATAAGAAGGGTTTATACCATGGCACAGGGGCACTAGACAGGGAAATGGGAGACACGGGTGCTAATCTTGCCTCTGCCACTTCCTCTCTGAAGGCTTAGTTTACACAGGAATAGGACAAAAAGTCAGGCCAGATGACACTGAAAGCCTCTTCATGGCCCAAGGCCATGATTCTAAAGCAGTCTACCGGATAAATGCATTGCCAGTTTGAATTTAAATGGAAACGTATTTTTAATACAGTATGTTTTGTACTGAGTTTCTATTTTTGTTCCTTTGGCATTTGGCAGAGAGGTAAAGAAACTGAATCCCAGCAAGTCTGGTTAGCTCAGGTGGCATGTGTGTGAGAACTCAGAAGTCTGTACAAGATGGATCAAGTGATGACTGACATGTGCTCCTCAGTCCTTGTAACATCATCAGCACTATAATACAATCTACTTAGCACTTTCCTTCAGAGAAACTCTGAGTAGATTTCCAATGGGATTTTGTAACTCCCTTTAGGATACCCGTGAAATAAACATATTCGATCCATTTTTCCATATTGAGAAATGGAGTCACTTCCAGTTAAGTCACTGTTAGGATAATTTTAAGGATTAACCAATAATTATTTATTTTTATTGTTCAAATTTGCTTTTTTTGTCATCACACACAAAAAAATTTATAATTATCAAATAAATATTATGACACAGTGGAATTATAACAATTGCCTAGAATGAAGAAAACCCAATATTCTATGAACAAGTTTCTTTTGGTGGAAGAAGGGAAGACAAGGATAAAAGAAAAAATATCTAATGGAAAAGTACTATAAAGTATTATAGATTGGCATATAAATAAGACAAAGTATGAGAAGAGTATTGCTTTTAAATCCATTTTAGTATAAATAGACATCTTAGAAAACAATTTATTTTTAATGCAAATTGTTCTGTTATACTACAAACTTCTTTTACATATCATATTGGTTAAACTGCATTTAACCTTAATTTTTCATATTAAATTGTAAATGTTTGTAATGGGCCTTTTAAATACTTGATGTAGTGTTATTATTCTGCAGCAAAACATTTCTCAGACATGCAACATTATTTTAAAATAAATCCCTCAAGATGAATATTGTTGCTGGAGTCCCTTGAAATTTATGGCATTAAAGGATAGACTGTGTTTCTTCAGCACAGGGGCTCTTCAAGGGAATTTTTGACTGCTGATGCAAACGTTAGTAAGCAATGCACTTGTTTAGTTAAGACATTTAGCCTTGACCTCTGGCTTTAAACCCTTGTCCTTTATTAATCACGTGTTTCCTGAATCAAAGAGAATATTTTTGGAGGGGGAAAATTGTTCTGGGACTGAAGGAGTGTTATATACCAAACAGACATGCCCAGATGACAAATAACCCCTGCATGATAGCCAGGGTTCATCCAGCTGGTTGGCCCCATATTTTGTGATTGATGGTGTTGATGTTCTAAATAGGCCTAAGATGTGCCAAGTATCAGAGCCATAACAAAGTCCCTCAGATTTATACTGTAGATAGAAGGAGGAAGCGAGAAGGCATGTTCCCAGCACATGGCAATTCTAAGAATGGTGTCATGATTACAAGTAACCTTGCAGGATTTGTCTGGTTTCTTTCGAAGTTAAACAAAAACTATTTGCTGGTCAGGAATGAGTAGGGTCACGTAAGGTCTGTCTGAACCTTACGATTACTAAAATGTTTCTCTGTAACTGGACACCTTCTGAAACTGGGATAACATTGGAATCCATTGTAAGAATCAATACACTGATTTCTCCATTGCCTTTTGAGACTTCTGAAAAAATAATAACAGTTATATGCTTTAAAAAAATAGCATCATGACATATATTGAAGACATTAAATGCTTAAAATAAAAACCTTAAAGATGATTTAACCTAACCCTACTCTCTTTACATTTAGGAAAATGGGATGTATTTTCAATCAAGGAGAGCCACAAGAATTCTATGCTGTTTATTTTTAAGGCATTATAAACAGTTCTTTAAAAGTAGATAAAATATGAAAAAGCCAAAACTCATATTTGAGCTTTTCAAGAATAGTGATAATGATAGCACTTAGTACTTTAAGGTGAATATTAAATATAACTCATATGCATAGGAAGCTGATACTTTTATTTTGTGAGACTTTCATTAGTAAGAGTTCATATCCTCATGTTTATGTAGCAGTTATTTGTGAACCTTCACAGCACTGAGGACATCCCAGTAAGCTAACCCCTATGCCTTATCTTCTCTACAAATTTGCTTTTACTGAATCGATTCCATTGGGTGCTTTAAGAAACAGTCCTGGGAAATGTATTCCTGAGATTTATGTAAGCATGTGGTCAGGACAATTTCTATGCAGACTCTTAAAGAAACTTCTTTCTAGTCTTAGTACATGGAATAGTTGTGCTTCTCTGAGACAATGTATTTACATTTATTGTAAAGACCCTGAGGTATACCCATAACTGAGGGCATTTCCTTCTTTGCATTGGCCATGAAAAAGTATGGAACCTAATTTGAAACCCATTTTTTCACAATAAAATAGGGCTTAACAGTGCACATTTTGGTTTCTGTTTCGTTCCTAGACCTACCTGGTCCTATCTTTTCTTTCTGTTGTGGATTTCTCACTAAATTGTGTTATCTTGCTATATCTATCTCTGGGATCCTCTAGTTTTCTTGGGACAAAATAAGACCATTAATTAATTAGTGTTTTGATTCCTTTTGAGAATGCTTTTTCCCATCACCTTTTGCAAATTGTAGAAGACTTTATAAATGGGAGAACTAATAAAATGCAAAGTTTGTTGAATGGACATGATTAATACTGTGACTTAATGTGACAATATTTAAGATCAGAATTGTCAACTAATCAGATCATATGAGACTGCTTTTTCTTCTTATTTTTCTTCTTCTTAATGTTAGAAATCAATTTCCCAATTGAAGATGGGCTTAACAGTCAGGGAAGCCAGTTAGATTTTGTGTTACCTAATATTTACCATATTTAATCTATAATTGGGTATGATCATATCTAGAAACCTAAAGTTGATAAATACACAAGTGAAGAATATCAAATCATGATGTTATCATTACATTTTTATGACTCATATCAACAATATTTGCTATAATTTTAGCAAAACTGTTAAACAGATCAGGTAAATTATAATAATTTATTGTGAAATCTGAATTCAACTGGTGCTATGGCACATTTTGGAAGGCACAGTTTTTAAAGTGCTGATGAATTGCCAGTTCTGCAAAATATTCAGCAGATACATGTAGAATCACCTAATTTGCCGAGATCAGACTTTGGTAGACTTTAGTTACTATTGCTAATGTAATAGTATGATTTAGAAAATCTTTAAATCTGCATGTCATGGGATAGGCTCTCAGGGAAAGCATCCATAGTTTTAAGGATGAAATCTTCCTCCCCACTTAAAATACAGTGCTGCAATACTCTCTTTGGTTTTGTTTTCATTTTCATTTCATTTAGTTTCTGCTATCATTACAGTTGTTGTTATGTTTTAAAGTGCTTTATATTTGCCCTTTAGCTTTCACTGCAGCTTTCTAAGGCTGGGAAGTACCTCGTTTCTTAAATCTATTTAACAAACTAAGGCACACATTTAGTTTCTTTTTTACCCATTATACAGCAGGTATGGAGTAGAGCTAAGAATAAAGTCTGTGATCACATGATTCAAGACGACTGGCTGCAACCACAGGCTTGTGTCTCCATGAGAGATGTGGCCAATAATGGTCAATGAGACCTAGCAAGGTAAATATGTAGGGATGTGGCCAATAGAAGAATTATGCTACCAGCTCTACTCTGACTGGAGAGATTTTGAATCTCTGAATTATATTCAGATGATTTTTAGTATAGACACAATTAAAAATAATGACCCAAGAAACCTATGCTGTCATTTGCTTAACAATCCTCCCATTGGCAAGATTGTGAATTTTGTCACAGTATAACCTGTAGCTCCACCCACAGAGTCGTAAACTTTTCTACCTCTACATAAAATTTTGGCTGCTATAATCAGTTAGGTCATTTCATATATTTATTTTCAGCAATAGATGACAACAGAAGTGCCCATCCTAAGAAATAAGAACTATGCATATGCTACTGTATATATGTAATCTATGTGTACACACATTCATTTATGAATAATTATTTCCAGGAGCTATACCACACTTGAGATTCTGATGATTTCAGTGCTCCTCTCCACTGAGGAAGTTGTGAAACTCTTAGCTATGTGTGGTTAAGGGGAGATCTGAGTTCTCTTTTCCTCTGGGTTCTGCTTTCTTTCTTATTATCAGGGCTCTTGTGACTCTTGGAGGGTTTGCTCAGTCATTGACGCTGTAGTTGCTCCAAGTTCCCTTGAACCAGGGATTATATTATTTATTAATAGTATTTTTAAGGATGTTTGCTTCTTTCCAGCTTCCTCAGAAATATTTTGTCCTGGTTACATAACAGGCTGGGAATGCCTGCTCTCTGTATTTGTTGCCTTAAGTTTGCTCTGAGCACTGCAATAACCATGTCCCTCTGTGTTCTCCCTGTGTAAAATAGAAGATCTATTTTGTACCTTGGAGGGAGGGGAACAAGCAGAGTGGTTTCTAGAACATAACTAAAATTCCACAGTTACATGTCATGATCCCCCAACCATCGTTTTAAATAAACACTATATCATGATACATCCTTTTAACAATATGAAATAGGCATGGATCAGCTACTGGAATCCTCATGAGTATTCCAGATTAGATATTATTTTGCTTTAGGGCGAGTGTTTCATTCAAATTAGTTGTCAATGTTGATGGAGTCGTTTCCACTGTACTAAACATCTACCCACTTATAGTTTCAATGAGGCACCTATGAAGTTGCCATTCCCTTAGCTCTTACCATTCCCTCAGGTATCCTCCTTTGTTCCTGGCCTTTTATTTGTTTTCACTTCCAGTTATAGTGAGTGTACACTGCCTCCCTGAGCACTTTTCTCGGAGACTATTATTCCAAAGGACCTAAACTTCTATTCTGTCTGTCAAAAATGGTTAATACATGAGTATTAACGTCCCGTTTTTTATATAGTAATTGAAAGGTTGCCTGCTGTGCACAGGACTCTGCTCTGCTAGCCTGGAGCCTGACTGGACACAGCATTTGCCAACCGCCTGCCGGGAGCGACAGCGCGATGAGATAGCAGGTGAACTCCGTCACCCAACAGGCATTTGCCAGGGTCTGATTTCTGTGATTCAGGCATGTAGCTTTTAAAGGCTCTTCATCCAACTGCAAATCTTCCCTTCACTCATCCACTTGTTTGGATTCAGAAGATAGCACTTGGCACAAAGAGACACATTCCCTAATAACGTTTTATTCTTTTCTGTCATCCACCCTCTCTTTAATTCCCTGCGTGTGGTGAGCTTACTCAGAGTCCCCTGACTATATACCCTGAGCCCATGTCCTCAAATCTTTGTGTCCCTTTTCACCATTATCACTCCAGAAAGATTTTCTTTGTAATCTTGGTCAGCTCTACAGACTCATCCTTTGTAATGGTCTGTATTAATATCTTTCCTTTCTATAGCATCCTGTAGGGTTTTCAAAACCTTATGATTTTTAGCTTTTCTTTTGTGATTTTCTTATGGTTCCATTTTGCACTTGTTTAGATACTTCCAATCTGATAGACACATCTGTCAAGATCAATTTTTTGACCCACTTTCTGCTCTGCTTCTAGGATTCATTTCAGCAGTGCACTGTGGTTTATTCATCTTTCTTGACTTTCCCTACAATCTAGACTACCATAGATGATTAGTGTCACTTTCTCAGCATGATTTTCACAACCATTATAGGGCTTGAGAACTCTTACAAAGGTCTAAGATTTTTGCTTTAACTGCTTTAACTGCTTTAATGAATTTACAAGGTTTTTTTTTTCTCTCTACAATGAGTAATCTCTTGTCCTTTATAGGAACTCTTAATATCATAACACTTTCCATGCTGCTTAGTTTCTTCTTGTTTCTTAACCTTCTTTTTTAATTTGTTTGTACTAATATGTCAATATGCTTGTCTCCTGTTTTAACTGTCCTACTCTCTAAGCCCTTTAGATTTTAAACAATCCCCATGGATACTGAGTTTGTATTTCTCCTTCCTCCAAACTGTAGTTTTCATGAACATAGTGTCTGTTTATTCAAATAGGTAACTTAACCTATGAGCCATAAACTTAAATATTCTTCATCTTGTATGTGTTGAAAACGTACAACCCTAAATGTGTAGCTTCTAATTTCATTAATTCAGTTGGAGAACTGCAGGATTTTTTTTTCTGTCTTTGAGTCTCTGGAAGATCATTATTTCCAAATATCTTACATTTTATGACTTTCCTAAAGTTTAAGCCCATTATTGACTAATGAGAGTAATTGGAATCGCTCTTATTTAACATCCTTGAATGTGTTTATAGTATACTGCACCATTTTTTCCAGAGGCTGTCTTAAACAAGCCCTTTATCAATTTTTTTATCCTCCTCTGAACTCTGTCCTATTAATTTTTATTTTTAAAACTTTGTTTGCACATTCTGCCACATTTCCTGTAGTTCCAAAGAAAAGTACAGGAGGAATTTAGTGCTCACTCTGGCTTTATTACTCAGTCTGTACTTTGTGAGTTGTTCAGAGCTAGCCGGACCCCCTCACAGCTCACAAGAACTCAGTGGTGGGTGTCACATCCCAAGGGCTCTCTCTGGCACACCCAGTTCCCTTAAACAATGACCTCCTCCAACATGGCTTTGCTTTGCAAGGAGGTAGGCATCAGTATGCAGCCCTCCATAGCCCTTTGGAACCGAAATAGCCATACTACCCTTTTCAACAGGAAACCATTAAGTTGTTTATGTAGTAAGATGGGACCTTAAAATAAGAATCTTTAGCAAAAGATTTCTTAGTTGGTGACCACACGGGTTGACATTCTTATATGAAGTGAATCTGGAAACATCCTTTCTTCTATCAAATTCTGCTCAGTCAGTTCTGTCATGCTGCCTTCACTATTAGGGCCTGGGTTCTCAGAGAGATGGTTTGGGTAATTTTGTTAAAGTTTTATCTGTTTTGACTCACAGACACAGAATACAGACTTGTGGTTGCTGGGGGGAGGGGAGTGGGAAGGGATAAACTGGGAGTCCGAGATTTGCAGATACTTACTGGTATATATAAAATAGATAAACATGTTTATCCTGTATAGCACAGGGCAATATATTCGATATCTTGTAGTAGCTCATGGTGAAAAAGAATATGAAAATGAATGTATGTATATTCATGTATGACTGAAGAATGGTGCTGTATACCAGAAATTGACACAACATTGTAAACTGACTATAACTCAATAAAAAAAAAGTTGTATCTGTTTTGCCAATGTGCAAGGGAAACAGATAAAATTGAATGAAAAAATGAGAAACATAAAAAGACAAGAAAGATTTTAAAAGAAATATAGCTAAAGATAGATAGATAGATAGAGTCCAGCTAATAATAGACCAGTTTACAACTCACTATATAGCTGCAGTAACTAAGACAGTGTAGTATTAATGAAGAGATATATCATTGACACATAGATCAATGCAACAGAACAGAGAACACAGAATTAGGTCCCACAGCAAAAACTGGCCAAATGATTTTTGACAGGGTTGCAAGGGAAATTCAATGGAAAAAAGATAGTATGTTCAACAAACAGTGTTAGATCAATTGGATATCCATATGCCCAAAAATGAACCTGAACCTAAACTTCATAGTATATAACAAAAATTAATTCAAAATGTACCATAGACATAAATGTAAAATGTAAAACTATAAAAAATTTAGAAGATACTCTTCATGACCAGAGTTTAAGCAATGAGCTCTTAGACCTGACACCAAAAGCATGAGCCATAAAGGAAAAAAAAAATACACAAATCAGACCTCATCAAGGTTTAAAATGTTTGCAATATATACATATATCAAATCATCACATTGTACACCTTAAATGTTGATTGCTACATCACCAAAATCTGGGTGACCATTGTGTTTCCTCAAGGGCACTGGTCCACAGTAGGCAATCAACATGTTAAGCTTACCACTGCTATATATCAATTATATCTCAGTAAAGCTGGAAGGGTAGTTTTTAAATGATGTTCTATGAAAGACCCTATTAAAGAGAATGCAAACACAAGATTTGCAAACCACATAGCTGACAAAAGACTAGTATTCAGAATAGATAAATAAACCTCAAAACTCAACAGAAAAAACAAAGCAATCCAATTAGAAAGTGGGGGAAAGATGTGTATAGACATTTCACCAAAAAAAAAAAAGAAAGGATATACTGATGGCAAACAAAAGCCCAGCATCAGTAGTGATCAGATAAATGCAAATTTAAATTACTATATCCTTATCAGAATGACCAAAATGAAAAATAGTGAGCACCAAATGCTGACAGTGATGCAGGGAGATTAGATCACTCATACTGCTGCTGAAAATATAAACTGATACAGCCACCCTGGAAAGCAGTTGGCAGTTTCTTTAAAAAGTAAATATGCATTTTGATAATGTTGATTCTTCCAATGCAAGATATCTTTCCATTTCTTTGTATCATCTTCATCTTCCTTCATCAATGTTTTATAGTTTTCAGAGTATAGTTAACCTCCTCGGTTAAGTTTATTTCTAGGTATTTTGTTGTTTTTGATGCAATGGAAATGTTTATGCCAGTTATAAAATTCCGGTTTTTGAAGTGAGAAAAAGAAAAGTGAATGAAGGGCTGCAAATGGCAAAATATCCTTCTTTCTTATGGGTGAGTTTTATTCCATTACAAATATATGCTGCATCTTCTTTATCCACTCATCTATTGATATGCACTTAGGATGCTTCCATATCTTGGCAGTTATAAATAATGTTGCTGTTTAAAAAAAAGTCACACAAGTGTTTTCCCTCAAGGCATCCACCATACTTCAGTATGCAACAAAAGTACTTCATGGGTACTTCCTGTTTAATCATACAGTATAAAAAAGACATATTCAAGGGTCAAGATTTAATAAAATTAACCATTTTTACTGCTTTTTCAAGGGCATTCTTAAGAGAAAATGGCTTTTTAAAAAAATAACTGCAAGCATGAAGAATACAATACAATGACTAGGAGTGAACTTTGATGCCACTACCTTAACAAATCCTAAGACCTCACTAGTTTTTACTTTTACACCATTCATGCAAATGTCAACAGAGCAAAAAGGGATATTAATGTTTTAATACCATTATGAAAATAATTTTTAAAAATAGTTTGATTTTGTGGACCTGTGTATATGTCTCAGGGACCTCCAAGAGGCTAGGGACCATGCTTTGAGAACTGCTACCTTTTGAACACCAGGTGCTGAACAAAATGTAAAGCAACTAAAACTTTCACACTTTGCTAGTGGGACTATAACATGGTACAGCCTCTCTGGTAAATAGTCTAGCAGCTTCTAATGAGGTTAAATATGCAGTTACCATAAGATCTAGCATTGTACTATTGAGCATTTATCCTAGAGAAAGAAAAATGTATGTTCACCCAAAAACCTGTACACTAACTTTATAGTGGCAATAGTCATAATCGCCCCAAACTGGAAAAAGCCCACTGTCCTTTCCCAGGTGAATGAATAAACAAATTGTGGTACAACCATACACTGCAATACTACTTGTTAATGAAAAGAAACAAACTATGAATACAAGTAACGACTTGAATGAATCTCGAAGACATTTTATCAAGTGAAAGAAGTCAGTCTCAAAATGTTACATACTATATGATTCCATTTATATGATGCTCTTGAAAATACCAAACTGTATACAAGCTGAAGTCTTTCCCACAACCTAACCTAGATGGTTGTTGGGTCCCCTGGGAACCTCTCTGACCTCTTGTACGGGTCCTCCTCACTCACTATGCTCCAACTGCACTAACTTTCTTGCTGCTCCTTGAACATGCCAGACCTTTGCACTGACTGTTCCCTCTGCCTGCAACATCCTTCTTCCAAGTAACCAAACAGCTCCCTTCCTCCTCACTTCATCCTATTCTCTGCTGGAATGCCATCTTCTGTGTGCGACTTACACTGACCATTCTGTTAAAAATGACATATCCCCCTGCACCCTTTCCTTCCTTTTACAACTTACTGTTTCTCCACAACACTTACCATCTTTTAACATACAGTATTGTTTATTAGGTAACACACTTAATTTCTGTCACCCCCGACACAAACACATGGGTATAAGGTCTATGAGGACAGAGCTTTTGCCTGTTTTGCTCACTGTGCACCTTCAATGTGTGGCACATAGAAGGATGTCCATAAATACTTGTGGAATGAAGAAGTGAAGGAGGAAGGGAAAGAGGGAAGGAAGAAGAGAAAAGGTTAATTTGCTACTAGCCCTGTAAGAAAAAGGGGAGGACAAGGAGGGCATCACCAGAAGACCTGGTGACTCTGCAAAGGCCAACAAACCAGAGCAGTGTGAGTGCTCAGAGAGCTGGAGCACAGGACGAGGCCAGAGCGGGCACTGGACTCAGCCGTAAATGTCACACTAAAGAATTTGGTGTTTATCTTTAGGTGGAAAGCACTTAAATGGCTGCCAAACATAATGATATTTGTGGAGAATTAATTGGTGAGGGCAATGAGCTAGCTAAGAGGCTAATTGTAATCTAGTAACCTGTTATTTAAGCAAAAGTGATGACCTGAACTAAGACTATAGTAAAATCAACAACACAAGGGGGCATGTTTCTGAATCATTAACAGAATCCTTAGGACTTCTATTAAATGTGAGAAGGGTAAGAAATTGAGGATGACTCCTACCCCACCCATCCACTCACTAAATTCTTTCTTGTGCCTCTGGGAAGGAGAGCACAGATGAATGGCTTTAATGAAACAGGTTGAGTCCAGTAGCAAGTTATTTATAATGTAGTGAACACACCATCCTTTCCCATTTCAGTGCCTTCATCCGTTGGGGTTGTTATGTCCAGAACACCCTTCTCATCCATCTTGCTATCTCCTCCTTCTTTAACTTTTAATTCACAGACTTTGACTCAGCTTACAGATACTATGAAAAATACACACAAAGAATTTGGTAACTATCAAAAAAGATAAGATGTAGGAACTGATAATGCAGTTATTGGACAGCTTATGGAGATAGGGATTGATCTCACTAGAAAAGCAGACATTTTCCATACCAGCAGGAGATTTCTGTCCTAGAAATATGTCGTTATGATGTAACTGGCCGATAAGGCTCATACTGTTACAATGAGTTTACACAGGACTCACTGGGATTATAAAAATTAAAATATTAGCTCTGCACTGTCAATGCCAAATGTAAGTACTGTGATTCTATTTGCTCCCTTGATATTTGCCCTTGACCAAGTTTTTCAACCCACTTTTGCCTCTTCGCATCAAAAAAGACAGAATGATATCTCAGGGCTATTACAGCTCCAAAATTCAGGAATTTTTCTTTTCTTTCTTTGTGAAGAGCCAGAGCAGGCATTATGCATATTTTCAGATGGAAAACCAAGGCTCAAGGTTACTTCCCTTTGAACAGACCTGAGCAAGAGCCCACCTCCCCTCACCCTGATACCTGTTCCCATGAATTACAACATCAAACTACTGCAACATTAAAAACAATCATATGTTTAAAACTATAAAAATAACTTGATTTTATGATCTTTTTGAATTTTGCCAGTACAAAAATGGCAAAATTTTTATTTTGCTCTTTTGCAACTAGAATAAATTTAAATCAAGTTTCAGCCTGGAGTTTTTCTCTTTACTTTTCTTTTTTTTTTTTTCCTTTTCTCTTTTCTTTCTTTCTTTCTTTTTTTTTCCTGGCTATTGCAAAATAATGGAAAATATGTTTTGTAACAGAAACACTGACTCAGATTTAACTATTGTGAGGGGGTTTGGACTCTTTTTTTTTAAAGAAATAATAAAGCAAATTAGATATTTTTGTAGATAGTTATGTGAAAGGGATCATTAAAAACATTGAAAAAGAATGCTTTTTAAATATGTTATAGAGTACTGTTGAATAAAAAGTTCTGTAGTTATAATTAAAAATAAATGACTTGTACATGTTATGCTTTAAAAACTTAAATCTGATTTTTAAAAAAGTTTCATAGTAAAAAGCCATATAATGACAGAAACAAAATCACAGATCCCAGAGCTCACAGTATACTTTGTAGGTGAATACCTAAAAGTCTGCACTTAGGCATACCACATTCAAACTAAATAAAATCAAAGACAAAGAGAAGATCTTGAAGGAAGCCAGAGGAGCATTAAAAAAATACCTTATCTATAGAGGAACAAGGATAAGAATGACATCAGACTTCCCTTCAGAAACTATGTATGCTAGAAGGAACAAAATCACCAACCTAGAGTTCTATAACTGGTGAAATTATCCTTCAACAGTGAAGGAAAAGTATGGAGATTCCTCAAAAAACTAAAAACAGACTTACTATATGATCCAGCAATCCCACTTCTGGGTGTATATCTGGAAAACTCTAATTTAAAAAGATACATGCAGCCCAATGTTCATAGCAGCACTATATACAATAGACAAGACACAGAAACAACCTAAATTTCTATCAACAGATAACTGGATAAAGAAGTTGTGGTATATTTATACAATGGAATACTACTCAGCCATAAAAAAGAATAAAATAATGCCATTTACAGCAACATGGATGGACCTAGAGATCATCATTCTAAGTGATGTAAGCCAGAAAGAGATGCTATCACTCATATGTAGAATCTAAAAAAAAAGGACACTATGAATTCATCTACAAAACAGAAACAGACTTGCAGACATAGTAAACAATCTCATGGTTATCAGGGAAAGGGGGTGTGGGAAGGGATAAATTTGAGAGTTTGAGATTTATGAATGTTAGCCAAATATATAAAAATATATTTTTAAAAAGTTTCTGCTGTACTGCACAGGGAACTATGTTCAATATCTTGTAATAACCATTAATGAAAAAAATATGAAAATGAATATATGTATGTATATGCATGACTGGGACATTGTGCTGTACACCAGAAATTGACACATGATAACTGATGGTACTTCAATTTTAAAAAAAGGTGAAGGCAAAATAAAGACCTTTGCATACAAAAATTGAAGAAATTTGTCACCAGTACATCTGCCTGGCAAGAAATGTTAAAAAAAATAGTCCTCAGAGAGAAGGAAAATGGTATAGGTCAGAAACTCAGTTCTACATAAACAAAGTAAGAGTATAAGAGAAGGAATAAATAAAGGGACTTCTCGGTTCCCTCCTCTGAGGTACTGGAGCCGTGCCCAGCACCCAGATCCCCCTATCCATGCTGAATAATGCAGACACAAGCATGATGGATTGTCAGGCTTAAAGAGCATGATGGATTATTGGCTTAAGAAAGAGGAGACAACTTGTTTTCTTGACCCACATCTGCAACGTCTGCATTTAAAGATACAGAAATGGACACAGCAGGCTCTCTGGCTCATGGAAGGAAAGAATCTAGTGCAAAGATACTGGTCAAAACTGTAAATTAAAGAAATGAAAATATAAAGTTATCTTCCTCTCAACTTTAGAGATGTTAGCGATGTACCTTATTGTGTCTTATGCGATAGAACATTTTCATATAGTATCATGATGCCAGTTATATTGTGGCATCACTTTGAGGCCAACCATTCAGAGTTTAAAGAAAAAAATATTTAAATATTTTAAGTGTAGACTTTATGAGCTCTAAAAAAACCCAAAAATTATTATAGATTTTTGAACTAGAAATAAAAAGGTCACTGAAACATCCTGCAGATTTTAGTTCCTAGTATGGTAAACAAATACCAGTCACTATAACTCACATAAACTAGAAGCCCTTTCGGGTCCCCTCCCGTTTTGGTAGAGAGTAAAGGGTTCTTGAAACCAAAAAGTGTGAAAACCACTGTGTTTTATCCCTAGCCATGATAGATCCGTTTCTTGCTATGACCTTATAAAGAGGAGTTTTCATGGAATTCCAAGCACTTATACACATTCCTGGGTGGGTGAAGGGTTTTGGTCCTTCTAGCTTAGGAAGCTGGCTTTTGGTGATCTGAAGGATTTTCACCACAATTAGCTTTTTCCCTCTTCGGCTTTTCATCTCTTTTGTTTTCTTTTTTTCTCTGCTTTTTTCCTTTTTCTCATTTTTTTCTTTATTTTCTTTTTTAATTAACCCCTTTTATTGTGATATGATATCCAAAAAGTTGTATGTATTTAATGTTCACAACTTGATGAGTTTGAATATAACTAGATACCTATGAGGGGAAAAACTGTAAATGGAGCTTAATTAACTACATCTATATAAATAGGGTTCATTGCAGAGCTAATAATGTGATAGGATCCAGAAACCTTTTCTGAAGAGTCCAATGTCATGACTACTGTGCTCCTACAATTTAGTTGGAGTGGACTTCCATTTTTGTGCTCTTCCAGTCGCCTTCACCATATTCCCATTTTCTCAGTCATATCTTAGGTGCTATTGATTCTTCTTGTTTCTTGGAGATCCCAAGAAATAAGATCCCTCCCAGAGCCATCAATCCTCATATTCCAAACTGAATCAGTTGCTTTTAGTTCTGCTACACAACTAGAATAGGAATGTCATTCTAGAATAGGAATGTCACTACTCTTACAGATTGGATTAATTGTTCCCGAAAACTTCTTAATAGTTATTGCTACGAAAATGCTGTATAACTATAATGCTGCATAACAAGCCACCCTGAAATCTCAGTGGCAACAACAAACATTTACTGTTCTCATCTCCTTCAGAATGTGGGTTGAATTCAAGACTGCTCCATGTTTCTTTCCTGTGGTGACAGCAGCTATCTGGGACATGCTTTTCTTGAGGAAAATTGGCAGAGAGAAAGACCAAGACAAGCCAGATAAGCATATTGGAAAAATCTGCTCATGTTACATCCACTAATGTTCCATTAGTCAAAGCAAATCATATGGCCAACCCAACATCGAAGGATTAGGGAAAAGTGGGCATGAATGTATATGTCGATGACAGGGAAGATGTGAACAATAGGAAGCAATAATCCAACCCACCATAAGAACATTGCCTTATTCATTATTCCCTTGTTTTGGTGGAGAACATCCTCTAGTAACTTCCTACGAAAAGGTGTCTGGTAGGTGAACTTTGTGAATGGAATATGTCTGAAAATGTCTTTATTCTGTCATCCTATGTAATGGATAAAGAACCTCGAGAGCCTTGCTTGATTATCTTCCAGTACCTAATATAGCTGGTGAGAAGCTTCTTGCCAGGCTGTTGGTTATTTAGTAGGTGCCCCTTTCTGTCTCTCTCCATACTCTCTTTATCCTTCATGTTTTAAAATGCCTCAATGAGACAGATATAGGTAATTTTTCCTTTATTGTGCCAGGCTGTGGGCCCTTTCCAACTGACAGACTTTAAACAAATCTTTCTGTTTTGTTGCACAACTCATTCTTGACCTCCTCTGTACCTAATGTTTCTCAGTATGGAGAGTGGAGACTTATGCCCCTCCAGGTATAGTGTGGTATAGGCTGCCATTTTCTCCAATTGGCTTCATCAGTTTTCTGTATTCCATAAATTTCTTGAATCTCCTTGTCCATAGATGATCCTTGCTCACTCTCTTCATGTTATGGAGTTATAGCACTTAAAAATTTTTTTTTGCTGTAGTGTTATTGGTGTCTCAGGAGGGAGAGGTAATAAAATGGTGCACCTAGGTCTTCATATTGATTCATTAGCCTCAATATTCTATTCTGCTGAACATTTTTTACATTTACATGTAGACTATTTAAAATATTTGTAAAATGTCTGGCTATACCAGAGAATGTACCATATTTAAGGCTATTATTTAAATAACATTACTATATTAGTATTTAGATTTTCCAAGGTAATTAGTTTCAATATGATTATTTACTTTGCAGAATTTGAAATATTACCAAAGATAGCCAGTTTCTCTAAGGTAGCACTGTCTAATACAGTTTTTGGCTAGGTTGGAAATATTCTCTGTTTGTGCCGTCCAATACAGTGACTACAAGCCACATGTGTTTATTGAACATTTAAAATGTGGCTGGTGCTACTGAGGAACTGAGTTTTTAATTTTACTTAATTTTCACTGATTTCAATTTAAATAGCCACATGTGGCTAGGAGCTCCTATGTTGGACAATGCAGCATGGATCTTGAATTTTATAAAGTTCACAAAATTTAAAAATATTTTTAGGCTTACATCACTTATATAAAGAAAAGTACACCAGAAAGAGATAGACCTGAGAAATCTTACAAGATACATAGGTAGTATAAAATTATGCTTACGGTTTATACCAGGAAATATAATCATTCACTTAGTAAATATGTTAAGGCCACATACCATGTGGGCACATACTATGCCAGGTGCCAGGATTACAAAAATGCAGACACACAAGGCACCTGCCCTCAAGGATATTTCAGTCTACTGAGGAAACAGACATTGCAAACCAACCAGTAAATACAACAAGAAGATTGTCTTACCTGTCTGTGCCTGGGGGTGAGAATATAGTGTCCAGTTATCCAGGAAGTAGCATGAGTCCTGACTCAAAGCTGAGATTAATGAGTTGGACACTTCAGATAGAGAAAGAACAGCAAGGGGGCAGGTGCGGAAACGGATTTCAGAAAGGCAAAAGACATCTGATATTGCTAGAACCTACAATGCTGTTGTGGGAATATTAGGACGAGAGACTGGCCAGTTAGGCAGGAGTGGCAGATTACTCAATGTGAGAAGAGCCAACCCACTCCCAGTGAGGGCAGATAGAGTATAAACCTGATAGAGTGTAGACTTGTTGAGTTGGAAGAATGGTGACCTTACTAGATGTTCTGACCCTACAACCCTCTCCATTCACTCATCAACAAATATTTTTTGATGTTCTCCTAAATTTTTTTTTACACTGATGATTGGTTTTAAGAACTCTTTTAATTTTTCTTTTTTTCTCTCTCCCAGTGTTACTGAGATCTAATTGACATACAGCACTGAGTAAGTTTAAGGTATACAGCATAATGATTTGACTTAATACATCATGAAATGATTACCACAATAAGTTCAGTGAAAATCCATCATCTCATATACATACAAAATTAAAGAAATAGAAAAAAATTTTTCCTTGTGATGAGAACTCTTAAGATTTACTCTAACTTTCATATATAACATACAGCAGTGTTAATTCTATTCATCATGTTGTACTTTACATCTCTAGTACTTTTTATCTTATAACTGGAAGTTTGTACCTTTTGACTTCCTTCATCCAATCCCCCCCACCCCACCTCTGGTAACCACAAACCTGATCTCTTTTTTAATGAATTTGTTTGGTTTTGAGGTATAATTGACCTACAATACTATGTTAGTTCCTGGTATACAGCATAGTGAGTTGATATTTCTATAAATTTCAAAATGATCACCATGATAAGCCTAATTAACATCTGTCACCATACAAAGATACTACGTAATTATTGACTATATTCCCCACAATGAACATTTCATACCTATGATCTATTTGTTTTGTAGCTGGAAGTTTATACCTCTTAATCTCCTTCGCCTATTTTTCTCCTCTCCCTGATCTCCCCCACTCTGGCAACCACCTGTTTGTTCTCCTTATCCATGACTGTTTCTGTTTGGTTGTATTTGTTTATTCATTTTGTCTTTTAGATTCCACATGTAAGTGAAATCATACAGTATTTTTCTTACTCTCTCTGACTTACCTCACTTAGCATGATACCCTCTAGGTCTGTCCATGTTGTCACAAATGGGAAGATTTTTCTTCTTTTTGTGGCTTAGTAATATTCCACACACTCATACACTTTATCCGTTCATCAATTAATGGGCACTTAGGCTTCTTCCATATCTTGCCTATTGTAAATAATGCTACATTGAACATAGGGATGCATATATCTTTGGGAATTAGTGTTTTCACTTTCTTTAGAGCAACATCCAAGAGTCAAATTGCTGGATTAGGGATTCTTTTAAGTAGCCAGTGAAAAAGTAAATTTTAACCCAGCATCAACCGAAATGAGAAATTCCTAATTAGAGAACTCCCACTCAATAAATACATTTAAAATAATGGTGAGTATCATACTACATACTATGTACTTTTGCAGCTCCAGAAAACACAGAATTTAATTCCAGCATGCAACTGCTGAATAACAGAAGTCATTCCAATTGCTTTTGCACTTTCCAATAAATCATAAATGTACTTGTACTAATGTCCTATGGACAGGCACATCTAATCATCTTATCTACTTTTCAAGTTTGCAGTTTTGATTTATTTATATCAAAACTATTTGAGGTTAGAGAAATTTGGACATTTGGAAGATGCCCAAATTGGATAAACAGTTATTTCTCCCTGGGAATTTGAGACTATACCAGCCACCAGAGAAATGGTAATTTTTGGTATAAGTGTTCTAGGGAGAGGCAGGGAATGGAGAAGAGATCTGGCCCAAGATTTCTATATGCTTTAGATTTCTCTGAACCAAGACATGACAAAGTATAAAGTTTCATTCCCTGGTCCTTTAAATACACACACACACACATATACACACACAGAAAGAGAAAAAAAATGACTAAAATACTCTCAATTAGAGTCAGTGAAAAGAAAGTCCTGGGTTAACAAAGTGAGTTTTAAAGAATACTAAAAAATACTTACTAAGGTGCCATGATCCCATCTTATTGTTAAGTTCAGCTTTTACATTCTAAATCCCTATGTTCTGTTTATAACTTGCTCCAAAATGTTCCTTTTGACCTTTGGGTCTGATTTCTCTTGCCTCATCTCAATCCAAAGGCGAATTTATTTGCAATTTGAACTGAATCTCTTCAGTAATTTCAGTAACTTGAGTTTGAAGAAAATACCTGCTTTGTGCTTTCAGAAATCGTTCAGATTTTTTTCCGTGTTCAAATAGCTTAGAAATGACTTTGTTTAGAAGCTATAGAATTGGAATGGCTGTGCTGAAGATCCACTTTGAAAGGAGTTGGTCAAGAAATTTGGATTAACGAACCAGAAATGATGAGGCTCCATAGCATGTAATTACATGGAGGCAAGTGCATACCCTCCCCTATCAGACATCTTGCACATGCATGTGACAGTAGTTACAAGAGAGGTCAAAACCTACCCCAAAATATCCGCCTAAGGTCCATGTCTGACTTTTGAAGGTTTGAAATTATAATAAAACAATCTCAATTCCCACAAAGGACATATTCGTATGCAAAGAGCATTCATGTGATTTTTGCTAGAACTTGGAGAATATGATGCAGAATACACACTGAGACATGAATCCTCTGGATTCAAGCTCAGGTTTTCTTCTGACTTATTTATGTCTCCAAGTTGGGCCTCTAACGTTGCTTCATCATTCTGTCTAGAAAATAGAAAATGATCTGATATGTGAGTGTGTTGAAAGGAATTAGCCCTACCATCTACGCTTTTCAAGGGCATTTCTTTCAATAAATAACTTTATTTCACGTCTACTGAAAGCCAGGATCTGTGTTAATGCTGTGGATATGGATATGGATAAGACAGAGATGCTCCCTTGGGAAATTCCCTAAATAAAGAAGACGGTTGATGAAGTGTAATAGTATAGGATAAATATAAAGAGATTATTTTCAATAAAGACAGACCAATTTGAGTCTATTGCTTTCAAGGAAAGAAAGAAAAAGAGGGATAGACAAATAGAGAGTAGACATATAAAGATACAGATCTAAATTCCTATACACCCAAAATGGAAAATTTTTAAATTCTATATAATTACCATCAACCCCTCCTCACCTCCAGTCCAATCCAGGCCTTCCCAAGTAGTAAACATCCAATCTAAAGAAAATCAGCATGCTGGCTAAATAAATGCATTTTTGGAACCAGTCCCTAAGTTGCTCAGTCTTCCTCTTTCCAACCAGATTGTCACCTCCGCGCCACCCCTACTCGGGAATTCTGGAGCTTTCAGAAAAGACCCATCCTAACAGTCCCTCCCTCCAGATAACTACAGTAAAAGAAAAAAAAATCGGGTCCCTCTGCCTGAAAATAAACTTATTGTCCTTAAAACTTCCAGTGCACTTATACCTGCCTCTCCTAGAACAACTACTGCTTTTCCTTGATTCTAAATTACAATTTTTTTACATTTTAAAAATCATTGTGCATCTTGTAGTCAATGCATACGTTTATTCTAAGGTTTCTTTTTTCCCAAGAAAATATTTTGAAATTGATAGTGGATCTTGTGCTGATTCATTAATTCAACAAATATTTTTTGAGCTTCTGCTGTGTGCCAGGCTCTATGCTAGGCATTTGGGCCATATTGCACAGTCTTTGAAGATCTGTATATCATGACAGTTTTGGAATTTATCAAATGCTAAGGAAATTCAAAGCAGCTACAGAATATTGCTGCTGAAATCTGGGTTCAAAATATCTTGACTTCTTGATTTGAATTTTTATATACATATTAATGTGACTTTTAAAAAGCTTACAATAATGTCATTCAAATGAAGTGAGGTTTTGGAGCTAAGACGCAATGAACACATTACAGTGTGTGCTATGGTGATGTGGAATGGCTATCCACACAGATGGTATTGATTTTCATTTCCTGTGAAGCTGAATCAACATGTTGTGGCTAATGTCTACGTAATTTAATGTATTGAATAAAATGTACCATTGCTCTCTACTGGGGGATAAAAGCTCTTACTTGACTGTGGTATCCTTGTGCTCTAAAACCACAACAGACATATTTAACAATTCTTGGTTATTAAAAATCAACCTAAGAAAATCTTTCCTGTTTGTTTAAAAAAAAAGCATAATTTTTCTTTGACTCATTTGTGTTTTTTATATCAGAGTAGAAGAAAGGCAAGTGTTAACAGAATTTTCTCTTAGACTAATGAGTTTTGCAGATAAAGTTCCATATGGGTGCCAAAATCATTAGATGTCCACAAAGGTCCTGGAAGGATATATGATAAGAATCAACAAGCTAAGGTGGCAGTACCAAACAGGATGCTTTCCTCTTCAGGGTCTATGGCAGGATAGGCTAGGAGGGACCCTCCCTTCCTACTCTCCTCCTGGGTGACCAGGGCTCTCATCCGACTCTGGCTGACTGAAGCCCCTCACTGCAGCACCTCGCATACTAGTCTCCTTTGGTTCAGTCTCCTATTTATTAAAAATGAGACAGTTATCCTCAATCCACCAACCTCACAAGATTTTTGTGGGGAATCATATTAAATAACTTATGTGGAAAAAACTCATAAAATTGTAAAGTACAGTACAAATACTTTAAATGGTATTATGATGTTCTCATTATTACTCAGTGTTTGCTCCAAAATTGCCTGCTCCCCTGACGATCAAAACTGCCAGTCTTTTGAATTTGATTGGTCAGTGGTTCAATTATCTGGCTACAGAACCTTACAATAACGTGTGAATGAATGATAATTTTTTAAAGGGCATCATTAAACGTGATGAGACAAAGTGGTTTTTGTATGTTAGTGTGTTGGCCATTTTATCACCATCAAACAGGGGCTAACAACCACTAAGAGATTTTGATTTTGCTCACTCATTTTCTTCCCCAGGTCTCCCCAGAGAAGTGTCTTTCTTTGCAATTTTGTGATCCAAAATTGGGAGAAGAGGGAAGACTGAAGGGAGGAGAGGCTCTTTGTCTATGGGGCGGGAGTTTAAGGCGAGTCAAGGAACTGACTGAGTAGAAAGGAAAGAGGGTTTAAGAAATGTTGCTAAAGGCTATGTGTCCTCTTCAAGGGGCTTGTTAAATATAAGGAGACTGAACATATTAGATTTTTTTCAGATTTCCAGGTTTTGTTTCCTATACTGCTGTAATACTGGACCACATGGGTCATAGCTTAATATCAACATTTATTTAAACCTGAACTAATGCCAGGTACTATATATAATTACTTTTCATGCACCATCCTATGTAATACTCTAATTCTGCAAAACATGCTATTTCATCCACTTTTATACATGAGGAAACCCCGGCTTAAAGTTAGAGGTGAAATAACCTGCCACAGTAACATAACTAGGAGCTTTCAAAGCCAGGCCTTGAATTTCAGAGACTGACCTCTTAGTCACTCACTGTACGATTTCATGCAAACCAGTACACCTCCCCCATTGGTAGATTGTATAGGAGAAAGGGGTTTAATCTGCTATCATGAGGGATAGGAGGGGAAAGAAGTAAAGTTTTTAATTTCCCTTTTCTAATCTGGTTGACTCCTCAAGTTCAGAAAAGCAGAGTTGCAACAGCCCTCGTTTCCTAAAGGCTGTTGACAACTTTGCTATTTATTGTTGAATAAATTGAATAATGGTGTACCCAATGGTGCACACAAATAGCTTTTGAAATAACATTCAAAAAGAATACAAGAGACAACACCTACATTCCCTGCAAGCAAAAAAGGAAGCTGCCTACATGAAATTAGGTTACCTGACTATACTTAAAGTAGGGGCATTCCCTGTTACAGATATCTTTGTAACTGGCAGATTAATTCAGAGGTAATCCCAAATTTAGACATTAAGCACTGTCAAACCTATAGATCTAGATGTTTTCTCCTTTAACATCAATGGAAATTATTTTTTTTTGAAATTTGTAATCAAATAAATTAATATACAGAATAATGTCATGGGTAAACTATAAACAAAGTTACCAGATACTTATCTGATTTATAGATAATCTACTAGGCTTAGGTCAATTCTATTGTCTTTGGATTCCTAAGAGTATCCAGAACACTGGATTACCTGTGCAGGTGTCTACTGAATTAAACAATGAACATGGACAGCTAACAGATTACAATACATATATTTCTTTGGTAGAATGTGATTCTTACTTAACCACTAATACCTTTTTGTAAGGGACAGTTAAATTCTAGTCCTCGGTGGCTAGGCTTAAGTTCTCAGAGGTGACACAGGGCCTCTTTTGTATTATTCTTGGGTTCCACAATTGCCCTTACGTAGTAAGACATTATTTGCTATTAGCATATTAATAAACAGTTTCTTAAACACCCTCCAAATTTTTGGAAGCCCATTTTTAATTGTTCAAGGCTATCTTAACTGCTGCTGTTATCTTTTTTTCCCTATTGTGTTTTGTGTTGAGTTTGGACTGCAATTCAAACCTTACTAATTTATGCTCACTACCTTTGTGTGTAAGAGCTGAAGCTCTGTATTTAAAGAGAACTGATACAAATCCTTCCTACTGAATACCTGTGTGACCTAAGACAAATTACGTATGTACCTTTAAGCAACAGTTTTCTCATCTGTAAAATTGGAATAAGAATAGTATATATTCACATTTTTATGCCATGATTTATTTTTGCTCATCCTCTGTGGACTTTGCCTCCATGGTACTTAAAGTCCCCATGCCTAAAAATTCACTGTACAGAGTCTGTTGTATCCTTATAACCATCATATTAAACATTCTTGTTTTAAAAAATTTAAATACAGTTGATTTACAATATTGTGTTGGTTTCTGGTGTATAGCATAGTGATTCAGTTATACATTTATATATTTTTTGGTATTCTTTTTCATTATAGGTTATTACAAGATACTGAGTATAGTTCCCTGTGCTATACAGCAGGACCTTGTTGTTTATCTATTTTTTACTATATAGTAGTTTGTATCTGCAAATCCCTCATTTATTCAAAAAGTCCTAATTTATGCCTTTTTCCCTTCCCCCTTTGGTAACTATAAGCTTATGTCTGTGAGTCTGTTTGTTTTGTAAATAAATTCATTTGTGCCATTTTTTTTAGATTCCACATATAAGTGATATCATATGGTATTTGTCTTTCTGTTTCTGACTTACTTCACTTAGTATGATAATCTCTAGGTTCATCCACATTGCTGCAAATGGCATTATTTCATTCATTTTATGGCTGTGTAGTATTCCATTGTGTATATATACCACATCTTCTGTATCCATTCATCTGTTAATGAGCATTTAGGTTGCTTCCATGTCTTGACTATTGTAAATAGTGCTGCTATGAACATTGACGTGCATGTATCTTTTCAAGTTAGAGTTTTCTCTGGATATATGCCCAAGAGTGGGATTGCTGAATCAAATGGTAACTCTGTTTTTAGTTTCTTAAGGAATCTCCATACCATTTTCCATAGTGGCTGCACTAATTTACATTCCTACCAACAGTGTACAAGGGTTCCCTTTTCTCCACACCTTTTCCAGCATTTATTGTTTGCGGACTTTTTAATGATGGCTGTTCTGACTGGTGTGAGGTGATACCTCATTGTAATTTTGATTTGCATTTCTTTGACGATTAGTGATGTTGAGCATCTTTTCGTATGCCTATTGGCCATCTGTATGTCTTCACTGGAAAAATGTCTTTTGGTCTTCTGCCCATTTTTTGATTGGGTTGTTTTGTTGTTGTTGATTTGTATAAGCTGTTTGTATATTCTGGAAATTCAGCCCTTGTCAGTCACGTAGTTTGCAAATATTTTCTCCCAGTCCATAGGTTGTCTTTTCATTTTGTTTATGGTTTCCTTTGCTGTGCAAAAGCTTGTTTAATTTGGTCTCATTTACTTTTGCTTTTATTGCCTTGGGAGACTGACCTAGGAAAACATTGCTATGATTTATGTCAGAGAATGGTTTGTCTGTGTTCTCTTCAAGGAGATTTATGGTGTCTTGTCTTATGTTTAAGTCTTTTCACCATTTTGAGTTTATTTTTGTGTTTGGTGTGAAGGAGTGTTCTAATTTCATTGATTTACATGTGGCTGTCCAGCTTTCCCAAAGCCACTTGCTGAAGAGACTGTCTCTTCTCCATTGTATGTTCTTACCCCCTTTGTTGAAAATTAATTAACCATAGGTATATGGGTTTATTTCTGTGCTCTCTATTCTGTTCCATTTATCCATTTGTCTGTTTTTGTGCCAATACCACACTGTTTTGACTACTGTCACTTTGTAGTATTGTCTGAAGTCTAGGAGAGTTATGCCTCCAGCTTCATTCTTTTCTTCAGTATTGCTTTGACAATTCTGGGTCTTTCGTGATTTCATATATATTTTAGGATTGTTTTGTCTAGGTCTGTGAAAAATGTCCTGGTTAATTTGATAGGGATTACATTAAATCTGTAGGTTGCTTTGAGTAGTATGGCCCCTTTAACAATATTAATTCTTCCAATCCGAGAGCATGGAATATCTTTCCATTTCTTTAAATCATCTTTAATTTCCTTATCAATGCTTTATAGTTCTCAGCATGTAAGTCTTTCACCTCCTTGGTCAAGATATTAAACATTCTCTTAATTGGAACATGCAAGACTATTGTTAAATTTAAATACTGCATGATAAATTAGCATTATGTAGCCATTCCTCTGATTTCGCCTTGGCTTTCCTTGATTTCAGGTTAGTTTAGTAAAACAGAGACCTGGTGGGCATGAGGCATGTCCAGATACATTTTAACCAGAAAAGGGTGAAATGGGAAGAGAAATATGAAAGCACAAGCCCTTGTCATTGTGAGAAGGGCAGTAACAGGAATTAGATCTTACAGGTACTTACAACTCTATGATGTAAGTAATACTATTTTACAGACGAGGATGTTGAAGGTAAGGGATATAAACAGCTTGCTCATATCACACTGATAATAAATAATGGTGACCTGGGAATTTGAACCTAAGTGAGTCTGATGCTGAACAATGAATCACTTTTCCTATAAGAGTTTATACTTCAAAGAGTCTGTCCTTTTGTCCATAAATACATAATTATATTTTTTATATCATATATCCTGATTTAAGATTCTGAAAATGTGGTCGTTATAAGGTTATAGTAAGTCAAGGTATAAGCTTCCTGTGCTTTCACAAGCAGAATTCACAAGCAGGATATACAACATACTACACCTAAGAACAGCAACACATGAAGACCTTAACTATAATAAAATAAAAGTCAGCTTCTTTTGATGTCCCTCAAAATGATAGACTAAATGTTCACAGAAAACCTTCAAGTACAGCACAAGTTAATATGCTAAATACAACATTTAAAATGTTTAAAATCTGTAACAAAACTGTTGAGAAGTAAAAGCTTCCCTCAGAGGCTGGAAAAAAAAAAGAGCCAAGAGAAGTAAACAATCACTGGAGGCAGCTTTGGCCCTACATGTATATACTGAAGCTTTCTGGCCAAGAGCTGAGCTTCCCAACCAGTGTGATGATCTGTCAGCCCTTACAGTGATCACCTGGGGCAGCCTGAGCTGCCATTAGGCTAATCACCTCCATCCAGATATGGCCTCTTCCAGGACTCCGAGGAGTGCTGCTCAGGCACAGTGAGTAGGTGGCCCCACAGTCCTTGCAGAGGACGAGCCCTGTAATGTCAGCCTGCCCTTGCTGCTACCTGGACCCACTGAGTACAGCCCAACAGGAACTCTACAACCTGACATTCATTCCATCAGCCAACTGCAGAATGGACCATCGTGGACAGCAGTTCAGCCTGGGGAGCAGTTGTAGGAGGTCATGATCCTGGTGCCCAAAGAGCCCCACATGCAAACCAAGATGCAGCTGCTTGAGAGTGTTGAAGCTGGGAACCCAGACATGGTCTCCTGGAAGACAAAGCTTCATGAGGTGCATCTCATCCATTTCATTCAAAGAGAGTATTTTAGTTTCCATAACAAATTATCACAAACTGGGTGGCTTAACACAACAGAAATTTATTTTCTTGCCATTCTGGAGCCTACAAGTCTGAAATCACTTGGCAGGGCCATGCTCCCTCTGAAGCCTCCAGGGAAAAATTCTTTCTCACCTCTTCCCAGTTTCTGGTGACTTCCAGCAATCCTTAGCACACTTTGGCTTGTAACTGTATCACTCTAATCTCTGCCTCCACAGTCATATGGCTTCTTCTCTGTGCATCTGTGTTTCTCTGTGTCTTCTCTTCTTGTCGGGACAGCGGTCATGGATTTGCTGCCCACCCTAATTCAGTATGACCTCATCTTAATTAGTTACATCTGCAAAGACCCTATTTCCAAGTAAATTCACATACTGAGGTTTCTGGTGGGCATGAATTTGTGGTGCAGGGACACTTAGCCCACTACAGAGGAGTTTGTGGCTGATGTGCCTGTTTAGCAGCATATTACTAGTATCTTTTCAAAGTGACTGCAGTGATAAAGCCTGAGCAGTTTACAAATTAGAGAAAAGTTCAGTTGAATTAAAATTTCTTTGTACTGCCACAAAGTAACAACTCCAATATTAACATTTGTCAATGAGAAAAAATGATAGCTATTAGATTCTTAAAATAAGATTGCTATAAAAATGGTTCAAAATTTTTATTTCCAAGTTTATGATAAATTTTCTTGTTAATGATGATTATCAAGAATTTTAAGATATTGTAATTTTTAAATCTTGACTAGAAATTGCATATAGCTATTTCAGGCAAAAAGGAAATCTGATTAAACAATATGAAAATATTTCATTTAGAAATTTTTTATTTAATATCTTAATATAATGTAAATATACCATTTAACAACCCACATATCCATCAATAAGAGAATAAATATAAAAATTGAGGTCAAACAATAGACTATTATACAACAAAAATTAACAAAATACAGCTATAGACAACAACACAGATTAATCTCAAAACCATAATTTTGAGCAAAAAAAGGCAGGTGACAAAAGCATATATGTAGATGTGATTCAGTTTATATGAAATGGATGCTCATTAAATTATGTGATTTATTATTTAAGGATACATACATATGTGATATCAATCAAAAAAAAGGAAATTAATAACACAGTATTCAGGATAATGATTGCCTGTGAAAGGCAAGAGGTGGTGGTATTAGGAAGAAACACACAATATAAGGAAATTCTCTGAGAGGTATTGTTGTTTCCTATTTCTTAAGCAGGCTAGGGGGTAGATTGCTATTCATTTCATTATTTTTACTGTACATTTATGTTATATACACTCTTCTATATGTTTCAGAATGTAAAAGACAACCTAAGAAAGGAGGTCATGCATCCAGTGAAAGCTTTGTATTTGTTTGTTAAAATCCTCCATAGCTGATTCAATATAGAGAGAGTCTTGATATTATTTATGAGAATAAAGGATAAATATAGGTAGAAATAGAACTGAGAGTGTGATGATACCATGGCTCTGGGATTTAGGGAAGTCCCACTAAATCCAGTTACTATCTCTTTGAGATGCTGAACAGTAGCTGCCAAGTGAAAATAGGACAAGGAAATTAGTGGCGGGAGTGGGACTTCAGGGTGATTAGCCAAAGATATGTTGCACCACTTCCTGTTATTCACTGTACAGGTGTAGAACTTCTCGAGCTTCACCCTGTCAATTGCCCAAGTTGTCCATTGTTGGAAGAGAACAATGGGGCAGAACTGCCAAAGGCAAAAAAAGACCAGTTTAAAGGGAAACAATCCACAGCACCTTTAAAAATAACTCTGGTCAAACTTGCAACTAGTAGATAAGTAAGTCTGGGCGATATAATAATGTACAGTATAGAGAATATTGTATTATAATCATCAAACTTGCTAAGAGGCTAGATCTTAATTATTACTGCCACAAAAAAAGAAATAATTATGTGACCTGATAGAGGTGCCAACTGATGCTACAATGGCAATCATATTACAATATATAAACATATCAAGTCAACATGTTGTATACCTTAAACTTACACAATGTTATATTTCAAATATCTTTCAGTTTAAAAAAATAAATAAGTAAAAACTCTGGTCAGACTAGCACAGGGAATCAGAGTTAAAGAAATCCTGGCCCCAGAGAAGGCTTCCATCTATTGCTCTTGGTCACAGGCTTTCTTATGGGGTGGGGGATGCAGGGTGTGGGAGAATTATTTTGAAAAAAGATATATCTCAAAATAATTTATGTTGTTTAGCGAAACAGTGAAGGTAAATTAGAAACATCTCTCTCTCTGCCAGCAATGCTATTACCACAAACTCTCCCCCGAAACCAATCTCCATAGCCCTATTATACACATTTATTAATTTCATGCAACTGGTAGTAACTCACAGCAGTGATTTGAAAAAAGTCTGGTACTAGAGTGGAAATGTATGCTTTCAAACCTTATTTAAAATCAAATTTTCTCATAGCTTGGTTTCTGTTCAGTTCAACTTAATTTCTTTCAGGACCTGGGCCAGCAGTCACACTAATTTGCATGATCACTTACTGTTTAAACAGGCCCCTTGGTTTTCAATGAATGACCTTCTATATATCATCAGATTTTTGATGCATAAATCAACTACCCTTACTCTGGTAGACCTGGGGCAGGGATGGAGAGGATTGACTGTAACTACAAAGCTGCATAACTGAAAGACAAAAGCATTAAAAACAAACCTCCAAAAAAGGAGAGTAAAACTGTGAAATGAAGTATACATTAAGTATACAGGGCACGAATATGCGCATGTAGCTTTTTGATTGAGCTGCTCTATTTAGGCAGCAATATTTTTGTCTGTAGTTGGGCCACCACCACTTCCAACCTGATACTGTTGTCCTAAATGTCAATAGTCATTTATTTATGCTGAATGAGAAGGAGTTTCAAAGGAAAAAGGGTAGCTGTATTTGAGCAGTTTACAATCTAAGGAGGAAAACCTATGAGACAACCCAGAAACAGTGTGAGAGCCTTCCAGTCAGTCACAGCCTTAGCAACTTAAAGTAATAAGTATTTTAAAACCATTGCCATCCATATCTTAAGCAATTTCATCCCCATGGAAAAGCTATAAAACCATTATTCATTTAACACAGTTAAAGCTCATATAGGAGGAAACTGGAAGGTATATACTTGCACAAGTCTGGATCTGTCTTTATGAATCATAAATATAACTGCAACAAAGAAATGCTAGCCAGCTCTCCACTGTGTCAAGCAGTGGTGGGAAAAACAAGCGTCTTTTTCTCTCGGCCTAATTGCATTCCTCACCTGGCAGGACAGCCTGGTGGAGAACAAGGCTTTGGAGGCAAACATACCTGGGTTCCTGGTTTCCAGGTCTGGCTCTGCAACTTGACAGCTCTGTAACCTTTAGTACGTCACTTGACCTCTAAACATCAGGCTTCTCATCTGTAAAATGGAAATATAAATAATAAAGTTTAAAACCCATATGAAGTTGCTGATGTCAACCATTTTTGACTAATACAAATGGCAGTTACACATGGTTTTACCCAATTATATCTACCCCATAAGGATGTTTGTGAGAATCAAGTGAGATTAGAGCATTATTTGAATTTTCTCTCATCAACAAGATTTTCGTTATTCATTTAACAGTTAATATGGGACCGGGTGAAAAATGGAATCCACATCTGTGGAGAGCATTATATATGAGTAAGTAGAGGATGTCAAATATTTTACCTTCTCCTCTCAAATTTCCTGATTGGATTTCATTTAACCACCACTAAGAGAGATTCTCCCTGTTGAGATTTACGAAATCTAGTGAAGTCATCTTATCAACTATTAAGGAGTGGAGACATTCAGAACTCTTACTGTCAGAGCAAAATAACTGTTATGTTTCCTCCATAAAGCTGCATTAACTTATTAAATCAGCAATTTTCAAATTGTGAACTCTGAAGACCCAGGGCTCTATAACGCATTGTTGGGAAGTCCTTGAAAAGCAAACACAGTAGTCATATAAAATATTTAAATTGGAACAACCTCTGTTTCTCCAACACTAATTCGACTCTACAATAAGAAGAGGGCTCAGAAACAAACAAACTAAAAAAGCGAGAAACAAAAACACAATAACTAAATCTAAGGCAGAAGGATCCCACATCTTTAGAGTGTTTAATAGGTTGAGGAGTGACTCCACAGGATCCTGTCTGAGCAGTAAATGGTACTTACACCAGGCTTCATTTCAAAAATAATTTGGGAAAATAGTAAAGATAATGAAAGGTTTGAACCCATTTAGTGCAGACTATATCTCAAGTGCTATATGTTTTGCTATATAGTCTCTCAAATTGCAAGGCCACTTTCAGTTCCAAATAACATTTCCTCTAGATCCAGAAAACTGGTCCTGCTACTTTCCATAGTCTGTGTCTGAGCCCTGAGAAGATTGACAATCACTATAAAATATTACGAAAAATCACATTTGGTAAATGCAGTCACATTTTAGCCTTCTGAATGGTTTCTCTGAATTTTAATTCTGAGGACATTTCAAAGAAAATTTAATTTTTACTTCTTTGATTACCTTGCACTTTACTCTTCATAATATTTTCTAAGGGCTACTTTATAGCCAAAAAAGAAATGAGTCTTTGAGTCTGTGAATGAGTAAGCCATATTTTCCATAAAATAAAAGAACTAAAATTAATTAGAAGGTGCCATGTTTCAAAACCTAAAACTCATAGAATTTGATACTTGGCAAACTCTTATACTCATTCAGCTGTTTAAAGATCACCTATAATATACAAAGCCCTGGGCTATATATTTAGGTTGGTATAGAAAAATGAACAAAAATATTGCCCTTGCCTTCATAAAACTTCCAACCTCCTGGCAAAGGCCAATGATACCTAACTAAAACAAAATGTGATAAAGATGAAGGAAATGGCATTCAAAAAGTACAATAAGGGGTGCAAAGTATGAAACTGCCAATCACAATCAGGAGTACCAAGGACAATTTCTTAGAGAAAATACCAGTTTACCTGGGCCTCAAAGGATGTGTGGAGCTTTAAAAATAAAATAGGGAATGAAAGACATTGTAGCAGAGACTAGCATGACGAAAAACATGAAGGTGTGAGAATATATTTTGTAGTGGAGGACATAAAAAAGTCAGTGTGTGTTATGGCAGGAATAAAAGGTACTTGGCAAGAGAGAGATGTGGTAATAAAAAAAGTTGAAGTGGTAGGTTGGTCCAGATTATAAAAGACCTTCAATGCCTCACTGAGGAATGAGAACTTTTTAATTTAAATAGTGGAATCATGGATCAAGATGGTGGAATGTGAGGACATGGAACTAACTCCCCTGAGAAACACATCAAAAATACATCTACATGTGGAATAATTCTCATGGAAAGCTAACTGGAAACTGAGAGAAGAACTCCTATACAACCAATAACAACAACAACAAAAACAACCCAATCCAAAAATGGGCAGAAGACCTAAACAAGCAATTCTCCAGTGAAAACATACAAATGGCCAGTAGGCACATGCACAAATGCTCAATACCGCTAATTATCAGAGAAATGCAAATCAAAACCACCATGAGGTATCACCTCACACCAGTCAGAATGGCCATCATTAAAAAGTTCACAAATGTAAATGCTGGAAAGGGTGTGGAGAAAAGGGAACACTTCTATATTGTTGGTGGGAATATAGTTTGGTGCAGCCATTATGGAAAACAGTATGGAGGTTCCTTTAAAACTAAAAATAGAGCTGCCACATGATCCAGCAATCACACTCCTGGGTGTACATCCAGAGTGAACTCTAATTCAAAAAGACACCTGCACCGCAATGTTCATAGCAGCACTATTTACAATAACCAAGACATGGAAACAACCTAAATGTCCATCAACAGATGACTGGCTAAAGAAGCTGTGGTATAGTTATACAATGGAATACTAGTCAGCCATAAAAAATGATAAAATAATGCCTTTTGCAGCAAGATGGATGTCCCTGGAGAATGTCATTCTAAGTGAAGTAAACCAGAAAGAGAAAGGAAAATACCATATGATATCACTGATATGTGGAATCTAAAAAAAAAGGACAAATGAACTTATATATAAAATAGAAACAGACTCACAGATATAGAATACAGACTTGTGGTTGTCAGAGTGGGAGGAGGGTGGGAAGGGATAAACTGGGAGTTCAAGATTTGCAGATGCTGACTGGTATATATAAAATAGATAAACAAGTTTCTACTGTATAGCACAGGGAAACATATTCAATATCTTGTAGTAGCTTATGGTGAAAAAGAATATGAAAATGAATGTATGTATATTCATGTATGACTAAAGAATTGTGCTGTACACTAGAAATTGACACAATATTGTAAACTGACTATACCTCATTAAAAAAATGTTTTTTTAATCTGAACAAGTAAAAAAGCAGACAATTGGCTTAAGAAAAGGTGGTGTATATATACAATGGAATATTACTCAGCCATTAAAAATAAAATGTTGCCATTTGCAGCAACATGGATGGACTTAGAGAATATTAGGCTTAGTGAAATAAGAGAAAGAAAAATACTATATGAAATAATACAAATAAACCTATATACAAAACAGAAACAGACTCACAGACACAGAAAACAATCTTATGGCTACCAAAGGGGAGAGAGACAAATTAGGAGTATGGAATTAACAGATACAAACTAGTATACATAGAACAAATAAGCAATAAGGATATACTGTACAGCACAGGGAATTATATCCAGTATCTTAAAATAGCTTATCATGCAATATAATCTGAAGAAATATAACTGAATTACTATGCTGTACACCTGAAACCAAAGCAATATTGTAAATCAACTATACTTTAATAAAGGTAATTAATTAATAATAAATGAATGAATCATGAAAGGATTGAGTCACATGGTCAGACGTATTTTAGGCGATATTGGGACAGATGAAGGTTAGATTGAGAAATGTAGAGAATGAGTTGAGGAGATTAATTAGACATCTTTAGCAAAGCCCAGACAAGAATAATAAGGGCCTGGCCCAGCACAGTGGTATCACCATGGGAAGAAGTCAGGGGCAGGAAACATTTCTGAGATTGAAATAATTAGGATAAACTGACTGTTTCGATGTGTTTTCAGAGTAATGTGTAGGAGGACAAGGACAGAATTTCTGCATAAAATAGAATGACTCTGTCCTCTCCATGGCAATTACATAAGATACAGACCACCAGAGATTAGGAGAATTGAAGGAAAACATCATGACTTAGATTTGGAGCACCTGAGCTCCAGGTGCTACACGGATATCCATGGAGGAATGGCAAAAATGTAGTTGATCTGTAGGTCTACTCCTCAACAACAACAACAACAACAACAACAACAACAAAAGACCAAAATTAGAGCCATAGATTTGGACAGGGCAAGATTAAAGTATATGGGCATGAGAAGTAGGCTAAAGTTTGGTGCACCTCTTTAAACTGATATTCTTTCAATACCTGGTTGTATTAGTTTGCTAGAGCTGCCATGGCAAAGTACCGTGGGATGGGTGACTTAAATATATTTTCTCACAGTTCTGGAGATTGAAGTGCAAGATGAAAGTGTCAGCAGTGTTAAGGCCTCTCTCTCCTTGGCTTGTAGATGGTCAACTTCTCCTTGTGTCTGCATATTGTCTTCCCTCTGTACATGTCTGTATCCAAATTTACTCTTCATATAAGGACAGCAGGAATACTGGATTAGGACTTACCTTAATGACATCATTTTACCTTAATTACCTCTTTAAAGATCCTATCTCCAAATACATCACATTTCTGAGATACTAGGGGTTAGGACTTCAACATATGAATTTGGGCGGGTGGGGGGGACACAATTCAGCCCATAGTCAATCTTTATTGAGAGGAAAGATAGAGCACTGTGTGGAAAAGGGTGGAGAAGGAAAATCACAGGAAACAAATGAGTAATTTTGCTTATCTTTGTGTTGTACACCTTGCTCAGCAAAACAGAAGTACTAGGGATAACCAGACTTACCCTCCCTAGATGGTAATTTTAAATCATTCATTGGTAATTGAGCATGATGGACTGTGTGAAGATCTTAATAAATGGAATCTGACATGTATATGGATGAATATAAGGTGCATGAATCACCTACTAGATATTCAGGCACTCTACACAGCCAGAATGATAAAAAGATCAATGGAATAAAATGCACAGCCTAGAAACAGACATCTGCATATATGGGAAGTCGATATACGATGAAGGTGGCATCACAAATCAGTGAGGAAGTAAATGGATTTTAGGAAGGTTCATGATAAATTGGTTTAGTCCATGGGGAAAAAACCTGTATGATATACAGAGGTGAATTCTGAATGATTTATAAATCTTACCTGTGAAAGGTAATACTATACAGTTAATATAGGAAAAGGTTGGCTCTTTGGAGCCAGCTGTGCTTGCTGCTAGGACTCTAACCAAGACAGTAATTGGTACCAGGTATGAGGGCATGACAAATTGATCCTCAAAATGAGATTCTGGGATTGGGTTTCTCCTATCTGAAGAGTGCACAGAATGCCACAGGAATAGAAAACACTGGCAACCCATAGCATACAGTGGCACCATGGTCACTCAGATTATCACCAGTGGTGGCATCGAGTGAAGATAGAGATCAAAGCACTGGCAGGTTAAGTGGATGTGGCATTTAATTGCTGTGATGACAGTAGTGATTAGTAAGATGATGGGGGAATGACTACTTATAGCTGCTCTGGAAGGTGTATGTAAAGAAAAAGATAAATATGAAACCTTAAATTTTCAACCCAAGGCAGTGGTAGAGAGCCAGAAAGCCTCTGTGGTACCATATAATTTCTTCATCTCATTTGGCTGAAAGACAGACATGGCCAAGAATCAGGCCAGGGCTTGATTGTAAGACAAAGTTGTAACTGTTATTTCATTTAAATATACCAGGCCACCAGGTGTATTTCTCTAAGATAGGAAGTAGTGTGGGATATTTGGACAAACACAGGCACAACTGATAGCTTTAAATACTCAGATATCTCTGAATCCTTCTCAAAGGGACCTTGATTGAATTGGTATTCCATAGAACATCACCCCAGTCCATTACCTGGGGACATTATACTAACTGGATCTGATGATGGGGAAAAAGCAAGGACCTCAAAGTCTTAATAAGGTATGTATGCCAGAGAGAGGGAAAGAAACCAGTGAAAGTTCACGAGTCTGCCCTGTGGGGAAGTTTCTGTGAGTCCAGTGTTCCGGAGCATATTGGGATGTTTCCTCTAAAGAAGAGAAAGGGAAGCCTGGATGTGCATCCTCACTAGCTTTTGGGGTGCTGGTGTCATCTAAGAAGTTTCCACTTGTCACTCTAAGCAAAGTCTTAGGCTTGGTCTTAGTGTTAGTCATAGGCTGTGTGATTTTCCCTGAAAACTTTGGACTTCAAAAAGAAAAGCTACATGAGAACCACTGATAACCACTACAATTTGTCTCCAGAGATTCTAGTTCCAGACAAAACTCTGCATCTCTCCTCATCTCAAAACACATTTATTGGCCTTAAAGCCCACCCAGAACGTATCCAAAGATCAACTGCCTCTGGGTCTTTATATATGTTGTCTGTGTCTAACACTTTTTCCACAACTGCTTCTTGCTCTTCTGCTGTCTAACTCCTACTAAAGCCTCTGGTCCCAGTGTTATCCTCTGAGGAGTATTTCCTGACCTCCCCTCCACACCCGACAGGACCCTCAGCACTCAGTCAGTGGCCCTTCCTGGGAGCCTCCAGGCCATGCTTCTATCTAGAATGGAGCACACTGAAGTGAAATTGCCTAAAAGCTCTGGGGGAATAGGATGCCAATTTCTGTGTAACTACAGCATATACACATAGCCTGTCACTTCTCAGGTGTCTGTTTTACTTGCTAGGTAAAAGAATAATGCATACAGGAAAACTTGTACCAAGACCATACAGCTAGGATTAGAGCCAAGTTCTCACTGTGCCTCCAAATCCTATGGGCTCTACCCAATGGGTTCTACCCTGTGGTGCCTCTAGGTTACCTCCTTAATAACCTAGAGTAAAAAGTCTACAATGCAGACGTTATGACATATAACCACCAAGTTTATTTTATGCAGAAAGTGCATCTTTTTACATACATGATCATGTTAGCATCACCACGATGAGTTCCGGTACCTTCAAGTGAAGACTAGGGAGAAAACATTAGAAAGAAAAGCTGTCCTTAGAACAAAATAGTTGTAAGGAAATGATTACCACAAATGCCTTGAAAGAAAATTCAGATATACATTGTAGTCTTCCTTTATTGTAAAAAATAAAACAAATTTCTACTCTCTTCAATCACTTTAAAATAAATTCTTACACTTATCTTCAGAAATGAGTGATAGTGTAGGTGAAAGTTCACACTTGATCCCTTTTGGTACAGGTAAAACTTCTCCTGTTTTTTTTTTTTTTTTTTTTTTTTGCTGTTGTTTGAACTTGTTTATTATGGTAGCCTGAAGGCTGAAGAAGATTATTATTTCTCTCCTATCCTGGCACACTTTCCTTTTCTTTCTTTCTCTCTCTCTGTTTTTAAAAGTATAAATGAAACTCTAGCCCAGTTAATTCTTCTTGGTCTGATTGCCAGACTTTTCAGTAATCACATCTGAGTTTTTTTCAACATGTGGGCAATTTCCATTATTTCGATCCAGCAGTGACCTTTGGAATTCCAGGATCATTTTCCCTCCCCTTCCTGGTGCCCCCACAAGACTCAGAAGCACAAACATCTGAGGGACCTCTGGGCATCTTCACATCTGTTGGCATAGAAGATAAAGGCCACTGTGTGGTGGATTTTCAACAGCAGGTGTTGAGCTTGGGAAAGAGTTTGCTGGTTTTTGAGGGATGGGCAGAAGCAGTACTTGATTCTTAGTTAACAGGCTCTTTGGAAACACTTTGAAAACAAAGTTGATCTGTTTATACACAGCTCACATTGAGAAACCACAGTAAGCAATTGCTAAGTAAGTCAGGCAGGTTTTTGGTTTCAAAGTCATACATTTTTTATCAATCTTCTATCCAGAGCAACTCAATCTTTGTCTGGGGTTATGCCTCCTTGGTGTATCTTGAATCCATGAAATATTATCTATTCAAGGGGCAACTTACTTGTTCTTATGCTCAGTTCTCAACAATGTAGTACACAGAGTTGAAATTCTTTCCAAGACTAATTAGCCCAGTGGAAGTTTTCCACTAGGAACAATGCAAGAATGTGAAATACCATCTATATTATCTGCCTTACGAAAGTCTCTGGAATCACTGCTTTTCTTTGCTCACTGGCAGTAAAGACTCTAAATTACAGAAACAATAGAAGCACTGTGTTTAACTCAAAATATCACTGAAATCCCATTTTAGGAAAATCTGTTTCTTTCAAATTTTCTCAGAGAAGTACAAAGTGTTGCTTGGTGTGCAGTTATCTGCCGGTATAAACGGTATAAATGGTATAAATGGATGATTACTTAAATGCAGCTACTTTTAAAAGAGAGTTAGAGGACTTTACAAAAGCACCAAGCTGTGCTTGCCATACACGTGAGACTCATGCAAGTAAATAATTTAACTTAAAGGATTGTTAGAAACTTTTCTTATCTCCTTATCTGGGCAATAATTGCTATATCTCTAATCTGCTTTTTTAAGAGCAGTATCTTAAAAGTCAGGAACTATTTAATGGGAATGGAAAGGTAGGTGAGAGTGTCAAAGATAAATGGTTATCTTTATCTAAACACCAAGAAGTATTACGTTTCCTATCCTTGTAACATGAAGCTGACCACAACCTCCCTCTGAGACCTTGCAATAAATATGTTTTTAATATCCCATAGATTTGGAATTTTGGAGCAGTGTTCATCTCATAAGATCATGTTCAAAAGAGCTTCAATTTGTCGGCCCTAATGATTTTGAAGAGGTGAGTTTCAACTCAGGTATTCTGTACTACTGTAATCAGTTAGCTGGCCCTTTCACTGGGCACCGCCGAATCCTTTTGCAGAGAATGAGCTTTCTGTGACTCCCAAGTAGTGAAAAAGTCTTTATTCTCTAGGTTATCCTTTTAAAGTAAGCTCCTGATAACTGTGGACTAAACATTCCTCTTACACGACCACATTCTTGCTTCTGCTTTCACGTATGCGAGTACTGCCTGTGTACTGCAGATTCTCAACAACTTATGTCAGATTCCAGTAGGCAGTTGCCTAGGAGGTTTTGCAGACCTTTGTGATCAGACTTCTTTTTCACACTGGATGAAAATTTTCTGTTAATAGATGAAAGTGTCAGAAAATTCGGTGTATTTTATTCCTCACCCTGCCAGCCACCAAGCAGGGATATTCCACTGCTGGAGAGGAAGACCAGGTAGGAATGTGGGTGACTTAGCAGAAATCCATCCCTACTAGAGGGAAAAAAAAATTAAAGCAAGTGTCTGGGTGATGGGTCCATGGTCCAAAGACACAGGCCATGCCATAGACATGTTAGGCAAGCCAATCCGAGTGTTATAACTGCATCTTCCAGTTGGCATTCAGATAGAACCATATATTTGCAAATTGTTTCCCAAAGATTTTTCTTAGCTTTGCTTCACCATTGTTTTATCAGGAGTGCTCCTTTCTATTTCACAGAAGGGGAAAGTAAGAGATTACCAGACTGGCATAAGATAGCTTATCTCCTCTGTCAATTCAGTGTTGACATCAGTTTTCTCCTCTTTCCTCACTTAGCTGACCCAAATGGCCTTCACTTTTCTGTTATTCCCATTGTTGCTGGATCTTTGTAATAAATGTGAATCTGTTTCAACTAAAGGTGTAATTCCAGACCTTCTGGCAGGCTTGAGGCAGGAGAAGTAACAAAGATACTAATGGTGAGGGAAACTACTAGAATTTCCATGGAATGAAAGTATCACTAACAAACAACATATCTTGCCTCAAGGAGTCAAGAGACTACTAGATTTCTTTTATTATTTTTATTCTTTACCATAATAATTCATCCTCAGTCATCTACCAGCAAAGAGTACATTTACTCAAAATATCACATCCTCAATTTTGCAGAAATAACCTTTTCAGAGTAAAAGACACTATGGCATTGTTTTCCACCGGTGGTCATTCCAATATCTCTGTTTCCCACAAGATCTTCTAAACCTTACCACTCCTGTATCAAGAGGTAGAGTCTAACTATCCTCTTTCCTTGTAACCAACAAAATGCGGTAAAAGTCTGTGTGACTCTGAGCCTAGGTCAGAAAAGTAATGTTCTGTCTTCCCCTTTGTTTGACAGAACACTCATACTGAGTCCTGAGCCACTACGTAAGCAGTCAGACTGCCATGAGGCCACCACACCACACTGTGAGGAAGCCCAAATTAGCCCACCAGGAGAGACCACGTGCAGAAGCCCTGACACTCTATGAAGACAACAGATAGATAGAGAGCTGGAGAGAGAGATGGGGGGAGATACGCCCTGGCAGCCGGCAGCTGCTCAAGACTGCTGTTTTAGCACCAACTACTAACTGTCTGTAACGGTGTAAAAGACCCCCAGCTAGATCCACGTAGCTGAGCCCATCCCAAATTTGTGACCCCCAGAAACTATGAGACTAGATTTGATTGTTTTTGTTTTAAGCCACTAGCTTCCTGGGGTGATTTGTTATGCAGCAATAATAACCAAAACAGACTCTGTCCTTCACAGCATAGAAAAGACAGCCTGTGAATTTATTTCTCTGAGACTTCTATAATCACTGGCAAGATGGGAATTGAAGGGATAATGAACTGACCACCATAATACTCGCTTCCTTTTGCTCCTTTAACTTGAATTAGTTTCATAGAAAAATTGGGAGATAATGTGGCGTAACCTACACACACATCTTATAGCACTGGATTTTGCCAGTTTATACTCATCTGGCAGCATCATCTTCAAGGTAAGCAATGCTCTTCTGGGTCGAGTTCTGATTTAAATTAGACCGTGTGCATTCCCTCCATCCTTAAAAATTCTGTAACTTTCCGGGTGCAAGAACAAAAATAGCATCACGTCATCTCTTCAGTAGTTAGTAATAAGCTTTGCGAAATGTTTTTCTTGTTGCCCCTGTCTTACTTATTTTGAAATGTATTTATTTTTATGTAAAGCTGAATGTACTGACACATGCTGTACCTTTCCTTTAGAAAAAGTGTATTTGCTTGACATGGCAGCTGCGTGCACACAGCTGACATGTTCCACTGGTGCAAAACGGATAAGTTCTACATTTCACAGATCTTGCCTTCTCACTAATTTGGCAAAGTGGGTGTTTGGGACTGCTTCTTTTTATTTATTTTACTTATTTTTATTTTTTGGCACTTTGCAAAGCTTGAGTGTAAGGAAAGAGAGGAAGAATACCAAGTGGATTTTGCAAAACCAAAAAACAAACATGGAAAAAATTCTGCAAAGAATCTGCTGTTAGATATTCTGCTGTGCTAGGGTGATTATTCTCTCATTAAATGTTATATGTTAGAGACATCCAGGTTATGGCAACTAAAATTACAGCCAGTAACTTTTACTTTTGCATTTTTCATGAAGACAGTGAGAAATTGCTCTCACGCATTAACAATCAGTCATGCCCTTAGTAAAAGACAGATGAAAGTGAATGATATCTCCTTGAATATCACATTTATTTTAAAAATCAAGTAGGCAACTCCAAGGTTAAGAAATGTAATGTTTTTTCTGAATCATAAAAGTGAAAAACTGACTATGGCCCACTTCATTTTAACTAATTCACCCAAAGAGTTCAAGGAGTAGAAAGAAATTTTATTTTGTAGAAAATGGGAGTTCTAAACACTGCTCACCTGCTTTAGAATGTAACCATGTTATTTTTTGGATACTTGGTCGCTTGTTATCTTGGGCTTTCTGTGGAGTTCTATGATGATTATTATTATTCACAGTTCTTAAATAAAAATACCTTCATGGTTCTTGAACTGTCCCCCATTTATGTTATTTGTATCCTTACAAAGCAGCTCAGTGATTTGTGTATACTTAATGCTCTTTCCTAGGTAATGAATGCATAACTTTTATACCAAGCAGAGTCTTATTCACTTCCTCTTTTGAAAACACTATCAGTAAAAACTACTCACATTCAACCTGCTTACAGTTTTGGCAGAGATTGAAAATGTTATGACTCCAAGATACACCATTAGCTTAATATCTGATCTCATTAAGCTATGTTGCTTTCTAAGTATAATGTAAACAAAGTAGAATTATTAACAACTTCCCTGAGTCATATGGTATAATTTATTTTTATAGCAGCCAGTTGTTAAATGAGGATATGTCTTTACATAGCACTTGTATTTCATTGCATTCTGTGTCTTCACTGTTCATGAAAAAATAATTCTACTTTCAAGGACATGAATAAAATAAAGAAACAAACTCCATAGTAAAATACCTTATTTTTAGTATCACATTTCCAATAGTATGAACAGGTTTTTAACAAGTCCACAGGGCTGTATTTTTTAAAGTGCTCTCTATTAATTTATCATGTTTCTTATTTGGCATTAAATGGAAAAATAATTCAAAATTAGATTTCAACTATATAAAATATATCATGATTACATATATTTTATTGCAAATTTCTACTTAGGTGATTAACACTTTCAGAATATCAATATTAGCTATTGAGCTTGAGGCTTGCATTATTAATTTTTTTTCTTTCTTTCCCTAACCAAGCAAAATGATAACCAACTCTTTTCTGGATGTAACCAGTTTTAACTTGAGTTTTCCATAACGAGCTACTTCTGCATTTGTCTTTTTACATCATCCTACTTTTCAGAACTTAAACCAAAGGCAGTTCTGTGCTATGCCAAACAAAATGATGCTCATTATGAACACAAAATGTAGCCCTCCCTGTTAGGTTTTATTACTTTCACTTAGTGGCTAAAAGTAAGCAAAACCTTTTAAAAAGCAACCTTTAAGTGCTCTCCATTTGGACATCATGCTTTGTTGGTGACTTGGATAAAAAAAAAAGACCTTTAAAAATATGTTAACATTATTTGACCGTGTTTATATATACTATAGATATAGATACAGATGTCTAAAATTTTTCTGCAGACTGTAATTTCAGACTACACATAGACTATCAGAAATTACTAAACTTAGCTTCCCTTGGATGGTTTCAGGCAGCCTGGACCTACTCAGGAGTAGGCACTCCAATAGCACATGAGAGCTAGCAAAATTCAGGGAAATAAGACTAGGGAGCATTCAATAAGGGACACTTGGCTAGTTTTACATCATTCAATAAAAAAACCAAATATTCACAAAACAAACAGTGCCCAGGAAAGACTAAAAAACATCGCCTTTGCCTCTTTTATGACATTACCAATAACATGCCTACCAGACAAAGACATTTTGGCAGTCATTACATTGGGACTATTTAAATAGCCATTTTTTTCCAGCAACTAGTGCATTTCTTGGAGCAATATGAGTTGCCACCCACCCAGCACAAACCCCACTAAATGCTTTCTTAGATTCCAAAATATGGAATAGTTAATACAGAAATTTTATGCAAAGTTCTTTCAGAAATTGGATCCCCCCACCTCTGCCAAAAAGAGGTTCCTTAAGTTGCTGCCTTCTGTCCATTTTAAAAGCTGAGTTTGGCATCAAAAACATTTAAGAAAAGGACAGAAAAATGAGCGTCATCAGCAACTTCAAAGTAAGGCCATACAATTCACAATTTGTTACTAAAAATCTTCCAGGTCTAAACCACACATGGAGGTATTTTTCCCCTCATTTCTCAAAGCAGAAAAAGCTGTGTTGAAGATCACCCAAGTTTATTAATTTTGCAATTGATTATACTGATTGCATGAAGATTTCCATTGCAAAAACAGATTTTTAAGGACTAAAAATAAGACAATTATGCAGGTTACTCATTTAAACGAATAAGTAACTACAGGTTTTAAAGTAGCAGACACTTAAAGCACAGAGAGTCATTTGCCCCCTTCTTTCACCTGTCTGAAATTTCTATTCATCGTTTCAAAAAGGAGAGTGGAGGAGGGAGGCAATGCATGTTAAATGATAGCAATCAAAACCCTTCGATGCAGCAGTTCAAAAATCTAAAATGATGATCTGTGGGAGCTTTACAGATAATTAAAATACAACATTGTCTTGATAAAGTACCTCCACATAATTAAATAGAGCCTGATCCTCAGAAGGGGAAATCAAAAAATCCTCTCTAGGGACTGAAAGGCCTTCAAATGATGGTGCTGAGGCTCAGCCAGAGCATCCTCCCACCAGCACATTCCTACTTCAGTCCTTCCAGCGGTTCTCAACAGGAAAGGGGGACTGGACATTTTCAGTTGTCCCATTGAGGGGGCTCATAGCATTTAGTGCCAGAGGCCAGGGATGCCAAAAAGGCCCACGAAATAAAAGATTGCCCCACCCCCAAAGCCCTGACTCCTTAACAAAAGAAGACCTTTTATATTTGCTTTCATCTGCCTAGGATGCACCAACAAATTTGGTGAAGGATGAGTGAAGTCTCCCTTGGATGTTAATTTTAACTGAATAAACAGAACCTATTACCATTACAATGAAATGCAGAGTTTCTCAAGCTGGCCTGATGTCTTCCTAGCACTTAAGTTCCATGAAGGCAGAATTTCTTGTCTGTTCTGTTTGCTGATGGAGCCCAGCACCTAAAATGTGACAGACGTATATTACATTTAATAAATACATGTTCAAAAAATGATTGAGTCAAAAAGGATCCAATGGAATGATTAATAAAAATACAAATGATTAGGCTCAGCCTAGACCTACTGAATGAAAAACTCAAGGATCAAGCCAAATAGATCTGGGACAATGCCTTGCTCTACCACTTAATTAGGTGTGACCTTAAACAAGACACCGCATCTCTCTGAGTCTAATTCATTTATTAAATAAATGGCTTAGGATGCCTGCTCTATTTCAGCATTGTGCTACTGCTGAGGATATACTGATGAGCAAAACAATGCAGTCCTTGCCTTCATGGAGCTCATGGGTCCTTATCATTAAAATAGAAATAAATAATATCAGTGCCTATGGTTGATGTCCAAGTCAAATGAGATGAAAATGTAAGTTCAAAATTCAACAACAGAGCCTTTGTATGGAATTTGATTCTTTACTGACATCCTATTTACATGGCAATAAAAGGAAAAATCACCCCTGCTCAGCACACGGCAAAGCTTTCTGAAAACAGTCTTTAACATGTCTCTTACCCAAGCACCATCCTGTGTCAGAAGCCACCCAACTCTACTGTCAGTCAAGAAATCAGACCAGTAGATACCTGTGTTACAAAACCTTTTGTCTTTTTTTCATTTGAAGTTTTTATTATTCAGGACTCCATATTTCAACTAAAGTGTGAAATTAGTACTTAATTATCATCATCAACATTAATCACAATGCTTCTTATTTATAGAGTGCACTCACGTGTATCTCATACAATCTTAACTCATTTAAGATAGGCAGAGTTGATACTATCCCATTTTATAGATGCTCAAAGAGCTGAGACTCTTTCACCCACAGCATTATATTGGGAAGAAAGAACCTAGATCATGCACAGGTCTTCTTTCTGTTAGACTTTTAAGGAAAGTCGCTCAGAGCAGAACAGTTTCTTCTAAAGCCTTTGCTCTCAGTAGTGTGATCCACGGACCAATGGGCACAGCATCACCTGGGAGTTTGTTAGAAATTCAGAATTTCAGGCCTCATCTCATCCAATGGAATAAAAATTTGCCTTTTAGCCAGACCACCCAGGTGTTTTGTATGCATGTTAAAGTTTGAGACACATCTTTCTAGGAAAAATAACTGTTTTACATGGAGCACAGGTTGAATCATTTAATAACCTTTGAAATTCTTAAAAGTGCTGAACTAGTGACTAATACATTGTATAAAACCATCTAATAAATGATTATTCTTCATGAGTAACCTGTGAGTGGATGAGTGAATGAATGAGTGCTCTAAATACCACAATGAATTTTCTAGTGTCTTCATTTTTTCTTGCAAAAGTACAATAAAGCATCAGGATGAATGTTCCTTTTCCTTCTGTCAGTCATCTACTCACTCTTGAGTCCTCCAACATAGTCTTTGGTTGGAGAGTTTGAAATACAAAATTTCACTTCCACAGTATGCATTCGAACACCTAATTATTTCTTTAAAACCCTGTGTGTAGGATCAACTACCTTCTCATAGCCACTAGCAAGGCTTGAGAACCAGAGGCTGAAGGAACACTGGGACATAAGAATCATTTATTTTGCAAAATTTTTGTACCTCTTCTCATGCAGTGCACAGATTAGCACCAGAGAAGACATGGAGAATTTTAGCTCCCTCCTCAGTAGCACTATGTGGGAATCAAAGATGAAAAGATATTGTCATTAAGAAACTGACATTCTAAAATTTGAATAGTTGTGCTATAAGGTACAATATGATAAATTCCACCAGAAAGGAAAAGATCAAGTACCCTGGACATTGAGAGGAAGGGGTCACTACATGTAGATTACATGAGACTATATATAGAAAACACACAAAAGCTACTAGAACTAATCGAAGAATTCAGCAAGGTAGCAGGTTACAAGATTAACGTACAAAAATCAGTTGCATTTCTTTACACTAACAATGAATCAACAGGAAAAGAAAGTAAAGAAACAATCCCCTTTAAAATAGCACCCAAAGTAATAAAATATCTAGGAATAAATCTAACCAAGGAGGTGAAAGACTTATACAAGGAAAACTATAAACCATTGATGAAGGAAATTAAAGAAGACTTTAAAAAAATAGAAAGATATCCCATGCTCCTGGATTAGAAGAGTCAATATTATTAAAATGGTCATACTGCCCAAGGCAATCTACAGATTTAATGCAATCCGTATCAAATTGCCCAGGACATATTTCACAGAACTAGAACAAATCATAATAAAATTTATATGGAACCACAAAAGACCTAGAATTGCCAAAGCATTACTGAAGAAAAAGAAAGAGGCTGGAGAGGAAGAGGAGGCTCCTGTGCTCTGCGGTCAGGAGTCAGGAGGGCAGGCAGTTTTCAACAGGAAATGTGTTCTTGAGCAGTATCCCTGCAAGCTGAGATGGAGTTCAGATAAGGTCCCGGGGACTGAAGGAACGGCAACTGGGTCTAATTGTCAGAGAGGAGGCTCAGTGACCACAGTATGTGTGTGTTTTGGGGACAGGGGATTCCAGGGAGCTTAGTTGGTAACAACTAAGGCTCAGTCTGGGAACAGTCTAGAAGTGCAAGTTGACTTTCACAAAGCTCCTTCCACCACTGCAGAGCTGCCATTCTTATCCCTGCCTCAATGAGGACTGGTTTGGGAACTGTAACAGTTTGGGGACAGCCATGTGCTGAGTAGGGGAAACGATGGAGGAAGCAAAAGCAAGAGGAAGGAGAATCGGAGTGGAGCTAATATGACATTCCTCGTCAAACGTGTACTTTCTAGAATGTAAATTCTCTAGAATTCCTGCCCTACAGAAAAAAAAAATCTTTAGAAAGCTACCTTTGGCAAAGTCCTTGTAGATCTTCATACACACAGAGGGTGTTCATTCAGTAAACATTACCAGGTGGGAATGGCTCACAGTGTCAAGCAGTTGGCCCTCCTTTGTGCCTTCTCTGCTCAGATTATTAAAATGTGTTGCAGCCAGATTAGAGGGACTTTCTTTTCATATCGTGTACCATCATTTAAACTTGGCTGCAGGATTCTCCGACTAGATACTTCTCACAGTCCCAGAAACTGGGATGGACACAGGAAAAATAAATAGGAAAATCTATACTAATTCCTGTAGGTTTTCCATGTATTTTATTTTTAGCATGTTCTCTAGGATTAAGGTTTCTGTTCTTTTTATTTTGTTTTTGTTTTTTCAATACAAGCAGACTATGTGACTTCTTGTTGCATATCGTTTTCACACACAGCAGAAAAATAATAGATTCTGGGTACTGTGTGTTTGTGTATATTATTTGGAGGTTTTGTGCTGGCTCACCTGTCACTATTTCTATCCAAACGACTATTTCATAACACTCAGGAGGGATCAAAAGGACAAACCTGATAATTTCCCTGCCCTCCCTTACCTTTCCACCCAATTCCATGCTGGGCAGCCTCTTTTAGATTGGAAAAACGTGTACATTTCGCTGAAGAAATCAGCACTAACAGGAGCATCTTTAAATTGGTTCTTCTCAGGTTTGATTTCTTGAAAGAGAAAATGGAAGAGTTAACACTAAAGACCTCAGGTGACTGAGATTTCTAGGGGTCACAGGAACAAATTCAATTATGGATTGCAGTCCCTCCCAACCAAGAATGCAGTCCCTCCCAACCAAGACCTATCCCCTGTCTGGCACTGGTTATTTTCCCTAGTCGCTTCATCTGAGCACTAATGTTTGGTTGATACCAGTGTCCACAGAAATGAGCAGTGAGATTTCACCGAAATTATATTCAGCCCTCCAGCTACTTGGATGAGAAGTTATTGTGTCCACCTGCAGTAAACATGGGAAAACAGCCCCAAAGTAGGCATTCTAAGTCAATGGCATTTACCCATCTCTCATTCAAACCAGGGGCATTCTCATGAGCCATATTCAGACAAAAAAAAAAGATTCTGAATATTAAACTGTACATTTAAAATCCAACTCAAGTGACACGACATGCCCTGCTGTGAAAGTGACATGCTCCCTGTGGAATCCTTAAAATCTCTCAACACTTGACATAATCCTAATTGCCATGAGTTCTGTGACCACTGTTTCTTCACAAAGTCAATGTTTGAGCCATTTTACTCAACAAAGACATAAGAAATAAAGAATCACTATCACTCATATTAGTTTTCATTTGCATTTCATATTGTCCACGGGTTGTATGAAGTAGGAAGCAGAGATAGTTTGTACCCTGATAGCCTCTGCCCCTGGTTTACTTCTTTATACCAAGAAGAGGAAAACAACTAGACATTTCTGTGTTGATTTGGTTAACATTTTCTCTTTAGGTGGCTCCAGACTTTCCTGATAATATTTATCTGTAATTTCTATAGGAAACTATGATCTGTATTCTTTATGAAAATATTCATCAGTTTCACAATTTTCCTGAAAGCTGATAAATTCTGCTAAAATGATTGCACAGTTACCCACCTTTGTGTTAACTCCTGGCCAGACACTAAAGCTAAAACGTGGCTATTTCAACTTTTAAAATAATGCCACAAAAAAGGCAATGCATAACTCATATAAAAAATAAGGACAATTAATGGCAATTAAAGTGATTGGCATTTATTCCTATAATTCTCTTAAATATATTACATAAAGACATTAGGTACATTAAGAAAACTGAATAAGACAAGACACAATAAATCTCCTAGAAGAAAACATAGGCAAAACGTTATCTGACATACATCTCAGCAGTGTTCTCCTAAGGCATTCTACCCAAGCAATAGAAATAAAAGCAAAAATAAACAAATGGGACCTAATTAAACTTACAGGCTTTTGCACAACAAAGGAAACCATAAGCAAAAAAAAAAAACAACCTATGGAATGGGAGAAAATATTTGCAAAAGATGAGACTGACAAGGGCTTGATTTCCAGAATATATAAACAGCTCATACAACTTAATAAGAAAAAAACAAATAACCCAATCCAAAAATGGGCAGAAGACCTAAATAAGCCTAAATAAGCAATTCTCCAGTGAAGACATATGAATGGCCAATAGGCACATGAAAAAATGCTCAATATCGCTAATTATCAGAGAAATGCAAATCAAAACTACAGTGAGGTATCACCTCACACCAGTAAGAATGGCCATCATTCAAAAGTCCACAAATGATAAATGCTGGAGAGGGTGTGGAGAAAAGGGAACCCTCCTACACTGTTGGTGGGAATGCAGTTTGGTGCAGCCATTGTGGAAAACAGTATGGAGAGTCCTCAAAAGACTGAAAATAGACTTACCATATGATCCAGAAATCCCACTCTTGGGCATATATCCAGAGGGACCCCTACTTCAAAAAGACACCTGCACCCCAATCTTCATAGCAGCACTATTTACAATAGCCAAGACATGGAAACCACCTAAATGTCCATCAACAGATGACTGGCTAAAGAAGCTGTGGTATATTTATACAATGGAATGGTACTCAGCCATTAAAAAGAATAAAATAATACCATTTGCAGCAACATGGATGTCCCTGGAGAATGTCATTCTAAGTGAAGTAAACCAGAAGGAGAAAGAAAATACCATATGATATCATTCATATGTGGAATCTAAAAAAAAAAAAAAAAAAAAAGACAAATGAACTTATTTACAAAACAGAAAAAGACTCACAGACATAGAAAACAAACATGGTTATTAGGGGGGTGGGGGTGGGACAGAATAAATTGGGAGTTCGAGATCTGCAGCTACTGACTGATATATATAAAATAGATAAACAAGTTTATACTGTATAGCATAGGGAACTATATTCAATATCTTGTAGTAGCTTACAGTGAAAAAGAATATGAAAACAAATATATGTAAATTCATGTATGACTGAAGCATTGTGCTGTACACCAGAAATTGACACAACATTGTAAACTGACTTTATTTTAATTGAAAAAAAAGAAAAAAGAAAAGAAAATTCAGACCGGTTTTTTCACTTTCAGAGAAATGGAAATTACTCTAATCCTAATATGAAGATGCTCTGGATTTTCTCATAAATGTGAAATTTCACTGACTACTGGTTTATTTCTTGGCTGTTCTGTTGTACAAAAATACAATTTTAAGAAAAGTGCATGCAACCATAGCACTCATAGAAATCTGTACCCCAGATTCCCACTGACAGTAAGGTATCTTCAGTTCTCGAGTTACGTGCATCTGGATGGAGAGATGAACCAAAGTGTTAAACTGAATATTTAAGCCTTACCACACAGATAATTAACCTCGAGTAGTACAAGAACTTTCGTGTTTCTTTCCTTAATTTTGCCTCAGGATTAACCACCCAAAAAGTAAAAGGCTTCATTTAAACATCTCTGGCAAACAACTTGGTTGGCATTTCACATGACATTACAAGAACTTCACTAATACGACTTCCAAAAAATTAAAAGCTAGTTTGGATTGCTGTTGCTATTGGATGCTTGGGGCCAGTTGGAATAGACAGAACTCTGCAGCTAATGAGAAATGCAACAGGATGAGGAAGCAGTCTGGCATGGTTTCTCTTTAATGGTTAGGCTGGAGCTAGTTCTAAAGAGAGTCTGTGTTGCAGTTTGCTAAAGAGTTGGTGCCCCTGGTTTGATCCTCAACAAAGAGCATTCTAATTGTCATTGAAATTAGACCAAGCTGGTGGAAACAAGTCTGTAAAATAAAGCAAACACTATCCAAATCATAATCCTAATCTCAGTCCTGAATAAGCAAGACTAATTAACAGAAGAGGCTGTAGGAGAATTAATAATTGGTTGGCATTTTTAGTGGTCCCGGAATTAAGTATCTTCTAATAAAATTACCCTTAGCTGACAGGTAATCTGAAAGGACTTTGCTCAGTAAGAAGACGGTAATTAGCTTCGTTGATTAAGCACATTAGCTCCCTCTTTAATTTTAAATAAAATGTATGGGAAGAACTAGCCAGTCAGCAGTGCAAAGAGCGAGGCAGAGATATACAGAGAGAACCCCGAGACACCATGAGAGGGAGATTGGAGGCAGTGGAAGTTAGTCCCTAAAGCTGCCTCATATTTAATAAGTTCTTAGTAGGTGCTGGGCTTTTTGGTTAAACACTTTACCTGCATCATTTTATTTAACCCTTGCAGCCATATGAGAGTCAATTGCTACCCTATGTCTTATATGAAAGTACTGAGGTTTAGTGAAGTAAGGTTACCTGATTGCAAAGCTTGTGCTACGCCAGCTAAGAATACAACCATAAAGAGCCTCTGATCACAGCCCTAAGGACCATTTTCTCCTGATTCTGAGGAAGTAAAGCAGTGTTTTCTAGAGCCAGCAATCCTTCTCTGAATTAGTGCTGATTTTACCTGTTATGGAATTGAGAAGACTCCTTTTAAGTGAAGGGGAACAATTCTTAGTTAATGGAACTCATATTTGGCTTTCGGGACATTGGGGTGGAAAAATGAATACAAATATTCTGTGGCATTTCTCCAACATCCTGAAAAGCACTGGTTATTTCCTCCCTCTTTCAGGATTACTATTGTCTGAGAGGTAAGATTACTAACAGTTAGAAGCAGTTCCCAGTATCAGGACAATTAGTACTAAGACAAAGGTTCAAGAAATCTATGAGCCCCTTTGCTTACTGGTCTTCAGATAACAAGACACTGGAACTCCTTCAGGAATTAAAAATGGGCAGGAGATAGTGTGTTTGTCGCTGCTCCTGACCTCCCCTTTATGATCATTGAATCCCTTATGTCATAGCGGGAAGTAAAGTCATCATTGATGGTAAACTCTTACCAGAAACTTCTTGTGCTTATGCTACACTTCCCGGGCTCCTACTAAAGATTATGTGGTGTTAAAAAAAAATCTCCTTCTCAATCTCATATGTGTGTGTGTGTGTGTGTTTATGTGTGTGTGTGTGTGTGTGTGTGTGTGTGTGTGTGTGTGTGTGTACGTTCTCCACTTGGTATATATACATCAGAGTGGAGAATTTCACATAACACCCCGGTTCATAGTTCAGCTCCCCAGTCGAGTTGTCAGTTCTCCCACCAGTCTCTGCTTCTTTATCAATATGACAAGAGGAGAATTTGCTTGTATTGGTATCTTTACTTTGAAGTGAAGTGAAACCCCACCGCTTTTATTTTCTTGGTAAAAATCCTTAAGAACCCTCCTATCTTTGACCCCATATGGAGTCCTATAATCTAGTCTCACTTGGGGCACCAGAACCTTTTAGGCCATCACTGCTGAAATTGGTACTGGAAAGGAAAATAATATCTCTTGGAAAAGTCAGAGAGGCTAAGGAAATTGTGTGTGGAGAATATTAGAAAGAAAAAAGCTGAGAGGGATTTTTTGTGTTTCATTTTTACTCACACTTTTCAAGTTAACTCTTTGCTGTTTACAGTACTTCAGTGTGCTTTGCTTTGTCTCACATATTTTTGTGAATCACCTTTAGAACTAAAGCATTATGAAGTATTAAGAAAATAATTGTTTTTTAAAACAGTTCCTTGGAGCTTTTTATTTCACGTATAAGACGCACCATCCAAGAGGTTTTTGCATCAATGTCTAAGAAATATATAAAATGATATTGTTAGGCTTTAGAAAGAAAACATTACTGAGGCTAATAGCAGTTACTAATACAAAGTAGACAGAGAGGAAATGGTTCTATTTTTATTTATGTATAGTACAGATATCCCTTATTCCTTATTTCTAAGTAAATTCCTTGTATACATTTTCTAATGTATACAACAGTTAAAATAGAGATAAATGATCAGAAACCAAGAGGACAGAGGATAAAAATAATTTTGCTAAGAAGAGTGCTACAACTAATTCCTAATTTGACTTCAAACTTTTAAGAGTCAGAACAAAATATGGGAAAGAAAATGAAGGTTACATTATTATTATCATCAAGATTACCAAAAGAAACAAATGCTTTTCTGACAATAAATGCCAGTGGAAATTGGTCACTCAAATTATTATATAAGGGTTATTTGAAAAGATCTTTAAATAACTTCAATTGAAATTATATTACAGGAATAGAGCTTAAAGGATCAGAGGAAGAAGAGTTTTATCTTTCTCAAATATATATTTTGTAAATTTGCTTTTAATAGGTACACGCATTCAAGGTTTTAACATCCCAACAAAGTTTTGATGTGGAAAAACTGACATTTTGCTCTGAAAACCAATGGGCTTGTATTTGTACCCAAAGAGAGAGTCACTCCAACTCACAGAGGTGACCTTCAGAGGTATCTGTGCATAGGGTCAAAAGTCTCTCTGGATTTAATTTTAACAGAAACCACTCAAGGTATTTCCAGCAGAAAGGGATTTAGTGCAGGAAACCAGATGATCACACAGTAATTGGAAGGACTAGAAAAGCATAGGTCAGGGGATTGCCACAAGTCTTTTGCTTTCAAGATCAGCTGTGAACCAGATTTTAGGAAATTACTACTACTACTGATACATCTGTTGCCATGAACACAGCTGCTTCCCACTCATGAAGCTGCTGACTAAACAGAGAAATGTAGAGTCCAGAGCTTGGATGTCAGCTGCCACTCCTGCAAAGAGACAGCTGTCAACTTCCATATACTTTCCAAACCTCTTCCAAGTGCGTATCATAAGGCATCAAGAATCCTAGCTGCTGAGGAATTTGAGAAATGCAAATTTTATCTTTCAACCCTTTAGGGTAGGGGAGGGAGACAGAGAACAAGATATAAATGGATGCCAAATGCCCAAAGACAGTATGTAGCACACTCCCACAAAGAGCTTTTATTCTGCCCATGGCCTTGGACAGGTCTTCTATAGAGATCTTCAAGTTCTGTACCACAGAACATGGAAGATGTTATTTAGTCCAAAAAATGTTAAGTGATGTTTGCTACCCTTCTTTAGTTCCTGAATCAGTCCTGACTGCAGTGGAAAGCACTTGTGCTACTCCAGCCCTCCTTATCTTCTCAACTGGGAATGAGAAAGATGGACCACAGTGGATAAGAATGGATCAGGGTAGGTCAGAATGTATCAGTGTTGACCCTTGGGAGTCTATGTGGCTCCTGAACTGACCTTGTATCTCCTTAGCCCAGGATGCTGGGTCCCTGAACAGACCCAGCCTTTATTGCCAATACTGTGTCACAGCAAGTGAATCCTAATATACAGAATCAATTACTTGAATGAATGCACTCCTTTATTTGTATAATAAATAATATTTGCTAGACAACAGCAATTTATTTTTAACAGACCTGATCTTACACCACTGTTTTTTAGAGTAAAGGACCAACAGGTTCAATGGCTTCTTAAAGCCATTCCTGAGATGGTATAAATATGTACTTTATGTTTGTTATGGTAGATGTGAATCAACTCTTCTTATCTGAGTCAAGTTTATTTAGATTTGTTTAAAGAAATGACCTGTAAACCTAGCCTCCCTTCCACCATTTACACTTGGTGTTTGATTAGTCAGAAAATCATTCTTGCTTCCTCTGGTACTGACAGGAGAATTTGGAGCTTTTAAGGCACTTAGCATGTCAGGCTAAGAGCACATAGTTTTCACTCTTCATTAACATTCATATTTCCTATCCTTTCCAGCTGAAATCTTTGAGCCTAGTCTTTCTGGCTCTGGGTCCTAAGTTTATTCAAATGTATATAAGTACTTTTGCTTATTCTTGGAAATGTGTGGATTTGTTGAATTAAAATAAACAGATTAAATTATAACAATAACTGTATGTGGTTAACTTTTTATTACAAGGCCACTGCAGTGTCTCTTTTGGCTTCCAGTTTGTATGCTCTTTATTTTGCTTAGTGGTTAAAGAATACTAACTTTACAGAATTGGGAGCTTTCTATCTCAAGACTAGCTATGTATGACTTCATCTTCCTCGACACACATGATACTCCACTCTCCATGGCCACCCATGCTGGTTTCAGATACGTATTGAGTCAGCATTCCAAGTTCTTGTCCTCCCTCTCCCCACGTAAGAGCCAGTTCCTCCAGGCACCAAGATAAACTATGCTGGCCCTCTCCTGAAACTGCTCTTCCCAGCTGATCAGCACTTTCTGCATCATTAGATGCAATGGCCCTCTTCCCACTTGAGCTTTCTGTGGTCCTTGACATTTGATCATTTACTTTTTTACATTGTCTTTTCCTTTGGATTCTATTATAAAGCCCCTCCTGTTCTCCTTTTTCCTTTCTCACAAGATTAGGTTGATCTCCTTCAAGGACTCCTGTCCTCTTTCCATGTCATTGTTGTGAGCACACCTGAAAGTTCCACCCTAAGCCACCCTCCCCTCTCTTTTAGTTGAAATCTCTTCCAGTCATAGGACATCAGCAATCACCAGTCTCTATCTTCAGAACTGAATATTTCATACTTCCATTGTAAAGCCATAAATTCCTGCTATATATGCCTGACAAGTCTCAAGGTCAATATCTTTTACCCCAAACTAAGTCCTTCTTCTTACTTTGCTCATCTTACTATAGGTAAGACCGTTTCCTCATAGTCTCTTAAGCTCAAGATCTTTTTTATACAGATTCTTCTCCTTACCACCCACATCTCATTAGTTATAATATCCTGTTAAGTTTCCATTTGAAGTACTTCTGAATCCCAGCCTTTCCTTTCCATTGTAGGTGCTGGTACCCCTCCTCAGACCTGCACTGTTCCATCATGGTCAGCAAGGTAGAAGGAAGTCCCTAAGAGCTATCTGCTACAACACAGCAGAGGAAAAACCTGACCCAGGGGAAGGACTGCATCAGTTGCTTGAGGTCAAACATGGATTGATAAAACGTGGGCCATTCAGTGAAACAGATAGCCTTGAATGGACCACACTAGGCCACATCATTAGGACACTTCAACTCCAAATAGCCTAAAATATCAGAGCAAATTAATAAGTGAGAAATCCAATCCAAAGCCACATGGATTTGCAAGGAGCAAAGCACAGTAACCAGGACCAAGAGAACGGCTGGGTGAATTGCTGCATACAGCACTTGTCATAAAGGAAAGCTTATGAAGATCAGAAGCTCTGCCCCATGTTTAACACAGGTCCTTTCGAATGCATGCACACCTTCCCTTTTTTAAAAATCTCCAATTATCATCTCAGAATGGCCTCTTGACTCTTTTTCCTGACTTGGTTCTCTCCCCAAGAAATAGAATTATCTCTAATTTCTCTTCCATTCGTTCTTGATTTCTGAACCTATAAACCTCCCCAACTGCTAAACTAGCTCTTGGAAAATCCCTCTTTTCCAAAATGCTATTGATTTTGTCCTTCTGAAATTTATCATATCACCTTAAAAAACTACTTTCAGCACTTACTACCAAAATTGATCATGAAATATTCAACTATGAATGTGATTATTAGCATCTACTTTTCTGTGTAGGTAGATAATTTGCTTATCCTGGGATTTTTCATTTAAGAACAGTAAATGTCAATGAGCTATGAAGAATCAGCCAATAAACCAAGCTCAGATATGTGGTATCATCTTGAAAATTTTATAACAAGATTACAAAGGTAATAGTTATCCCACTTATAGGAAACCTATGGAAAAATTTTATTATGCAAAATGTTCCTAATGAATGCCTCTTAAAGTCTCTCAAGAGCAAATCAGGAGTTGTATTTTGTTTTCAAGAATTATTAACTATGGCAGAATGTGTACCTAGAATTTTTTTACTCAGGCATAAGCTCCTTTAAGCCAGTGAATGTGTCCTTCATGTCTTTGAGTCAGTGCAGTAAATACACTTGCATGGCCAGTGAACCATATTCAAAAATCAGGTCCCCAGGACTTACTAGCCCTGTTATCATCAATGAATTATTTAGTCTCTTTATACTTCAGTTTCTTCATTGGTAAATTGGACTGATAGTGATCTTCTCTATCCTGTAAAGTTGTTGAGAGGATTAGATAAGATTTTGTATGTGATGTACCTGGCTCAGCATCTGGCCCACAGTAAATACGTATTGAGTTCATGCTCTATGGCAGTCTCTTTGCATGGTGGTAAGAACACAGCTTTGAAATGGACAGCTATGTGTTCTGTCCTGTCAGAGAATATACAGCCTTTTGGGATTCATGCTCTGTTCGGCAAAGGACAAGTTGTTGAGGCAATATCCAGGAAGTGCCTGATGTGAACCTGGGGTTTCTGGGCAGTCTTCAGAGCCTGGGAAGATAAGAAAGGGTAAGCTAAACAGGCACATGAAAAGATGCTCAACATTGCTATTTATCAGAGAAATGCAAATCAAAACTATAATGAGGTATCACCTCACACTGGTCAGAATGGCCACCATCAGAAGTCCACAAATAATAAATACTGGAGAAGGTGTAGAGAAAAGGGAACCCTCGTACACTGTTGGTGGGAATGTAAATTGGTGCAGCCACTATGGAAAACAGTATGGAGATTCCTTAAAAAAGTAAAAATAGAGTCACCAATTATGATCCAGCAATCCCACTCATGGGCATATATCTGGAGAAAACTCTAACTTGAAAAGAAACATGCACCCCAGTGTTCATAGCAGCACAGTGTACAATAGCCAAGACATGGAAGTAACCTAAGTGTCCATCAACAGATGAATGAATAAAGAAAATGTGGTATATACATATAATGGAATACTACTCAGCCACAAAAAGAATGAAAAATGTCATTTGCAGCAACATGGATTGACCTAGAGATTATCATACAAAGTAAAGTAAGTCAGACAGAGAAAGATAAATATCATATCACTTACATGTGGAACCAAAAAATAATACAAATGAACTTACTTACAAAACAGAAACAGACCCACAAACATAGAAAACGAACTTATGGTTACTAAAGGGGAAGGCAGAGAGGGATAAATTAGGAGTTTGGGATTAACAGATACACACTACTTTATATAAAATAAACAACAAGGTCCTACTGTATATAGCACAGGGAACTATATTCAATGTTTTGTAATAACTTATAATGGAAAAGAATCTGAAAAAGAAAAAATATATACATATATACATAAACTGAATCACTTAGCTGTACATCAGAAAGTAACACAACACTGGAAGTCAACTATATTTCACTAAAAAAAAAAAAGAATAGGCTAGACGAGAAATGTGAGGTGTGTGTATGTGTATATTTTGTGTTATGGACTTTAGTTATATATGTGAAATTGAGGCTGTTCCCCAGGAAGTTTTAATTCCTCTGTGGATGGTAAATGTTTTATAGCAATTTAAACATTTGAATGGGGCATAACTAGATAGATCTTTCCTAAGATATTTTTCTAATCTAGCTTCTCCTGCACTTTTCAGGACTCCTACTCAAAACAAGTTAACTTTACAAACCTAGAATTAGCAAGTAGTACCTAATTACATTAAACAACACTTATTGATCCCAAAGGCAAATTAATAGTACATTATTAACTTTCACTGAAATATACTTACCACTAACCCCTTTATCTTCATGAGGAAAAACATACTGCTCCTCCATACCGCCCCAGCCTGTTGAATCTAGAAAAACATTTGAAGTATTCGTAGTTGTTGCTTGTTTTAACCTAGGAACTTAGTCTTAATGATAGAGATTTTTATTATTATTTTATCATTATTACATATACTAACAAATAAGGCTCTTTCACGTCTGGATTTAGCACAAAGTATCCTAAAATGTCTGAATGAAAAGGCAAGTTGGAAATTAACCAGTCAGTTTGCTGGGGTCTGCCGCTGTCTGCCCAATGGCACAGTTGACTGGAGCACACCCAGAAAGATACAAAGGATGCAGCACCAGCCACCAGCCTCTCGTCCAGGGCTTGTCAGGAACCCCCTCCCACCTGGGAAATGTTCCTGACTGACTTTCTTTCTTCTGCCCCTCACAGTGACCTCGAGGCGTCACAGAAATAAAACACTATTTCTTCTGCTGTACACTTGTAGCTTCCCTTAGACTAACAGGAGCTCTTCATTTTAAAGATGTAAGTGGAGGCCCTGAGAAGTCAGGAAACTGACTCCAGTCTCCACAGCTATAGTTAATGGATCAGCCAGGATTCAAACCCAGGGTTCCTGAGCCCACATCCCTTGTGCCCTCTTCATGTCACTGCCTCCACCCAGCCTGGGTCCACAAGGAGCAGCCCTGGTCAGTCCTGGAGGGGTCAGGCTTGAGTAGCATATCCATGTGGGAACTCCTTCTTAGTAGTTCTTGGATTATTGGCATGTTTTTCTAAACCTCAAGAAAAATCTGTTGAGAAATTAGAAAAGCTGGAAAAAGTATTCTAATTCTCCTGCAAGAACTGAAACATTGCCATCACTGTAGAAATGTGACTGATTTGAAGAGCTCCACTGACATCAGGTCAAAAGCAAGAGCAGGGAATGTGAATACTCCACAGAGTCACGGTTAAGGTTGACCGGCATCTCTAGCAACAGGGACAAAGCACAGAGGGACGGAGAGGTCCTTGTCTCATCAGTCACTCTGGATTGTAGCTGTTGCCATGTTATAAGTGAGCGTTTACAGCACTGGCGGTACTAACAATGAGTCATTCTTGCAAATAAAATAAATGTTAGTACATGGTTCTGCACCGTGTTGAGAGAGATGAATGTTATGTTATTTGAAAACTACCCAATAATATTTGCTGGCATTTTCCAGTATTTGAATATTTGCTATAGGCAAAAAAAGTTCTTTGCAAATGTTACCAAACTTGACATTTGTTACTCATTACAGGCATACCTCATTTTAGTGTGCTTTTGCCTTATTGAGCTTCTCAGATAGAGCTTTTTTTACAGATTGAAGGTTTGTGGCACTCCTGCATCAAGCAAGTCTCTTGGCACCATTGTTTCCAACAGCATTTGCTCACTTGGTGTCTCTGCGTCACATTTTACTAATTCTTGCAATATTTCAAACTGTTTCATCATTACTATGTTTGTTATGGTGATTGGTGGCGAGTAATCTTTGGTGTTACTATCATGAAAAGATTATGACTTGCTGAAGGCTTAGATGATGGTTAGCATTTTTTAGCAATAAAATATTTTTAAATTAGGGTATTTTTTTAGACCTAATGCTTTTGCACAATTAACAGACTACAGTGCAGTGTAAACGTAACTTTTATATGCACTGGGAAACCAAAAAATTCATAATTCATGTGACTCACTTTATTGTGATGTTCCCTTTATTATGGTGGCCTGGAAGTGAAACTGGAATTTTTAGATATCCACAAAATTGTGAGTAAAGAATATGAAAAATGTTGGAAGTATTTTAAAGATAAAACAATTTATGATTTTAGGAATTCCTGAGAATTCCTAGGAATTTTGATCTTTCATTTCTGAATCCCAAATATTACAGTCTGATAGGAATTTGAAAATGCTAGGCTCAGGTCATGGGTGAGACACAGGCCCAACCAGCATCAATTATTGTTCTAATTTCAAATTCTAAGAAAAAGGAAAAAGGTAAAGACTTTTTTTGTAATAAAGTAACCATAACCCTACCTTTTTAAAATTTTGTACGTAATATTTTGAAGAACAAAAAGCAGAGTTCACTAAAGAGATCCAGATGCCCGGCAGAAAGATAGCTGGCTAAGTATTATTTCCCCCTAGCTATTCCACGCACATTCTCTCACTGTCCATTGCTATAGCTACCTCTTTTGACACAAGTTTCTCTGGAGGTTCTGTTTCCAAAACACTGTGCACAGAATATCAAACTCTTACTAGGTTGAAGAACAATCTATCTCCTTTTCTTGGTTATTTCCTTCAGGATTTCTGATGGTGCTCAGTTAGAGTAGACCTTATCCAAGCTGTGCTGGTAACACATAATGTGAATGATGTATTCTGTTGCAGTAAGATGAAATGTTCTGTATGTATCTATTAAGTTCATTAGTATGATGTGTCATTTAAGGCAAGTGTTTCCTTTTTGATTCTGTCTGGATGATCTATCCATTGATTGATATTAGCAGTATTTTTTTTTCAGATATGTCTCCCCAAGCAAGAGCAATATAAGTAAAAATAAATAAATAGGACTACATTAAACTAAAAAGTTTTGCACAGTGAAGTAAATCAGCAACAAAATGAAAAGGCAGGCTACTGAATGGGAGATGATTTTGCAAAATTTGTATCCAATAAGGGGTTGATATACAAAATATATGAAGAACTTATACAACTCAATATCAAAAAACCAAATAATCTGATTAAAAAATGTGCAGAGCACTTGAATAAACATTTTTTTAAAGAAGACATACAGATAGCCAACAGACACATGGAAATTTGTTCAACATCACTGATTATCAGGGAAATGTAAATCAAAATCACAATGAGATACCACTTCACACCGGTTAGAATAGCCATTATCAAAAAGAAAAAAAAAGTAGCAAGTATTGGTGAAGATGTAGAGAAAAGGGAGTCCTCATCCACTGCTGGTGGGAATATAAATTGGTGCAGCCACAATGGGAAACAGTATGAAGTCCCCTCAAAAATTGCAAATAGAACCTACTGTGTAACCCAGTGATTCTACTTCTAGGTATTTATCTGAAGAAAACTAAAATACTAATTGAAAAAGATATATGTACTCCTGTGTTCGTTGAAGCACAATTTTCAATAGCCAAGATATGGAAGCAACCTAAGTGCCTGTCAAGAGATGAATGGTTAAGGAAAATGTGAGACAGGTGTGTGTGTGTGTGTGTGTGTGTGTGTGTGTGTATTACTCAGCCATAGAAGAAGAATTAAATCTTGCCATTTGTGACAACATGAGTGGACCTAAAAGGTATTACATTAAATGAAATAAGTCAGAAAGAGAAAGACAGATACCAAATGATTTCACTTATATGTGGAATCTGAGAGACAAAAAAAACAAAACAGAACAGATTCATAGATACAGAGAGTGAACTGGTGGCTGCTGGAGAGGAGGTGGATAGGGGGGGTCAGGCAAAGTGAGTAAAGGGGAATAAGAGATACAGACTTCCAGCTGTAATGTAAATAAATCATGGGCATGTCACATACAGTATAGAGAATATAGTCAATAGAATTGTAGTAACTCTTGTATGGTGACAGATGGTAACTAGACTTATCATATTGACCATTTCATAATGTATAAAAATATTGAATCAATGTGTTATACACCTGAAACTAATATAATAGTATATGTCAATTATAATTCAGTGAAAAAGAGTGATACAATGTTTCTCAGCAAAAATTATCCTAATACAACAAAATCTTTAAAAATTGCATTCCTTTTTTTCCCCAGAATTTTTAATTTGAAAATTTTCCTAAGGAAACAATTGGATAAGAAGACAAAGAAGTATCTATAGGATGTTTCTTGCAGCCCTGTTTATAATAGAAAAACTTTAGAAACAGCCTAAATACCTAACAGTAATGAACTGGTTAAATGAATCATGGTAATTCATAAAACAGAATGGCTGGGATAGAAGTGTGCAAATAGTACATTAAATACTAGTAATACAATAAGGAAGGACATTATGATCCCATTTCTGTACATTAAAAATGTGGGTGTTGGTATATAGATGCAACAGATATCAGTATTATCAGTGATTGTGTGTTTTGCAGATTTACATTTTAAAAGTTCCTACAACTTAAGTGGATTCTCTCTTTTTTTTTTTATTTTGAGGGAATATTTTTAAAATGCAAAGAACTAAGAGGAAGTCAATGAATTAAGAGATCTGACTTTATTCTGTTACATGTGAAAGAATGCTGAGAGATTAATGTGCCTGGAGGCTTCAGAAAACTGATGATTGAGCTAATAAATGGATGAGAAACCTTATTCACATAAAAACCTACCTTTGAAGCTAAGGCCGCTCAAAACTCTAGATTCTGAATATATGCCGGTTATGCAAGTAAAGCATGCTTGAAGGTAGCTTTGGTCGACACACCCAGTTTTAAGAAACATCATTTTGTACTAAAGACAACAGTTTGCCTTTTTGATATCATTCTTCCTGTATTTCAACCTACGCTGGCTTTCTCAGTCATGTTTGAACCTCTCTCCCTTCACCTACGTGGCAAAATGCCAAAGTCTTATATTCTACTCAAAAGGAAGATATTAATGACTTGGAGTACAGCATTCTGCATTCACCATCATATTGTATGAAAATATGAAAAACCATATGAAGTCAAAAATCCAGAGCATGTGTGAGAAATCAGATCCCATCTTAACAAATACCATTATTAACTAGAACCTGGATAATTAAAAAGCTTCCTCCCTGTGCTTAGAGCAGACAAAACTAATTCTGCATTTATTAGTGTGTAGAATTGTACCAAGAATACAGAAATGAACAAGAAACAGCATTCAAACTCAAGAAAATCATAATCCTCTGGTGTAATTAAAGGTGTCGATGCTAGTCTTAATTTGAACAGAGCCCCTCAGGAACAACCAGTTCTGTCTGGGCACCCAGGAAAGGTGGGAAAGGTCTTTGAGATGGGAATTTAGAAACTGAATATGCATTCCCCAGGTATGAAAGGACTGGAAGGGCATTTCAAGCAGACAGAACAGCAGGCACAAAGTCAAGGAGGCAGAAGAGTGCCTGTGATAAGTGCGGCACGGTTCTAGCTCAGCAGAAGAATTTGGAAACGATAGGAGAAAATGCATTTGGCCTGAATGATTAATTAACAGTTATCTAGATAGTTCGGTTTATATGTGACTGAGTTTCATAAACCTAAAGACCTGTATACTTTAGTGATTGGTTATTGTCTCAAACTAGCTCTTTGTTCAGCTAGAGTGGTAATTGTCTTTATTCTAAAATGGAATCTTTTTTTCCTTGCCAAGAAAGCAGTCTTTCACTTTGCTTCTTTCTCTCCCCTTTTGGTTCTTTCCATTTATGTTTTGCAGACACATGCACACACCGTTTAAGCCAGGATTTCAATGAAAAAACCCAGCCAGTCCAGTTTTAACATTGTCATTGGTGGTGTTAACATGGAGACGGTTACCTTCTTCTTGCTCAATAGAGTGAGACAAAAAGGCTTGGGCATGTGCATGGAGCCAGCGTGTCTGGCTTCAGCAACCTCCTTCTCCTCCGTTGCCAAAGAGGCAGAAGCAAAGGAACCATTTCCTCATTGTCTTGCCTAAATGGGCTGACTGCCCATCGGAGGAGGGTGGTTCCTAGGCATTTACGTGGCCTGCTATGGAAGGGCGGGGTTACTGTCTCAAAATCCCTGCTCTTAAAAACTGAGGAAAGGAGGCCCTTCCAGGTAACTAAAGGGAAGGGAAAAGAATTGACCTCATGCCTGCTGGCTACTATTAATGAGAAAGAATTCTAGAGCCCTTCACTGCTAGCAAAAGCAGCTGAGGAAAATGCAGTCCAGGCCCATGGGAAATGTGAAGATTGCCAGCCCTTTCTTTACCTTGCTGTCCAACATCAATAGGCCACCTCAGTTTCCTTTTGACCAGACACACACAGTCGAACTCTTTTGAATCTGGCATCACAGATGTTGAGACATACTGTTGCAGAGCAGTTTATGATGACATTTATGAGCTATCTGCCTCACAGTGATCTCTCAAGATGAGTGAAGCAGTTCATTAGGTGGGGAAACCAAAGTGTAGGGAGCTCTGACACAGGCCCCAGCAGGCAGAAGCCCAAGAAATGGGGTGACAGACCAAAAGAGCAGACAAAATTAATTCTGCATTCAATGATTCAAACCAACAAATGCAAGCCCAGATGGGTGTATTTGTTTTTGAGAGGGAGAGGAAAAGTATATTTAGGGAGACAAGTTGGATAAAGATAAGCACTGAGAAAAATATATAAGAGGCAAATCTAAATCAAACTTATCTTTAATATGCAACCAACTCAAAGCATAAAAATGTGGATTCTAGAAGTATTACAAATATTGCTATATGGAACAGTTTCCTATTCCACTAATAAGGAAGTTTCTTCTATCCAAATTGAGAGTAAAAGGTAATTTCAAAGGTATTAGACACACAGGATAAATTTACTTCCAGTCAAATAAACAGCAGAAGTTCAAGGTCAGACTGCTGAGTACCTGGTGGCTGCAGGGATGACTCACGCATTGCCCAAGTAGGAGTGAATAGTCTCTGTCGACGGCCTGATTTCAGAGGTATAACCCTTTGGCTCAGAGAGCCTACCTAAATGCACTCTCTTTAAAGCATCATGTCACATTACTACCAAACAAGATTCTGGGTAAAAATCTATTTTCCATCAAAAAAACTTCTAAATTTTTATTAAACTCCTCCAGCAAGATAACTGTTTTTCAAACAAATTACTTTCTGGAGGTGCTATAAGCAAATCTGTGAGATAAAGGTTAAGATGTGTCATGTCACTTTTTTTTATAAGGACATTTTTAACAGCAATTTTTTTTCCTCTTTAAAATCTTGATTCAATCCTATTTGCCATCAGTAAGGTATAAAGAGTCTGCACAGCATAGAAGAGAGACCATTGACAACCTTGTCCAAAAGGAGGTCATATCTCACCATGCTAACTGCAGTGAAGAATAAATCTCAGGTGCTGGGATTCTGCTTTTCAGATCTTAGCTCATGTTGTCTCTATTGTGAATGTAGCCCACTCAAAGCCATATTCTTTTTTAGCCTTATTAGGCTTTTCACCTGCCTAGGGTATTGGAAGCATGGTCTCAGAACTCAGGCCAACCTGAATTTAGATCTCAGCTCTCAGTTTATAAGCTGGAGACCTTGAGTTCTCCTCCATTTTTCTGTTTGATCTCTCAGAGCTTTCCTATCTTGATCTCTTTGAAATGACCTAAAGTAATTATAAAGGCAAAACGAAGAGCTATGTTAAAGCAAATAATGAATAGCAAGTAGCACCATGATCCAATCAGCTGCCAAAAAAGAAACTTGGGCGCCATCCTTAACTTGTCCCTCTCTCTCCAGTCCTGTCAATCCCTTTCTCTTTACTCTTACTCCCATTGCTTCATCTCAGGCCATCAGGCTCCCATCTCCAGTCTCACTCCCTTCCTAATGCATTCTCTGTGCTGCCACCATATTGTTCTTTCTCAGCCACAGATGTGATCTTGTTGTTGCCTGCTTTGTCTCCTCCAGTATCCCCCACTGCACTCAGGATAAAGTCAAGGCAACTCATTACCTGGCTCCAGTACACCTGCCTCTCCAGTCTCACCTCTGGCTCTACCATCCCTTCTCCCTATCCCTTCCCATCCCTCCCCTAACTCTCTCTGCTCCAACCATACTGGACTATTTACAGTAATTAATATTAGAATTAGCATTATCTAAATTTTTGTTTAAATGCTATCTCTTCTTGGAAACCTTCCCTGGATCACCCCCTTACCCCACTCCTTCCCAAAGTCTCCCAAATCACCTCCTGCCTCCCTTAATTATAGCACATTTCTCTTGGCAGTGATTATATGTGGGTTCCTTAAGGATCAGGATTATCTTTTTTGTCTTTGTGATCCCAACACCTAGCACAGTGTCAAATGCATAGCAGGCATTTAATGAGTCTGGTTTCCTTTACTTCTTTCTTGGATTAGGTCCAGAATCAAAGGATTTCTGAAATGGTGACTGTTCTGTAGGAATTACTGGGAAGTTTTGTCCTCCTTCTGTACATCTCAGGACATAACTACCTGCTTCTGATCCCTCTCCTTCCCATCTCTGTAAACACCCACACACACGCACGCACACACACACACACCACCCCACATCCCACAGAGGTATCTCTAGCATCTCAGAGAGATCCCTTAAACCAACCTTCCCTTCCATGGAACCTCTAGACATTGGACCATTGGATTCCCCAAGAGTCACTTGGAGAGCTTGTGAAAATACAGATGCCTGTGCTCCACCCCACCCCTAGAAAATCTGGGGTAGAACCCAGTAGTCATAATTTTCAAAGGTCTCCCCAAAATAATCCAAAAGAGCTACCAAAGTTGGGAACTACTGCCCACAGAACAAAGTTAAAGTTTCAAAGTCTAAAAGGCAACATCATGTGCTACTTAGCAATAAGCCAGGCATGCTTGCTGCTACCAGGAAAGGAAACAAAAATGAGGCATGCATTTTTATTCATGTGCTTATTTACAATTTATGTAGTTGCAAAACAATTTAGGGCATCCTGGGACAATAAACAAACAAGAAATTATGGAACCTCACAAAGTTTATATCCATCAGATGTAAAGAATTTGCTTCCTGTGACTTTGAACAGGACCCTTCTGCAATATCACATCTTTCTTTCCTTACATTCTTTACGAAGTTACACAACTTTGGGACCATGGTGTTCCAAGAAAACTTAGCACTTTCTTGTGCTGTCAGTTTGTATGTCTATGGCAGAGAAATGGGCTTCTTAATTCTTTTTTCTTCACTTTGGTGCTACCAACTTCATTTTGCAAATGTGATTTTCATAGTCCAGTAGGAAGATCTTCACCATTGCCACCCTGAACCCAGAGCTTATAACACTGATCAGGAAATCTGCTAGGACGACCTGATCCTGGATCCTGCCTTTGACTCCTTCCCCAAATTCCAAAATCCATGGGGATTTGGGATTATTTTTCTTGCAGGGTGACCAGAAATACTAGTCATAGCCCCTCAATGCAGGAGCTCATTTCCTCCACTACTGCATATTAATAGCAAACCAGGGCTACATTATGTAGAGTCTAGAAAGAACTTACTTGGCTTGAAAATTCTCTACTGTAGGTAGATTCAGGACTCTTATTTCCTCCCCAGCCTGACAATTATCATCAGCAATAAGCATGACCAAATGGAAATGTCCTCAAGCACATGGTCTTGATATAGCAAAACCCCAGCAACACAAATAATATACCATTTCTTGGGCCTTCCCTCACCCTAGTCAGGTGGCTGGAGAATCCTTCCTTCTAAATCCCTCCACTTCTAACCCCACACTGTGGTCCCAGGGCACAATCACTGGGCAGTTGCACAAATCCCCTGCAGTTAAAACCCAGTTATCAGTAGACATGCGTGAAATTCTTGGAGCAACTTCTCTACTACTGTCCTATGAGGCCATTTTCCCTTGACATGCCAATTGTTTCCAAACTGAAGTAGGTGTGGAGGGAAAGCTCCTCCCACCACAGCCATCACTCCCTGATATTTGGCCACAAAACATGCTGCCTTGTGACTTAGCTTTTTATTAGCCCCACTATTTTTCCAGCCCCATCTCCTGAGGACCCTGTCCCTGGTCCAAAGGGGGAAGGATCAGATGCAGTGAGGGTGCCAACTTCTTTTGATGCTCTTATTTCAGAAATTTCTCCTCAGGATGATTTCCTCATCCAGTATACTGGAGCAGGCATTGAGGGTGACCCTTAGTTCCCAGGGATTTAAGGCCAGGAGACTGAGGCTCAGCTGGGTAGCTCTGTCCAGTCATTTCTCCTCCCCATGAGGCTTTTTTCACAAATTAGGAATACTACTTATGGGAAGTTATGTCTGAATTTGTGGTAGGCATTTGTAGCTTAGGTCCTCATCCTATGATTTCTTTCATTTTGCTCCCTACCTGACTATGTTATAACAGAAATAACAGTTCATTCATTTATTCATCCATTCAACACTCATTGTGTGTACACTGTTGTAGGTGCTTGATCTGATTTGTCTGTGAACAAAATAGGTTAAAAATCTTTGCCCTCTTGGAACTTCATTCTAGTGAGACAAACAATAAACAAACAAAATGCAGAAGTAAATTATATAGTAGGTTAGAATAGTGCTGTAGAATGCATAGAACTGGGTAGGGGAGATTAGGAGTGAGGGAATCGGGTAGGGGTGGGGAGCTGGGTGCAGTTTAAATAGAATGGTAAGGGTACAGGGCGCTGAGAGGTAAAACTGAGCAAGACGGGAACCCAGTGAGTGAGTTAGCATTTTGACATCTGGGAGAATTGATGTCCAGGCAAAAAGTATAGTCAGTGCAAAATTCTTAAGGAGGCACATTCTAGAAATGTCAGTGAGAGGAATTTGAATGGGACAGAGTGAAAGAGGGAATAGGAGCCAGATTACACAGGGTCTTAGAGGCCATTACCAGGCCTAGAATATTGTTTTTCACAAAATGCATTCTCATTTATTCAATATTTTCAACCCTGTAAAATAAGTTCCATAGAAAAAAATAATAGAGACTCACAGATAATTCAAAACTTTTTCAGTCAATACTCTGAATATTTGTTTCAGTGAAAATTGTTTCAGAACAGCAATATCTAAATAATGCTGATAAGTATGATTTGATTTTCATCTCTTTTCTCTTTCCACCCCTTCTTCAGGGCTCTGAATAACCCACCCATAGAAAGTCCACCCACATTGCTGAGGTTTCACTACAGTTCTCAAGAATTGGCTTCAGTTCTGAGGTCATGCAGAGATGAAATTTCATGGAGGCAGGTTTGATCATTTAAAAAATCAAGTCTTGCATGGGCAGCCTTTTAGTTTGCTATAGAAGAATAATGCTCCAGGGGCACAGGAGGCCCAAGCTAGGAGCAGCTGTTAACAACACTTAATGTGGAGAAGCCAAGGAGACACAAAGCCAGAGCCCACGGCCAGTCCTTCAGCAGGTCCTGTCAGCATTCCTGTCACATATACCCCCAATCTAACTGTTCCGCACCACCTCAACACTGCCACTCAAGCCTTCAGCTCTCACCTTGACTGCAGCAGCTCCTAAGTGGTATTTTACCATGCTGACCTCACTGTTTCTCTCCCAGAGAGGGGGCAGCTAGCCAAGCATGGCGCTAGACAAGACAGGCAGGGCCAGCTGGTCTTGGGTGGCCCTGGAAAGCAACATGAGGAGTTTGGACTTTTTTTTTTTTTAAGTGAGGTAGGAAACCACTGCAGAGCTGTGATCTGGGAAATAACATGATCCAATTTAAGTTTGTTTGTTTGTTTTTTAAGTTCTTGGTTGTTGCTCAGAGAGATGACTGTAGTAAGAGCCGAAGCAGGGAAACCAGCCAGGAGGCTACAATAGCAGAAGTGAAGTAAAACCTTGAAATGCTCATGTTTTTCCTTGAAAACTCCAAGCTCCTTCCTACCCCTTGACATTTGCTCTTCCTGTACCTTTGGTCTTGAATGCTGTTTTCCCAGATCATCAAATTTCTCATTCTCTCCATTTATTCTGTCTTCACTTAAACGTCACCTCCACAGAGGCTTTCCCTGACCACTGTGTGAAAGACAACACCCATCTCCACGAGCCATTCTCTATTCTCTCACCCATTTCTTCCTATTATTTAGTATCACCTGGTATTTTATATAGTATATATCTTTGGTTGTTGTTTAGTCTGTCTCTTCCACAAGAGTTTACATTCTATGGGAAGAAAAACCTTGTCTCTCTTCTTCACTTATGAATAAACATAACAGGGACTCAGTAAGTATTTGTTGCATGCATGAGTGGATGGGTGGATAGATGGATGAATATGTTCATCTATTTATAGCATGGTCTGAAACAAATTAAATGAGACCAAGTTCTATTTCTTAGAAGATACTTATATATCCAGAAAAAGGAGATACTGTATAAAAAGCACTAAAGATTGCAGGTATATAATAATTATTCATTTTTATTGAGGGTTCACTATATTCTAGGCAGTACTATGAGACTTACTTAGTTTGTCAGATTTAATCCTTCAGCAGCCTTGAGAAGTAGATATTATCCTGATTCTTAGATGCGGAAACTGAAAGTTGGATACCTATCCATTACGGACTCTTAAGAACACTTGTAAGTTCATTGCCTTCCAATTCAGAGAAGCCCTTGAAAGGTGGCTTTAGCCTTGAAAAAGAAAAGTTGCTGATAGGCTTGTTTAAAAGCCAAGAAGTTGTTATAGTTTTAAAGCCTAAATTGGACCTGGTGTCAGCTGATCCTACAACCTTCCCTTTTTTTATCCCAGATAATCCGGTAATCTCCCAGTGATGAGCAGAGCATGTACACTCCATTAATACTGGGTGCAATTAGACGCCGCTGCCTCCAGCCCCAGGTGCCCAGCAGGAAGCCATAATTGACAGTACAGATCTGAGTGGGGCAACATGGTCACAGGCCAGTCACCTTTCCTGTCTGTTCTCCACATGGAGCTTGCTGCACTGATTTACTGATCACTTCTTCTTTGACCAATGGCTCATGCCCTACACTGGACATCCCTAGGTCCAGTTCTGTTCCTAATCCAGATGATTGCTGAGATGAGTTATAAACACCTCACTGAATCTCACCTGAAAAGTAAACTGAATGCCCTCTTTATTCTTCACTCCCACAATGGGCTATACCCTCAAATACGTGAAGCTCCTGATAGGAAGGACGTGTATAAAGTTAAAATTAATATCATGAGCTTCAAATGCAGATTTTTAAAAGGCACTGGAAGAAGTAAATATTTGCATATTTACTGCATCTGTACCAATATAGTCATAATATAATCAGTTTGATTTTCATCCAAAAGATGTTTTTCTTTTGTTTCTAAACATAGAGACAAGAAAGGTCCCCTTCCAGAAAATATTGACTATGTACAATTTAATTATATTTTTAGATTGTCCAAAATCGGAGTTTGGTGTTAATATCCCTTTGAATGTTAGTGAGAAATTTTATATGTCTATGCAGTATCCTAATGGTAACATTAGCTTGTCTCCTCCGCCGCCCCTCCCCTTGTGTGAATTACAGAGACCAGGTAGTTCACCTCTTCCCTACTTAAGGGCTTATTTTCTAAAGATTGTATCATGAAGGAGTTACCTTTCATAAAGGTTTGGGTTTGGGTTTTTTGTTTGTTTGGTTGGTTGGTTTTTTACTCCTCTTTCATTAGGAAAACAGCAATGGATTCTTTTCAGAAATACACATTGATTCGTAGGAAGACCGTCTGAGAAGCAGTTTATTCAAGAGCGGAGCTTGTGGTCTGTGCAGAAAAATGTACCAAGATCTCTTTCCAGGGTAAATTAGGAGGATATGTGGGTCTAATCCCGTGCATCTAATAGTTACATGGCTTTCTTTTACTTCAGGGGCTGCAGCTGTTTACATATAAACACAGACCAAGGTGATATTCTGCCCAAGATAGCACTATGAGGGGAACTAGAGTCTTGGTTAATGACCTATTTGAAATAATATACCACCACACGTACACTTGATTCAGGGACAGAATGCATTGCCAAGTTGGGTGGGCCAGTACTGAGTACTATGATGAAAGCCCTTCACAATGGTTTCCAAAGAATGGGAACCAGAGCAAGTAAATTAAGTCATACTTTCACAGAACTGCAAGAGAAGGGACTTCCAGCGAGGAGCCCCATAGAAAAAGGCTGCCCTGGCTCCATGGCTCTAAGCACAGCCCTGGGAACCATTAGACAGGGAATCTGGCAGATCTCAACTGACACATGAGTGAATGGCAGGAGGCAAGGAAAGGAAGCTGGGGCCCACCCCAAGTCAGGAGAGATGCAAGGCCATTCCACACACAGGCACTTATGCACTTGCACTCACACACACACACACATACACACCATTAACGGTTTTTAGGAAGGCAATTTCACACTTTAATGATAAGCAAATATTGTTAAGAGTAAATTTCCTCTCTTCTCATAGAGATGGGAAAGATGAAAGCTCTTTAAAAGGAACAAAGGAGAGTAGAGACCTGAACTCCTAGATCTGAAGGTGCTCTGTGAATGATCGGTTGATAGACATGATCAGCTTTTGGTTTCACTGTATTTGTTGTGCTTCAAGGAGCTCTGAACATGTTACTCAGCATACCTCTGCAGGGAAGGTATATAGTAAAGGACCAAGGTGGGAGGATGTAGTAAATTCCAAGTTAGTCAATTTTCTTCCTTAAAATCACCCCCTCTCCCCACGCCCGTGCCCAGCATCAGTAATTCTGGGTTCTCTCCCACCACTCGCAGTCAGGCTCAGCTATCAGCAGCTTCATCATCTTTGCTCTTCACATGGGTAGTTTCCTACCTAGCATTGCTCTTCCCCTGGTGGTCTTATGTCTGAAGCTTTCCTGTCATCCAAGAGGAGCTAAAAAGTCACCTCCTAAGAGAGACCCCTTCCAACCACACTGTCTAAAAATTACTTCTCTTTTTAATTCTATAAATATCTTGTTTATTTCCCACATTGCCCTTTTTCTGATCTGCAGTTCTTTTTTAGGTGTTTTATGCCTCTCTCCCTCTTTGACCATAAGCACTTTTAGACTAGGGATCATTTATTCTTTTATCGCAATCCTCCACTCAGCTCAGTGACTGGCATGTAGAAAGTATTCAGTTAGGCGAAGGAATAAAAAGGCATAGCTGACGTCTCACCTTTTCCATTTTAGTCAACAGTGGTCTTTGCTTCTGGGAAATAAACCTCTTGAAATGAGTTCTGCATTCACATCGTGCAGCATTTCATTATAGGATCTTGATGGTACAATGGTCATGTCATCTTGCCTCATTTACATTCTACAGAGATGAAGGATGAGATTTCTTACTTTTTTTTCTTCCTGAACTCCCAGCATTGATCTAGATTCATTTGTCTTGAAGCTGATGTAACAGAAATGTTAACTCTGGGGAGAACAGTCTTTTCCCCCAGAGTGGTCCTTCCCCCATAAGCCCTCTAGAAAGCTGTAGACCTGATGCACAGACACTGCTCTTAAGAACATGATGTGAAGCTCCAAGCCTTAGTTTCAGAGTGTCAGGAGCAAGCTGTCGCCTTCAGGAGAGCAGGTTTGCTTGTGGAAGTCTTGAACTTGGTATAAACATTGCTCATTTCAGGCATACTGTGCAAAATCTAAACAGCTCTAAATTAAGAGCTGATTGTAAATTATTGCAGATTTCCTCCTGTTGCTTTCAGATTATTTGTTTAAAAGGATCTGGTAAATACGAGATTTTTATTATAATGACAAACGTCCTGCCAAAAGAAGAAAGAGAAAAAAACTCTTTCAAAATTATTCTGCATGGAAATGCAGGTGGCTCTCAGCAGTGCAGATTTCCCCCCAGGCAGCCTGTCACTTCTAAGCCTTGGAAAGGGCTCTTTTTAAGATTCGGACTTGCTTTCAAAATTCCTTTGACTAAGAAGCCAACGCCTATCGTCTTGCTAACATTTGCTCTGTGTTGTCAATCTTTAGTGGTCAGCAAAATGACCCCCAAATGCCAGAATCCAAATGAATAATTCAAGCACTGAACTTTAGAATATATGCTTGATTCTTCAAGATAGGGAGTCCTACCACCTGTCAGATGCTTTGAGTGGGATGAGGCAGGAAGAAGATGTCAGTGTATAAAATGCAAGAAAAATAATACATTTAGTTAAGTATCAACTCCAGATTTCCAATTTGATAAAATGGGAATTCACAGTCCTGGCTCAATTTTAACTAGAGAGAAAAATAGAAAAGGAAAGAAGCGTTCATTTTTCATCAGAGCCTTAATCATGCAAGATATCCTAAAATCACAATTCTACTGAGCCAATATTTTCAAGACTTTATCTGTGGTGTGCAACTTGGATAGCATCACACACATACACGTGCACGCATACCACCACCACCACCACCACCACATGTCTCCAGAGTGCAGACTAATATCTCACTCTACCAGTGACTCCCATCAATTCCTAAACTACTTTTGCTCTGGAGATTCCCTCAAGTGATCTAAGTTGAGCTTAACTTTGAAACCATTAATGAGGTCTCATATCCATATGAAATAAAGCTTTGTATTGAGTGGATATATAATTCAAATGTAGTAATAAAAAAAAATAACAGTTGTACTATTTGGAGCACTGCTCTGGACCGAATAGTATCCCCTCAAAATCCACACGTAGGAGCCCTGACTGCCAGTGTGACGGTAGCTGGAGATGCGGCCTCTACGGGGGCTCTTGAGGTTAATCAAGGCCGTAGGGTGGGGCCTTCATCCAGCAGACTGGTGTCCTTGTGAGAACTGGTGTTCTTACAGGAAGAGACATCAGAGAACTCTCTTCTCTCCACATGTGCACGAAGGAACGGCCATGTGAGGGCTCAGCAAGGAGGTGGGCATCTGCAAGCCAAGAAGGGAGGCTTCACCAGAAACCAACCCTGACGGCACCTTGAATTTGGACTTCTAGCCTTCCAAAACTGTGAGACAATTCATCCCTGCTGTCTGAGTCACCAGCCTGTGGGGTTCTGTTATGGCAGCCTGAGCAGGCTAAGACAAGCACTTATGGTTGCTTTGTGATTACCAAGTGTTTCATACACATTATCTCTTTTAAAAAATTTTTTGTTGTTGTTGTTTTGGGGGGGAAGGAGAAGTAATTCGATTTTTATTAACTTATCTATTTTTTAATGGTGGGACCGGGGGTTGAACCCAGGAGCTTGTGCATGCTAAGTTTTCGCTATACCACTGAGCTACACACACCCCACTGCATTGTCTCTTTTAATCTTCATAATAAGCCGTGTGACTTGTGTGCTGTTATTACCCCCATTTTGAACATGAGGAAACTGAGGCATAGAAGGGTTTTATAACTTGCCCAAAGTCACACGCAGTGTCAGGTCTCTCTAACTCCAGATGCTATTAGAGTAAGTAAATGAAAAGAAATATCTTTTAAGTTATGTCAAGGCTTAAAATTGTATTATAGTTTATATGTGTCATTTATTCCTTCCACTGATATTCCTAGATTTTTGTCAGTTGTACTAAATTGAACTTAGCTTGAGTTAATGATCTCAATCTAAATTAACGAACATAATGAGCTCATAATGCTCTCATTTAATCAATACCCACTAGGGAACAGTTCCATTATCACTTTTTCACACCGTTTTGCCTTTAGGAATGGTGTCATCTATTACTGAGTATAAGGTAGTAGGTGGATTTAACTCTTTTTATTAAGCGGTGCAGTCAAGTACTACAGTTACGGATCCTGACTCACCTGGTGGGAAGTGTGCTCTGTAGTCTGAGAAGCCTGTTCCTTCGTGCATAAAATTTAATGGGAGGAACCAGACAATCAAGAAAAATGTCTTGCAATGTCTATTTTTATTTAGTGTACCATTTACTTTCCAAGAGTAATAAAGAGATATGTAGATTTTATACATGGAGAACCCATGGAAAATAGGAACTCTGAGAATGTAATCCATTGGCAGGACACCAGAATGGTGATAAACCCAGACCTGGAGCTGTGCAATATTGGTTCCATTTACAGCATTACTTCTCCCCACTAGTGTAGGCCAGACAAGTCACTTAACCACTCTCCACCTCAGTTTCATCATGTGCAAAATGCAAATAATATGTCAACCTCCAAAAGTGATTATGAGAATTAAATGGAATGGTGTTTATAAAAAGTTCAGCATTTTGCCTGACAAGTACTACATGTTTAATAAATGTTAGTTGTAGTTATTGATATCTGAATCAAGTGAGGTTTTCTTCCACAATTTATTTATGTAGCCATTTAGCATCCTGGCAGAACTCCTTTTTGGCTCACAGGTGTAATCAAAACAGACCCAGTAGATACATTCAAGGTACCTTCAAGCCCTCAGAAGATACAATACAAGAGGGGAAAACAGAGCTAGAAATAGAAAAAATCATTTTTTAAAATGGAGAACTGTTATTTTCCAGCTCCCAAGAGACTTGCCAACAATAAACAGCAAAAAGTAGGAGATGATTACACTTTACCTAAGAGGTAGCTATTTATAAAAGAGTTTTAAATGATACACAACAAACACTGTTGGGTCCACCAGCACAACAGACAAGGATCCAAGTCAGTCTGGAGCTGACGGAGATGCCTTAGGAAAATACCACAGAAAGTCACTAGAGTGAGCTTGAACCTCAGTCACATAGATCCAGGCATTAAATTAGCACCAGCTAAAGGCCTGGGAAACTTCAGGCCTAACAGAAATTGGTCAAGTAGCAAACACATGTCAACCATGACCCTCAGTGTGGCTGCTGTTGCCCATCAGAGCCCAAGTTGTCCTGACATCAAATAATTACTTTGGTGACCCCAGCGGGAGAGGACAGACTGATGAAACCCTTTAAAGGATCAAGTCAGAAAAGCCTACCTATGACTTCGGCTATGTGGCAATGACAGTTAACTGTTCCCCAAAATGTGTTTCCCCTTCATGGCCCAGAGTTGTGGCAAAATACATTATACAGCCAGGAAGATGATTCTAAGCCCCCTTTGCATCTTGCAATGCCACATACCTGAGTTCTAGTCAACAGGGATGAGCAGAAGTGATGGGTGTCACTTCCAGTGCCCCCACTCATAAAACCTCTCACACTTGCCCCATGAAGCTATTCTCCTCCAGCCACCAAACAGAAAAAGTCACTATGTTGATCTTGGAAACTAAATGCTGAAGATTGCAGAAACTCCATCAAACTGGGTCCCTGAATGATGGGAAACATTCCTCCTCCCCACTCCCCATCTGCTTTAAACAACTCAGGACATTTTATGAGCAAGTAATAAACTTCTATTGTGTGTGAGCCCTAAACACATTTTAGCACCTGCTTGTTATAACAGCTAGCATTATCCTAACTAGCACAAGTTATAAATTTTTGGCATGTGAATATTGCTGGAGAGAGAGAACATAGGAATTTAAACATCCTTTCTGTTCTGTTTCCCTTTTCTATTCTGATATGTACTGGGCACGTTTCATATCAGTGAATGTTATTGAATATTGAATGAATGAGTAACTGGCTGATTGGCCTGTGACAAATAACCTAGCTTCTCTTTGCCTTCAATTCCCAAAAGCCACAATTAGCATCAGAATATCTCCACTTTATTGAAATGTAGTGAGAATGAACAAAATGATACCTAACATCCCACTCTGAGTTCCTTGGGTAAAAAGTATAGTAAATTAAGTACAGAATAAACACAATCAGGTTTTTAAGGTACTTAATAAACACAAATTGAGTAGAAATCAAGTTATGTAAAGCTTAAGGTTATCTAGAACCCAAGAACACCAAATCCCACCACGATGTACACAAGTGAGTGTCAACAGCATTGTCTCGTGTGTATATTAAACAGATGAAATTAGCTTTACTCCTCCTTGAGATGCCTTAGTAACTAAAAGTCAGTAACTATGCAATAATAATCTCTTTCACAGAAATGTAAACTTCTAAGTTTGGTGTTAGCTGGACATATGTAAAACTATGTAATCTTTCTGTCAAAGGTGGTGGCAACCTAACAGTGCTTCCATGGGGCTTAGTCGGAGATGGAGGTACTTGTAATGGTGTCGCTAGCTTTTTGTGCTGATTTTAAAGACTAGAAGTGTATTTTGAATATATTTCTAACTCATTTGATTTATAGTAATATCTGTTCAAAGTGACCCTACATTATATTTGATCCAGGTTTCATAAAGGAAGACATACACATGGTAGCTTAAAGTTAGGCTGAAGTTAGCCAAAATTGGAAGAGGAATTATTGGTCATCTGATGGTCTGAATTTAGGAAAATCCACAATCCTATAACTTTGGCTAAGTTTAGCACTAAGTCATTCAAGATGTATCCATTCACATGTACAACTTTCTTTACACTGCTATGATTCATTCATTCACAAAATACTTACTGTGGCCCTGAGCTAGAAGCTGGGGATTCAAAGATGCCTAAGATGCAGTCCTTGTCTTCACAGACCCACAGTCTAATAGAAAAGGCAGTCATATAAATATGTGGCCATAAGGCACAGCAATCTATCTACTACAGCTGTGCACAATACTAAGTGCATCCCAAGCTCCATTCTTGCATCATAGAGTACTGTGGGATGGGAGCTAAAGGGAACTGTCCCATGCTTTGCAATTTCTGCTGCAAATTTAATCTGAGGCGCTAAGGTTGATGAGTCCACTCCAACTTTTCTGTTGTTCTGTTTCAACCTGGTCAGCCAGCATAACACCATGGCCCTTTCTTATGTTTTGGAAGTTTTAGACTCTCAAATTAAGAGGCAGCCACCTTGAACTGGACAAAATTCATGTGTTCTCGTAAATGAAGAGTCCTGTTTACATGGTTTCTGGCCTTTGATCCAGCACTTTACCACAGTGCTAAAAGCCCAATGTCCCCTCCTGTTTTTCTTTTACATATTTATACTCGGGCCAGAAAATGTTAGTGGGAATATAGAGGCACTGAAGTAAGCGGTAACCATCTGGCCTGGCTAACTGCTGAAAAAAAATTTCTATAGAAGATAGGGCCTTCTTTGGATGACACCTGTGCCCCAGGGAAATTGGTATATTATTATAAGCAGGGGAAAAAAGTCATTCTACCACATGGGAGTAATTGTTAGCAGGCAAGAGATCATGTAATACACAGCAATTGTGGATTTTAAGGGCAAGATTCCAGACCATGCTATAAGCCCAGTTGTCTGTCCAAGGTTAATGGGGTAATGTCCTTGCTTACTGCAGCTCAGAGCCAAATTAACTTCATAAATTCTGAGTATAGGTTCTGTCTTTTGTCTATTGGAGTCAGGATTTAATGTTCTGAAGGGGACCAAAGGATTTAATGTTTAATGGAGTGTTTGTCCCTCTTTTCAGCAGACTACAAATACATTTCCCTTTCCAAGACACTCCTCTGAAAAGAGACCCAGAGAGGTGAGAGTCTTTGCTGACAGCCTTTTTTTACTTTGTTTAGAGAAATCTGTTAGACATTGTGTTATGAGAATACCTGGCCTTCCTGCAGCTGTGCTTTGCCCGGGACTACTGCAGCATAAGGTTTAAATCGTCAAGTTCCATGAGGCCAGTAAGTGCCCCACAGTATTTTTCAGTGAGGCTCTCTCTACAAGCCGCTGAAATGGCTGCCAATTTTGTAAGAAAAGCCATTCAAGTGAGTTTGGCCTTGTTGGGTGGGAATGAGGGGAAATCTGTCATGTATCAAGACGTGAATTATATGACTGCATTTTTACTTTTCACCCAATTGTTTTGGCAGCCTGAAGGAGAGGGTCAGATAGTCTGTCCCCAGTTGAATGCTACTGTCTTCAGAGTGAAGGTGGCCAGTTTCAGTGGCTACATTGCCATGTTCAGCATCTGGTTGCTTGGGAGCAGAATGATTATCATCTGGAAACAGCATGTTCAATTACAAATTTTCTATGATATTTACAGAATATCCCTTGCTCTGTGAAGATACCAACTGAGATGACAGTGGAGCTCCAGGATAAGTCCTTGAGAGGAGCAACTTCAGAAAAGGAGGTGTGCCAACAGATTGCCCACTGCCCTGGGAGTCAGAAATGGCCCACGTACACCTACTCAGGTTACTGCCTTTTTCTTTGCTGATAAACCTTCTTGTTCACCGCAGCTCAAAAATGCTAAGTTGGCATCCCAAAGTTGAGGGAAGGCTTTACCCATTTTACACTCATCAAAATTATTTCCAGTATTAGGCATATTCAAACTGAAGAAAGGTAACCAAAAGTTAGAGAACCTGAGGAACCAGGAGGGAAAACCTGATGATCCTGGACCTTTGTGCCTCAGACATTAAGGCTGACATTGGTACTGGGTCTGCGTCCTAGAGAGACATTTCCAGATGTTGATATTCCAAGGAAATGGGTTAAAGTATTTCCTTGTGCCATATTCTCACCCCCAGAAAGCTCAGAAGCTAGTCAGAGACACAGACCTGTATCCAAAAGATTTCATCACTATATAGTAGAGGTTGGTAATACAATCTGGGAATGGTGATCTGGTGACTCTTCCTTTTTGGCTGCACATCTTTGAGGCTCTTGTTGAAACAATCTAAAACTCGGGATCAATACTTGGTCAATCCATCATAAAATTGGATTGTGATAATGGTCACACAAATCTACCATGCTACTTTAAAAATATATAATTGTACACTTACAATGGGAAAGTTTTATATAGTATATAAAATATGCCCCAGTAAACATTAATAATTATGTTTATAATAAAAATATTGTTAAATAAATAATAAATAAATAGCCAATTGATATTTTCAGATATTTTGACAATCAATTTGAACTAATTTCATGCCCAGCCCAGTCAGTCATGAAGAAATATGCCATCAATATGTCCCCTAAATGCCCCAGTTTGTCATAAGAAATGATTTGTCAAAATGTGGCCTGGTTTATGTACAACTAACCATTTTTAAATCAAGATGAGCGTTTGTTTTCTCATATCTCCAACTAAATACAGGATATGATTTGGATCTAGACAGCATAAATAAGAACAAGTATTTCAGTCACTGAGAAAGAATGACAATGAGAATAACTTCACAAATGATCACAGAAAGAAGCTGTAACCATCCTTTTAGGAATAATTATTTGACATTCTGATAAACCTGTATACATAAATTCCTCTCATGGGAAGATAGCACTTAATTTTTTTAAGAATTGAAATCTCCATAAGCTATATGGCCTTACTTCCTTATGGCTAAAGGGGAAAAAAGAGTTACTCCATTTCAGCATAACTACTAAACTTTTTGCTGAAAGAGAAATATCTTTCTTCAGTAGAACTTCTGTTTTCACTGGTTTGAAATAATGACCATAAAATTTTAAGCAATGGGAAACTTTACAAAAGCCAATTATCATTCATTCAAGCTCTATGATCCTTGCCAGTTTATCTAAAACTAGTTCAGACCCAAAAGTAACTTCCCATAGAAAACTGCTGCTTTTCTTGTGGTCTAGGAAATCAATCAGCTCTTAAATACTGTTTAATCTGTAATGTAAGGAAACCACTAGGGGATTCATGGGAGGCAAATGGTGAACATTGAGAACCCTCCATTTACATCTAATTACCCTTTTTATTATAATAAAAGTTTGAGAGAAATGCTTTTAGACTTGAAATGACAAAATCGTTTATTTCTACTACTTGCTGTTGTTCACTCATGTAGGAATTGATTTCATGCAAAATGGTTTCACAATTATTCTAAAGGGTAGAGGGATAACTACTAATTTCTAGCTATTGTTTGATCTTCACAAATAATCCTTTAAACCAGGTAATATTATTATATCTTTTCAATAGATGGAGAAACTGACGCTTAACAAAGTTAAATACCTTGCCCAAGTTTATTAGGCTAATAAAGAGCAGAGATAGAATCCAAACCCAGGACTGATTCTAGAGTCAAAATTAACAGTTCTTCAGTAGAGAAAGAAAAACTGAAAACTGAGGAGTCTCACATGAGCTCCTGTCCTGGGGAAAGCTTTCCAAAGGACAAGATCAAACCAACATCGCATTTGCATTTAGTGTGAAGAACTGAGTTACTCTTAAGCCTACATGTAAATGCTGTGCCAGAAAATATTGGCTTAAAAAAAATAAAAAAGCTTTCCCCAAGGACTGGCTAGAAGGAGGATTCTCCAGGGAGATGAGATATACGGTCTGTGAATTCCAGCCCCAAATAAGCACCCTGTCCAGGACAGGACCTAGTTAGGTTAATAACATTTGTGACCTGTCACTTGCTATGGAATATTCTAAATTGACCACAGCTTCCAACTGCTTCAGATGTGTTATTTTAATAAGAACATTGTGCTCACAGACTGACAGATAAACCTAAATGCAAATAGTGTCTCATACTGTTTGGAAGAGGCAAAGACCAAGCTGAATGGTACATTTTGGCTGGGAACTCCCTAAACATTTTCTAGGAGCTCTTTCTTCCTGCTGACAGAAGAAAACAAATCTAGTTGGTTATTATAAGATGTTTCTTTTTCTTCTTTTTACCCCTAAAGAAAATATGCTTTCCTGAGAAATCTGAAATTATAACGTGCCGTTTTAGATATGGCCACATAATTTACACTTCTGGCAGAGATTCTCCCAGCAGCCACTTGGGATACATTTTCATTCAGCACGTTGGCACTCTTATGTAATTTTGATAAAGGTCTTATTCACTGGGATAACCATGGCAACCCGCTGTCCTTTGGTTGTCCCAACTGGATTATTTGTTGAGTGGCTTGAATTGCTGAGTGACTGGATAACCATGGTACACATGAAACACGTTAGGTAGAAGTGAAACACAGACGATTATATTTAAGGTCTCATTAAGATCTGGCAAGGCCGAAGCTGGGTAGCTCTCCTTGCGTGGGCCAGGTCCTCCAAAGCTTTCTGTTTCTCCATGCTGAAACTTGGCCAATCTTGTCAGCCCAGTGACAATGGGGAAAAAAGAAAAAAATGAAACTCTGTTAATAGGATTATACGATTTCAGGAGTAGAATGTTGCTACAGATGATTTATTTTGAAAGCTGATTTTGTTTTAGTGAAAACAAGCTCAGCCCATTACACCAGAGGCTGTGGTGCCAAACACAATCATTTCTAATTTGAAAGATGCGATTGCTTTTTAATGTGGAAATTTCACAAGGTTACGAAGAGGAAAAAAATTAAACTCCTTTCATGTAACAAAGTCACTTTCGGATATGGGTTACAATTCCCTGACAGTGTCCAGATACCCTGACCACATCGCAAGTCAGAAAGGTGGATCAGTTTGATTTACACCATTTCTCCATTGTGTTTCTCTTATGCCTCTGAAATAGCCTAATAGTCTTTTTTTACCAAAATAAATAGAGAGTAAGATAATATAAATACTTGAAGTATGCAGGGTCAGGCAAGAATAGGAGAGAGAGAGGAAACGAATATAGGTAAAGAAACTTAGTCTAGGTCTATAGACCTGTGTGTGTATATGCGTGTGTGTGAATTCTCCTTTGCCAAAACATTTTTATTTGCCTACTCCAGTCTGACCAAACTGATAACCTGTTACTTAGCTTATTCCAATTTAATCTGGTGCTTTGCTTTCACCAGATTCTATACCATTTTCTTTTTTTCCCTATATCTTTGGGGGACTTTAAAGGAAATACACACTCATCAAATCAATTTTAATGTGTTCACAGGATATGACTGAGATTATCAAAATGATGATGGCTAGGTTTTGATTCTGCCATAACTTCTCAGATACTGTAATTCTTTGCTAATATGCAATACAGTGTGCAATTCTAAGGAACAGTTGGTGGGACAAGGAAAAATTGCTTCTACTGGTATAAATCACTAAATTGGGAAAGATCAAAAAGTTAAGCCATTTTGAAGAGAGCTGAATGTTTGTCGTGTGGAACACATCTCTCCATTCTTAAACTAGGCTTACATCGCGAGCTGGGGAGGAAAGTGCCTTAGCAGGGAATACAGCCATGACAATGTAGCAGCATTTTGGGTAGAAATGACATATACACCGTGAAACCTTTTTGTACTTCCAGTAATTGTTTTTTATTTTTTGCCTGTGCATTCTATATACGTGTCATCCTGTTCTTTTGTGACTGGCAAGGGGGAAGTAGGTGAAGAAACTATATAATTGTGGTGCTCCTTCCAAAAGTTTGGCCATCAAAATTTCTATTGCATCTTTGGGAGCCAGCACAAAAGGACACAAACCTAAACATTAAAGGAACTGAGACACTGGAAGGGAAAGGTGTTGGCCTTTTGTTGGAGTAAAATTTAGGGGGAATGAGTTGGGAGTCCAAAAAACAAGCAAAGCAAGATTACAATGCCCAGTTTTAAATGTAAGCAAGTCCTAGTTAGCTCCTGGCAGTCCCACATAGTGCACCATTCATTCAGCACTCAGGCCAGTCCAGAACCCCCAGATCAGCTAATGTGGTGAGTGTCCATTTCCGTCCAATTCCCTTTTTTGATTCCTCAATTTTTTGTTCATTGTCACTTCAGTTCTGATATCTAAATATCTATATAGATTGTTTAACTTCTTAGCCTCACTTCCTATAAGAAGGAGACTTGGGCACTGTAAAGTAAACTTTGGGATCATTGTGGATCACTGTAACTAGTGGTTAGGGGAAGGGCTAAGCATGTTAGTGCACTGAAAGGCTACCATGTTCTAACTATTTCACATACTTATTTAATCCTCACAAAACCTTGAGATAGATATTGTTATCTCACTTTGCAGAAGGATAAATTGAGATACAGGGATGTTAAGGTACCTCAGATTCATCTACTTCACAGCCTACATTCATCCCACCAGTTCATTCTGCCTCCTAACCTCACTTGCAGCAATAGCCCATTGATCCTTGGAGCTGAGGACTGGACTTATTCAATGATACGGAGTCTAATGATGTCTCCGATTAAGACCTCAAAGTCCTTGGTTAGGAGACTGGGGAAAGGGTTTGGAGCTCTTCAGATGAAAAAAAAAGTGAAGTATAACATTCTGTATTCAAATGCATATTTGATATATATGACAAAGTACTATTAGTTATGTAGGTTTGTTCAGCAAGTAAGTCTCTGAGACCAATAATAATAAAAATAGCATCTTACATTTATATTATGTGCACAGTTCTTTGTGCCCTTTCATATATATTTTCACATTTAATGCTTCCAAATCCCTTTAACTAAGCAAGACAGTATTACCCTCATTTGACAGGAAAAGAGTCTATGAGTTAGAGAGGTTAAGCACTTTGTGGTCACATGGATAAGCAAGAAACAGGAGTCTAAAACAGTAGGCTTTTCTCTTAAACCAGTTCTCATCCCTCCGTAGTAGATAAACTGTACCATCTTTAGGCATCCTTCTATTATTCTGCTTATCACACAGTATTTGAATTGTTGGTTACTCATTTCCATATCCCTTGACTGTGAGCTCTTTTAAATGAGACTGTCTTTTTTTCTTTCTTCTTGGGGAAAAAAAAAGTATTTAATTTTCTAAATTAAACAGAGTGCAGAGTCCTAAGTTCCACCACACGGAACTGACAATTGCCAACATTTTGATAAATTCATTCTGCCCTTCATCTCTATATTCTTCGTACCTAGCATAATGTCGGGCACATAGTGGATAGCCAGTGAATATTGGTTGAAATTAACTGTGGGATCCATAATTATGAGAATAAATTAGGAAATTTATTAACTAGTGCAGAAATGATACTTCAGATTTCTTTCTTTATTTCTAAACTTGTGGTGTCTGAGGTGATTCTAAAACATTCATCCATATTTTACTCTTTTATGGTATAATGACAATGGTGATCATAAGGCTTTGTAAAATGACATCTGTAATTTTGTTCCTTTTTAAAAGGTGAACTATACATGCCCCTACAGCAATATTCCCACAATGAATGAGTCTTATGGGGTATTGATTAATGGCTTCTTCAGTTTAAAAAAAAAAGATTTCTTCTTGGATTTCAGTGGTTGCTAAGACTGCAGTCTACATGGGAAAAAAAAAAAAAACAACTGCATGAAACCAGACTCCAAGCTCAGAGAGCAAACATGCACACTGCACCAGAAATCATGCTATTCCAGTCCAAATGTACCAAATCCTCCTGTAACGTGTGGTCAAGGAGTTAAGTTCTAAAGGAAAATGCAAACAACCTGAAGGGAAACCATATCTGTCTGTCTCCTTCAGCCTCTGAGCCTCCCTGACAGAACTCTGTAGAGGAAGGTGTTAATGCTCACCGGTAATGATAGCCTCACCAAGTGCTTCGAAGGAGTTAGTTATACAGTTAGGGCCAAATTTGAGTTTGGAAAAGAGAGGAAGCAAACTGACTGTGTGTTTTGTTATGAGATCCTGGGAGGAGCTTCGAGCATTACAAAGACTCTTTCCTCTTCCAACCCTTCCAACTTCCTCCTCACCCCCTCAGGGGTTTCATTCTTTTTCACAGAAGCTTGGCAGCAGGCAGAGAAAGAACGGCTAGCTACAGAGGACTCAGGTCTCCTTGGCATGACCTATGACTGCAGCCCCGACAGTAGATGGTGAGACTAGAAGCCCTCTTTTCATTGAGTCTGTCTTACTGAGAGGAAAAACTGCTTTGTATGATGACTTTATGGCAAATGCTGGCAAAAGCTTTGCCCTGCATACTGAAAGAGAGACATTTCTAACCGCAGCTCATGAACCACACTTATTTACTCTGGCACATGCCCACTATTTGTTCATAGGCTTTCTGTCTCTACTAATGTGTTCCAATTTTGGAGGCTAAATCATTGCCAGTAGTTTCCAGGACATTCCGCTAGGCTAAGCAAAATCGCCCTAAGCGGTAGTCAGAAACCACTGGAGTAGTATTGTAAATACAGACTATTTGCAGAAAACGAAAGATAGCAAACATCTTATCGTTTTTGTGCTGCAGAATTCCATGGGTCATATCTTGCAGAAAGTCATGCAAGGCACTCACAAGAAACTAGAGCAGGGTACAAGGGCTTTCATCCCTACTAGAACTCAGAAATTGTGCTTGAAACCACTTTGAAATTTAGTCACAGCCTAGCACAGCTATAAGTGCATAGTATGGCCCTGTTCAGGAGACATGCTAGAGACTGGACACAGCTAACCTGCAGTAGCCTTTTGTCTGGTATGGATTTTAAACTGAACATAAGATCTGAAAACAGTGGAGCAATGCATCTCTGCATTCAGTAGTCCTTACATGCCCATGTGGGTCCTTACCTTAGGCCTAATGATGGTTTAATGCTCATGTTGAACCATGTTGATTTTAAGACCTGGGATAGCTGGGAAATTCTCCTTTCATAATAAAACCTGACAGCACTATTGAGCTGCCTTATTCCTTATTCTGCCCCAGGCAGGGACTGAGGAAGGGATACATTACGTGATATCACTTCTCTGTCCATAACTCTTATGCCTGTTTTCTATTAGATTTGTTTCTAACCAAAGCAGAGATTTTATTTACCCATGTGTATTAATCATGAACGAGAGTGTGCGTGATACACTCAGTAACTTTGATAACAACGCATCAATAAAACCATGTTTGTGTTTGGAAAGAGGAAGGAAGCTCACCCCAAAAGTAAATGCTGAGTATCCACCAGTATTCTTTTGAGGTGGCTAAGCAGATTCTTGAAGTACTTACATGTTTTACAGTACCTCTTGAGACTTACTGAAACTAGTCTCTTTCATCCTAAGGGTGAAGCAAAATTAAGTTGAAATAAGCCACAATTAAAACTCCATGTGTTGGGTTACGAGGCAGAAGGAAGGGTATACGTATCTCTATCCATGTGTATTCTGTTAACATTTCAGGCATTTTAACTTTGGGTAGTGGACAGCATGAAGGGGGACTAGGTAGGAACAAGGCCACCACATCAAACTGATACTGGGGTAGAAGGAACATTTGACACCTCCCGCCTTCTCTGCCCCCTGTCTGTTTTTAATTTTGCTAAATCATTCCCATCTGGAGATTGTATATTTTAAGTCGCCTCTCCAAGCAACACAGAGGTACAGTGTCGGAGAGCCTGATCTCAGAGCCAGGCAAAGAGATGCGAAAGCTTGTAGAGGCCCCAAGGCACAAGAAAGCAGAAAAGGAACAGGGTGGGGTCCTGGCTAAATGACATTAGCCTTTAGGGTGTGTACAGAAACTGGGACAATGGCACTGGGAGACATAACTTTTCTCTATGGTGAGTGTAAGGTTTTTGTATGTTTGTGTTTTAAAAAGTTAATATCCCTTTGAAAGTTCTAAAGGTGACGTCCTGGGAAACGTAAACTACCATGAAATTTTACTGGAAGAGAGATTCCCAGGCAAGAGACTTAAAAGTGAGATTTGTCCATCGTAAATATGAAGGTAATACATAAGGGAGGAAAACTGGCGACAAAACCTAAGGTGTGTTTTGCACGTGCGCACATGCACAGAAACACCAGGATGCTGTGGAGCCTGTCAATAGTGACTTTAGAGGAAAAAAAATTACCCTCTCTTTGTATCCTAACACCGCTCCCAAGTCATGTAGATCTGTTTGGGTGAATTCAAATTCACATGTTCTAGGTGTTGGCTTTTACACAGACATGTTTTTAAAATACATACAAATCTGTAAGATGGGCCTCATAATAGTTTTGTCTATAGAGAAATTATGAGGCTCAAATGAGAACAAAGGAAGTAGAGTGCTCAGCATGGTGCTTGAAACAGTCAGTACTCAAAAACTATCTGCTGTTATTATTTAAAGACTGAAGTGATATAGGAATTTTTTTAATGTGGTGCAGTAATGGTAACCAATAGCTTTCTCTCTACAGGGAATAGCCTTGAACTTAATTTAAAATTGTTTCAGTCTTCCTGTTCATTTCTCATATATACTTTCCCCGGCTCGAGTTTATTGAGGACTCTGTGAATGCAGCACCACTGCAGCTTTGTGCTCCACTGTAGTAGCCTCTTGACGGTGTTAAATAATACTGTGGTTTTAATGAAAGGAAGCAGCCACAGTGGTGTGGGCTCACACGCACAGGTATCCATTGCCTTTGGAAAAAAAAAACAACCCTTCTAAATGACATTTCTTCATGTTTTATCACCCTTTAGAGGAATGATAAAACTACCTATTTACTCTTGCTGATAAAGCAGACGCTGTTTATTATAGTTCTGTAATGTATCTACCTCATCTCCTTCCCAGAAAAAGCCCTGTTTTGTTGTGTACATCTAGTTGCAATGCCATTCTTTCTTATAACTGATCAATTACGATGTTAGGTTGTTTTTCTTCAGCATCTTTCTCTATTATTATCTAATAGCTATAGAAACAGTGGAAAAGTTAACTCAAATGAGAGAACAATTAGTAAGTGAAGAACAGGTATTCGTGGTTTGTGTGTGTGTGTGTGTGTGTGTGTGTGTGCGCGCGCATGCCCACACGTGCTTGAGCCAGGTCTGGAAATCCTACACCCTCTGTGCATTTATGCATGTGAAAGACATGCATTTACATACAAGAACCACATAACTATTAGGAACCAACAATGGTGCTCTTGATTCTCACTGAAAATCACTGTCAATACATGGGAAATTTTCCTAAGAGTGTAAATCAGCCCTGCCCAGTCAATAACTCAGCAAGTGTGTCCTGGCTAGGCTACGAAGATATTCAGAAAATCTTGGATTAGGGTAGCAAAAGTGAAACAGAAGCAATGTCAAATCAAAACTGCTATGGGCATTTTTTTAAGTTATTTGGTTTAAGTCATCATGTAATCAGAAATAAAGCATTGCTACTGTTTTCAAAGGGACAGTTAGAGAGCAGAGTGAAGATTTGATGAGAGGCATATAAACACTTAAAAGAAAACAGGCATGGATTGTGAGATTACATATTCTAAGTAGGAATCAGCTGCAGGCACTTCTGAATCATTTGTCTTTCTGATCTTTTAGGAATCAGCCTGTAGGCAAACCACGGGGTGAGGCTGGGAGTGCCTGGGTGAGGGTGCTTGTGCACGTGGGAGGGGAGCGAGCACCTTCTCTTGGTGCCAACTCCCCACCCCCCAGGAGAAAGGTATGTACAGTCCTTGGTCTACCTGTTGACAGAGCAGTTAGGCACGTTCTCCAACTGTCTTGCTCCCTGCCAGCACCTCCCTCCTCAACAGTAAAGCAACCTGGCTATGCAAAACAGGGTACTCTGACTCTCCCAGGCTTGAGGGCTGGGCCTTCCTAACTCAGACTAGGTATTTGTCCATGTGCATGATTTTAAGGGTGCTAAAAAATATGTCTGTGTCCCCAAATAAGACTCCCACCAATTTGCAACATAGCTTCTGAAATGTCACCACTGAAAATTCACATTTTTGCGTTAATGCCGCTCATCCATAGTAAGAGGGGCAGTGTATTAAACTGCTTTTACCCTTTCTACTCTTGCTCTAATCAATTACCAAATAATTCCCTGCTCTTTTAGAAAGAAGAAATAAATATCCAATGGGAATGGGACACAATGCAGGTAGAATCTGATAGAAAATTTGGTCAACAAGAGAAGATGAAAAGGTCCAGAGTGTATCAGCTCAGGTGAGGACCACAGTGAGGGGACCTTGGGTAACCAGATTACAAAATTACACTTCTAGGCAGGGGAAGTAGGAAAGAGGAAGAGCCATTCCAAAATAAGTAAATGTGGCCAAAGGACTACTTACCAGCATTTCTTAAGGCTGGTACTACTAGAGTGTAGCCCTCCCAGCAAAATATATTGTGAAAAAATGTCACCCCTCCACCATAAACACACACCCACCCCTACCCTGCCCCTCTGCCCCAGTTTCCCATTTGGGAAACTTACAGTTACTGTGGCAGCCTCTAAGGCTTTTTTGGTGAACCACTCATGGAAAAAGAATGTTCAGGGAACCTAGAGCTCTTCAACCAAATGATCATGTCTCAGATTTCCCAGTTCTGACACCCAGTCCCTCACACTGGCACATCAATACATCCTTGTCATATTGTTGGCTGAAAGACAGCAAGTAAATCTCTTGAGAATTGCAGAGATGTGCACAGGCTACTCAGTATAACCTTGTCAAAAGAAGATACAGCACTTTCTGGGTAATTCCTCTCCCATAGTCAGGAATAGGTTGTTATCTTTCATGAGAAAAAGATACATATATATGTATGTATATACACATATCTTTTTCTGTCTTATCACTCTTTACCTTCTTTTTGCAAGTCTTTAAACCTTTAAGAGAACTGCAGGTGTTTTAGGTATATAATATATAATATGACCTGTTAAAATTATCCCAGTGAAATTAGTTTCCTGGAAGACCAGAAGCCTGGTCTATCACCACACCTCCAACCACCTGATGGTGGTTCCAAACTACTTCCAAATCATGGAACTTCTAGGACTAGGGGACTCAGGGAAATTGCCCAGGCCATGTTTTACAAACAGGCTCTGGGACTCCTGGGAATGGAACTGTCTTGACTTATAACAAAGAGGGCGCTCCAGGTTTCATTATGCATTTCTAGTGGTATAGATGAGGTGGGGTGAAGGAGGTAGAGTTGATGCCTGACATAGGAAAAGGGATAATTACCAGGAACATTTTTCTTTAGCTGTTCAACCCAGTCCCTTGGGTTAAGAAGGAATTTAGGAGCCTGGTTTTCCTGATACCTTCTTAACTTTGATAAAAGCATGGATTTTTTTTTTAAAGCCAAGAACAGAGGAGTGTCATTGACATTCCAGGATCCATCAGTGTCTTATGATAAAGCTATGTCAGTAACAATATTTTTTAAAGATATAATTTCATTTTAAGTAGAGAAGAAAAAAAAGAAAGTGAAAAACATATTTTAGCCACTTCATCTCATTTGATTTAATTTTTCCAGGCAAACTACAAACAAGAATGATAAAGTCATTCAGCCACTATTATCCCAAATGTTCATAATGTTCAGTATGTAATTTACTCTTATAGCAACTGCACCAGGAAGGCAAAAACCAGCAGAATTACCCACAATTTATAGGTGGGTTAAGAAACAGACAAACAATTAGGTGCAAACAATTAAGTTCCCTCACTAGTTATTTTGTCTTCATAATCCCCACATTTTTAAAAAGTGATTTTTTAAAACATAAAAGGTTTTGTTTTGGCGCTAGGGGGACACAATCTCAGATGAAAAAAAAAGTGATCAGTTTTCCAAACTTAAATAATGAATCTATTGGTGGCACTGCTATGAGAATCAGCCATGAATACAGTTGTAGAAACATGTAATCCCAGAAATGCCGTTCCATTCCTCAACTCCAGAAAAGCTTTCCTTGTGAACCACAGAGATTAAACAGTTTTAATGGAGATTATGTCTAAGGAGACCACCCAAACTCACCTTTCAGCTACTCGCTCCCTAGTCGCTCTCTAGGGACATTAACTGTCTAGGTCCAGAAGTACATACGTTCCATAGAAATTAAATATGTTGGGTTTTCCATTCTTTGGGCTAAAATTAGTAGTCAGTCACAGACTCTTTTTACCAGATAATGTTACCAAGCAATAATGTCTCTTTAAGATTCTTGCAGATTAGATAGTCAGACAAAATTTTCCCTATACAAGGCTGTGCCTCTGAACAATTATGATGCTGACCCAGCAAAAGCTATGTGTACGTTTCGTCTTTGGAATCTGAGGAGGAAAACCAAAACAAGTGGTCATTACTGAAGGGGGGTTCAATAATTGCTTTAATGGGACAGAGTGATTTTATGTGAAGGTCTTTGTGACAACTCAGGAAGAAACAATCAAAAGGAAAACTGTTTTTACAGCTTGTGACAAGGTAATACCAATAAATAGGAATGGCGCCTTGATCGTTTATCCCAGAGACCCAAATACGTACTTTGACTGTGTAATTTATCGTCCAAACCAAGACTCTTAAGCAAGTGAAAGGCGGTGATTAACAATTATGCTGGAACAACAGGTGTGAGTGAACTAGAACATTTTGGGCAAACAGGGCAAGTGATCACCCTACCAATATAGAAAGGAGATTGTAGGAAAAGAATACTGAAACGGGGCAGATTTCTAATTAATATTTAAATGAAGAGGGCTTTTTAAAGGAGTTTAAGGTTAATACATGATCATTTTACCTATTCAGGTTAGTGATATCTCAGTCATATCCTTTTTGTACTGATCATTAAATCAATGAGTCTTGTCAAATGATAGGTTATTTTATATATTTCTGGCATATTGAAAGGGACATTGATTTTTTTTAACCCTGAAAACCAATTATTAGAGCATAATAATGCCCTTGTCTCCTCAACATGAATGCCCATTTCATGGAGAGTAACCTACTTACCTGCAAACAGGAGTTTTCAAAATGCTCAATGTCACTATTATCAGAGAAATACGGATCAAAACTACAATGAGATATCCCCTCATATCAGTCAGAATGGCCATCTTTCAAAAGTCCGCAAACCATAAATGCTAGAGAGATTGTGGAGGAAAGGGAACCCTCCTACACTGTTGGTGGGAATAGTTTGGTGCACCCATTATGGAAAACAGTATGGAGATTCCTCAAAAAACTAAAAATAGACTTACCACATAATGCAGCAATCCCAATCCTGGGCATACACCTGGAGGTAACTCTAATTTGAAAAAATACATGCACCCCACTATTAACAGCAGCACTATTTACAATAGCCAAGACATGGAAGCAACCTAAATGTCCATTGACAGATAACTGAATAAAGAAGCTGTGGTATATTTATACAATGGAATATTACTCAGCCATAAAAAAGAATAAAATAATGCCATTTGCAGCAACATGGGTAGACCTGGAGATCGTCATTCTAAGTGAAGTAAGCCAGGAAGAGAAAGAAAAATACCATGTGATACCACTAATATGTGGAATCTAAAAAAAAAGACACAAGTGAACTTATTTACAAAACAGAAATAGACTCACACACATAGAAAACAAACTGATGGTTACCAGAGTGGAAAGAGAGTGGGAAGGGATAAATTGGGAGTTTGAGATTTGCAGATACTAATTAGTATATATAAAATAGATAAACAAGTTTCTTCTGCATAGCACAGGGAACTGTATTCAATAACTTGTAGTAACCTATAATGAAAAAAGAATATGAACAGGAATATATATATCTATATGTATGAGTGAAAGAAACACTTTGTGCTGCACACCAGAAATTGACACAACATTGTAAACTGGCTATACTTCAATTTAAAAAAATGAAAGAAAACAGGAGTTTTCAATCTATCTTTTAGGACTTATAGTGTCTTAAAGGTAATATTCATTCCAGATCATCTTGGAGGATAAAAGACCATTGTTAGCATGGAGTCCTGGCACATAGTAGGTACATAATAAATATCTGTTGAATAAATGAATGACAGGTATTCAGCAGAATAATTAACTTTTAAAGAAATATAAACATATATAGAAAATCATATATTTGCTTTTATTCAACTTTTCTTAAACAGCTGCATAAAAAAAAAGAATACACACTGGAGTCAACAAAATTATCACTTTGCCTGTCTTTAGAAATCATAGCAAACAAGTTGCTATTCAGAACTGACAGAATAGACAGTAAGTATCTCTCTATAGATACTACAAGTTTAAGAGATGAAACAGTTTTTCTCTTCTTTTGGATTATATGTTAGTATTAAAAATAAAATAAAACACTTTCCCACTTAATTGAAAGTACTGAATTGAAAGCATTCTATCCCTCTCATGATTAAGATAGTTATCTTGGAGAAGGGATTTGATGTTGGTGTTGAAGAAAGTCAATGACTCGGCTATGAAATAAGAGATGGAGAGTTTTGGAAGCCTATGTCGAAAGGCTCATAGAAGAAAGCAGATGAAATTAGTAATGGAAACAAAAGAATAATAATTTTAAAAAAAGAATAGTTATATGATGTAACTTTTGGGGGAAGCTGGGCAAAGGGTACATTGAACCTCTCTGTACTATGTTTGCAAATACTTGTGAGTCTGTAATTATGTCAGAATAAAAGGTTAAAACAAATTTTTAAACAAAATGAAATGAGAAAGTTGAGATGGAGAAATAGACTGTCTTAAGACAAATTTCATGTCATTTGAATATGCTAAAGGGAGCTATCGTAAATCTCTCAATATTCCTTATTCAATATTCAGCAAATATTTCTGAGCACTTTTCTCTATAACAATCAGTTTTTCTCAATGTTGAGGATATTGTGGTGAACAGGATAAAGTTCCTGTTCTCATGGAGCTTACATTCTAGTGCAGATATATAATAAGCAAAGAATAGTCAAATAGATACATAATGTTTCAGATTATAGTAAGTACTCAGAAGAAAAATAAAGCAGGGTAAAGAAGCAGAGCTAGATAAGCAAGTCCTATTCTAAAAGTATTCAAGAAAGCCTCTCTGATATGGGGACATTTGGGCAGAATAAAGGAAGGGAACTGAGCCATGTAGATATCTGAGGAAAGAGCATTCCAGACAGATGCTGTAGTAAGTGCAAAGGCCCTGAGGTAGGAGTACTCCTCACATATTCAAAAAGCAGCAAGGAGGTCAGTATGGCCTGAGAACAGGGAAGTGGGTGACAGAAGATGAATTCAGAGATGAGGAGTGAGTACAGGAAGCATTATAGACCTTGAATGACATGGCAAGGACTTTGGATTTTACTCTAAGTGAAATGGGAGTCATTGGAAGGTTTTGAGCAGAGCAGTAACATAATCTGATTTATATATTTTTTAGGGTTTTTTTTAAATTAAAACTTTATTTTTAGAGCAGTTTTGGGTTCACAGAAAAATTGAGGAGGGATGTAGAGATTTCTCATATACCTCCTGCCCCTACACACACAGTCTCACCTATTATCAACATCCCTCATCATTTGCTACAACTGACGAACCTACACTGATACATCATAATTACCCAAATCACTACTGAACTAATTCAGGTGAGTGATACTGAGGCTTGGACTAGGCCTTTGGTGGTAGAGGTGGTAAAAGTAATCAGATTCAGGACGTATTTTGAAAGTAGAGCTTCAGCTGAGTTGCCATTTCCTGCTGTGGAAAGGATCATGGGGGAAGGCAGGTCTATCCATTTGGGACATGTTAAGTTTGAGTTGCATGATAAAAATGCTAAATAGTGGTGCCAGGAAGACAAGGAGTCTATAGTTTAGGGCCAGGCTGGGGTTTGGACATAAAACTTGAAAGACATCAGTATGGAAATGGTATTCAAAGTCAAGAGGCTAGATGAGATCACCGAGAAAATGAGTTAGAGAAGGCAGGTTGACTCAAGAACTGAGCCTTGAGCAGTCCTGACATTTCAAGATGAAGAGGATAAAGGAGAAACTAAGAAGCAGTGGACTGTGAGGTGGAGGAGATCCGAGAAAGAGAGGGTCCAGAAGGCCAAGAGAAAAAAGTGTTTCAAGAAGGAGAAAGTGGGGGAGGGTATAGCTCAGTGGTAGATTGTGTGCTTAGCGTGCGCAAGGTCCTGGGCTCAACCCCCAGTATCTCCATTAAAAATAAATAAATAAACCAAATTACCTCCCTAAGCCAGAGCAAAACAAAACAAACAAACAAACAAAAGAGGAGAAAGTGACCACCTGTAACCAGTAAGTTGAGAGTTAGAGAAAATGAATACTGAAAATTGACCATTGGATTTGGCAAGTGAACACCCTAACTGACCTCAAACTTACTTTAGGGAGAGGATTAGGGCTGAAAGCCTGAGAGGAGTGGTTTTCAGAGTGAGTGGGAGGGGAGGAAATGTCTTTACAAAAGTAAAGGCAACCTCTTCAAGGAAAGTTGCTGTAAAGGAGTACAGAGAAATGGGGCGGTACTTGGAGAAGGTGTGGAGCTGAGAGAAGTTAAATGGAAGTTTCACCACTAAAACCAAGCAAATGAAATAAGCCAAAACCAAGAGCTTTGTTTTCATTTGAAATCGGAGCCATCGCATGTTTGTATGCTGATAGGAATGATCCAAAAGCAGAGAAGTTTTCTTGAAATAGGCAGAGGGTTAGATCTAACCCAAGGTTGAAGTCTCTAAAGGAGGACTGAGGAAGCTCTTAGCGGCATCATTCTCGAGTGACTTTCAGGGAAAGCTGAGAGAGGAACTGTCAGTTAGCCTGGACCTATTGACAAAGGAGAATATCGGTGAACAAAGATAAAGGAACAGAAAATTCAGGAACCTTCAGAAAAGAGGTCAGTGAAGATCTGAGGTGAATCTATAGGATATGAAAACAAAACATGGCTAACCAGAAAAGCTGTTCTGGGAAATTTTGTTTATAGATGTGTAGACGTCAACTCCTACACAAATCCAAATCCTACCAAAGTCCTTTGGTTGGGTTTGAGTCTGATAAGTTATTTATTGTGAATTAGTATGTGCTTTACATTAAGAAATATTAGACAATCTAGAAGTACATAAGATAAAAAAATGAAAGCATACACACTCTCTCATATTCTACTCTCTAGGGAGAACCACAATTGGTGCCTATCCTTACAGATATGTATGGGTATATTTATACACACACATGTATGTATGTATAATTTTTAACAATAGAATCATATATACTATTCATACTATTCTGCAACTTGCTTCTGATACCTAACAATATGTCTTTTGTATTTTTCGATCTCAATAAAATAACTCTACCTCCGTCTTTATAAAATAGTGTGAATGGGTAATACATGAACATGATGCACTATATAAAAGGGCCAAGAAGGTATATATAGTATCACCCTCCAGTCTCCCAACAGTTTCTCCCCAGAGGCAACCACTATTACAAGTTTTTTAAATGTTCTTCCACAGCTGGGCAATGTATATAAATACAGATATGTTTGTATTTATACAAACAGTAGCTTACCATACATGTTGTTCTATACATTGCTTTTTAAATTTTAACTGTATATCTTAGAGATCATTCCATATAGACCTGCCTCATTCTTCCAAATGGCAACATTGTATTCTGTATTTAATCAAATCCTATAGCTGGATATTTCTAATTTTTCACAGAGAAGTAAATGCAACCATACTGAGCAACAATTTAGCATTTATTCAGCAAAAAAAAAAAAAGAGAGAAGAAACCAAAATACAGAAGTAAGACCAAAAGAAAGCATTTTAGGCTGCAAAGAACTATTGGTTAAACCTTAGTCTGAGGCCTTGTCTATGTGGCACTAAAATAAATTTCTTGAAAAGCAATTCAAAATTCTAGGCACTTATATTCTAATTTTCAAAAAGGAATTGATCTTTTTATTACTTTCAAATAAGATATGAACAATGAAGAGCATCTCTCTGTTTTGGGCACCTAAACCCTCTTAACAACCTTGATGAAGCATTTTTGGGGACCAGTCAGTGAAGGTCTAGAAAGTCATTTTTTGTTCATTGAAACGCCTGGTTAAGAAACAGTTCTCCTCCATTCAGTATTTGTCAATGGCTATTACAGTTGATACTATACAGAGAGGATGGTTTTACAGATACTCCAAATAAAATAATGTCACTGAAATAACACATCTACTAGGAAACTCCAGGGGGGGAAAGTGATGTTTTTCCCTGTATATAAAATACATTATTAATTGAACTGTCTAGAAACACAGTGTCTTGTGGTGGCCGGAGTCTTAAGGTATGAGTCTCGTGTCAATTCTGTGACCACTGAGTATATGAAGTTGCATTATTCAATTCTCTTTGCTTCAGTTTCCCATTTGGAAGACAAGAGAAATAATTGTATCTGGTGCCTCTTATCTACCCCCAGGCCATGCTGAGAGAAGCAGAAATGAGACCCTGCACACGGTGGAAAGTTTTCCAGTAAGGTATTGTTTCTGTCATCATGTTAATATGACTCTGACCAAGTGATGTCTCAAGGTGGGTTGAGAGGCAGAGAGATGTGTGAATCAGAATCAACTGGGGAGATTCTTCAAGCCACTCTCTCCCTGGCCCCATCCTTCCATCACCAGTTGCAAACTACTGTAACTGAAGAAAACTTCAGTGACTGGTTCCAGCAGGTATGGGACATCAGTATTGGGTTCTAAATAGTGGGAGATGTGCACATGGTGATTAAGGTCAAGGTCTTCCGTTTCAGGAAAAGCTGAGTTTGAATGTTGACACCACTCCCTCATTAACTATAGGATTTTGAACGATCTATTTCACCTTTAGAAGCCTTCATTTCCCCACCCATAAAGCACTTGCCTTTAAGATTGGTTTGTGGCTGCCATGTAGTTAGTACTCAATAAATAGTTCTGCCATTGGTTCATTGCTAACTCCAACCCCAACTGTCCACTCTGAACCATGGATTTCAGGCAATCTTTGTCATTCTCTCACAAAGGTTTAATAGATGTAGGATATATGCTTAAATATACAATTTTAAGGCTGGAAATAGCTCTAAAACCATAACAATTACCCTCACCAAACCCTCATCTTATGGTTAGAAAAACTGAGGCTCGGAAAAACAAGAGATTTATCCAAGGCTACAGGGCTATGTGGAAGGGCCAGGACTAGAGCCACACCTTCTGGCTTCCAGTCTAGCGATTTTCACTTCCTGCCTCTCAGACCACACACTTAATAAAAATAAGATGTTCTTGCTTTAAGAAGTTAATGATGAGAATGTTATTTCCTTTCTGCGACTGGGTCAGTGATGTCATCACATAGAACAAGAAAAATCCTATGAGATGGCCCTCATCCACCTAATAAAATTAATAGCACAGAAAGATATGGAAAACTACCTCCTGCTATTGCAGATGGAGCATCCAAAGGCCCAGAGAGGAGTGAGCAACAGCCTAGACCTAGGACCCAGAGAGAGACCCACGTTGTGAGGGGACAGACAGGAAGTAAGGAGGAGAAGGCCCAGTACTCCTTACTGGCAAAAAATCTGCTTCCCCAGATTGGTCCAGGATTTCAAGCTGCTATGCCTCCCTTGAGAATTTACAAGGATTTCCAAAAGCTGCATGTTTTTTCACGTGGCTGCTGCTTCCTCACATCTTTCATTCTTGCCCTTGTGATTAATACAGACATTAGTGTATCTGCAATGAACTGATACTATGATTCCCCTGCCCTGGGTGAACAGGGAGGTGCCCAAACCCACAGGGAATTCAGGAAGCAGAGCAGGGGCTGTGACTAACACCCAGAAACTTTACGTTCAAGTCAGCAGATGACGGCTAGATCTGTGCCTCTAAAAATAGGCCCAAAGGATCTTCAAGACTCCCTCAACAGGGCGGGGTGCCAACACCGCCTGAAGAGCTGTACTACGGTCTGATTCCCAGGACTCAGTGGAGGGGAGGGGAAGGTCACAGGACTGGAAGCACACCCAGTCCAGTTCTGGGCACCTGCCCGTCTGCCCACGAATGACCACTGCGGAATCTAAGGCAAACGGACAGCCCCCTAAGCTCAGTCTGGAGTCTCTGACTCCGAGCATGGCCTGGCCCTGCGACCGCAGCAGTCTCCATTCCAGCCCTGATCACCGTCAGGAAGGCGAGTGTTACCTCCTGCTTGGCCTCCAGTTCTGTGGTCACCAGTGTAACCCAACGATCATAAATTTCAAACTCAGCTACATGTTGCCCTACTTCTAACTCTGACTGCCTGCAACTTGCCCTTTGGGAAAACAGCTTTACTCCTGAGTGCTCTCTGCTAAATGAGTGCCACCTTGTCTCTTTCCTCCACATCATCATGATAATTAATAAGCAACTATATCATCCCTGGTGGTTGTGTTCTTATTAGGTGTTAACTGGCCTTAGCATCATTATCTCATTAGGCCTTTCCACCTAAATTACTTTATCAGCTTCCCTCCGAAGGGGGTCTGGTACTGTCTGGCTGAAAGGAATCCCCTGTACAAACATGAGAGTGAAAGCATAATCACGGGCATTTAGACCTGCTCCAGATATTAATCTTCTTGAAAAATTAACACTATTTCTACTAGAGGGAATACTTTACATTGCTGTAAATTCTCTCATCCAAGGTGCTTAAAGCAAATACTCAAAAGCTTTTTAACTTAATCTCACTCACTTGAGGGGAAAAAAATGTTGTAGAAGAATATATTCTAAAATATTTACAGTAGTTAAAACCGCCCCCTCCCATCACTGCCCACATTTCTATTTGGATAAATTATCTCCAGTTTTTTATTAAGAGACTGAATTTCAGATTTTCCTATAAAAGGCTGTGAACAGGTTTGTGCGCTTAGTCCCCACTTCAGTTGTTCCAGATGCAATCTTTTCTTCAACTTCCCCTATAAATGCTTCACTTTCCTTTCCTTTAATAGCACTCATTTTATAATTCAACATTTTGCAAAAGGTGGATGAAGACAGTTCTACTCATTGATGAATGGAGAACACAGACTAATACATTTCTCTAAAAATGCTTTCATTCCTGAGGACTAATGACTCTCATTGCTTCTTCTATTGTCCTGGCAATTTCATGTTAGCCATGAACTCTTATAAGCTTTTCCTCCTTTACTTCAAGGTTGTGCACGTTCTCCAAAGGTTGGGGGATGTGCCGTCAAAAGTTCAGGCCTACCCTGTCTAGCTATTTGTCACGTTTTGTTTCCCATCCCAATTACCTCCTCCCTTTCTTGCCGTCCCGAGTCCCTTAATCATCTCCCATGTAACTCATCATTCATCCTCACTTTCCCTTGTAATTTGCTATTTTTAAATGTCTTATTATCTCATATTCCTCATCACCCACTTATCCTTCAAACTCTGTTGTTCATTTAATTTTCCCACCATTTATGTAGCTGTTTGGTTGGCAGTGTTCATTTCCCCTTCTTGCTTACCCACACATTAGTCATCTCTTTCCCCTCTCCTTCCTGCTTTCCAACTTCCAAGTTCTTTTTTCCGAAGGTGCAGATCATGATTTGAAATGGTGGCGATCAATCAATCCTAATGTCCCCAGACTCTCTTTCTATTTATTTACTTAATTTTTAATATCAAATTATCATTCTATGGAGGAAATCTAGGTTTATAATTCTCAAGCCTTTCCACAGAGGCAATCAAATTCACTAGCTCTCTTTTTTTTAACTTAATTGGGGATAATACAAATCTCAAATAAAATATTGCACAGTTGGTTGGTGTTTATTTGAGATGTGCTGACTGTTCTTTTTCCCCTTTGCAATTGAAGCCCAGAACTGTAGCCAAAAGATATATTAATGTCTTTTGAATCTACGTCATATAAAACTTTTCTCTTAGGATTGAAAGTAAAACCGTAAATACAAATCCTGCTGTCTTCAAACTTCCTGTTAATGCCCAGCCTCTTTTCCAAGAAAAGCATGAATTTTGGCTTTTAAAATTATTTGTTTGTGTTTTGTTTTGTTTTGGAAACTTCACAGGCTTCAGGGTCTTCTTCCCTTTCTCTTGACGTCCTTTTCTCGTCCTGAAATCTCAGGATAATTGCAGCAAAATCTGGAGATCTTTCTTCCTCTTATTTCCTCTACATCAGGATCCTTCCTCACCTCACCCTTTCCCAGCAGATCCCCTCTTAAGTGTATGACAGGGACAAATTCCTGTCTTTGCAGTCTCACCTTTATGTTCTCTCTCGCTCCCCCTCTATCGCTTTATTTTGCTCCACCCACGCTTTTTCGGACACTTGGTGAGGTTCTCCCAGCCTGTCTTCCTGGTCAAGAGGGTCACCATCTTGTTCCCACAATACCCTTCGAACGCTGGCAAGGGAAAGGCCTTGTGGTCATCAGCTTTGTCAGTGATAACACCAAGGCAGCAGAAGTAAACATACTGACCAAGGGACAGCCTGATTACACCATGATTAAAGGAAGAGTTAGGACAATTTCTCAAGTTCTTATTGTACTTCTGTGTTCACTTTTCGAGCTTACTGATCTTCCTGTTCCATCACAGGTATATGATGCCTTACAGTGGAATAAGGTTGGTGAACTGTAACCACTGAAACCTAGCATGCATTTCCATATGATTATGACTTTACTCTCATTCTAAGCTAGCCAAAGGTATAGATCGTTTGTGCAGTGGGAAATCCTGCTCATTGAATTTCTTTTTGAATTGAGTACATTTCTTTGGAAAGAATTAGTTTTCTCTGAGTTAATTGTTTCTTATATGATCCAAATCATCTACTCTTCCTTTGAAAATATGACCCCTTCCCCCTCACTGTTATATTACAATTCACACACGATATCCTTTGAGGGTACGATGTGGTCTAATTTTCTTCATTATTCAATTTGGATCCTATTAAGTAAGACAGGCATTCACTAAGGACGAATACTTAAATTTTGGCAAGTAAGTTCATTTGTATTCAGAAAGCTTTGCACTCCTCATATTTAATAAACCTTTCCATTACAGAGTAAAGAAATCCTGGAAAATAGTCAAACAAATTAGCAATGGGGCCACCAAGAAAGTACATTCAACACTGATTCAGAGATATCTCAGCTTATCTGTTTTCTATCAGTTATGGAACAAGAAAGATGAAATATGCAATTATATACAAGGAAACATAACTCCTAATTCTTTCATTCTAGATGAAACAAGAGTTGCTTAAAAAAATAAGACCTTTGTTTTCTCTCAATAAAGACAGAGAAGACAGATGTAAATTGCCTTAGAGTCAATGGCTGGAGCTACAAGACTTCAAACTATGCAAATGAGAGATAGTCCATCATTTGTATTATTTTATTCACAATGGCCAATATCTAGATATTTGGAATATGAAATGGTTGACAAACTGTTCCCTTTTCTGCTATAGCTTCTCTAGCATGTAATTAGAAAAAGAAAAAAAACTTCCCTTTTTATTAGAATGTTTAGAGTCATATAGATTTACTGATACCACTTCCGTTTAATGAGAGTAGCACTGCACTAAGATATTTGAATACACTGTCAGTTATTCCGGGGCTGATTTTCCATTTACGTGAGTTACCAGGCCCAGGCCCTTTGTTTCTCTTCTAAGTCATGTCAGCCATCCGATCTTGTGAACCTCACACTGCTTTTAGTATATTTACAAGAGGGAGAGTGAGAACAAGAAGAGATGAAGCATTCATCGATCCATTTAGTAATGCTGTGCATCTGCAAAAAAATGAAAGCAAGAGAGAAAAATCAAAGCCCTTGGCCATGAGAGGTATAAGCATTACCTAGTGGTGTCAGTACATTCCTTGACCTCAGACGAGAAGCAGAGAGTCAAGAGTAATTAATTTCACCATTTAAGCCAGACATTGGCGTCCCTTAAACTATTTCCCAGTATAAAATTTTCAAACAAAACAGTTTATGTCAGCAATTCTGAATATGAAGTTCCATTGATTTGTTTTCCATAAAATATGTTTGGAACCTAGAGATATATATCAAATAGAGTTGCTAATGATGGGAGAAACAAAGATGAGGTGAAGTCACATAGGATTCACAATAGGTAAGAATACATAACAATATCTTTTTGTCTTATTAGTGGTTTCCCTTTCCCTTTCCTTTTTAAAGAGCCCCCCAGCCATAGTGAATATATGAAGCACAGTATACATGAAAGGTGTCTATTTATTGAGGTTGTTTTTTTTTTTTAATTTAGGAACTAGTCACCTAGATTCTCCCTATGTGAGTAAAAATGGGTTGCAGAGGTTGGGGTAGACAGTGACCATCACTGTATAGAGGACTATCTCTCTCAGATTTATCCCAAGAAGTAAAAAGTCATCTCTTCCTTCTATCTGGACATAAATCTTTTCATGGTGGCCCTGGGCCTAGATGGTTACCTGGATGCCCATCTCAGGCCACCTCAAAATTGCTTGAACAGATTGAGGCAGCTGCCTATAGCTGGTTGCCTCCTAGCACACTCCTCTGGGACATCATCAAAAGGAAAGCCAGCAGATGAAAGGAAGGTTTTGTCCCCTCTCTTGTGAAAGCCTCTGAAGTGTGGGAAAATGTCAGGTTTACCCTGTATCTCTAAACCTAGCCCACACCTGGCAAACAGCATGTGGTATACGCTCAACAGAAATGTAATGAAGGAAAGGAGAGGGAGAAAGGCAGGGATAGAGGAAAAGATGAAAAAGAGAATAAAGCCTCTGTGAGCTCCACACAGTATGTTTCTAGAACCTTCTCAACTCCAAAGGGGAGAGACAGACTAATTGTATCCTATGAGGCTGAGAAACACTCCTCCAAAAAAATAATGGTCAAGTGACTATTGGAGATCTACTGGACCTATCAACTTAGGAACAGTTGAATTAGAAACTGGCCATTTGTCCTGTCATTCTGGGGCCTGATAGTTAACATTTTTAGAGCTGGAAGTGGTCTTGGAATCACTTAAAATGCCTCCAAGTGAAATGTGATGGGACTTGCCCACAGTCACATAGCTTATTACAATAAAGACCAAAACCTGGGTCTCAAAGCTTCAGGCCCAGCACTTCTCACACTGCAGTTTTCCTGCATAGAACAGAAGCAGTCGCTGGTCCCTGAGTTTTATTCCTTCATATTTCCTAACCCAAGTCGTGTAATATCTCCTCCCTAGAAGTTCTACAGACTTCAACCCCTTTTTCTGGCACCATGAGACTTTACCTAGCTTGCTAGGGAAACAGTCCATGCTGGTTTACAGAGCATTTATAGAAGGCAGGCTTATAATTCTTATAAAAGCTTGGTCACTAGGCAGATCAAGGCAACAGGAATTACTCTGTTAATTGGAATCCTAGACTAGAGAATATCTTCGTGGCCATTTGTTTGCTGTAGCTATTACTCTTCATACTTAGGAGAAGCCAGCATGTAAGCTCCATAAGGGTAGGAACCATGTGTATCTTAGACCTAATATTCTACAGTGTGCAGTAGGTACTATTTATTGAATTATTGAGCCTGACCATGAGTTCTGTGTTTTATGATTCTAAGAACATTCTTTGGTGTCCTCATCTGCAAGTAATTGACAGTATCATCCTTCGGCCTAATATTTTTGAAAATCTCAACTTCACCTGGTCTCCATCTAATTAATTCAACACAGGATCTGATCACCCAGCCTTAAGGCAGAGTTCAGGCTCCACTCGACTTGATCTGCTCTGTTAGTTAACAACCCTCACCCCTCCAAGTGAATGAAAACACACTAAGAGCTAACATCCTAGAACTGGAAGATAGACAGTCTATGACTATGTCTTCATTTTCAAGCCCTAGAATGCAGAGCAGAGGTGTGTAAGCTAATAAATTGGTGTTCTCTTCAAACCACTACTTGCCAGATCTTTACTAGAGAACAGGCTGAGCTCTGCAGGGAGAAGGACCAAGCGGGAGGACCACAAGGGTAGTCTGCCTACCTTCCGCGGTCACAGACAGTCTACTTGGGGCAGCCAATTTATGTGTCTCAGTAGGAAAAACAGGAGCCCTGCAATAAAACACCCCCATGCTCCTCTATATTCTGATTATTCCCTACTCTCCACCACTAAGGAACTTATCAGACCACTCCTTCCAGCCCCACACAGGGCTCTTCCCAAAAGAAGTGCTGGTATTGTTTTTCTCTCCGTATATTTCTATGGATATGCTGTCATACCCTGGACATTTTAGTGCCCTTATAGTTTTGTCTTCCAAGCAGTTGTTCAGCTGGTCTGTCTGTAATCTGACCCTGACGGCAGCCATGACTTGAAATGAAGAAGGCAGTCTAGTTAGAAACCGCAGCTGATGTTCCTCTTCTCTCAGGGGGTGGGTAGCCCATCCATTAGGTCTTCCATAGGATGGTGTCCAGGGGCCAGGATTCAAGAAGCTCAGAAGCAGCAGTGGGAAGCAATATAGGAAAAGGCCATGCTCCTCCAAAGGAGTGGGTTTTCCTTATGTCTCGGCAACTGTAAAATTATAAATCAAAGATTAAAAAGGTAAGCCATTGCTCAAGTGAGGATCTTGGTAAATACATGGCTTAAACAAAACCTGATGACAGATTCATTGGCATCTAAATGAAGTCTGTGGTTTTTCAGACAATGGAGCAGAGACTAAAGGATCACACAAAGTATGCCTAAGGATTCTCCATTCTTTCGTTTAATTTTGCTGTACCAAAGAAAGAGGAAAAATTATAACTGCAATTAAATACAAGTGAATCTTCATGGAGAAAGGACGTAGAATGAGGGCTAGGGAGGGTAAACTAGGAAAAAAGGAAAGAGAGCTCACAGAATCCAAAACCAGTCCCTGTCTCTTCACAGTGTTCCACAGGGCTACCCTGAATGGAGTTTGATTTTGTGACCTGAGTGAGAGTTAAAATAAGTAATATTTGGGGATAAACATGGATTTAAGGTCCGTGAAAAGTGAGGAGTATGGTGACCCAATCTTTATCCAGTTTCTGGGCAACCAAAATGATTGATTTCTAGTGTCATTAACAAAATAAGACAGTGATAAGAACCTTGCCCAAAGATGGTCTAGGTGAAGCATCACGAGTTTAGGGCATCTCTGCCCAAAACATCACAGGAGGAGTATTGTCGTGCTGTTGCCAAGGTACTAGGCAAACCCACCAAATCAATGACTGTCTTTGACTTCCTTCCCCTCCCTTGCTATGCCACTCTGCCCACTTCCTGAGGCTCCAGGGATCCAGAGTGCATGTGCTATTATTCACCCACTCAAATTTCTTTAATACAGCAGATACTAGTTAAACAGAAAGTCTCCCATTGGCTAGATTTGGGTATTTCATACTAGAGTATTAACAACTAGTGGCTTTAACATTCCCATGGAATATTTGCATTTTAAAAATGGAATTATATGCATCTAACTTTTAATTATTGGAATATGGGAAGAAGAGAGAGGAGGGGATGAGTGAGCCAAGAAAGGGGTAGGGCTTGTCATGCTTCTTGTTTAATCTCACCACCCTTCCACACCAACCACCAGCCTCCAAACAGTGGGCTTCAGCAACTTTACCTCCAGTGCCAATGAGCAGCTGCTAACCCCGGACTGAGAAAGCAGGTCTGTCCTCAGAGCACATGAAGAAAAGGATCTCTCAGAACTGACGTCTGAGCCTACAGAGACGCCTCCTACAGATGCCAATGATCATGTCTGCATTCCAGGTGTCTCCCCTGGTCCAAATCCTTCACTTTACACAGAAGTAAACTGAAAGGTGAGTGGCTTATGCAGTGTCACACCGGGAGCTACTCAAAGGTAGGGCCAAGACTAAGCCTCGGTCTCCCAAATCCTAGTCCTAGGCCCTGCCCAAGTGAATCCCCAGGAGCACAACACAGTGTCTTTGCTCCAGACACAGGTGGGAGGATAATGTTGTCCAAATTCTAGAGCAATATTTGGGTAGTGTCTGAGTAGTCATTTCCCCTTCCTGGACGACAGCCTGGTTCAGTGGGTCTGGAGGAGGCACAGGAATGTTAACAGGTTCCCTTGGGGATCTGATCTCTGAGGTGTAGGAACCACCCCTGTGCTTCTCTTGTCACTCCTCTACCTATCAGCACCATGCAGACGACTGGAAGGTCTCCCTGAGGGGCTGTTCTGGGGACATCCTCTGGAGCCCAAACATCAAAGGGCTCTTGACCACTGGGGCACAAGTCAGAGCCCTGAAGACAAACACCAGCCTTGAAATCTCAAAGAAAGAATGCTCAGAATGTGCTGGAAAGGTCTCCTCTTAGACCCTGTTGACCTTAATGACTTTGTGGCCAGCAGTGTCCCAGCTGTACCCTCAAGGTTCCTGTATAACCAACCTTCTAATAAGTGCTGGGCCCCTACTTTGTATAACACTGTGCAGGGGGGCTGAAATGGACAAAGGATAGGAAGATCAACATACATGCTTAAGAAGAACATCAACAATACAGAGCAGTGTCACTGAAGATGGAACACAACAGCACAGCTCAGTATCATACAAGCACGTTCCATGTAATTCAGCAATGTCCAAACCCTCTGCCTGGCAGATGCTTGCTGCAGTTCCTAGACCTCCAGTCTGAACATTCTGATTCAGTAAGCTCAAGGAAGAGCCCAGAATCTGCATTTTTAAAAAGCCAGCTCCCTGGTGAATCCACAGATGAGCATCTGAGATCCTTATATTGTTTTTGAGGGCTGACTGTGAAGAGTCCAGTGGAATCTAGCTTGGTTGCTTTTTATAGTCACAGTTTACAGCCCCTCAACATTCCTGTCCTCAAATTGGCCCCTAGATGCAAGTCTGTTTGGCTTTGTTCCTCGTAGGTCAGTCTTGGCCTATGCCATCTTCCTACTTTTTATTTCCTATTTAGGGCTTCCTTCGGCTTCCCAGTAGGAATCTATTTTCTGGTAAAGGGTGCAGCTTTATTCTTCAGGGAAACATGCAGGCAAAAGCCAGTGTACAGAGCCATGTATTATATATATTTACATGAAATATCTAGAATAGGCAAATCCATAGAGACAGAAATCAAATTAGTGGCTGCCAAGGGCTGGGGGTAGGGGTAAGTTTGAGGGATGATGGCTATAGAGTTTCTTTTGGGGGGTGATGAAAACATTCTGGAATTAGATAGTTTTGATGATTGCACAACTCTGAATATATCAAAAACCACTAGATTGTACATTTTAAGTGGATGAATTTTATGGTATGTGCAATTATCTCGGCTATTTAAAAGCCCATGTAGAAGTGTGGGCACCACAGTGTATCACCTGACTCTTGAGTCTTCACAACTATTAAGTGACATCATTGGGGAAACAAAGGCAAAATCTGGGTTTTGTTTTTTTTTTTGGTCAAAGCAGGGCAGCTGATGACAATAATAGCTACAATTTACTGGGTACTTATTACATGGCAGACACCATGATACGATACACAGTACATAGTTATCTCAGATGATACATCATAACCAAAGATGTGGATACTATTATCATTATACTGTTATTGTTAACATTTTATAAATGGTAAAACAGAGGCATAATGAGGTTGAATAACTTGACCAAGCCCATGCGTAATAAGTGGCAAAGTTGATAGCAAAGAAGGTGTGGTTAAGCAGGCACTAAAAGACTCTGCCCAAAACCATGTCCCTCATGGAGCTGATATTCCCACCATTAGATTTGAGGAAAATAGAATAATAATAATAGTGGTAATGCTTTCCATGTTCTAACCCCTCTACTAAATTCTCTACATAGATTATCTCATATACTCTTCATAAAAACTCTGTGAGATACATGCTAGTGTCATCCCCAACTTAGGTGGAAAGTGAGGCAGAGAATGCTTAAGTAACCTGCCCAAACCCATACAGCTGGTAAGTGATGGAGCCAGGATTTGAACACAGACCCTTAGTACTAAGCTGTTATGTCAGCGATCCAAACATAGATGCCTACAGGATCTAAGTATGAAATTGTTAAGCGGGGCCCATATGTTTCTTGAAAGACTATGCAGTATCTACTCATATTTTATTTCTACCGATAAATCTACAGATATAAGATGTGATACAGTTTTCTCTTAATACCATTAATACTTAATACTCTTAGTACTTGAGATAGAACAAAGCACAAGAGCAATAATGAATGGCAAATGACACTTTGCCTCAATGTTGGAGCTACAAAAAGAAGTGTCAGGAACGGGCAAACTGGAGAAAGAGCATGCTTCATCTAAGGGGGCAGCCACCATTCAACCCCAACTCTTTGGTGCCAGGTGGGTATATGGCACAGTATTGCCCTATTTTCTGAGAGAAACCAGAAAAACAGAGTTGTACACAAAATCTTTTTGTTTAAAAAAAAATGGCAAAGAATTCTGCAGACTATATTTGGCCTGTAACAGTCCACTCTCAACCTCCCTCTATAGTAAATTACCTCCTCCAGCAGTTCCATGTGACTGGAATTTAGGATTTGGGGTAGGAACGTGCATCTGGAATGGCAGGGAGGGGCCATGGTTTGAAAATTCCTGATGCATACCTGGGGAAGGTAAATCTCATTCTACAGATGAAAGAAAGTAGAAGCTCTGTTGTTTTGTTTTGTTTTGTTTCAGAAGAGAAAGGGACTAATTAGAAACACATTTCTGAGAACCATGAGAAAGACCGAATAGCTGGGAGAGACAGCTGAGGCAGTGAGACCAAAAGGGGTTTGTCAGCCCCAAACCAAGACAGTGGCAGTGAAAGCAAGAGATTGGACTTAAATCAACTAATAGCAAAGTCCTTCCTTAATAAACGATAGATCTGCTTATATCAGAAAGCACATGCACTCTATGACATAGCTATAGCACCACTTGATAAAGAAAAGACCATCATCATGAAGAAGGAGAAGTTAGCAAACATGACGAAGAGAGCGATGGGAGAAGTAAGGGAGGGGCTGCAGGATATAGCTTGTCTGAGGCTGGATTGGGCATGTAAAAAGGAAAGAAAATGTTCTTGGCTGGAGAGGAGACAGCTTGAAAACTGCCTAGGAAAACAAAAAGTGAACGAGGAAAATAAAAAGAACACATATAAGGAGGTCAGGTAGTAAGAAATTAAGAAGAAATATCCAAAACCATCAGGGGAAAAAAAGTCAGGCAGTGGAGATCAGTGAAGGTCCCCAAAGTCCATATTTAATGCAGATGAGAGAAATCAGAGAAGGCATTTTAAAAAGATATTGTAATAAAGGCACCACGGAGATTACTTTAACAGAGGCAGAACTCAAGATTAGAGACCACAGTAGAGGCATAAATAAGGAATAGAAGAGGAGGGAAAAAGGGCCAAAATATGGGAAAGGATTTTAGCTATTGGAGATCAATGGGAAAAGATGAGTTTTAGAGATGTCAGAAAGGAAAATATGACAGGATTTTGGAATATACTCAGAGTGAAAATGAGGTCTATTCTGTAAAAAATACAACGTTCTCTCTCCACAAGTGCTTAAGAAGAAGCCCTGAGGATGGCCAAAGATAACACCAAAGCTGCATTCCATGGGTGTGAGGGGAAGAACGCAGTTACCAGAAAGTTCCAAAGGGAAAGAGAGTAAAGATTTTCGTCTCTGCCAAGCTTGCTTTTCATTGGTTGTAACATCGTCCAGACCAGAATAAAGTGTTCAACAGCTTCTTGAGAGATAACCCTGTGGTGGGCCAGAACATTCTAAGAGGTCTGCAGCTGTCCCAAAGGCAGAATTTTTAAAAGGAGGAGCCTTCACCACACTCATGGTCCGGAGCTAGACCAACAACAAAAGGACCAACAACAACAGTAACGGAAGATCCTATTTAAAAGTTTAGCGAGTGGTGAGAGTGCATGCTTAGCGTGCACAAGGCATGCACGGGTCCTCAGTACCTCCACTAAAAATAAATAAATGAACCTAATTACCTCTCCTCCCCCCCCAAAAACCCAAATTGTAATAAAGTAAAAAAAATAAATAAATAAAAGTTGTACATTTAAGGGGAATAAATACATGGGGAGAGGAAGGAGCAGCAGAAAGGGGCTATCATTTAAGTGTGTGTCACAATACCTGGCAGCTTATGTACAGTATTTAAGTCTCACATCAGATATGCAGAGTTATTCCATTTTGCAGGAGAAAGTGTAAAATAAACTGTGTAAAATAGTTACTTGCTAAAAGTCATATAGATAGAAAGTTTTGGAGCCAAGCCTTGTCAGATTCTCAAGCTTACGCATTTTCCACTCTACCATCTGTTTTGACTATAGGCTGTCTTCCTCTTGGGTTACTGCAGACACCATCCCAGCTGGTATAGCTCACCCTCCCCATGCCCCATCCGATATGTAGCCTGAACAATCATTCAAAAACACACATTTTATTGTGCCATTGCCCTGCTCAAAACCCTTCAACAAACTCCCTTTGATTTGCAATAGACTCCAGACTACTTAGCATACTTTACAAAGTCCCTCAGGATCTAGTCCTGCTCACCTCCCCAGCTTCATCTCAAGTTCCTCTCATTGCAGGTGACAATTCAGTGACTCTGAATATATTGAAGTCCCTGGAATGCACCACGGATCATTCTCACCTCTAGGCCTTTGCACGTTGTCCTTAATGCCTGGAGCCCTCTTCTCCCTGACCTCCTAACCCCTCTGCTAATAGGTAGCCTAGGTAACAGTAGTATTCCTTTCTCACAAAACTCAGTACACTTTAGTGGAATGCTCTGTGTCTGTTCTGAGATCCCCACAACTCTGCTGTGAGCTAGCTGTAGGAGGAAAGATCCTGTTTCTATCCTGTTCACTCTTGAGTCCACAACATCTTGCACATGCACTGGCATATCCTAGGTGCTAAACACATGTTTTGAAATGGATGAGTAAACTTGATGGGGCAAGGGTCGCCTCTAGTTATGAAGTGAAGCTTTATCAATGGAAGTCAAACCCATAACAGACTCTTGGTATCTGCAATTTACTGTCCATTGTTGAAGATTCTTAGACATTTCAAAAAATTTACCTGCTGTTTTATAGAACATATGCTCTATGTGCTTCCTATGCTCAGAGCTGTAAATAATTCCAAGGACAAGACTCACTTCTTGCCCTAAACAAGCTTACAATCTAGTAGGGGAGCTTTTATTTTGCCAACATGTTGCAACTCACATTCTCTTTAAATCCTTTCAGGATTGAGCTGACAAGGGATACTTAACAGTCTATCCAGAGGTTGGTAATTGCCAATTGACTCCCACAGGCCTATGAGGGGATTTGAGAGCAGACGCTGAATCTTATTCATCACTGTCATCCTGATGGTTAGCATAGTGCCTGATATAAAAAAAAAAAGGTTTAAAATAGTCACCATATGGGTGAAAGAATAAACAAATGGATGAATGAACAATCTTGGAATAAAGCTTTAGAATTTGGATCAGAGTCTTAGCAGGAGTTCTCCATCACTAAACAGATCAATGACTTGGCAACAAGTCCCCTAAGGAAGAACCAGCTCATTAGACTCATATTGACCAGCCTGCAGAGCCAGTCGAGCATGGGGGCAGGGAAAAAGAGGAGCAGGATGGAATTTTAGATGGTTCTCTTCTGTATCCTCAGGTTTAGAGGGAAGATGCTATGGGGCAGACACACCCACACAGAGTATTGAGATGGCTTCGCCTGGCCCCCTGCAGCCCCAGACCTGCTCACTGAGGCAGACCATAGAGGTAGGTCTAGAAATTCATAGTTAGATCAATAGTGTTCACTATACATTCTCCTTACTTAGAACAAAAACTCTTTGGTAGCATATTATTTAAAATACATATTAATAATCACCAATATGAATAAATGTTCAACTGAAACACATTTTCTAGTTTCTGGACCTTCAAAATTAGAATAAAAAATCTGAACAGAAACAGCTATCTAAACAGTATCCTTTTAACACACACACACTCCTGTAATTTTCTTCCCTGCTGCCAACTTGTTGGTTATTTGAATAAACATTATTTCTTCCACTCGTTTTAGCACCAAATAGTACCTTGTAGTCAGTTTAAAAACCTTTATCAAAGTTAGAATATGGTATTATTTTGACACCAGACAGTCCTTTACTTTTGTGTGGAATCACTGTGTTGCCTGAACAGCACACGATTTCGCTTTTGTGCAGACAATCAGCAGGTCATTAGTGTACCGTACAAATCGCCCTGGACTCAGGATGGAACCCTGGGGACCTGAAGCCGTAATAGAGTAGAGAGAAGATACGGTGTTGCTGACAGTTACCTCTGATGGCAGTTAAAAAAAAATGACTGCAACCACATGACAGCTTAATACAACAGATCCCTGAGCTGTTCACAATGGCAAATTCTGATTAATGGTATCAATAACCATTATGAATTTTTAAGTTTTAGTAGAGCATCCATTACATCCTACATTAGAGTACAAGACTAACAAGTTCTTTTATGAAATTACCGTGTTTATCATAATTTTACTGCCTCTGGCTTTACATATTGGTGAAAGTGATATGACCTATAGTTTTTTCAGACAGGGAGTGGGAGGAGTCTTGCCACATACCTAGAAGGCTCATGAAGAAATTTTTCCATACAAAAGTGAGAGTGGGATAAACTACAACTCAGTGTGTGAGCCAGAATTTGCCACTTTTACACATGCATATATGCATGTGCACACACACACACACACACACAAACACACACAGGATAAGTTCTATTTCACTACGTCCACATCTGGCAATGATGTAGGCATAGTGAAAAGATTTCAGATTCCCTCCAGAAAGCCTTTAGGCTACAAGAAAAATCATCCTACGTCTAATAAACCCATCTGAGATATATCTCCCATATGGTAAAGCCCTGTTTTATTTTATTCCAACAAATTGTTCCTTGGATTGCTCTCACAGCTGTTGCTGCTATTGTTTAAGATGTCCTGAGCCCTGGCAATGAGCGAGATGCTGTGTACAGCAGTCAGGCTCCCTGCAGCACTGAACTGTGTGAGCTATCGCTGATATCATCCATGAGGAGTACTGAGAACCCAAGATATTTAAAGCCCTATCTAATACATAGTAAGGGCTCAAAAAATGGGAGGCCAAAAAGTTATTTTAATTCATTTTATTTTTTATGTTTTTCAGTGGAAGTACTAGGAATTGAAACTGGGACCTCGTGCATGTTAAGCATCTGCTCTACCACTGAGCGATACCCACTCCTCCAAAAAAAAGCTTAATTAGAATATTCTGAGAGTCTAGTCTCAGGAGAAAAGGAGGAGGAGGTTCCCAAACCGGATTACTACCAAGAGAATAAGGAAGCTAAAATCATCAAATAAATAAATAACTTTCCCCTTCACTATTCTCCACCATAGTTTGGTTTGGCCTGAGAAACTTAGTGTGTGCCTAGCACTACACCAGCACAGGGGACACACACACAAAGACAAATGTGGCCACTCCCTGGCCCTGGCTGGCTACCCCTCTGTTGGAGGAATGACACACCTGGGATTCATTCCAAGCAGGGCTTTAATCACTGCAATAGCATTTTGGAAGTTTATTGTGTGAAGCCATATGGATAATATAATCCCATGAAAGGAAAACATTTGCACTTCTCAATAGTTTTTTTTTCCCAGCTTCATTGAGGTATAATTGACAAATAAAATTATAAGATATTTAAAGTGTACATTGTGTGGATTTGGCATATGTATACTATGTGAAAGAATTCCCTAATGCAGATCATCCTATCACCTATCACACATCCTATCAACTCACATATTTATCTCTTTTTTTTCTGAGAACATTTAAGTTGTCTAAGAATCTGTAAGACATAGCAGATTTTAATATTCAACACAGTGTTATCAATTATAGTCACTATGTTATTATACGTTAGATCCCCAGACCTTTTTACCAACCCCTCCCTATTTCCCCCACCTGCATCACGACTTAAGTTAGTTGGTTTTTCCTGTTTGGAGAAGGGGTCTCCTCCTTAATTTATAGCATCCTATAGTAGAGGAATTATCTTTTTATTTTGCTCTGACTCTACCAGAATTGGTGGATATTTTGAATATGCTTAATTAAATAAATGTGAACTAAATTTATGCTCAATGAAAAAATAAAGCCTATTATAGCAAGCCTATAGTTATAACGTGTACCTTATATATGAAATACATCACAGCTATCATCAAAAAAAAAAATTACCACTACCAAGAGGTAATTCTAATCCTTTTGGTCTATCTCAGTGGATCATCTGCATACATATGGCAAGATTTCTTCAACATTTTGAGTCTATATAATCACTAGTCTTGTGGGGGATGGGTTCTTCCCTTGAATTTTCCTTTCCATTTTTACCACATTTTAGCAAATTCCATTCTGAAGTTTAAGTATGACAAGAGGCCATGCCTGTTCTGTATTAACTCTGGGCCATTCCTGGTCACCTTGGGATTGAGGGACACACACTTCCTCCTCCTCCTCCTCTACATCTTCTTTACCTTATTCGTCTTGTTTCCTTATGTTTTGTTTTCCTCTGAAGTTTGTTTTTTTTTTCAAGTTTTGAATCTTAATTTAAAAGCTCCCCTTCCCCATGCTCTAAGAAAGAAGAGCAAAAAAAGAAAGGAAGATAGGGTTGAAAGGGTGAACAAAGAGGATAAAAGATTTTTGAGGCTCCTCAGCCTTTTAACCTCGGCTTCTCTTTTTGTGAATGGCCAGAAATGGATTGACATTCTAGAAAGACGAACAGGAAAAAAATCTGCTCGGAGGAGAGAGAATGTTGGAGAGATGCTAGGAGGAGAGACATTGTTGGAGAAAGGAATCCATCTTCCTTTAAACCATCTCCCTTCTTCCTCTAATCTCTTTCCACAACCGCTCTGCATTGGCCTTTGTACTCCTGGTGGGCTTGAACCCTCTGAAAGCTCAGAGTAGATAGAAAGCATAAATGGCATGAAGTAAAATTCCACTTAAAAAAAAAAATCCAACGTCCCCAGGGCTCTAGATTCATTGCTCAAGTGTTTTCCACTGCACCCCACCCACACTCCCAGGCCAGCACACCACCAGGCCATCCCACACCTGAACTTCTGGTTGAGCCAGAAGAGCACTGGAAGTTTGGAAGCAGGGCCAGAAACCCAGCAGAGCCCCAGGCTCAGCTGCCACCTCTACAGTGCTGGGAATGCACCACCCGCAAAACAACCCCCAGAAAGTTGGGTAGGAGGAGCTGCCAGGAATGTCAGAGGAATCTGGGTTGGCACCAGGGAGGCCTCGCCCACTTTCCCACAGGGCCCTGGTCCTGGCTATGTCAGAGAGTGCAAGACTGTACTGACCCTGCCTCCCAACTTCCAGTTAAACCAGAAGCTGGACATTCAGGGGAAGGGCCAGGAATGTGGCCAACCAGGTGCAGGGACATTACTGCCACAGTTTGTATCATGGCCCACAAGCACAATCCAGGCCATACAGATGTGTTTGTTGAACAGAAACATTCTGAGCATCTGTTTAAAAAGAAAATCTTCTGTTCCAGACTTTGAACAATAATGGCTCTCCTTTGTCAAGCACTTACTATGTGTGAGCTAGACTCTCCTTGCAGTAGGTCATTTAATCCTAACAAGTACCCTACACAGTAAGTCCTGTAAGTATCTCCCCTTTACATGCTAGGAAACTGGAGTTTAGAACAGTAAAGCAACTTGATTCAAGCTAGTAAAGAGACAGATCAGGGATTCCATTCCAGATAGATCTAACTCCAGAGCCCCATTTTTAATCATCATGTGTAGAAAACCAAAATTCTACACCTTTGAGAACACTCTTCCTGGATAGGACTTTAAGGCATATTGACTTTGTTTTGTTAGAGGAACAGAATTCAGTAGCCAGACAGCACATAGTTTCCTCTATCTGTCAGTGCCTCAGGCCAGAAATAGATTCTAGAAATCAGATAAATGAGCATCAGAGATAAACCACTCACAAAGCAGAACTTGAGGGAGCATGTGGGAGGGAGTGTGAATTCTGGGCTCAGTCTGGCTCAGAGTTGATTTGTCTCAAGGTTAAAGTAGTCCCCTTGTCTTCCGGGGCAGCCGATACATGAAAATAGATCTACTGTGAACTTCAGTCATAGCTCTAAATAAAAAGGTGGCATGCTAACATAGATGAAAATTCTTCACTTTCCCAAGTCACACTTTTATGAGAGATACTGGTTGACACCAAGGAGAAGTATAGCAAAGTACTGGGAAAGTTCCAGAAACTTCCTGAAGAAAACAGTAGATGCAAAAATGAAGACAAAGTCAACACTGCCTTTATATCCAAGGCCCACAGCTCTTAAAGTAAGAACCCCCTTATGATTTTACAGCAATTTCAATAATAAATGTAATTGATAATTTAACATAATTATAAAATAAACATATTGAGACAGTTTTCCCCCTTCCACAGAGGGCTTAAGAATTCTCAAGATGATGACTTTGGGGGCATTAGGACTACTTATGAAAGATTCCAGTCAGCCCAAAGTGCTATTATTACTCCCCACTCCAAGCACCCATGGATTCCCAGGAGGCTCCTGTTTGTATTTGTGGTTATCAAGGGAGCTCCCTCTTCTGATGGAGAAAGAATGACAGCAGGAAGCAATCAGTTAACATCCCCACTCTCTCAAGGCCTCCCAACCCAATTGTCAGGATGGCACTTCCCTTGGTGAACTGTGACCTAACAGCAGGTGTTCACTCTCTCACCTCTTTCTCTTCCACAGGCTCTTCCAAGGAAGAAGGATGCCCTTGTAGAGCAATGGTCGCATGAGAAAAGCAGAATGAAGAAAGTCAAAGACTGTGCCCATCCCAATCTTTATCAAAAACTCAGATACCTGAGATCATATGAAATAGCTCCAGGCCTACAGGGTAAGCCAGCTTCCTATGCGATTACAATTTAGAAAGAATCAAAAGATTCCAAGATATATATCCCCCGCTACCTTCATTCATTCATTCAATCAGCCAGTATTTATTGACCACCTGTGCGGGGATTCTAGCAGGTGGAGCTACAATGGTCATAGGGTTGCCAGATTTAACAAATAAAAATCTTGTCTTTGACTTGGCAACTCGAAATAGTCAGCAAGAGATCGCGCCTGACCGCAAGAAACTTAAAATCTAGTGCCCTATGCATTCCCTAAGAATTTTAAAATCCATTAACACCTTAATGCAAAAGCTGATTTATCTGATTAGCCTCCAAGTACGCAATATGATGGAATAATACACAGAAGGGGTAAGGTTTTAGGGGAAGAAAGGAGTCAGAAAGGTGCGAGGCAAGGCAAGCATAGTAGAATGTCACAGAGGAAGTAACAGTGATTGACTGGGGACAATGCAACGGCTCCGTGCCCCTAGTTGGGTGGCAGGGTTGGGTAAAAGGGACCCAAGTGAAGAAATTGGTGCTGAGAACTCAGCTTGATTCACCTGCATTCCAAGTGAGTAACAAGTTAGCCAAAAATGTTGTCAAGGTTGGTAAACATTTCAGTCAGACCTGAGCAGGGAGGATCTAGCGGGATCCTATGCCAACTTACGGTCTGGGGTGGAAACCATACAAAATGTGGTGGTTTCATAGGGTTTGAACCTGAAAGCAAGCAAAATGTGGTGGTTTGAGCTGTGTTTTTCTTGGAGTTTTTTGGGTACTCCGGCATAAAAATTCAGTCAGGCTTGGGAGGTCCGATCTGAAACAAAAAGTTTTCACACTGTGCTTTCAGCAACCACAAAAAATAGCCTTCCAAGAGAAGTTGTAGACTCTTGTTTTAGTATCTTTTAAATATGGTTGATAGATGGACCAGTTGGGCCATATTTATGTGGCAAAAAACTGATTTTGATATTTGGAGGGAGAAAAGAAGGCTGTCTTTTTCTGGACCAATGTTATCTACATAGGAAAAAGAAAGCAAGGGTTTTTATGCATGTCACTGTGTTAATCATAAAGCCAGTGAATGACTAGTTCCATTAGCAGAAATTTCTTGGTCAGCCTGCTGTGAGACACTCCATAGCTTGAATCTGGAGTGAGAGTGGGAGGAGTAAAATATTTGTTTTGTTTTATATGTCAGTTATTAAAGCCACTTCCAAATCCGTCATGGAAAGATGTGAAGCATAAATAAATAGGAAGTGCCACAAAAGAAGTGGCAGAAAGAGAAAGATCCATTCGTGAGGCAAACCTTACTATTTCCCTCACTAGTTATTTAAGATTTCAAACTCCATATCATCTTATTCCTGGTGCCAAAACAAATTCCTGTCCCTCTGCTTTCTTTTCCCTCTCCTCGCTCTCGTTTGTCTGAGCAGGTAACTGAAATGCCTCATGAGAACATGTGAGTGTGGGGCTGCACTGGGCTTTGAGCAGGACTGATGGCATAGGAGTACCTTGCCTGGGTGCAAAAAACTAGGCTGTATGACCTTCCCCAAGCTTCCCTTGCATCTGTGAGGACCTGCAACCAAATAAAAATATTTCCTTTGTTCTTTAGTTTGAAGAACGTAATATTCCTTCATCATCAATGGAAATTCTATTGTTTCCACAATAGTGGGAATTTTTTTTAATTGTAAAATTTTTTATTGCTTTAGTTTATTTTTGAAGGGGCTAGAAGAAAGATTATAAATGTCAATTATAGTTTACATGAGCAGAACAGCAGGAATCATCTTATTATCATGCAACTCAGATATTTATTATTATCCCAGGAAAATCTAGTTAATTTGGACCTTGTGACTTTTAAACATTTGATAATTCCAAGATGGGGAATCAGCTTAACTATTCCTTTGGTGGAAGAGAGTTAACAAATCTAATTAAGCTTTGCAGGGGGTGATTAAGCTTAAGGAAACAAACTGCTTTCAAATACTCCTGTAATAACTGTTTCTGATGACTAATGAAATGATTACAAAGAATTCTGACCTGCTCATTGAAGCAGACCCAGTTATGAGGGCTCAGCCAGAGTATTGGTCCCTGGCTTGTATACTCTCTATATAGTAGATGATAATATTCTGTATTCTGACATATCATAGTTTATACTGGTCTTCCATCAAATTAGCCTTCCATAGTGAAGGTTTCCCTGGATTTCTGTTCAATAGTTGTTGGACTCAAAATACCAGTGAAACAAACCTAAATGGTCTTTTAAAGATGTTTGTGATCCCTCCAATCTCTATTAATGATTTTTACTTACACGCATGTCCTTTAAACTAATGGGATCATTGGATTCATTGGAAGACCACGTGGCCAGGGCATTGTGATAGTTGAAACCTAACTATTAACACTCAAATAGATAATCCAAATCACTACCCAAGGAACATGCACATGCCACTTGTTGAACAGTATGGTCAAATATCTGAGGATTGGACAGGCAACTCAACTTGTCCATGAGTTCTTCAGTTAAAAGGGGAAACTTTCTGAAGATATTTTGTCCTGAAAATGCTGACAATTCATGACAGAGTCCACAAGCAAAATTCTTCATCAAGTTACTTATGGGACTAATAGTTATGTTTCTTTGAGCACTCTCCTTGAAGAATACCAAGTAGAAAAAACTAAATGTAGAAGAATCTATCCAATTACAACTTATTTATAAGTAAGAAAAATAGAAAGAAAAGATTGAATATTTATACATATATGGAGTATTTACTATCCATCAGGCTCAGCTGCGAGCTCTGCAAAAGAAAGGTAAATATTACTGTACGCTTTGCCACAGTGTGTAATCTAACTAGGGAGACACATAAACAAAGCAACAATGACAACGAAGCCTACAAAACAGAGGCATAAAGAGAGACACCTAATTTCAAGCATCAGAAAAGACTTCCCAGGGGTGGCATTAGTTGAGGTGAGAAGGTAGAGAGGTGGGCAATGGGCCAGGGAGGGCTTTTCTAGAATAAGGGAATAGCACATGCAGAAACAGAAACCAAAAGGCCTCATTAAGCATTATATTAATGTTAATGTTAAGCATTAGCTAATATTCTTTGAACATTTACTCTCCACAAAGCACCCTGTTAAGCATTTTGCAGGCATTTATTTCATTTAATTCTACTATTACCAGATAAGTCAATTCTATTGTTACTCCAATTGTACAGAAAGGAAACTGAGTCTCAAGATGATGCAGCAGTGTGACTCCAGCGCCCTCGGTCCTCACACAGGGCTCTACGCCTCCTCAAGTATGGCAAGCTCTGAAGTTTGTCTCCCCTCCCTAGGCAATGGGGAGCCACTAGATATTTTAGGTGAGTCTCCTAAAAATGAGTCTAACATTTTTTATGAGAAAAAGACCCCCATTCTTTGCCAAGTGTTGTGGGGTTGTTTTTGTTTTTGTTTTTAATCTGTTGAGTCAATACTTTGATTACTTCCTGGTTGAATTTGATTTCTACCTTGTTTAGGAAAAGAACAGTGACTTAAGAGCTTTTTGTACATGTGATTCATGACTCCCAGAATCAGGAAGGAGGCAACAATGATGCTGTTTCCGACAAGCAGGAATGGGTACTGCCACATGTTACTCTGATAAGCCATGCAGAATCCAACGTGAGCTGTCACATGGAGCATACCTGGTAGGATCCATCATTTATATCTGTCTTTATGGTGCTGGGATCAGATTTCTAAGTCCAAATACTTTAAATTCTGAATACTACTTCAGTATTCTTTGCTTTTTTAATTGATGGTTTTTAAAGGGCAAGATTTGCTTAGAACTATGTTGAAGATAGAAGAGTGAAGCTATAGTGACCTAAAGTGATCTAATTTTCTAGAAAATTACTACTTTCCATGAGCTGCATAAACTTTAATTAAAAAGACAAGGAAGTCTATTCTCTCTTTAACACATGCGCAACATTCTAGGCTCTTGCGATTCTGGTAAAAGGAAAAGAGCAGATTGAAGAGATTAGAATTTTTAGCAAAACTTTAACTATAATTAAGATGTAATGCTTATTTCCATCTTTAAGGACCAACAAGTAACCAACATTTGTTCTTTTTCCAGAGAGAAAGTATTTTTTAATTCAAAGTATGTGTAAAGTTAGCTTACAAAATGAACTGTAGAGGCAGGTTAACTTACAAGCAAGACACGGCACAAATCACCTCATATGAACATGACAATACGATTTCAGCTAAATATCACCAAAATGAGCATTCCTGGGATGCTTAATGCAATGGGGTGTGTGTGTGTGTGTGTGTGTAAAATATCTCCCACATCCTATAAATAAATACCTAGGTAGCTTCCACAACAAATTCTCTAGAACCTGATTTTAGTGGTAGCAGATTTTGAGAAATGTATCAAGGAAAAGGGAGGCCACTCAGGTGAGAACAAACATTGAGTCTGAAAATAACCTCAACATAATCTATGGCCACAAAAGATTTCTCTGCCTAAATAATCACTCGTATGGTTCTTTTCCTTTCACCTGCTTTCTCTTTGCCCTCTTCCTTCCTGAAATCTCTCTTCCATTTTAGTTCTCCTTCCAAGCTGTGCTCCCAAGCCAGTTATCTAAAAGGACACTTTAAAAGGACATATTTGATGCAAAGCAGTTTAATGTATTTGGTCCTACTGGTAAAAGCGTTTGGGTAGCCTCAGTGTCAGTGTGATTTGGGCTGTCATGGAGGTTGGCCCATTGAGGTTAATGAAAATCAACTTTAATAGGGATGACTTGAAGCAGAATAGGGTTTTTAACAAATTCAGATATCTGTATGTGTTCTTCCCATTCAACAAGTTCTGAAGAAAACTGGGTGACAGCTGTAACTTCATAAGCAGCCTCTAGCACTATAATGTTGAAGCTATGACAGAAAATTGAGAAATAAGGGGAAGGAAGTGTATATAGCACACGTTTATGATTATGTACACATCACTTGTGTTGAGCATGTAGCTCAGCTCTACTAACTAAACTAACTATATTTATGTATATGGGAGGTGGTTTGAAAAGCATTGTAAAATTTATCTGAGTGTGTATATGCAAGCAGAGTGAAAAACTGTATTGTGTGTATAAATATCAGGTAGCATAAAATAAAATACCCCTGCAGTTGTTTGTTTAAGGACACATTTGGATTGAGTTAGCATTATAACAAGCATTTCTTTAAAAGCCACAAAAACATCACACCTTTTAGTTTTAATAAAGTCTAGTTTTTGGCAGTTCTTTTATCACATCTGTCATCTCCTAAGCTTTGCTTAGCCAAAGCACTCAGACTTGAATTTTGAAATTGTCAGTATAGGCCTTCTAATCTTTAAATCTTAAATTATCTAAGCAGATTAACTACCATTATTCTATGCCTACAGGACTCAAGGGTAAAGAAAGCAAAGGAAACACAACTTCTTTTCCCAGGCAATTGAACTCCTGTGGAGGTTGCATTAGGACCATGTATTTGAAACATTGTCTTAGGTATTTATGTAAATAAGCAGGTAGACAAAATGAGTGCATTAACTCCAGTACTGAGATCTATGAAACAAAAAAGTCTCCATCTAAGAAGTTTAATCATCTAGTTTTTAAATAAAAAGTTATTCCTAGTTCATATTGACACTTTCCAGTTTGCCAGCTGGCCATGGATGTCCTGAAGTTAAGGGAGATATTTTGAAAAAACATTAAAAAAAGAAAGAAAGAAAAAGGTGGGGGAAGGGCTCCTTTTCCCAGCAGCATCTATCTGTGTGGCGACCTGCTATCTGCCATAATCTTCCTTCGGAGATCAAAGCAGGGTTAATGTGACTCTTTACTGTTTGCATTGCACATCTCAAAGCTCTGGCGACCGAAGCCAAAGTAAGTATAAATGCAGGCCTGGAACACCGGGGAAACGGAGTTTCAGTGGGGTGGGTTAATAGCCGAAAGAATAACTATAAAAAGTTGTTTGGGATTTGGGAGGCAATACAGAATTTAGAGTGCTGTGTATTTTTTAAGCACATTTACTTTTTTTTTTCTCATTTTCTGGGGCAAGGCTTTTGACTAATTGATGAGGCCAGCACTGAATGTCATATTAGTCAGTCTCCACAATGACCTTCCAGCTCATTTGGAATGTTTTGCAGCTGCTAGTACACATGAAAAGGGAAGGGAACCCTGCTGCATGTTTTCACACGAAGGCACTTTCACCTTACAACCAGTATTTAAGCAGAGGGCTTAAAAGAGGGGAAAATTTTTTAAAATATCAAAATGTTGAGCTTTTGTGTTTCCATCGCGTGTGGCATTCCTGGATGGTGGAACCCCTCAAGAGCGAGTGTTTTTACGTTCTTTCAGAAGTGCTTGTTCTTTTGTTGAGGAAAAAGGCAAGTCTCCTGTTCCTGGGATCTCACAAGGTGTAGGGGGAAAATCGCTTTCGTTTTTAATGCCTCGTGTATACGCCTCTTGGAGGGGGAGAAAAAGCTCCCCTCCTCCAAACCTGACTGATTTTTAGCTGTTTCCACCTAGAAGAGGGCGCCCCAGAGAGTAGCTCGTCGTGCGGTTTTACAGGAACTCTGTACTCGGGGGAGAACCGCACTGCGGGGGTGGGAGCGGAGGCTTTCTCAACCCGGGATGTGACCCCAAGGTCTCCACTCTTGGTTTATACAATTCCACCCAGAACTCAACTTTTCCGCAATTCTGCACGCCCACACACAAGAAGTCCCAACACCGACAGCTCATTCACCCAGTTGAGCCCTGCTTTTTCATGCGGGCGACTCCGACGCGTTTACTCTTCCCAGTTCTTCTAATTAGCGCTCGAAGACCGTATCTGTCCTTTTACCATCGCCCCCACCCTCCCCCTCCCGCCCCTGGCTGGAGGCCACTCTTCAAACAGGTCCACGCTTCGTGGCCAAAGCTCAGGAAGTGGCTGAAGGCGAAGACACCACAGGATGGACCCGGGAGAGAGGTCTCGACCCCACCGGGGAACCGGGGGTACTTGCCGCACACACGCCTGCCCAGGCACCCAGAGATTCCACCTCCTTTTGAGTAATGTCCTTACGCCTGTCCCGCGCGGAACTGCGGGGAGCTGGGAGTCGGACTCTTTCCAGGGAAAGGAGCTGAGGGGGGCGGTGGATAACGGTAGTGGGTGTGGGGGTCCCCTCCGGCGGAGCCCTGCCGCCCCGCCCCGCGCCCACGCCTTCGCCTGCGCGTCCCGGCGGCGCCGGACTCCCGCTGCCCGCCCCAAGCTCGTACCTGGAGGGGAATTCACCTAGGAACCTTGTGAGTTGCCTCAACTGGAAAAGCAGCCGGCCAGTGAAGCTTTTTGTCCGGAACACAATTCCCAGGGCCAAGCATAAGGGAAAAGGAATCTCTTTCAGTGCCTAAACACTCTATACTCACCTCCAGTTGTTTTAAACACAACAAATACAAGCAAATTGGACTTTCTTAGGCCGTTTCCTTGCTTTATTTAGCTTCATCTGAAGGTGTTGGTAATTGTTTTCTCCTTATCATGCAAATTTATTAACGAGGATGTTTTCAGCTAAAGGAGGATTGTTCCGGAACCGGTAACGAGGAATCAAGGCTGGCTGGAGGGAGTCGCCCGAAAATTCGACTGGAAAACTTAGGAACATCAGTATCAACTCACTCTCCGCCTTTCTCTCTTTCTGATTTTACACCATTATTCTCTCTGCAGTCCTGCTTTTGCCAGCAGTGGCCTATCACTCAGAAACAATCTTGTAGCCAAAAAACATAGTAGTTACAGACCCACGACTCTAGAAAAAGTGTTAAGTTTTAAAATATCGTCGGATTTTTTTTTACGTTTAAAGCACCAGCTGAAATCTCAAATACAATTAGTCGGTGTATTTCAAAAACCTTTATATTATTGAAAATTTTCTATCCGCCGGTATCTGACTTTGAAAAAAAGAAGTTAGAGTTAGAATTCAATAAAAGCTATTTAATTGTTAAATCGTAGTGGAGGCCCTACATGTTTTATAGTGTCTGTCAAGACATTGCTAATGTTTTTATATATTCTAATAGGTTGGATTTATTAAAGCTTTTTATTTTTTAAATGTCATATTTTGGATGTGATCCCTTAAATTCCTACTAATATATGATCTTCTTAAGCAAGCAAAGAACCTAAATTTGATGGAAGGGAAGTGCAGGCTTCAGCCTCTCTGTTTCATATCCTTTAAAGGCGCTGTGCACTAACTCTTTTGATTTGTAATTGCTAACTTAGAAACAAAGCTTTAAAGGTAAATTTGGAAAACTAACTTGAAAGAAACATAACACCGGTGACTTTTATCTATTTTGGGGGGAGGGGGGTGTTTAAATCAGTTAAAGACCTACAGGGTAATTAAATTACATAGTGTCCTAAAATACATAACATGGGGAGAGGGCTTTAAAAAACGACCCCATCTAACAATACTTATATGCAAACTAGTAAGAAGTCCATAACCACCACTGCCAGCATTGCTTGCAAATTATATTCAGTTGAAACTCTGCTAAAAGAGTTTATCTTCTATTGCAGTTTGGAATTGTGTGAAAGTATGTATGTATGGGATCTATGTATATATAATTCTTATACTCTATATAGAGAGACTTACACTCTTTTAAAATGTTTATGTGGTTAGTCACTTTAAGAGCATCAAAATAAATTGTGCGTTGGCTTACACTAGCTCCCAGGTATTCCCAAACACTGAAGAACAAAAATCTGTATATCGGAAATGAATGGCTACCCATTTAAAGGAAAGAATGGAAAGGGGAACTCGATTTATTCTCATTTGTTTATCGCTAGACTCCCCCCCCCCCCGCAAATTCATTTGAATAGCTTTCAAGCCGGAAAATGGAAATGTGGCTCCTGCCCTCTATTTCAGCGGCAGCAGCAGCGTCCTGGCAACAGCGCAATTTTCTATCATCAAGGATAAATGGCATCGAACAGAACATTCTGATAAAAAAAAAAAAAAGAAAGGGGGAAAAAAAAAAGCTTCAGCCCAAGGAGCCCATGATTGCTGGCCTTCCTGTCTGTCATCCCTTTACAAAATCCTCTCCGCAAACCTGAGCGGCATGCTGTCAGAGCTAATAACGTCTTCTGAAGGGGTTTAGGGGGTGGGGGGGAGGACATAGTCTTCCCTGCACAATGTTCCCATTTATTAAATCGAGTGCTTATTTTTAAATTGCAAATATCTTTGTTTGGTTCACTGCAAATTAAAACCAAGATGTAGGAAGTTACATGATGCAACAATTATTCGTGTCATATCAGAAATCAAACCCCTATCTTGCCCTTCTGGTTCAGGTCGGATGAGGGGGAAGGGGGGATCTAGGGGAACCCAGGGCAGAAAGATTTTTGATGGAAAAATACAAATCTGTTCGCCCTGCAGGTAAGCTAAGAGTAATTGAAAGCCGGAGGAGCAGTGCCTGTTTCTACTGGGGAGAACGAGCTTACTGAGACTCCAGGAGCGTGTGTGGGCGCGGTCCTCGCGGCGACGCCGCACGCGGGTCAGGCAGAGTTCCCAGCAGAGCCACAGAGCTTTCCCGCTGGAGACTTTGAACGTAATGGTGGCTATTTTTCGCCTACCGCGATCTTTTTCCAGAAAAGGCCATTCTGCTCTAAGGAGATGGATCCCTGGGGTCCTTGTGCCCGCACAGGGGGTCCAGCAGAGGTTTAGAGGACACCCCTGGAGGCGTTTCACGAGTCGTGCGCTTCTCTCGCGAGGTCGGGGCTCAGAGCTGAAAAGCAGCACCCCACACATCCAGGAGGGCTTGCAGATGCTGGCATCGGTCCTTCTTAGCGGCCTGATGTGTGGGGGTGGGCGGTCGAGCTTGACTGGTAACCGGGTCTAGCGCCTACCGAGTTCTAGGGCCATCCATGCCCCTGCGCTTTGGACTGAAACCCACACGGCTCGGGCGCAGGAGTGGGAGGGGGCGAAGCCAAGTGGAATGGGGAGCAGCGTTGTTGGCGCTCTCTTCCTTTCGGAGCTACCACTAGGGAATTTTTTATCTCGTTTTGGAGAGATGAGGAAAGGGACCTAAAATGAAGAGAATATCAGATCTTAATATCTTTTAATGCAGGTCAAAAGAAAAGAAAGAGAATAATGGAGAGATGTGTAAAGGACTCAAAAATGCAGAGCTCCCAAGAAGAAGTAGGAGCCTTGGACCGAAGTCTGGGTAGCAGAGACGGGGACGGAAGGCGACAGGTAATCAGCTTGGTTTGTAAGGAGCTCTGCGGTGGAGAACGGTGGGAGGAGGGGGTATGAGGGGGAAACCTTTGTTTAATGAGAAAACCTAATTTTTGCGCATCTGGAAATCTTGGTCCCAACTACGAGCTGAAGGCGGGTACCGCCTCCCCACCCAGGGAAGCAGTGCGCATGTCCTAGCCGTCGGATTTGCATGATAAGGCTCACACGTGAGCCAACTATGGCGGAGCCCAGACGGGTGGTGGCGACCAATAGAATCCTGCTCTTACTGTGCCTCTGGGTCACATTGACATCGCGGTCCCCCTACAATAGGCCTTTAAAACCCACTTTAAAAATAAAAGGAGTGTTTTAGTATTGATTCTCGCCTTGGCACGCTAGATTTCTGTGGAAAATAGACATTTTATAGCTACAACTACATTTACTACAAGCAAGGGTTAAAATATTCAGAATTTAAGAAAAGGAAGACAGAGAGAGGACTCTGTTCAAAGAGCACTGGCGGGAAGTCAAGGAATCTTGAGTACTGCTACCTTCAGAGCTGGGAGATTTGTGCCATCACATGAAAATCACTCCTACTTCATGGACCTGAATGAGTCTCAGAAGCAGAAACATTATGTGTACAGGCCTGGCTTGGGGAAACAACCCCAAGCTGGGCTCTTCCTCCATCCCTTATCCCCAGACCCCATGGTTGCTGGGGAGCTGGAAAGCTAGAACACCTGTGGCTCCACCTCTCTCCCCTTCCCATACACCAAAGTGGTCTATGTGGTGAGGTCCGTGAGTTAGCTCTTACATCTGGGAAATAGGGCTAATTAAAGAAGGGCAGAGGGAGCTAGAAAGACATGACATGAGTCTCCAGCCTGTCTGGGCCTCTCCCACCTCCACCCAAGCTCTGAGGCTGGAAACGATGAGGTTGATTCTCTGGGACTGCAGAAGGGGTGGGCCAGCTGGGAAATATTACCTATCCTGCCCCATCTGCATACAGTGCTGCTGCCTGCCCTCGCTGCAGCACCATCCTGACAGTTACCCTGTACTCTTTCCTCCGTATATCCCTGCCAGAATTACTGCCTACAAACGGGCCTCCAACGCCCCTGAGAGTGCTCCTGTCTGTGACAGGAAAACTGCTTGTTCATATCACTGAAATAAAACAGGTGGGGATTATTTGCAGTTCCTCTCCTCTTTTGTGTAATTTACAAGTCTTCAATGTAGGATTAGGCTTCAAATGCATTTGGTCAGGTACATAGTTTTTAGTGCTCAGCTCAAACAATGTGATGCTTAAAACCATCCCAGAAGTGCCTCTGTTTGTCTCTCAGGTCATTTCTTTCTCATTATAACATGCTTTTTTGTTTGTTTATTTGTTTGTTTGTTTGTTGAGAGTATGAACCAGAGTTCCACCCTAACCTTCCAAAATACAAGCCTTCTAAATGCAATAAATAGTGATTTTAAGGTCTTACCTGTTAATCTAAGATCAATGTTACTTGACCAATAACTATCAGGTACACATGCTGCTAAGCCCTTAGTTGACAACATCCATGTCTATTTGCAAAGTAGATACCCACTGAACCTTGAGAAATGCTGGCTGGTAGCCTCTGAATAGAGAAAAAAAATCATCACAGTTGTGTTTTGGGAATTGTTTCTGCAAAAATTAAGCTTTCTCCTAAACTGGCCCAATAAAATCAAAAGAGATGGCCATGTTGTTTAAAATACTCCTTAAACACTAGATTTTAGGCTTTTTCTTATAATTGACTTATCTTTGTTCTTTAAGAAAAATAATGGTGCATTTGAAAGAAAATATAAACCTGAAGGGAAAAAAAAGTCCATCAGCCAATTAGTAATTTTCAGTGACCACAGTTAAAGCCAAATCCACCTTCCCTATCTTGGGAGTGACTGCAGTAAGTGAAGAGGTTTTTCTTCTGGAGCATTTTGGGTAAAACTGAACCAATGTAAGTCTCAAATTTATGGCCTAGACTCTTGAGGCAGGTTTCAGACCATGCATGAGGTTAACTTTGATGACAACTTACTGTCATCTTTGAGAAAAGACAAGACCAGCATATGCCGCGGGGTGAGGGGGCGGTGTCAGGTGGGAAACCCTGAGGTGCAGACAGGACAGTGACTGCCTCTGGAGCTGCTGTTTACAGGCATCCTCTCAGCTTTAACCCAGATCCCTGCAGTCTCTTTGTCTCCCATTTGTGCTGACCTTAGGGTACTTTCTGGCTCCTGCCCATCCCAGCAGGTAAGGCTGGCCCTTAGCACTTTGTGCCACAGAGTGTGTTGATAAACCAGCTGAACTGGGAGCATGTCCTTCCCACGTGGGGCTGTCCCCCTCTTACTTAAGCTGGGACTTACCAAGTTATAGGGAAATGGCAAAGGAGGGTAAAGAGGAAGATTATTGAGGACTGCTGCAAAAACAGAATTGATGGGTGCAAAGGCTTCTGGGAACCAATGCTGCCTCCTCCATGAGGACTCTGAGGGCTGTTCTTACAAATCAGCTAGGGCAGACAAATCTCCCACCCCCTATTATTTCAGGTGTTCAGGAATGGCAGTAGTTAGGGGGGTAGGGGGAGATTCCCCTTCCTCTAGTGCAGGTCAGCCAGGGAGCAAGAAGGAGGCTAGGGGGCTTGGGACTCTCAGTCCCACTGGGGCTTCTTCAGGTGCCCTGTCTCAGCGTCTGCCCCTGCCTGCTCTCCTGATTCAACTCCGGTGCCTGGGACGCCCTGTCCATCCCACAGGTGTTACTTTAAGGAGGTTAAAGGTGCTACAGAAAGCTTTTCTCTGTCTTCCCAAGACTGGGCAGCTAACCCAAGCCAGACGGCAGGACAGCAGAACGAGTGCAGTTGCCCAGGCTGGCGTTTTCAAAGAACGTGGATTTCAGGCTGTATCTTGAATATGAATTGAATTAGCTTTCTGCGCTGGTGTTAACTTCGCTTTGAAACTCAACTTGTCAAAGTATGGTTTTAATTAAACGTCTTCCGGCTCCGAAAGATTACATGTTTTGTAAAATATATCCTAGCATGAAATTTACTTCCACGATCTGAAATTAGGTTCCTCGTAAATGTTTTCATAAAAAAGAAATAGGAAGGGGGTGTGTGTGAGAATGGAGCAGTTCCTACTCGCTGCGTTCCTTTAAAACATCCTGCCAGCCGGCCGCCTCGGCGCCGGACAGGTCCCAGGCCGGCCCGCCAGCGGGCCGGGACAGAGGAGACACAGCGCACCCAGGACGCGCCAGTAACCCGAACCCGCCCCGGCAGGCGCGGCCCATGCAGCTTTGGCAGTTGGAGACAATTCAACAGTCAGACAAGTTAATCCTGCACTGATTTATTTCGGATCCATCTGCAGGACGCCGGATACCCCTTTCGGCTGCCGTTGCAGACACCTGTCTCCCTCTTTACCCCGGACCGCTGTGCTTGTCCCGTGAAAGATGGAGAGAAAAGACGATAGGGTGCAAAAGGGCCCTCGGCATTTCAGACAAAACTTCATTTCGAAAGTTAAAGTTCTCTTTGAAGAATTCCTGGCTAGCATTTAGAACCAGCAATGTTGATCGATAGCCGTCCTAACAGACTGTCCAAAGCTGTTCCAAACCAATCTCAAAAGCCTCTCTGATGGAGAAGGAGGACCCCCGAGGGATCTCTATCACCTCCCTGAGGACGTCTATCACTCACTAGTCCTCAGAGGAAAAAGGGCCCCGTTTCCCTGCGTGGGGCCAGGGATGGTGCCTGTGCGCGATGCGTCTTTCTATTCCGTAGAGCTGTGCCCCTGTAGGATTCTCTTTCCAAACTACTCTCTGAGAATCCCGCCAATTCTGGCTGGATTTGCTGGGTTCAAGTAAAACTTGGCGCACACAGGGTGGGATGTGAAGGGGAGGGAAAGGGTGGAGGGCTGGAGGGCTCATCTCCTCTCTTCCAGATAATTGGGACCCGAGAAACGAAGAGTGAGTAGCGCAGTAAGGAGAGTTATTTATCTCCCTCCACCTGAAATAAGCAAGACCAATAACGCGCCTCGCTTTTCGCCCTGTTTACTCCATCCCCATTCAGTGATTGGCAAAACAGGCCCTGGAGGCAAAGGCAATAATTGCTCCGTTCTCTCCTTACTAGGGAAGCGTGTAGGCATTTGAAGTGTACTAAAAATAAACGAAGGAGCGAGAAACTGAAAAGGGGACAGAGTGACAATTTGCGGCAATTAAAGCGTCTGCGCATGTTGCTGGAGGAGCAGGGACCCACAGCGGTTTTTGTTTTCCCAGGCCTGATGATGTGACTAACTCGTTAGGGAATTTTCGTCTCGGGATGTGTGTGTGTGTGCGTGTGTGCGTGTGTGCGCGCGTGTGCGCGCGCGTGTTCAGCAGCCAAGGAGTCCGCTGCAACGCCAGGTCCGTTGGGGTAAGGGACAGCCTGGGACCATTTCTATGCCCCTGAAAACCGGTTGGCCTCGGGGAAGAGCGGGGTCCAGCTTCCTCAGCCCTCCCCCTGCCCCCTAGCCGGTCTTAAGTGAGAGTCCCTCGGCCAGCACTTGGCCACCACGCCTTCCAGGAACTTTGGGTCAAGTTTCCAGCTCTAAGGTGTCTAACCTTAAAGAGGAAAAACGTAATGATTCTGACGTTTATTTCACAACCACCTGAGATGCAAAGGAAAGGATAAGGGGTAGGAAGAGGGGGGCGGCCAGCCAAATCAAAGCTTAGAAGAGATTTTGACAGCGCGCTTGAAATATTACTCTCAGTTTTTGGAAGACTTTCAAGAAGAGAGAGGGGGTGGGGATGGAGAGAACCGCAGCTTTCTCCTGTCTGTCACTGAAGCGTCTAAACAGAGAGGGCTCCAGCCTTGCTACACTCGAGAACACACAGTGGGAAATTGCTTCAAGATACAGTAGGGCTCTCTTCTTTCCCCAGACCTTACCTGAACCGTGAACTTCGCGGTAACGATGGGAAGGGGGAGTCCTGGATATCAAAAACCTGCATTGCCTCGAACCCGGAGATCACAAGGGTAACCCCAGGCCCTGCTCTCCGCCTGGGTCTGGCTCAGGCCGCCCAGCCACGCGCCCAGACTGGCGCCCCTTGTGGATCAGCTCCCCATCCCCCCTCCCTCCACCCCTGTCGAGGGCCACGGAAGCGGGTGGGGGGCGACACTGTACAGCCACCGCCCAAGTCCAGCTCGGGCTGGCTTCAATGAAAGCTGGCAAATCCGGCGGGTCTCGCAGAAATTTTCTTCGACCCTAATTCAATTTTAAAGCGGATTTTTACTATTAAAAACGCTGCCGAGCAACACATTGAATTAATCTGACTGTACGGTTTTAATTACAGTGAGGCTTTCTCTACAAATCTGTACAAGACAGTGGCTGGCTCTGGGAGGATCTCTGCCTCCTGAATTGCATTATCCGGCCCCACGTTCCCCTCAGACAACGGCGCGTGGGAGCCAGCTGCGGGCGGGGGCGCTCCTGTCCCCTCTGCTTCTGCCCGCCCTCCCGGCTCCTGTCCTCCCCGTTCCTCCTTTCCCCCAGCCCCATGGAGAGCCCTGGACGCCCGCCTGTCTGTTGGCTGCACTGAAATCCCGAACCGCTATGCTTGCTTTTAAACTCTCGGGCCCAAGACCTTTGGGGCCTTCAGAGCCTCTTTAAAACGACTCGTTTTGTCCGGGGAGGGTGACTGCTTTTATAATTTTTTAAAGGGTTCTCCAGAAACTTCGCAGCTGTCAGAGGGAGCGACGTGGTGCCCCAGGTGTCTGAGGGGAAAGCAGGTAGGGAAGAGAGAGTGGGGGTGGGGGTGGCAGATAGAGAAAAGGAACCGGTGGGCCTCTAGGTTTGGGGTCTAGCTATCCGCCCCCAGGTCCCGAATAAATACAGGTGGGGCAGGCCTGATGGCAAACAAGTCTGATTTTATCAGCCTTAGTTTTGTTTATTTGTTGTGCAACTAACATTGTGGGACAGTGACCCCTAACCAAACGGGATGGAAAAGAAAACTTGAAGAGAGGTACTCTCAGGATGAATCAGATTCACACCCCTTCTCTCTGCTGTTCACTCTCTTATTTTCCTTCTCTCCCGAACTCCCTTTTTTCCTCTATCCCCTGCTTTTCCCCTTCTCTGCTTCCGTTTCCACAGTGTGTGGAAAGAAAGATGGCAAACCCCAATAAGTGTCCAAATAGGCACAACTCTCTGTGTATTTAAAGAAGCAACGGCTTTGAGCTCTGTGGGGGAAGGGGCCTCACTTGACAGAGAGGGAGCATTTTTATTTTCTGCATAAAATTAGTGAAACCTACAGAAAAATATTATCTCACTCTCTTGAGTAGGACTTGGGGGGGGAGTGCTTTCTCCTGGATTTGTGTAAAAAGGATTTCATTCTGAGGGGAATGAGGTGAGGGTTTTTTTGTTTGTTTGTTTTTAACAATCCTTACTTCTAGGGGTTCTCAAACTGATTGCCTTCTAAGGAAAGTTTTGCTAAAAACCCAATATATTACTTTTCCATTTAGTGGGATGTTATAAAATAAAGGGGACAAGAAATGCCTGTATGCAGGCACGAGCATGAAAGTCACCAAAGCATTTACATCACAAGGGCAGTCAGGTACAGAACAACTCTCTCTCGCTCTCATGAAAAATGGTTTTTACTTCTTTTTCTGTTGTAACAGAGAACCATCTAAGAACTCACATGATAGCAAGAGGATGTTTCCCATCCTAGGTTTTCTGAAGAGTTGTCCCAAGCCTGCCTGTTGAAGAGCTTGTTTTCACTTTGTTATTGTTACTGCTGATGAGGGGATGCAGGAATTAAAACAGAGGATGCTTCGAGGCATTTAGGAAGATGCTTGGCCAGATATATTAACTCCTTATTATGCCTAAAAATAGTCTGCTGTTTCCTGTTGATGCTTTTTCCCTGCCACTCTGGGGCTGCATTTATCCTCCAATGGTCAGGGGTCCTGGTTTCCAAAGACTGGCTTGATTAAAGCTGACTTCTGACACCCCTCCCTTCCCCCTTTCCCTGCTACATTTCCCAGCAGGGCAAATACAGGGAACTTAGCTTTGGTTTATCCAACAGATTACAAAGACAAACATTACCATTTATCTTATTTTAATCTAAGTGTTTAAACATTGTTGAGTTATTTTTTCCCCCAGACTGAGAGAAGAGAAATTGTGTACTAGGGAGTGGGGTCCTATGCTTGAAAGAGAGAAGAAGAGAAAGGGAGGGAGGGAGAAAGACTGTATACAGCCTCAAAACTGGGGAAGGTGGACATATGTGCTGTTTTTCCCCTGAATCTATTCTAGCCCAGCATATTGGTTCTGTCTCCTAAGAGAAATCTGAAGGATCAAACAGTCTGGAAATGGGGTCAAGGAGAGGCAAAAGATGTTGAATTTGAAAATCTAGTTGGCTTCATTTTCATAACTCCCCTGGACTCCAGGTGTGAAACGACCTGGAACAGGAGCCTCTAAATTGGAACATGCTTAGTTAATATTCTCCAAAATGGACAGTCTAGAAAAAGTCTATTAAGCCCTCAGTAGGTATCACTGGCCCTGGTGGGCCCGTGCCATCCATTTTGGGGTTTCTGAGCTACCCATTCTTGGGCCCAGGTTTGGATAAATGAGAGAGATACTGTCCCAGATTTCAGTGAGCCTCTTTCTTTCTGGGTGAGGAGTTGACAGGACCTACTTTTTTAGCTGCATTTTGGAGAGCCTAATAAGGGAGGGTGTTAATATTGCATTATAGTTTTATCACTAGAGAAAACAATGCCATCATCTCAGTGCTTTCCTGCAAAGTCTGATACTTTTGGCTACTCCTGAAGATACCATCACTGGCCTGGGCTAGGAAAGGAAAAAAGGCAGCTCTCATGTTCCCCCCAAGCTTTCCCAGGTGCATGTGTTGGGGGAGGAGAGAAAAAGTTGGATTTCCAGGATATCAAGCACCCTTTTCCTATACTGTACACAAACAGAATTTTACATTGAATGGGGAAAAGACTAGCAGGAATTTTTTCCACCAATGTCTCCTGTTGAGAAGAGGGTTCTTAGCATGGCCATGTAAATCAATACCAAGTTATTTCTTTGAATTCAAAGGCTATTTATCCAGGTCTAATTTCTTTAGAATTAACGTGATAACTGAGCCCAACTTAGCAACCAAACCCAGCCAGGCCCTGCCTGGTTTGAATGTACTTCTACAGCCCGCAGAGGCTGCAAACCCTCCACCCACACCCAACCTATTCCCTGGCTTCTGCATGCTGCTCACAATCACCAGTCAATGGCTAGAACAGCAAAGGATTTTCTTACCCAAAGAGCCCACTCCTCCAGTGTGGCTGTGGGCACGCTGACCTGTTCCATCGCATGTTGGCAGTCAGTTGGTATTTGTCTCTAAATAACAGTGACAACCAGAATACAAGCCCCAACACTCCAACATCTTAAAAAGCAAAAAGCAGTTTAGGCCTCAAATCCTGCCTCTTAAAACTTAAGTGAATATGACCCTCCCCTACTGTGGGCACTAAAAGAGCCTTAGGCCTCTGACTCCTCCAGATTGATGGCTTTACTTCTACTTTGAATGATAAAGACTTCTTAGGCCTGCCTGCCCTCCTCCTCCCACCTCCAAGGGCTGGCCTGGGTTCCCCAGCAGGCAAGACAAAGAGGTAGGAGCCAGGTTCCGGCAGGCGGCAAGCTGGGTACAGGGGCCTGGAGTCCCTGAGGTGTGGGCTTTCACTTTGAAACCCTGAAGAATCCCGGAGTTCTTTCCTCTGAAGGTGCGGGCTGGACTAGAACAAACCGAGGGCGATTCACCTCCTCTCATTACCAATGCCCATGACACCGGGCTAAGGACTTGGAAGCCCAGATACGGGGTTCATTTAGAGAGAAGTGACCACGGGCAGCATTCCCTGCCGCAGCCAGCCACTAACTGCCAAACTCCTCACACCCAGGCTGACGGCAGAGGCCACACGTGGCAGGCACTCGCCACTTGCCACCTTGGAGCTCCGTGTGAGGCCAGGCTAGCTATTTCCTCCCGGACTATACGGAAAGCCAGGCACTCAAGTCTGAAGTTTGGGTTCTACACTGCAAGCGCGCACAGGGACCCCTACCAAGCAGAGAGGGACCCTCTGCTCGCTTCGTTCCCCAGCCTCTGACTGTCTGAGCCCAATCTGGGTCGCTCAGCAGGTCCTAACAGTGCCTTTACCTTACGCACTAACTGCTACCTCGATGCAGCTGCACACTTGCTCCTCCAGAACACAGTGCTGAGGCTTCATCCGCTATCTAACGGGGGAGGGATGAGAGCCCTGTAGCTACTACTCGGGCAATTCCAGCCTTCTGGGCTTCCTCAGAAATTAAGCAAACAAGAAGGGCGAGGAGAAAACACCTTTGCAAATACAGGCTGCTACGCTCTGGATCTGGTGCTCAGTACAGGACCTTCCCGGACCCAGCTTCAACCCGCCCGGTTCAGGGTGCGACCAGAGTTGGGGGAAGCCGGCGAAGAAAGCAGTGCACCTGCGAGCACAGAGAAACTCATCCGCACCGGGCGGGGGCCGGGGGTGGGGGTACCTTCACCGTGTTAACAGCAAGCTGCAGGGTATAAAGCAATAAAACTGCCACGTCTACCTGCTGGGTTTGAGGACGTTACAAACAAGCTCGGCGCGCAGCCCGGGAGCACAGAGAGCACTCCGGGGGGCGGGGGGGACATTCTCTTCTGACTTTTACTTCTCTCCCCCACACACGGATACACATCCTATACACATCTCCACACACACACACACACACACACACACACACACACACACCAGCCCACCTTTCATTTTTCTTGGAGTCTTTTTGTTGTTGTTTTAATTCACTGCCTATTTGTAAACGCGTGGATTGGGTTACTGGTTCGGGTGTTAAAGTGCACCTCTTGTTGAGGGGAACAAGGCACGCCACTTAAAAATGAATTCAGAGTTACTGAACCGGCTCCCGAGGCTCAAGAAGTTAAGCGCGGCGGGCTAGGAAAGGGAGGGGTGGAGGGGAGAGTAGACGCTGCTGCCTTGGGAACCCTGGAGAAAACCCACGGGCAGCGAGTTTCAGGTCATTTGATAAAATGGAGGAAAGAAGGAAAGAAAGAAAGGGGGTGGGGGGGGAGGCAAACTATCCTAGCCATGCCTTCAGACCCAGGGCTGGGAGCTGCGAAAATCAATTAACACAAGCCGCTACCGCGGAGCTTAGCGCTGTATGTAAATAGAGTCTGAGCTGCCGGGTCTGCAGCCACCTTTTCTGAAATTACAGGGGCGAGCGGCACCACTAAATTCTCCATTTCTCAAGTACCTTGGGTCGCACAACCTATGAAGCCCGAGCGAATAGGGTGTAAAAAAGCTGTCCGTAGTTTTTCCAAAGGGAGACCCAGATTCGTCCCCGCAAACTCTAGACACGTTGACCCGTAGTTGTTAGATTGTACATTTCTCGGCGTGGCCAAAGCCTCGCGGCTTGGATCAATTCCCATACTGAGAGCTGGCGCCAAGCCCGTGGGGGTCTGCATGTCTTGCCCACCCAGTCCCGATCTACAGGCAGTGCGGACGCCTGGTGCCTCCCCACAGCCCCAGGGCCCGGACCCGGACCCGGGCGCTGCCCGGCCTGCCCTCCTCGGCTCCGGATCCCAGATCCAGCTCTCCTACCTGGTGGGGTGGCCGGGCCAGAGCTGCGCGCTGGGGTTCCTCTGTCTCTGCTCGGCTGCCTCGACCTAAGTGGGTCTGGAGACTATTGGGAGGAAGGCTAGATCCGCAGCCCTGGGCTGCTCCGAACTTAATGTCTTTCCCCAGTCCATCTTTGAAAGAGAAGTGGTTCTACCACCTGGATGTGCGGATATAAATCCCCTTGCAAATAATAAATGGATTAATAATAACAAGGTATGAAGTTCTTTTTATAGAAAAAAAGGAGAGAATTGAAACTAAATGCGGCAGTTAGACAACCATTTTGATAAGAGGATAATTGAGGCGACACTGGTGTATAATTAGAGGATAATTTATGC